>NC_089802.1:19594268-20268559 GCF_029633855.1 Hoplias malabaricus
TGTATATGTTAATATCAAAATACATGCAATACTGATACAAATTATCATACAAAAAAATGTATCATAAACAACCCAGACAAACAAAATTTGACAAATATCATCTACCTGAGGATAAAAATACAAGGAAAAATGTACTACCGTCTTTACTGTTGTTACATGTACACTATCAACATTTAGTATGATTAAAAAATAGAAATATTTTAAACCTCTATCTTCAGTGCATTAATATTCACCAACAACGATATCTCTTAAAAACCTAACACAATGACTATTTCCATCTATTTTCTATTATTTATTACTGGCTGCAGGGGTGAAAATCCCAGGGGGGATTGGGAGGGCAAACCCCCCTTCCTGGGATATACAGTGAGTTGTCCCCCCATTAATCATTGTAAACATAACTATATCATTATTTAATAATAAATAGTAATATGTATTGAAACACCTGTAGTAATTTTAGTTATGAAGAATTGCATTCCCTTGTTAATATTCAGTTGCATTCCCCTGCTCACAGTGCTTTGCTCCACTGCCACCACTACATCAAAGTCTACATACTTTGTACATTCTTGGGCGTTAGTTTTTTTTTTTTGTGTGTGTGTATAAAGTTGCTCACAAATGTTGGTAATCACAAGGTGTGTTGTTTTGGGCTTGCTCGCTAATCCTGTCTCCAGTATACCTGTTGAATTGTGTTTTATTTGTCAGACAACCATAATGGCTTTCCATTAAGAATCTGTTAGATGAAATCACGCTACCATGCCCATGTTTAATGTGCCCTCTACAGGCCATTCTTAGTATGACTGGCTGAACATACTACCTGTAGCCCTAAAACAACAGTAATTTGGTGTTCCCCTCATGAACTGTGCTTGAGAAATTTTACTGTTTGCTTTTAATGTTTAAGTCTCTGTCCATCTGTATATCTATCTGTTTATCTATCACATCTACGCTGATCAATAATAACTTTATGAACAGCTCCAGCAGTGCTGCTGTGTCTGATTCACTCATACCATCACAACACACACTAACACCACCACCACATTAGTGTCACTGCAGCACTGAGAATGATCCAAAACTCAAATCATACTGACTCTGTGGTAAAACTGTTGGGGTCCTGACAATTGAAGAACAGGGTGATATGGGGAAAACAAAGTGTACAGAGCAACAAATGGACTACACTCTTTAATAATGTAAGTGCTGAGAAAATAGACAGAGAGTGTAGAAACAAGGAAGTGGTCATAATGTCAAGGTTGATGGTATATATTTGCAATCACTCTCCTTGAACATAAATCTGCTCTGTGTTTTGTAACATAGACAACATCCCTGATATGCTCGGTACTCTCTATAACAGAAGTTATCACAATAACGGTAAATATCTTCATATTGCCCACCTCTAGCCCGTAGGCAGCAGGCCTGTGTAGTTTACAGCAGTAATACTTTTGAAGCTAACTCCCAGGCAGACTGCAGCAGTGAGTGGGGAAAGAGGCGCTTCATCAGTGACCTGACAGAGCTGGATTTGTTGTTGTAGGTGCCGTATGACGACCTGCGCTATCTGTTCGGGGAGATAATGTACGGCGGCCATATCACAGACGACTGGGACCGGAGGCTGTGCAGGACCTATCTGGAGGAGTTCATCAAGCCCGAGATGAT
The DNA here is from genome assembly GCF_029633855.1 of Hoplias malabaricus. NCBI lineage: Eukaryota > Metazoa > Chordata > Actinopteri > Characiformes > Erythrinidae > Hoplias > Hoplias malabaricus. The sequence continues at coordinate 19,595,910 of NC_089802.1, forward strand.
GGAGGGAGAGCTGTACCTGGCCCCAGGCTTCCCCCTCCCTGGCAACACGGATTATAACGGCTATCACCAGGTAAACCCAGACCACGCTGCCCTCCCACAGAACACTGCGCACAAAGCAAGGACTCTCTGTAGGCTTATACACCTCAGGCAGAAATGACTGTGGGGGGAAAAAGACCTGTTATTCTAACAGCATGGTGGGATTCAGGGCCCACAGACACACGAGGGGTAAAGCAAAAACTGCTCTTGAAAAAACAGGACAAGACTTTACGAAGCATTCCTTTTCATAAGTAATCTAATCTTTCAAAATGTCTGAACCACATTCGCATACTTATAGGTTCAGCTCTGTAGGCTCAATTTGGAGTCAGTTATTCTACTATTCAGGAAATCAGGTCTCTGGACTCTGCTGAAGAATCAGACCCCTCTCATGAGGGATGTCTGCCTGTTTTGTAGCAAATAACAGCCAAAAACTAAAACTGTGTTGAAAATAAAAGTGGAAGTTGAAATACATGAAAGGACATAAATACATATTTATTCTCATTTAAAGGAACATTAGGTAGTGTTTTTACATTAAAGTTAAAGCTTCAAAATCATTATGACGCTTCACTGACCTGTAATATGAAGAATAGAGTTTCTGTTGTGGTTACTCCACGCTCAGTACCGTGGAAACTGAATTATGTAACTTTTGGAGGAGAGTAGGTTTGTATTAGTTTCTCAGAGGCTTCTTATTGGAAATGCTTCTTTTAAACATGTAAGTGCAGTCATAACCAGTCAGAGGAACATGCCTCAAATATGTGCTGAGCTAGTGTTTATCGTTTTCTCTCTGTCTATCACTCTGGAGTATAATTACATCACGGCAACAACTTTAGTTGTTAGGGATTTTTGCAGTAGAACAGTAGTCAGTGTCTTATCAGTGATAACATCACAGCTGTTATTTAGTCACAGGCAGAAGCTGAATCACAGCTGTGATATTTGTCTTCATGACAAATAACCTCAAGTGTCCTATTGCAGTTATAAAGTTCTGCTACAGGAGGAAAAGAGTAAAGCAAAGAATCCTTGAATATTGCACTGTCACAGTATCAGGCTCAGCTCAGCTGTTTCCATATCTCCCAGTTTAACCTGAACGTCGTTTTGTTCCAGTGAGTTGGCAATGCATTTCACAGCTTCTTGTTACTTACTGCCACAGTAACCTAAGGAAAAGATTTGTTAGGGGCTATAGTTTTTGATGTAGACCTCTGGCTACAATCTGACCAATCGGGTAAATGCGGGTCATTTACATAGTGTTTTTTTATGTGCTGGAAAATAAAAAACAAAAGTCTTCTCTACCTATAATATGGCATAACTGACTAATATACTATATATATATATATATATATATATATATATATATATATATATATATATATATATATATATATATATATAGTATATAAGTTCTTATCAGTAAATGTTTTTTCTTAAATAAAATTGTATATGTATAATTAGAATAAATGTGATATTGTAAAAATGTATTTCTTTTTTTCTTGTAATATGTATTACATGTGAGCAAGTGTAAAGAACAAAGTTTGTTTCCAGATTTTGGTTTTACGTGATGTATTTTTACATAATGTAAAGTATTTATTAACAACACTAGGTATTGGACGATAAGCACCCCCCCATCCCCCCCAAACCCCCCAAATCCCCCAAATCTAAACAGCCATATTCAGAACGACTGGTTTCGGTAAACATTCCTTTAATTGAGAATGAGCCACAGCTCAGTTCAGTGCAGGAGTCCAGGAGTGAGGAGCAGAAGATCCATTTTTAGTCATTTCTTTTGCCGTTATTTTTTTTTCACATTTAATCAGTACACTCATTTGTCTGTGCTCATGCTTGTTTCACTCCATGTTAACTCATCATAGTACTCTCAAATAAATACAGGTCCAGCCCTGTAATTGGAGAGACTCGAGCGAAGAGGCGGGACAAGTGCCAAGTGCAGAGTTGTCTTGTTTTAAGCAATGTTTTCTGACCTAGGCAGCCCACAAGGACTCTATGGTCCTATTCCACAGTTTGTGGTTTGAAATGGCAGACACACCCTCCAAGCAATGGCTAAGATCCAAGCCCCACTGGCACCATTAATGCATGCTCAAATCCACCAGTATGATAACCTTTATATTATATAGTTGTATATGTTATTTAATTGGGCAGGAAATATAGTGTGTTGCCTTCATAAATTTCGCTATTGTTTAGATTTGTTATTTGATGGTTAGCAATGATGATTATCTAGTCTGATGTGTTTGGGTGTAAACACACAGCCTCCCCACTCTATCCCTGCTGCTCCCATAGAAATACTGGCATCTTAATAGAGCAAATGGCCTCACCTGAGGGACAGGAACATCTCTGTTTCCTCTGAACCTGCGAGCTGTGTTACTAGATGTGCAGGAGCTGTGAACAGGGGCTGCTTTTTCAATCTGTGTAGTTGTCTGCTCAGAGTGTCCTCATCCAGCTTTTACTCAAAAGCACAAAGAACACTTGGAGCGCCCAAGTACGAAGATTGAAAAATGGCTTTGTTCTCTGTGGGAAACGCTGCTGTTTTCTTTAGCAGCGAACACAAACCCTTCCCGTTCCCCCTCCTTTCACCCCCTCCCTTCACTGCCGCAATATGCACATAATTCTTGATTGGTTTAAACATAATCAAGGTCATGCTTGTTTTATGTGATTGATAATTTGTTACAGCTCCAAGACCATAATTTATGGCTGCCTTTTTTTTTCTTTTTTTTTTTGCCTGGGTGGTGACAAACAGCCAAGATTTGAATCAGTGCTATTTAATTAGCTTTGCTTCTGTCAGTGCTCTGGCTGTCCACAGCGCCGGCTCCTTAGGGAAAGGAGAAGCGCAACATTATTTTCAGCCCAAGTGCTGCTCATTTGGCTTGTGTGCACTGACACAAACGCCAGTACAATACATGCTGGATGACAGTGTTGCACTTTTGGCGAGGGAGTTAGAGGGGTGAAAACGTTCGCGCTTCTCCAGAGGGTAAAAAAAAGAACTCTCTCTCTCTTTCCGTTTCTTTCTCTCTCCCTCCCCCTTGTGTTTTCTCTCTCCCTTTCTCTTTTTATCCTCTCTCTTTCTCTCTGAGCCATCTGCAGGGCTTTAAAGCAGACAAGCTGAGCCTGGCTGCCCTGTAAACATGCCCATTCATATAGCTATCTGCAGGCCTGATTCACTTAAACCTCTGGGCTATGTCCATTCCCTTAAGCCAGTGTTTGTGTACTTGCTTCCCTCAGTAGTGTTCTGTACATTCCTACAATAGCTGTGTCATAACACCAAGATTTACAGAGCTGTACTTAAGTTTATGTATTTCAACACTTTTTGTATGACAGCACATTAGAGCAACAGAAATTAGTCTGTTTTATATTAAGCCTCTGTATCTTTTATCTGATCAAAGAGATTACATTTTGAATGTTACTTTTCAGTCCTCTCAAAGTATCCATGTAGAAAATTACTCTGGTAAACTGTTATACCAGATGAGGTCCAGTAAATTTGCAGTGGTAACTGCAGTGAAGCACAAGACTGCACAAGGAAAAAGACTGCACTAAGATAAAAGAAAACATTAAGTTACATGTAAAAACCAAAGCAGTTATGTGCAGATTGTGGTTGGAATTAAATATTAACTTTAATTTGACCACAACACTGTCAAACACAGAAATATGTCACATGCAACATACCTTTTGTAAGGTTTGTGAGTAAAGCTTCATGAAAATGGTTTTCTGAAGCTATTTTACCAGCTGCATTGAGCATGTTCACCTAGCTTTCCAGAAGAATTTCATCTATATTGATTCATTCATTCATTCATTGTCTGGAACTGCATATCCAGTTGAGGGTCTGGAGCCTCTTTCACAGGGCGACACACACACGCATAATCACTCACACTTTTGGACACTTTTTGAGTCACCAATCCACCTACCAACGTGTGTTTTTGGACTGTGGGAGGAAACCGGAGCACCCATGTGGACACGGTGGAGAACACACCAACTCCTCACACACAGTCACCTGGAGTGAGACTTGAACCCACAACCTCCAGGTCCCTGTAGCTGTGTGACTGCGACACTATTAACACTATGCGACACATGTGGAAACACTGGGGCTTGCCATTGTTGGCACAAAATAAATTATTTATATGATATATTTTTCAATTCAATTAACCATCATCAGACACAAATTTAAAGTATGGGAAATACTATGCGTTTCTGTGTGTTTTGCAGCTGAGCTTCTTCCTTCTTGATAGAAAATGCAGGATTACTTTTGTGCCCCCCCCTCTCTCAAAATAAAACTTTAAAAACATGAATTTTGTGAAATTACTATTCAAAGCTCAAAATACTGAGGAGGTTTTGGTCCAAATTTGGTTTGACTCCAACCCATCCAAAGCACCTAAAAGTTTGTAAGTGCTTTTTTATTATCCATGTCAGACGGATTTAAATCAGTAAAGTGGATTTTGTTGTGTTTTCTCTCAGTATATTGATGATGCACTTCCTGCTGAATCACCCTATCTGTACGGTCTGCACCCCAACGCTGAGATCGGCTTCCTCACTCAGACATCAGAGAAGCTCTTCCGCACCGTGCTGGAAATGCAGCCCAGAGATGGAGGTTCAGGAGAGGGCAGCGGCACCTCTCGAGATGAGAAGGTACTATTCCACTGTCACCTGTCAGATTAAAAAACAAATAAATAAACATGTAACACTTGTGAAAAGCATTTTACCAATTGAAAATATTGTTAAAAGGCACTTTGTGAGCATAAGTTGTAGTTTCCTTGTTTTTCACTCTTGTCAATCCATTTTCATCGCATACATACATACAGAAGTATTATTCCTTTTGGTACTTTTTCACAAACATACGTACAGAGCTAAAGTCAGAGACCATTTTTATTCATTAAATTGTGAGTGCAAAAGTTTTTTTTCAGGAGATATTGAACAGAAATGTCCAAAACTGGAGAATCCAAAAATGAATCAAGGAAATGGGATTCAAATTCCTAATGTCAGATCAATAATTATTTAAAAACAGTTATTTGTGAAAGCAAAATAATCTGTCTAAAATATATTACTTAAAGGAGAAACAAAGAAAAATAATGGAAATTACACAAAGAACTTACCAATAGTGGGCTGACCATCCCATAGCCCAGTCTCAATTTCAGTAATGTGTCTGATTAGCACTAAAATGTCTGATTACTTGGATTATTATAAGCAGAATCCTCAGAAAACTTAATACTAATACTGAACTTTGGAATTGTATGGGAACAATGCAAAGTCTCCTTGATGTGAAGCAAGAAATAAAAAAAAAGTCCCCATTGTGGAGAAAAGTGGTGCTTTTCCTAAACATACTGTACATGAGTGAGTGTGTCAGAAATAATGCCGTTCCTAAATGTGTGAGTGAATTTATATGTGAGTGAGTATGTGACTGATGATGTATGAGTGAGTATGCATGTGACAGAATGGATATGTATGTACGTAGGAATGAGTTATTTAAGTGGAGCTTCACATATTAAAAAAATAAAATAAATAAAATAACCCAAATGTCCTAATAATATGGCTTCAATATTTTCCCTGAGGCTGAAAAATGATTAAGTTGTAAAGTGGTCTCTGACATTGACAGTACTGTAGGCATTTCTGTAGCTATCACTTATGAAGAATTCCATTTGTCTTTATGTAGTTGTAATAATTTCTTTCACGGAAGTTAAGTCATTACTTATTTTGGCGGACACTGGAGTGTTTCTCCTTCTTGGACACACTGGAAACACTCTCACTTTGCCAGTGATGGCTTTTGCCTCAATCCTGAAAACATTTCCACCCATGGTTTTTTTTTTTTTTTTTTTTTTTTTTTTTTCTCTGATTGCAACCATTGCAGCCATTATTCATTGTACATCATCATCATCATCATTATATGTCAGGGCCTCTATTTAGCCCCATTAGCCTCATCAGTGGTCAGAGTAGATGTGATCCCATCCCTTATATCGTCCTCTACTGTGGGCACTCTTAAAAGGGTCAGCCTAATCACGCTGTCATATTCTAAGCCCCAGACTAGAAGCCCCACTTGTGTCTGAAGAGGTTAAATGGAGCTAATTCCACAGTAGCGGGTTGGGTTCGGTGGCTCTGACATTTACGAGATTAGATATGGGAGCTGTGGAAGTGAGCCTGGAAGCATTATGACAGCTGACCTTTTTCAGTTAAGAGATTGGGATTTGTAAGCAATGACCACTTTGCATTAAACCAGTCATGTAAGTGACAAAGACAAATGATTTTTTTTTGTGTGTGTGTGTGTGAGATATTGATTACGTTTTCTTGTAGTGATTCATCTCTGTGGATTTCATGTTGGTGAAAGTTCAGCTGTCTTTAAGGGGACATTTAAAGAAGGTGTTCATAGGAAAACAGGTGCTGAACAAGTACTTAAAATGATCAGTTCAGTGATAACTCATCTTTATACCGTTTTCTCCTCATCTCTACTAATCCTCTATATAAAAGTGGAAAAGGATCAGTCAGGTGATCATTTCCACGTGGGAAAAAAGTTTGCTTCTATACTTTGGCACACACATTTTTATACATGTCTCACAATATATATTTCTGAACCTGAAAACACATGAATATCAACACGAGTACTAGTCTTGTCCTGTCATGTTTGCATTACATTGATCAGTAATAATGGCTTTATACACAGATAGAGATTTCTGTTTGATTTTGCATCTGTCCTATAACTAAAATGTACTTGTATTTAAGGTGAAAGCGATCCTGGACGAGATCCTAGAGAAGCTTCCAGAGAATTTTAACATGGTGGAGCTGATGGGGAAGGTGGAGGAGAGAAGTCCTTATGTGGTGGTGGCCCTGCAGGAGTGTGAGCGCATGAACATCCTCACACAGGAGATCAAACGCTCGCTTAAAGAGCTCAGTCTAGGCCTGAAGGTAGAGCATGGTGTTTCTCTCACACAGACACATACAAGCACACACCCAAATTCCAAAGAAGCACACAAACGCATATTGATTTTCATAGAGCACGTGTTATTACAACTCATGTCGTTTTACCATTGGTCCTTTGACCCTGTCAGACACTGTGACACTTCAAAATGTGCTCTGAGTTGCCCATTACAGGTCATTCAGGATAAATGAAACTTAATCGCCAGGGTGCCGCCAATCGATGCCACTGCTTGTTCTAAAGCTATTTTAAGTGCATTATATCACTGAAAGCAGTTATATTATTGAGGAGAATTGAGGGCCCATTTGAACTTCTGCAAAATGTGATTTACTGCTTCAAGCATTTATTGCTACTTTAAGCTTTGCCATGAATTTAAAGAAAAGATAAAAATGGTTATAAATGTTCCTTGATATTGTCATTGCCGCTATCTCCAGTAAATGTGAAAGTAACAGTAGAGGTATGAAACATATTCTTTCATCCATGAATAGCATTTGGAAAAGAAAAAAAAATCACACACCTAAGTGTTTTTTTTTTTTTTTAATGCACTAATGAATCAGTTTGATTCTTAATTACTGTTAATTACATGTTAAGCCATGGTAAAAACTTTGCACATGTGTTTGGAAATATTGTAATGATTTTATATAGTTATATACATTTTTAATATGAATCTATATTCCTACACATTGCCATCAATCTGTCAGTGTAGGAGAAGTCCTAAAGTCACTATGCTCAGTCTCAAGGATGGGCTAGATTGGTATAAAGCCCCCTGAACTGGACTGTGGAACTGGAACTGGAAGTGGAACTGGAACTGGAAGTGGAACTGTGTTCTCTGAGTAATGGAGCACCATCCAGTACCTTCAATACCATCTGGATTGGCATTTATGATAAAGAATCAGTTTTTCCATCATCACAACTTGACCTTAATTATTTGGTTATCAAATCCTCACAGAAAAACTTCTGCAACTAGTTTAAAGCCTTCCCAGAAGAGTAGAGACTGATGCAGCAGCAAAGGAGGGCATCTTATTCTTTAATGGATTCAGTTTGAACTGTAGTCAGGACCCCCACAGGACCAACACAGAGCAGGTATGTCATTCTCAGTGCTGCAGCGACACTGATGAGGTAGTGGTGTGTTACTGTGTGCTGCTCTGGTACGAGCGGATCAGACACAGCAGACAGCATTGTTGTCCACTCACTGTCCACCCTATTAGACACACCTAACTCACTTGTCCACATTGTAGATGTAATGTCAGAGACGATAGTTAATCTGTTGCTGCACAGTTTGTGTTGGTTGTCCTCTAGTCCTTCATCAGTGAACACAGGATGCTGTTGGCTAGATGTGTTTGGTTGGTAGACTATTCTTAGTCCAGCAGGTTTTTAAAATCTCTAGCAGCCCTGCTGTGCCCGATCCACTCATAACACCACAACCACATCACCGTCACTGCAGAGTGAATGATCCACCACTCAAATCATATGTGCTCTGTGGTGGTCCTTTGAAGGTCTTGACCATTGAATAACTGAGTGAAATGGGAATAATAAAGTATGCAGAACAACAGATGGACTACAGGCTTTAATTGTAGAACTATGTAGCATTCCTGTATGGTCAGTGGAGCTGCTAAAATGGACATTGCTTGTAGATACAATGCACATGTTCCTAATCCAGTGGTCATTCAGTGTAGTTTCAATAGTGTAATATCGAATCATGTAAAACATAATGACATAATGATATATATGTATTTCAGAATTAGATCCTTAGTATTTAACTCTATGAGGCCAGCAACTTTTTAGGAACTTTAAGGGGATGTCTGATTGCTGAATAATGAGTAGCACTGCAGGTAATAATATCAATAGGTAAGGCTATTCAAACTTAAGCTTCCAGCCATGTATATTCCATGTTTTCTCAGGGGGAGCTGACAATGACCAATGACATGGAGAACCTGCAGAATGCCCTGTACCTGGACCAGGTTCCCGAGTCCTGGACGAAGCGAGCGTACCCTTCCATGTGTGGCCTGGCTCTGTGGTTCACTGATCTACTGAACCGTATCCGTGAGCTGGAGAACTGGACCTCGGACTTCAACCTGCCCCCAGCCGTTTGGCTGGCCGGCTTCTTCAACCCCCAGTCCTTCCTCACAGCCATCATGCAGTCCATGGCCCGCCGGAACGAGTGGCCCCTGGACAAGATGAGCCTCCAGTGTGACGTCACCAAGAAAAACCGCGAAGAGTTCAGCTCACCGCCGAGAGAGGGAGCGTACGTACACGGCCTGTTTATGGAGGGAGCTCGCTGGGACACACAGGTAAGAGACAGGACATCATTCTACAGCTGATTTAACCTTTAGTTGTCCTCAGTTTCAGTCAGTCTCTTGAATTTAAAAGGATTTTTTACAGCACAGTACTGAAATCAGTAGGAGGGAAGTGTGGGTTCCTAACCTCCCCCAAAAGTTACATAGTATAGTTTCTGCAGTGCTGAGCCTGGATCAGCAAAAACACAGGTGCTACTCTACCTGTTAAAACTCAATGGGGAATGACACAGATTTTGAAGCTGTAATTTTAAAGCATAAAATGGCTGCTATTTTTTTTATATTTATTATTTGTTCCAATATGTCATATATGGCAGATAAACAATACTTTTGTGGGTAAAGAAATAGAACTGTTCCCTGCAGTCATTCATTCATTCATTCATTGTCTGTAACCGCCTATCCAGTTCAGGGTTGCAGTGGGTCAGGAGCCTACCCAGAATCATTGGGCACAAGGCAGGAACACACTCTGGAGGGGGCGCCAGTCCTTCACAGGGCGACGTACACTCACACACTCACACCTATGGACACTTTTGAGTCACCAATCGACCTACCACGGTGTGTTTTTGGACAGTGGGAGGAAACCGGAGCACCCGGAGGAAACCTACACGGAGAACACACCAAACTCCTCACAGACAGTCACCCGGAGCAGGACTAGAACCCACAACTTCCAGGTTCCTGGAGCTTTGTGACTGTGACACTACCTGCTGTTCCCTGCAGAAAATGTCTATTTCATTTCTGTTTTCACAGTCAACAAAACATTTAATTAACATTATCTCCATAGAAAAGCATTGCCATTAAAATGGAACAATCTGAAGTAGCTGCACATGAGCCATTGGTTACAGATGTATAAAACCTCTGGAGTGCCAGAATTATTCTGTACTTTTTAGTACTTTGGGTTCTTGAAAAGTGCTTGATAAATAAAATATCATTACCCTCATCAACAATTTTGGGTTCAGATGGATTAGTGTTTGTGATCCAGAACTTTTCATAAAACTTCACTAAAGTGCAGCTGAGTCCAATCCAATCCTAACTTGCAGCATTTAATGTAAAGCCCTCTAAGTAGAAAAGAAGCTGTTATAGCAGCAAAAGGGGCCAAAATGTTTTGGCAATGTAGTGTAGATCTGTACGACAGGAAAATATAACCACTTAGAAAAGCTATTTCCCCTGTAAGTTTAATATGATAAAGTGGGGTGTGGTAAAAGGGCAACACAAACACACACCCTCAAGAGTCCCACAAACACAGAATGTTACTTGAGTTTCTCAAGCCACTAGTTCGAGACCAAGTTCCAATCCAACTGAGTCTCTTAATGACACCAGCTGGATATTAAACAGCATTGTAAGGTTAATCACCCAGTTGATTTGGATACATTAGTTTGTTTGTTTTTTTCCCTTGAAAACCTCAACGCTTCCCATATTAAAAAGCCTACATGATCACAGGGTGTTTACTCGCATCTATAGATCCGCGCAGTAGATGGACTGCTGTGCACGATGTACTGGCGGCACTTTTATTTTTTTATAGGAGCATGTAAATGTATGCTGCTCCCCCCAGTCTCTAATGGCGCATTTTAATTACAGAACGTGAATACTGAGCCTAGCCTGGTTTTAATTGCCTAGCCTCAGCTCTGCTGTTTTTTTCCTGCTATACCTTAAACGGACTCAGACTGAGAGTCAGGTTCGCCTGTGTGCCCCATGGGAAAAAGCTACTCTGCAGCTTATCCAAGTGTGAAAGCACAAATAAGCATGAATGCCTGCGGAACAGCATAGCTGTGAAAGGGAAGATTTATTATAATGCTATCATTTATATGAAGGATTTTTACACACCCTGACATCCAACACAAACTTTTTGGAAAACGTTGAACCCTAATGTTTTTGGGTTTTACTGGTCGGTGGGTGTTGCTGATGGCCCATGAGCTGAAAGTCCTGATTTCAGAGGAGTGGTGATTGCTGCTGATCACAAGGTCCTCCAAAAGGCAATTGAGCATGCTCATACTTTGGGGGCCATGCTGGTATTTCTCCCTGACTTTCCTGCCAATCAGTCTGCTGACCACTCATGTGGCAAATCTGGAGCTTAGTGCCCGCTTCAGAGAAAGTACCTCAGTACCTCCTGAAGATGTATTGATAGAAAATGAGCCACTGTATTAAAAAAAAAAAAGACAGACTGTACAGTACTGTGCAACATGAGCTAAGCTTTCATTCGTTTCATAGTCCACATGATTACTAAGCACAAGTTATTACTTTATATGAGATAGATATTGGATAAGAACAGATAAGATATTCCTCATACATCACAAAGACAGAAGTCAAGCCCCTAAGTTTAAAAGGCAGAAGTCTCCAAACCTGAAACTGAATTCCTTTAAAAACGTACAAAGAAAAGTGTGCAACACTTGCTATACAAAAAAATCATAAATACTGTCTCCATCTAATAAACTGTACATAAAGCTACTTCTTTAAACCTGAAAAAATCCACAGGTGCCCATGTGTCTATCCATGCACTCTGAGAAGACAAATCAGCATAGGATTCTGAAAAGTATTTGTAGCTGTCAAAAAGCTGTTTGGGAAATAGAGAAACAAAATGAAAAAAATAAATTGTTTGTGAACTTGTTTGTATATACACTACATGGACAAATGTATTGGGACAGAGCACCTAATCATTGAATTCAGTTGTTTAGTTCAGTCCCATTGCCACAAGTAAATAAAATCAGGCACCTATCCATGCTTGAATTTGAATGTATTAGTGTAACAGGATTCCAGCATTGCAACCTTTGCTCCTAGATATTCCATGATCAACTGTCAGTGGTATGATTGAAAATTAAAGTGTTTAGGGACCACAGCAACTCAGCCACAAAGTGGCAGACCATGTAAAGTTACAGAATGGTGTCACAGAGTGCTAAGACGCACAGTGTGTAGACGTCGCCTTAAGTTCCCAACGTGCTGTTAGAACTACAAAGGATGAACCAACTCCATACTAGCCCTTAGGAGTCTTGGCTTATTTTGGCCATTTTTGTTTACTTTTGATTTCGCCTTTATAATTCAACTCATAGTAAAGTATCAGTAGATTCCAAACTGCCTTTCAATTTCTTTATAGGAAGAAAAATTATATTAAAATAAATGCAGCACACGTCCCATCCAATTTTACGCAATGTTTATTCATGTAGAAGCATTTTTTTTTTATATATCTCAATATGTACTTTGTCCTCAAAAGACATACCCTGTACATTCAGCTGAAATTGTCAGCAATGTTCAGAGTGACTTCATTTTGAAACATTGTGTCTTCAAACAGTCACAAGGTCTGATTATGCCGATGTGATCAGCGACTAATGCCTGTGGATTTTGAATGGGTGTAATATGCTCCTGTAGGTCTCCAAGTAGTTTTGTCCTTATAGTGTATGTTTTGTTTTCTATTTTTTCACAAGACTGGAAAATTACTACAACTACTATTTACTGCTAATTATACTTAATACCTGTTTTGACTTCAACAAATTAAACATAGGAATGGTGGCCTTTTACACAGTGCTATTCATGAGCACATGTGTAAGTCATGTAACATCAACCTAGTCTTTCAAGGTATTTACCTCTGCTGTCAGTTGTGTTGTCAGTAGTGTATTCTTGTGGAAATTAAGTGCACACTTTTTCAGGTAGCTTTAATGACAGTCCTGTTTTTTCAGCTATGTCTCAGACACATGACTTAATGTAAACATAGCTTAGAGGAAGCTTTTAACATCTAATCCTCTGAAGTTTCGATCATTTGCATTCTTTGTGAGATAAAGTTTCGGCTGGGTGGCGATGTCATTAGGGTGCCAAGTGAAGGGGAACTCATGAACAGCGTCCTCTATGGACCAGCGCAATGTCAACACTGTTTGCATTTGTCCCTTTTAATACTGCGAGGCGTCCAGCTCCTGCCTGTCATCCGTGGGCTGCAAGAGGATTAATTAGTGAAAAATAATAAACCCTCGCGCCGCAGAATGTCTGAGGAATGTGAAAGGCAAGCTGATTTCAATTTCAAATGCATTTACTTTCACTTGTTCAAGGAGAGCATGGGATTAATGCAGAAATCTTTTGGAAAGAAAGGGAAAAAGCTCCTTACCCAGATTAATTGAAGCTACTTTTAAGGGACTTAACAGAAATTAATTTTCGCTCCAGCGTGTTTGCAGAGTTGTGTGACTTAGCAATTGAGTTTTTTTCCCTTTCTTTTTTAAACATCATATGCCTGATAATCTTAAAGCCCACACTACTAGCAATTCATCCACTCTGTACAAATCCAGTCAAAGCAGCACATTCGCCGGATTGCCAAAAGTTTATAGACACCTTTTGGTCCACCACCTTCTGGTGTAAGTAACCTGCTGGTGCTCTTATCTTTCTTGGTCTGCTTGACTTAAATGCTTCTGACACAATATGCTATCTCATCTTACTTTCGAGACGAAACTGGGTGTCACTGCATCTGCCCTGGACTGGTTCACTTTTTATCCAGGTGCAAACAACTTTTCACAACTTTTCTACTGTCACTCAGGGGGTTCCTCAAACTCAGTGCTTGGAACTTTATTAATATATATGCTTCCATTTGGTGAGTTCATTGTTATGCAAATGACTAAAATACCTATTTTTCATGTCTTTGCAATCTTGAACTTTGCCTTTCAGGATTCAGACATTCAATGACACACAATTCACTAAATCTGAACAGGGGCAACGCTCAGCTCATTCTCATTAGCTTAAAATCTTCTCCCAGGTTATTTTCACATTTGTCCTGAATATGAGTCCGCACCAAGGACATATTCTGTACTCATTTACAGGAGGGGCTCATTATCACTGGTTTGCTTCCACACACTCCACCAGAACCATGGATCAGTTGCACAATTCGATACATTACTTGTGTGTAGATTTGGTAAATGGTAGGAAGAAACTTCATCCATTTTGCTGCTTTTCATTAGTTCCCATGGTTGATGCCAACTCAACCCTGCTTAAGAGTTGGCATCCACCCTCACCCCCAACACTCTCAGTGCACTCACTTAATTCACAAAGGTGATCTTATTAGTCACCTTGCTCCAGTTTTATTGGACATGGTAAATGGAAGTAACACTATAAATCAAAGAAGTCACGTTACAAAATGAACCAATCACGCAAATCCACACAAGGCCTTGGAAGTGGATTTCTTTTGCACCTGCAGCAGGCCACACCTGTGTCCACTAGAAGCAACCCCAGGCTCCCGACTTCAGAAGGACCAGAGATCAGTGCTCTGGACCTCCCCTGTGGTCTGTAATCTGGGTGTCATTTTAGACTCTGACATCTAAATACACTCATATCTTTTTGATCTGAACCTTCCCTAGTCCAGCTTTTGTAGTTTACTAAACACATTTTCTCATGTGTTCAACCACCTTCTGTCCTGAAACTCTTGTAAACTCTGGCCATTACTCTGGTTTCAGCCCTGACAGCATTCATGAGATAAGGTGCTATTGTTGGATTAGTTCACCATCGCATCTCAGATTTACTGGATGTTGCACTATGGCTCTTCACTGCTCCACAGCCAAGTGCTGGGATGCTTTATAACGTGTGATGTTTGGCTCCTTTGCAGCTGCTTGAGTGTCCCATTCTAAAAAAAAAAAACATGTACAGTGTAAATGTACCTTTAAAAAGATACCACAATAATTTTAAAGTCCAGTTGTGCTCCGTAAAGGAGAGGAATATTTGTAAGATTTCATTATAGAACTGTGTAAAATAAAAGAACATGACATAATGAAATGGGGCATATGAAATCAACACAACTTTAAAATCTACAGTTATTATAGATTAAGGTACGGTTATGTTCCCCAACTAAAAGGTACTGAATATGTACCCTTGACGGTTTCACCACGGTGACAGAATAGCTGAATTCACTTATTATAATTGTGTCTGCAAATTTCTCAACATAGTATGTGTTGACTGTACTGAAGATTTCTCTGTGTACTGTGTGCTCGTGTCCACTAGGCTGGAGTAATGGTGGACGCCCGTCTTAAAGAGTTGACTCCAGCCGTCCCAGTCATCTTCATCAAGGCTGTCCCTGTGGATAAGCAAGAGACAAGAAACGTCTACCAGTGTCCAGTTTACAAGACCAGACAGAGGGGACCCACATACGTCTGGACATTCAACCTGAAAACCAAAGAGAATCCAGCCAAATGGACCCTGGCAGGTGTGGCCCTGCTTTTGCAGATATAGGAATTACCCTTTTATGAAAGCTAGCACACATTAGGGCATTATAACATATCATTTGTGATATATTCTGGCCTTTGAAATACAGATCTCACAGAATGCACAGTAAACAAGCGAGCTCTCTAACAGATCGCAATCTTTTCTCAGATGACTCGAATGAAGGTTTCTGTGGGTATTTTTTTTTATGAAGTATTTAAATTAAGAAAATAAGAATGCAGGTCAGACATTATTCAGGTTCCATTAAGGGGTTTTTCATTGTGTTTTAATATATATTAGTTATTAATATATATATACAAAGATAATATTAATGATAATAGTTCCAATGATGATAGTTATTTCATTGTATATTCATATGGCAGTGTTTAAATCTTAAATGTTGATAGTCTTTGTAGCCTGAACATCAGCCCTCCCATTATATTTCTATTAGACATCTTATGTTCCAAGCTAGCAGAAAGATTTACATTTCATTCATGCTTTAATACTCTTAACGTTAGGTACATTCCATATTATTCACTTTGTATGTTGCAATTTTTACAGTTTTACAGTGAATCCTTCTGTAAAGCTGAATATTGCTGAAGTAGCCCCTTAGATCTTGTTAAACATAAAAATGTGCTTTTCACTTCAGTTTCACTCCATATGCTCCATACAACTGCACTGTAGTTTTGCTATTAAAGGACTGTAGTCCATCTGCAGCTCTGCATACTTTGTTAGCCCTCTTTCAGCATGTTCTTTAATGATATTCAGGACCCCCACTGGCTCAGAGCTGAGCAGTTTTTTTTTCTTTTGAGTAGAGGATCATTTTCACTGACATTTGATCCACAACACCATATCACTGTTCACTGTATGAGACACTCCTGCCTCATTGGTCCACCTTGTAAAGTCAAAGAGAGTAGCTCATCTGTTGTTGCACAGTTTGTTTTGCCTTATGGTCTTTCAGTGGACACAGGACGCTGTTGGCTGTTTTGGTCGGTGGACTATTCTATTCTCAGTCCAGCAGTTACACAGAAGAGTTTAAAAACTTCAGCAGCACTGCTGTGTCTGATCCACTCATACTGGCAAAACACAACACTATGTCAGGACCACTGCAGTGCTGAGAATGAGTCACCGGATCTGTTCTATGGTGGCCCAGTATGCAAAGAAACAGATGGACTACAATCTAAATGTAGGACTGCAAATCACACCCATATTGTCAGAGGAGCAAACCAAATGAACAAAGAATGTAAAAAATAAATTCAGAATTCAAAAGATTGTCTGTTACTTTCTGTAGTAGTTTTATATTTAATTAACTGTATATTCTCATAATTCAAAAGGTAAAAATGGTGAGTAAAATATGTGTCCATGTGTATGAATATTGCAAAGTGATGCTGACTAATTCAGACGAGCCTGAATGTAGCCATGTGCCAAACGCACAGCCTGTGCAGAAACTGATCTGATTTTCATAGCTACATTTTTTATTAAACATAACAGCTTTGCTTTTCTTTATCGTGCTGCACACACCTGGTTCTTCTCTCTGCCCAAACCTCGGCTTTTCATTTTGAAGTTATTTATCTTCTTTCTTACCGGCGCCGAGTCTTTATCCTCCAAGTCTTTCCCCTTCAAACTCAATATCAGATTTCCCACTGAGCTAAAAACACAGCAGCCTGGCCTCAACTTTCCCTCAGCAAAAGGCTTTCCAGCACATACAGACACTGCCATGTCCAGGGGAAAAGAGTGAAAGAAGAGGAGATGCTCCTTAGAAGAAATTGCAAGCCTTCAACCGTATTCTTCAGTGAATCCTCCAGCCGCCGAAATAGGCCCCCGGGGACCCCTATATCTGTTATTGAGAAACTTAACAACGCGCGCGGAGACGCTGAGGCATGAAACACAACTGTGGGGAAGGAGAATGTGAGGAAAGCAATAAATATAGTGGAGAATCCAATTATAATGAGGCGGCAGAAAGTTTTAGATAACATATAGAGTTCCTCCTGCTTCATGTACACAATCTACGGGTTCAGAAAACACGAGAGAAATCATTTGCAGGCAAAAGTTCTTGTGCTCTGTATGTTTATGACTAATGCCTCTGGTGTTGGTTCATACATGTTTGTATCCATGCTATAATACATAACATTATATTACTGCTGCGGAAAGTGTTCACTCTGAAGTAGACCTCTTATCCCCTGAGGTAAAACAATATTAGTCCTGCATTCTCCAAACATGATGGAAACCGCACCGTCCGAGACCCCAGTCAATTCCAATCCATAACTACAGCATTTCAATATGAAGTCATACTCCACATACACCATCCCAAAAGCATCGACTCAAACAATTAAAGAGTGTAATTCTGTTTGCTTGCTAAATTGTACCGCATTGATTTTTTTTGGTTTTCTATTTAATGGGTAATTGAATCTGATAAGGCTTACTGAGAAGCTAGTGAGACCCAGAAGTGCCGCAGTCAAGCGCATGGGCTCTGAAAGCAGCCCTCCACACAAAAACAACATGCGCTGAGATGCTGGCATCTGGCCATAATTAAATGAATGGTGGATTGGTCAAGCCAGTTAGGGCGGTCCGTCACGATGCTGCTGATTACATGGCATTGGGAACAGTGTCAGAGCAAGGTCAGAAAGTGCTCCGCTGCCTGGGTCTTGCTGCAACATCCCAGTACACCTGCTAGCTTATAAATATTTACTGATCCTGACTGATGGCAGCTGATTTGAAACACACTTTGATCCCAGCCTTGTGGTGTGTTAGAGATTAAACATCTGATGAGACTTCAACATCTGATGATTGCTTTAAAACAGCTGTAGATCTATGGATTTGTGGTTTTGTTTTCAAGAGATTGGCTATTTAAGTTACTGTGCAGTAGGCTACTTTGCAAACATGGGCACCCAAGATTTAAAATTATTTCTTCTCAAGTTTGGTTCTTGTATGTACACACACACACACACACAAATAACAATAAACATAAAAACCATACAGTAAAAGGATTTAATTTTGTAACTTATTTATTAATCTGTAAAACTAGGTATTGGATGATAACCTCTAATACTGGACTGCCAATAGGAGAGAGTTAAACCAACACGTTCTCTCTCTCTCACACACACACACACACACCAGTAAACTTTTTTTGCTTGCTTTTTGAGCAAATAACTTTTATTGCTCAGATAAATAAATCTCATTTTCTCAGGTGTCTAAAACTTTTACAGTATACTTCAGCCAACTTTCAGTGGAGGTCCAAGTAATTTCAGCATTTCTTTTCATCCATTCCTCATGAATCTTTCTCACAATGTACATGTTCTGTGAACTGAGAAGTGCTTTCACAGTTATCAGTGTTCATCACAAAAAATATAAAACTGTCAGAAGGGGAATATTTTACTGTGATGTAAATGTGATTGGTTTTTGTGGCAAGATACTTCATCTTTTACAGTTTTGCTCTAGTATTAATGAAATTTAAGGAAATAAGTTGCCAGTGCCAGCTCCAGGTCATGTATCAGTACATAGTTACACAATCAATTTGATGGTCATTACGTAATTATATCACATGTGGATCAAACTACTAAATAAATAATGAAATAAATATCACTAACTTGTGCCATTTAGATGTTAGTGTTGAGGTGACCCATCGTACTTTTCCCCAGATAACGAGTAAAAAGGGAATGCAGTGAGTGAGAAAAGACGACAAAGCAGAGCAGGGCTCAAATCCCTGAGCTGAACGCTGGCTTTGAGGCAGATACCACAGAGGGGAGAGGAGAGAGGAAAAAAAGCGCCCGTGAGCTTCTAGAGAGTTCTACACACTGCAGAAAAGCAGGATCGCTCCAGTAGCATTCAGGCACTGCTCCTCAGCCGCCGCAGCGCCACTAGATTCACTACCAACTCTGCCATTCTAGTTTTGAAGGGCCGAGCTGGCAGATCCATTTTTTTTTGGGGGGGGGGGGGGGGGGGCATATTGTATGGGGCATGTTGTCGCTGTGGGGAAGGTACTGAGGGGGAAAGTGTCAGTCCTGGGGAGAAATCTATCAGCGGCTCGTGCTCGGAATGAGAACGAAGGCGCCTTAATCATTTTCCACAGGAAACGCTGGTTGCTAGGTTACAGGTCAGTCCTGAGAAATCACTAATGCAAAAGCCCTGATGGTGCAGCGTATGTAATATTAAATCAGTTGCCGGGTAATTCCCACAGCCCTGTAGTATTTCTCCACCTTCACCCACAGAAAGTTGCCGCTCGAGTTATTAACTGTTTATTGGAGAATCATTTCGGACACGAAACAGCCCCAGTGTAATCCCCAGTATTATTTATGCATGAGAATGTTGTGTTTGTTACTGTAATATTTGGAGATTTAGAGTGGGTTATTTGTCAAATCAAAGCACATTTAGTGGAGTTTATTAATATTATTATATTATTATTGTTATTGTTGATCTGAGCAGCTTGGTGAGCGCACCGTGTTTATCCAGTAAACAAGGAACGTCCCTGGACGTTCAAAATAGGTCTAAAAGTAGTCTGTCCGTCAAGGACATATTTTAAACGTCAATGGACGTCCAAACTCCATCTCAATAAGTCAGTTAAATGGTGACCAATCGATAACGTCAGTGGACGTCCAGAATGCGATTTATACAAGTAATTTATTTCGGGACCAATTAATAACGTCAACGGACGTCCAAAATACGTTTAATAGTCGTCTTTTCAATGTCGGTGTTTGGACGTCTTTTCAACTTTCATTTTCAGCCTTAAGAGAACGTTGATTAGACGGCAGTCATTACGTTATTTCAACGTTGAATCAACGGATAAATGTTCACTGGGTATCTTTGTACACTAGGTAAGAACCCAGTGTATATGGTGTCTGAGATGCATTTATGCTAAGTACTACAAGACAATGTACATTTTGAATTGAAAACGCTGCTCTGCATGCTTTTTGATGTCTCTTTTTGGCCGAAGAGACCTTGTTTGAACAGAACCACAGAAGAAACTCTGACAAGTGTTCAGAATTCTTTACATCAACTCAGCGAGGATTAAAATTTCAAATGCAAAGTGGTTGTATCTGGGCCGAACAAGACATTGCTTTTTCCGAAGGTAGAGTTGCCGAGAGCTTTTCATTACATTCACAGGGAAACTGTGTCTTAGTCAGCAGCTGCCTGCGCAGAGGGGGGAAGCTCTGGAGATGGCCTTTACTCCCTGTTTCACAGGAGCCTCTTAAAGCAGCCTCGCTTTCATTTAAGCCTCATATTTTCATCTACATGCTGATGGGAAGTGGTGGCAACGAGTGGGTGGGGAGGCTTGAAATGTAAGCTAGCGTCCACCTCCCTGAGAAGCAATGCAAATGCCAGTGCCTTTGTTTGTCATGAGAATTGCATTTGCCCCCCCCACACACACATCCGGTTCAATGAATTTAAATAAGGTTTGGTGATTGTGTGTGTGTGTGTGTTTAAAGCATGCACAAGGGCCAGGTATTAATTCACAAAAAAAAAAAAAAAAAAAAAAAAGAGCTGGCAACCCTCTTCCTCTTCACATACAAATGCATTTGCATTGGAGAACCATGAAAAATTATTCGATTTGAAAACAAGCCCCTGTGATAAGAATAAAATAAAGTTTGAAAGGGTTCAGGCTTCTCCAGTGGAGCAGGTCCATCACATCCGCCTCATAAAAAACATTTAGTTGAGAGACAGGAAGCAGGGCTTTGGAATGGACTGAACTCTGTAGCATCCGCTTAGTTTTTAAGCCTTGTTTCTTTAACCTCCCAAAACTATTAGTGCACAATGACAGAAGACATCTGGAATAATATTGGCAATAGTTCTCAGAACCTGGCTCATAACCTGATACAAATTTTGTTGCAGGATTTTGTAACCCAGAGGAAACCCCCATCTCATGAAACGTATTGCCTCCTCAATTTGAGAGCTCTGCTGTAATGGCCAAATTGGCTCTGATTCGTGTCCTGAGGTCAACATTCACAGTCTTGCTACTTGTCTCAGTGATGGTTTGGCAAAAATGTCAACATCATTTAGCCTTCACCTCATATACAAACAATATCGACTCTAGTATTGGGACAGACCACCTACAGCAAACCATTGAATATTTATTTAAGATTTATTCAGTCCCATTGCCACAACTGTTTAAAATCAGTCCTCTTCATGCAGTCTGGCCTTACAAACTTTTTTTTTTTAAATAATGGGTCATTCCAAGGGGCTTACTGAATTTAAACATGGTACTATGGTATGATGCCACTACTGCAACAAGTCAGCTTGTGAATATGTTCCCTTCTAGATATTCCACAATTAACCGTGAATGCATATTACTGAAATGTGGAAGCATTTAACAACCACAGCAAATCAGCCACAAAATGGCAGACAGTGTAAAATTATAGTGGTGTTAGAGTGCTGAGGTGCACATTGCAAATAAGTCGTCAAATCTCTGCAGCTGTAACAGCAGATTAGGAACCCTACAAAGGAGGAACCAACTCCATGTTAATGCATGTGCATTTAGAATGGGACGGCTCAGAATCTCCTGTATGTAGACAGATTTTCCATTGCACTTACAAAGTTTGAATGGCCTCTTGAGAAGAACCATACCATACCCTAGAAGGATATGGTCAGGGCTTTGAAACTTTTCTGGAGTGACAGAGGACCATCTAATACCATGAAATGGGCTGGTATTTGTGATCCAGAACTAATCATCCAACATCAGTGCCTGACCTCACTAATGTTCATATGGCTGAATGCCACAAACTCCTTAAAAGCATTGTTACATCATATTCCAAAACAAGACTAACTTCTCAGAACACCCAGGCTGACCTGTGCCCACAGTCCACATCACCTACAGGGAGACTGTGGGCACCAGCTTGGTGCATAAGGACAAAGCTTGATCTGAGGAGTTCTGCTGCCTTCCATCATGTGGACACCTGGGGAAGTGTGTGAAAACATTGATGCTCTGGACAATGTTCTTTTAAAAAAAGTTCTTCATTCATGTGAATATCAGTTTAACATTTGATGCCTACCTCAACAGTATATTATCAATATGGTCTCAATGTCCTTCTGAACTAGGGGTCAATCTACCAACCAACCCTTCTGTTTGAGTTTAGATTTGTAGTTCAACTACAAGGCTAGTGAACGCTCAGACACCAGGCATGTAACTTGCTAAAATTGTGAAGTGGATATCACACACCCTTTCCAACATCCACAGTAAAGGGTTTTCCCACATAACTTATTTGTTGCAGTAACACCCTCTACTTTTCTGGGAAGACTTCACACCAGATATTGGAACATTTAATAGCACTAGTGGGCTGATGTTGGATGAATGGTCATTGGGTTGGATCCCAAAGGTCACCCCAACCCATCCCCAACAGAGAACACTGTTCCACATCTCCATAGTCCAGTGCTGAGGGCTCCAGACCAGACTAACCAACATGACACTGAGCATGGTTAAAAGATGTGTGCAGCTCTTTGAGTGGGCAATTTTGTCTTTGCTTTTCTAGGGAAGTCTCACACCCCTCTGTCCCCAAAGGTGCATTTTAAAGCACCCGAACCATGCAAAAACTACCACCTACCAGGTGACAAATAAAATCTGAAGGGCACTTCATGAGAGAGACACACACACACACACAGATTTGTTCCAAGTGAGTACCACGTTTAGAAAAATAAGGATGGTTTATTTGAAGCTACTACAACAAGCATAATATATTCATTTGTCTTGTGAGTCACTCACTGGAGCACAGTCTACAGCCAGATATTGAGATTGGTCATGGTTTGGTCAACAACATTCATCCAGTTCTCATCCTACAAACATGACACGTACATTATTGTGTTGGTATTAAAAACGGTCTGGTACTGGGTTAGTGGGTCGTCTATAATTCTGGAATCTCTAAAATAAAGCTACAGTAATACAAATGCCAACCAGAACAGACTTGTCCATTGACTGCGGCTAAAAGAGCTTATTTACAATTTTCTATGCAAAAGGAACTCGTTAATGAAGGAACAAACTGATGCGTGCTAGACATCACTAACTAAACTAATGGAAGAGAAAAAATAAATAAATAAAAACAAAACAAAAACAAAAAAACTCATTGATTGTGCTTTTTAACCCACAAAACCACTTCGTTGTTGAAATGGAATATTTTTCGTAGAGGCACCAATAAGTGCTAACATCAGTTTAATTTAAGAACTTCTAAAGCTATGACTAGGACTGGAAGTACAAACAGTATCTATTTATATATTTATAAAGTTATACAATTCCATTCCACGTCCACTTCCCTTCACAGCTGCTGTCTCTGTTGCCTTGCTCTCAGTCCTCTCCGTGTCAGTGTCCATGCAAAGCCCTTATGAACTCCAGAACTGGATGGACACATTTTCCCTGGCCGAACCAACCACAGTAAGCCTCTTGTCCGTTCTCTTAAATCTGATCTACAAATGCAGGGAAAGAACAGATAATAGTGGAGTACATTACTGTGGCAAAGTCTGAGCACCCCTGCTCGAATGATGTAAACAAAGGTTTAATGTAACGATGAGAACACTGTTTAACACACAGTTACTGATTATTTGGCAATACTTTACTGGACGTCACTGTTCATCAGCCTTCATTACAACTTACATAAACAGTTACAGAGATTTATTCTTGTAAGCGCCAGTTGTCTTACAATTTAATGCACAGGTTTCCTCTTGAAAGTTTAATTGACACTGATCGGAAATAGGGCTGAAGGATTTCAGAAGCATAAGTGTGGTTGCAATTTAAAAATGCAGCTCTCTCTAAATTAATGGTTTTTGTTCTTGTATCCAAGAAAAACTAGAAGATCTGGCTGAGCTTCTGAATGCTGGATGTAGAGCGCCAGACTGTCATTTAGTTGTGGTTACAAAGGACGGAGTCTCATTGCCTCTGATTGGTCTAATTCTCATGTAGTACACTACATAGTCGTTGTCCAATTAAAAACCATGTATCTCCCAAAGTCGCAACTTCACAAGAGATGGGGAGCATCTCAGCATCCACTGCGATGGTCAGTGGAGCATTTCTATAGGTTTGTCTATTGGACAACTACTGTGTTCAAATTTAGGAAACTAAAAATCCACAATAAATAAAATAAAATAAAATGGAGATAAAGTTTAATTTGACAGTGACTATATTAATCTAAATTGAAGCCTACATTAAAAATTAATGACCAACAATGCCAATAGGTTTTAAAAAATAACACATATCTCCCTCAACAAAAATACAAGTACTACATTTTATTTGAGTGTACGCTTGACAAACTGGCCAGAGGAAACTTATACTAATTTCAGTGTTTTGTTTTTTCTGGTGTATACTTTTTAACTCTTTGTAGTACGTTTTTGAGTGAGCTTCAGCATCAGACATAAGCTTTAGAGAAAGTAAACACTAAAGCACAGTTCGTGGCTCAGACAAGAATTATTAAGGGGTAGTGTAATGGTGGTAGTTTATCAACTTTCAGATTTAAGGCCAGTCATGTTATAACCCCGATGCTTACTAGGTTAGCCACCACTGGTCTGAAAGACAGGATTCAGTTACTAGGCTAATGGAAAGATAGCACTAAAATAAATTATTATAGTACATTTTAGAGCTATTCTTCCTCACTGCTCTACCACTGCACTATGAGAGCTACAGGGGAAGTGCCTGATAACAGGTGAGAAAAACAAGCATTTTAACCCTACCCGTTTTTGGCTAAGGCAGGAAAAAGAACAAAAACAGTAAAGGTCAACTGAAAGAAAAAAAAAACTTAAAGAAAAAACTCTTAGCCAAAACGGCTCAAAGAGAAACCAGAAAGAGGAAGGCAAGCTCCTTTCCTTAGATCAGAACTTAATTTTTTTAGATGCTTGGGTGAATTATGAAAGCCTTCCTTCTTTGAGGAAAAGAGAGAAAGAACCCCAGGAGAAAACTCGAGAGGCTCGAAAAGAAAGATAACAAGCAAGAGTGCAAAACTCTCAGCCCTTTTTACCGAAATTACCGCCCATACTCTTCGACCCAAACTTGCGACAAAGACACAGAAAAGTCTCGTTCCGTCTGAGCTCTTCTAAAACCCTCTGCACAGCTGCAGCGCGCTGGACTTGATTGGCCCTGGGCGGTGCACGCCATCTCCCTCTGCTGGCTGGAGGTTCCCCAGCCGTGTACCCAAACCTTACAGGTGGGAGATGAAACGTGCCCTGTCTGTGTGCGTGTGTTTGTTAGAAGGATTCAGAGTTAGCTGTCATATCTAATACATATTTCAGCATCAATAAAATGTAATCTACATTCTGAACGCAGTAGTGACGTTGTGTTTACACTGTTAAATAAAAAAAAGTCACTAGGCTCAGTAAAAAAAAAAAAAAAAGTAAATTGTGGCCAAATTTGGTAAAATGATTAGCATAAAAAATGTAACTTGATAACATTCATTTATTATCTGTAAGCGCTTATCCAGTTCAGGGTCGCGGGGGGTCCAGAGCCTACCTGGAATCACTGGGCGCAAGGCGGGAATACACCCTGGAGGGGCGCCAGTCCTTCACAGGGCGACACACACTCACAGACACTTTTGAGTCGCCAATCCACCTACCAACGTGTGTTTTTGGACTGTGGGAGGAAACCGGAGCACCCGGAGGAAACCCACGCAGACACGGGGAGAACACACCAACTCCTCACAGACAGTCACCCGGAACGGGAATCGAACCCACAACCTCCAGGTCCCTGGAGCTGTGTGACTGCGACACTACCTGCTGCGCCACTGTGCCGCCCAACTTGATAACATGTGCTAAAAATAAATTAATTACACACACGCACACACATATATGTATATATATTATGATTTTGCTATAAAATTTTGAATGTTTCAGCCCTAGCTGAGGCAAGTCTTAGAAATTTCTGTAGTATTTTGACAGTGGGTGTTTGTAGGTATCATGTAGCCTTATGAACAATGACCTTCAGCAAAATGTTACAGATTATTTGCTCAGTTTGTCATACTAAAAAATTAAAACATATAGGTTATGAAACACTGTGTATATAATTTTATTGTTTTCCAGTCTCTCAAAAAGTACTGCTGCAGAAAAATGCAATTTTCCTTTGAGCAGGGGTGTTCGGACTTGTGCATGTGGCTGTACGTTGTGGCTGGTGCCGGGTTCAGTCAGTGTGGAGACTGGACGAGGACTGGTGGGCAGACTGGCTCTGTGGTGTTGAGGTGGGAGTTAAACAGTTACTTCGGTCTTGCTGCCTGTGCGGTAGTGGTGGTGGTGCTGCTGGGGGGCCGGGGGGACGTAGTGCATCTGCTCCACGGTCTGAGTGCGGCGCGAGGCGAAGGCTTGCCTCTTGGAGGCCGTCTGGTTGGTGCTTGAGGTGTTGTGCACCACTGCGGCAGCGGCGGCGGCGGTGGTGTTGCTGCTGTTGGAGGCACTGGGATGTGAGTGCATTTTGGTCATCTTGTAGCGGTCCATGACCGGCGTGGTGGGCACGAACACGTCCGTGTGGGATATGGCTCTGGACATGGACCGGTCGCCGTGGAAGCTGGAGCGCTTGACTGACATCATTTTGTCAGGGGAGAGTAGAGGGTCCTGGGACCGCAGACGGTCCTGCGAGTAGAGACGCTCCTGTGAGTAGAGGCGCTCCTAGAAAGCAGAGGAGTACAGGTTTAGAATAAAGGATATTGTACAGGTACAATACTGTTCATCAAGGTACAGTTGTAAAGGTACGCTCTTAGAAAAACTGTCACTGGGGTGTCATCATCGATGGGATATGTTCAGTACCTCCAGTTACAATTAATCATTGTACTGTAAAAAAAAACTTTTTTTGTCATTGAAAACAAAGAACAAGTTATAGTGTTATGGTATCTGTTAAGCCTACACCTACATTCATTCATTGTCTATAACCGCTTATCCAATTCGGGGTTGCGGTGGGGCCAGAGCCTACCTGGAATCACTGGGCACATGGCAGGAACAAACCCTGGAGGGGGTGCCAGTCCTTCACAGGGTGACACACACTCACACATTTGGGCCACCAATACACCTACCAATGTGTGTTTTTCGACCATGGGAGGAAACCAGAGCACCTGGAGGAAACCCACACAGACACAGGGAGAACTCCACACAGACAGTCACCTGGAGCGGGACTCGAATCCACAACCTCGAGGTACCTGGAGCTGTGTGACTGTGACACTACCTGCTGCGCCACCGTGCCGCCCTACACTTATATGTGAATTCAGAAATAAAAATTATTTATTTAATTTAGCCTGATTTGAAATAGACAAGTTCTCATATTTTGTTTCTTAACTAACTTGTGAAGCAGCATTGGTCTGTCACACGAAGGGTGGCGCTGTAGCAAATTGATCAGTTATTTTACTCCTGTTTCCTCTGTTGGAGACAATATCAACCATGATCCTCATGCTGAGCTGTTTTAGCATTCTTCCAAAAGGTAGGATGGCACAGATTGTTTAACTCTTAACATAAATATAAAGCATGCTTCACGGACTGAGGTGGTGGCATGGTTTTATTCAAAGTTTCAGTAGTATACGATGCTCTTTATGACATTTTGTTATGCTTAGAGTGTGCAGTAGGAATCAAAAATTATATTTATGTTTTGTATACAGAAAAAAAGCCTGTTTTGTGTGTTAAGCTCATACAGTAGAACACAGGGACCCCTGAAGACTACTGGGTATTCCACACACTGGAAGAGAATGAAATGTAACTTTAAAATACAAATGTGAACGTGAAAAACGCTTGTGTACAAATTGATGGAATATGTATGTTGTGTGCAACTTTGATTTAAAAATATACTTTCTTGCAATTCCATGGGATTAATCCAGCAATCTTTCAGCCTCAAGGCTGCTTCTCTATCCTTGAATATTTGTGATGAGGCAAGGTATACCTGTACAGTAATTTATTTCTGTGTTCTCTCACAAGTTTCAAAGCTCTCTAGAGCCACTGACAATTTAACAATCATGTTACAGGGATCAGGAAATGTAGTTTTAGTCTTCCCAAGAACACATACAGTATGTATATGTATGTATTAAGGTAGAGCTGCCTGGGTGGGATTTCAAACCCCTGCCCATTACATGAAGTGTAGAGGGATATTATCCACTACACTATAAAAACACAAGACTTTCATGGTTCACTGGTGTACATTAAATAAGTCCACTACGATGCCAAGAGGTATAGTTATACTTTTCCAAACCCAATATTTTAAACTAGAAAAAATACAATGTAAAGCCAGGAATAAAGTAATGGTCTATGAAGTGAAGAGTGGAAATGAAATGAAGTCCTACCTTCACCTGGAGGGCAGAAGGATGTATATGAAATCATAAATGTCTATAACATTCATGTACAGACTGTTTTACAATGAGGTATGGAGCAAATAAAAGAATGTTAACCCTTCCCTCTCTAGATTTTTATTCAGCAACATACATTTTTTGTGAGCCGTTCAAAATGTAGTTGCTTTATCAGAAAGTCTGTATGACTGTGAAAGGAGAGGGAACCTGGGTCAGCTTGTGGTCAGCTTCTGTTCTAAGATAGAAGGCTACACCCAAGGCCAGAAATAGACTAAGGAATGGATGTGTAATGGGGTTGTGGTATGAAAACAATTACAGACTGGAGTTCATTAGTTGCTCTATATGAATTATTTGCCCTTTCTCCCCCTGTTCTTCAATGGTCAGGACCACCACAGAGCAGGTATGATTTAGTAGATAGATCATTCTCAGCGCAGCACTGGCACTGCCATGGCAGTGGTGTTAGTGTGTGTTGCACTGTTACTAGTATTCAGAGAATAATACAAATATCACTTGTATAAATACATTATACAAATGTATAAATACCACTAAAAATATCCAGTCAACAGCGTCCGGGGTCAACTGATGAAGGACTAGAGGACGATCCACACAAACTGTGCAGCAACAGAAGTGCTACTCTCTCTGATTTTACATCTACAAGGTGGACCAACAAGGTCGGTGTGTCTAACAGCGTAGACAGTGAGTGGACACAGTGTTTAAAAACTCCAGCAGCACTGCTGTGCCTGATCCAACCATACCAGCATGACACACACTAACACAATACCACCACACCAGTGTCAGTAATGCGCTGAGAATGACCCACCACCCAAATCATACCTGTCCTCTGGTGGTCCTAAGTAGACTTTAATTTTTAATTATGAAACTACAAAGTGCTCCTGTGTGGCCAGTGGAACAGAGAATGGACAGTGAGTGTATAAACAACAAGGTGGTCATAATGTCATGGTGGTTATGGTTGATTGGTGTACATTTCATAAATCAATTTCTCATTAGGATATCAAAAAAAGCAAAAGTACCAAACCTATTTATAAATGGCTGCCCTCATGTGGAGAGCCTTCTCAATGTAGCACAAACTGGTTATGTTTAGAGAAGTTAATTCTTCAGCTAATGTGTGCTGTATTGAATTGGAAAAGTTAAAATCTTTTTTTTTATTATCATTTATTTTGAGTTTTGAGTTAAACATGACTTAGTACAGATATTTGAGTAAGAAAACCTCTTCACCTGGGAGTGCTGCAGTCTTTCCTGGGACATCAGTCGCTCCTGGGAGTGGATGCGATCCTGTGAGTAGTGGCGGTCCTGTGCGTGTAGGCGGTCCTGTGAGATGAGGCGCTCGTGGGAACGTAGCCGCTCGGCCGAGAGCAGCTGTTCGTCTGACAGGATACGTCCCCCGTACTGGGACATTCCATAGGGAGACATGGGATAGTCCTGTGCATAGCCGCGCTCGGGGGACAACACTCTGTCCTGGGACATCGCTCTCTGGACACGGCGCGGACGCTGGCGTGATGCCTGCTGCTGCTGCTGGACCTGCTGACTGCTCTGAGACTCCTGGTTCATCTGATTCATCTTTATCATGTGGAGGGGGAGGGTGCCTCGTGCCGCCAGGTCGGGAAGGTGCCTTTTACGGGTGTAGTAGTCATCCACATCCTTGTCCGCTGTGGACGAGTAAGGTCACGTTACTGTTAATGTTTTTAAAGATTTTGAAGGTTAAGTATGCAAATGAGTTTTAAAGAATGTTTGTGTAATCTACACAGAACAATCACTGGATTAGGAACACCTGCATTGTATCTACACTCACTGTCCATTTAGTCCACCTGTTTCTCTGCATACTTTCTTATCCCCATTTCGCCCTGCTATTCAATGGTCAGGACAGGTGGGCCCCACAGGACCACATCAGAACAGGTATGATTTGGGTGGTGGATCATTCGCAGTGACACTGACGTGGCAGTAATGTATTAATGTGTGTTGCACTTGTATGAGTGGATCAGACCCAGCAGTAGTTTTAAAAAAGTATGCAGAGAAACAGGTAGACTGTCCGTAATGGTAGAACTACAGAGGGCTCCTGTATGGTCAGTGGAGCTGATAAAATGGGCAAGGATTGTAGATACAAGGTGAATACTGTTCCTAATCCAGTGTTAGTTCAGTGTATCTCAAAATGAATACAGAAAACCCAGACGGAGACACTCACCCCAGTAATATTAAACACAGCATATGGAGGTATTTCTGAACAGGTTTTATTACATCACTGTGAGGTGGATTGGATCACAGCTACTATTCCCCAGGGAGCACTGGAAGGTCATTCACTCAGGAATTATTCCTGTCAGACTTGTAAATTACAGTACCTCCCTCCCTAGGTAAAACTAATCTAGCTTCAACAGGACGCAAGCCATCAAGATACTGTGATCATGCTGGACATTTTGAGTGGAGAGTTGGCAGTCTCCTGGGGCAGACAGATCTTTTAACATAAATGTGGGTGGCAATAAGAGTGGGAACAAACTGAGACTGAAATTCCAAAACCAATCCAACAACCAATTATCAAGCAAAGCCACCAGTCATCACCTAACTCTGCTGCACACCGCCTACTCTCTTCAAAACTGTGCTCTGTCCAAATTGTCTCCTGGTTTATTCATTCATTCATCATTCATTCATTCATTCATTCATTCATTCACACATCTCATGAAGCTCTTTCATTATGAGGAGGGTTGCAGTGGGTCGGAAGCATTAGGCACAAGGCAGGAGCACACCCTGGATGTGATTCCAGCCCACAGCCAGGCATATTCTTACTTTATTATTGTATTTACAGCGGAAGCTGCTGTTGATATAAATGTGAATGTGTTCGTACAAATATTGGGCTGGATTTATGCAGCTTTCTCTCATGTTATGCAGATGTGATGCACACACATTGATTAAACTGTGAGGGCATACATTGAAATAATGATTACTGTAGTTAATTAACACTACACCTACTCAAACAAAATAAATCATTTCAGTCTTTTGTTATTATAGCCACTGAAATGTCCTCACATTTGTGAGATATCTTGTCCTCACAAATATATAAAAACACCCACCCATCTTAGAAAGAAACACAAACACACACACAGTCACACAGTCAGATTAGTTTCACTTCTACAAAGATTTGTCCCAATTTGGAGCTGGCAGTTTTTTCTTCTGCTATTGCCCTAAACCTGTAGCTGGGGAAGCTACATGTGACCGGCTAAGGAAGCTAACATGCTAACTGGAATTTGGCAAGGCTTTCACCGTAAAAATGGAAATCGTTTGGAGCGTATGTTCCTCACAATCCAGTCAACTCCATATGGATAACATTATCACTCACCCACAGTTAATTCCCACCTGAAATCAATGAGGAAAAATGCATCTGAATTTCCAATTAAATTTGACATATATTACTGGACAGCAGGTAAAAGTTAGCAACAGCTGTTCAGTGGCTACACTGTTGCCACTGTTATAGCCTGTTACATATGCAGACACCTCCATTGGCAAGCAAGAATTTCTGCTTGAGTAATTGATCATATTTTGGCTGTTTGAAATGCAGGCAGAAAGGGTTTTAGAAACAAAAAGCCAGTGGGCATGGCCTTGTTAGTGGAGGACTTTGCTACAATTCAACATCAATATTTAAATCATAAACAAGATCTTGTCTGGCCCAGTGAAGCTGGACAACCGAACTCTGATTAGTTGAGTTGTCCAGTAGGCTTCATTGCTGCTTGCTTCTCTTCAATGATAGAGGGTTCATTCCAAAGATTGTTTTCTGTGGGAGCCTAAAAATACCTGGCAAAAGAAAGGCTCCATTATGGCCACAAACACACACACAAAAGAACACTAAGTGACAACTGTATCTGTAACTGAATGATTAGAGATGGAAATAATTAAATTATGGTCTCTTCAAAATGGAAAGAATGTGGTCTAGACAAGCTGATGACCTTGAGATTTCTGTTACACTTGACAGACACACACACAGATCCTGTGCGAACTTAAGTGCACCACTTTGGGGAGGTATAAAACTGTACTGAACAAAATTAAAACCTCAAATCAAATAAATGGGACCAAAACAACATTATACAGCAGACCAAGCTGCAGATTCAAGGTGAAGGACTGACTATATTCAGGATTCTGCAGTAATCTTTGATACACAGCCTCTTATAAATGGATTACATCAAGCTTGTTATAAAAGAAAATAATTATCACAATTCCAGATATGCACCCACTGGACTGAAGTTTGCTCATCCAGCATGTAAAAGGTCTGGACTTTATTTGCTGAACAGCTTAAACTCTTTTAGGAATGTCTTATACTTGATGCTAGAAAACTGCTGTGAGGACCTGATGGTAGTCTGCTATGAGAACGTTACAGAGAGATCCTAAGTAGAAGCCTTAGAATGTGTAAAGCTCTGTAACTCTAGAACATACATCTACACTGGTGCATTTATAACCCTTTATAACCCTTGAAATAACACTTGACAATGGACATGCTGACCTCAAGCTCATGCAGATGCTCTAGAGGATTTCATGGTTTTCTTTAGAGATTATGCAAGCAGTATGTTTACAACCCAATGACTGTGTCCACAATGGCTGCAACTTAAAGCAGCTGAATACAATCCATTTTAGGTGCACAGTGAATACACAGCAATTTCTCCAGTGTTTAATCAACACTATTAGTGTTAACTTAACATATTAGTGTTGATTTAACACTGGTGAATTTACTGTGTATATTAATTATATAATAATAATAATAATAATAATAATAATAATAATATATTTATTCATTTATGTATTAAATAAGAGCAGAGTGGTTTTGACAGTGACATAGATAATGGGTATTTTGTCCACCTGGCCAAACCCGACAAGATCTATCTGTGAGAATGCCATTGAAGTTACAAACACAGACATAAGCCAAGCCTTTCAGCTATTCACTACTACAACAAATAATACTCTTTGAATGCATAACTGAAATGGTTGGTGATGCCCGAGAATGTTTTTGTAGGAGGTTCCTGTGCCAGGAGTTATTGAATGCTTGTGATTGGAGTTTTTTTTTTTTTTTTTCCTGGTCATGGCTTTGGGTGATGATGGGAGAATTGCTGATGAGAAGCAAAGTGGGCGATATATACAGCTAGGCTTCTGGAACAATTTTTGTCCAATTTTTCTTCTGAAATGGAGAGTATTACTTGGCATTTTATCTCAGTTTGCTGCCATTAATCTTCAGAGTAGACCTAGCTTTTGGAACATTGCTGTGAGGATTTGATTGCATTTTGCCCTGTAAACCTGTGGGTCAGTTGAGGTTAGGTGTTGATGATGGATAATTGTTTCTGGATCAAGGCAACTCCAGCTTAATCCAAATGTACTCAAAGGTGATCCATTAAGTCACAGAACACAGTTGAATTGTTGCTCCAGGGTTCATTTTGGCAGGATGATATTGATTTAGTTTTAATCTTTGTCATTTGACTGAAAAGCGTATTAGTTTTAGTCTCATTTTACTAATTTAATCATTGTTAGTTTTAGTCGACAAAATATACAAATGGGTCTAGTTTTATTCGATTCAATTAAAAACGCCAAATTTTATTCATGTATTTTAACATGTTTTACTATTTTAGAGGCATTATTTATTATTAACTTTCATTTTTGGTTACATTTAAAAATATTAATTAATTAATTAATTCATTCATTCATTCATTGTCTGTAACTGCTTATTCAGTGCAGGGTCATGGTACATTTAAAAACAATATTATTAAAATTATGTAAGGAATAGGATCACTTTATTTCTTCAAATACATTTTGTATTTATGTAACATTAACATTTTAAGTTCAAAATGTGCTGAAAACTGAGAGTGAGTCAACTCCAAGAATTTTAAGTCTAAGGGGTGGTGTCCCAGACAGGGACTAAACACACCAGTTTGAATTGTGATTTTCCATTGAAAGGGGAATATAGTCCAGAACTAAACTTAATCCCAGGCTTGGAAATCAACCATATCAATCACTGCCCAAAAGTTGATACAAAATGCTAAAAGAATTGATTCAGACAACAGCAAACAGATGGAGTCATTTTCTATTTTATTACCTTGCGATTTACTGTTTTCATATTAACTATGTTCCAGAGCCAAATGCTGGGAGACTTCTTGCTTCCATGACCTCAGGCAGAAATTCAGCTGCTATAGATTATAACATGATATGCTCTTCTATATAATCTGTGCAGGCTTGAAATTTTTTGTCAAAAATAGGTGCACCTTAAAGTAGCCAAATGTACTAATTATAAGGGCTAACTGCAAACTTTGGATCGAAAGTGCACAGAGAATGTCCATCAGATAAGGGCAATCAGTATTCCACAGCACACTTGAGTACAGAGGCTTTTTTTGGTGGCTCCCTTTGCAATTACACAAGTCTTAGATGTATTTACTCTTCACTCAGGGAATATTATGGCTTGAGATGCTATTACACGGCAGAAATCTACAATCAGCTGGATCAATAGAATACTGAGCCTAGGCCACAAATAAGTTATCTCTAGTGATACAAGCAAAATGAAATAGTGGTGGCTGTTAATCACCAGCCTTGGCACTGAATGCCAATAATCTTCACTTTAAAGAGGCTTTTTGAACTGCCGTTTTAACAAGGCTCGAGCTGTCTGACAAAGATAATAGGGCCTATGATATATATGTTCCTCCTCGCAGCACGATATGCATGTGCATATATAATAAAAGTACATCACTCTCTTCCACTGACAGCTTTAGTTAAAGACTTCTTCCAGCGTGCAACTCAGACCCCCAGAAGATGATTGGGACACAGTCATCAATTCACAGTGTATGACATATTGGTGGTTTATATATTACTGATATTTGTAATGAGATAACTGAAAGGTGATAACTACAAACTACCATTTTTCTTCCAGACAATATGTTATACCTGGGTGAATCAATGAATTAGGGTTAGGTTTAGGAGTCAAAATGTTACATTCACTTATTTTTTAAGTTGTTTGAACAAGAGTGTTTACTAAATAATGTAAACATTTATGTAATTAGCTGCAGTGCAGCATAAAATCAGAAACCACCATTGTGTTTATATAATGGATTGTACCTAGTTTGTAAAGCCTCCTGTTTTATGTATATTTGTTGATATACTATTTTCCTAGTCTAGAATACTCTGTTCAGCCTATAGTCATTCTTAGTTCTGCTCACACTTTGTCTTCGGTTTTTAATTTTTCCTGATAAACTTTTCAAATAAATGCACTTGTATCCCACCTCATCACCTGTGTACTGGTTACAGTATAAACTTGTGGTTAAAATGGATACTGACTACTATTTACATATTTTTAAATGTCAGAAACAAAGAGGAGGAGAAATAGAGAAACACAGAAGGCATGTATTTGACAGAATTTACACTAAACAAAGTATAATGCAAAATCAGTACAGCTCCAAAACTAATGAATGTGTCATTCAAAAAACACATTCCCAATCAGACAACCACCCAAACCAACCTTAGCTCTATGACAGATGTTTTACATGTGCTTCTAAAATGTTATATTTTGTACAAATACATAATGAATACTTTTACATAATCCCCTTACATAACAATCAAGACTCCAACTACCACCTAAACTGTCACCATCATATACACAGTACGTAAAGCTTTCATCTTTAACAGACAGAAGAAAAGCAAGGTCTGAAAAAGCTACACTGGACTTTTGCAGAGTATGGTATGTCATGGTTATAAGAAGTCAATAAGCCATCTGTATTCTGAACACACTTTTTGATTATGTTTATTATTTTTTAAAATGGGGTTTTAGCACATCTATATCAGTGTCAGTCAATTTTAGCGAATGACAAAATATTTGATTCCAAGAAATCAAATTACCCCCTTTCACTTTCAAAGTTAATAATGGAAATATATAATAATATAAACTTATATTTAAAATATATATATAAGTGTTTAGAGCTAGGGGTGTCCCCAAATGAGAGTTTACCAAGTCAAACCTGAGTTGTCAAGTCTTGTTATAAATAACCGATGTATAATAATTAGTTTTAATCATGGTGGCACGGCGGCACGGTGGCGCAGCAGCTAGTGTTGCAGTCACACAGCTCCAGAGACCTGGAGGTTGTGGGTTCAACCCCTCCAGGGTGTATTCCTTGCACCCAGTAATTCCGGGTGGGCTTCAGACCCATTGCGACACTGAAGTGGATAAGCGGTTACAGACAATGAATGAATGAATGAATGAATGAATGTTTTAATCACTGACAGACATTGATTCCAAAAAGTGGAACCAACCAATTAAACACGTTGTCTTGGCTCCATTTACACAGCAGGTAAAAGTGCCCAAATATGTGACACAGATGTAAAATCACACTGAATCTGACATTTTTGGTTTAGATTTAGGACATTTTCATATGTTGCACTGAAGTCTGATTACAGAATCTGAATCTGATCTGTATCCAACTCATCATAATGCAGATGTGCTATATTGCAAAATGACATATTTTCTTTTTTTTTTGAATGATTATCCTTGTAAAAAAAAGTGCAATATAAAAACTTAATAAAATATTAATCAATAAGCTGGTTCCAAAAAGTCAGTGACAGGCTGGATGTATGCATGAGAGTCTCATTGTCCCTGACTGTAAACTTTCATGGGTGTCTTTAAAACATGAGCTCTCCAAAGAGGTGAGGAGAGCCAAGAAAATGAGTTTAATATTTCAGGTGATCCAAATTCAAGAAGCCTTCAACTAGACATTAAATATGAAAAGTCACACTGAGAATGAGCTCATTATTATATTTCCCAAATGCTATTTTTTTCATTTCAACAATTTTTTTAGGACAATTAAAACGCTTTGATTAGTGATTAATCATGTCTCGATTAATAATCCTTTAGTTTAAAAGGAGAATCTTTACCTCTGGATAAATGTGCCACATGAAGCACTGTTTCACTGTTCTTTTACACATTCTAGTTTGTTTATGAGCAATACCAGACTTTCATAGAGCTGGAATAGAATGGTCTGTGTTTCATAACCACATTTTGGAACGACTCGACTGTGAGAACTGCAGTCAACTGGGACTTTTCAGATCCAATCATTGAATAGTCAGCTATTTAGTGTCTTCCCTATTTGGAACAGATCTGCCAAATCCTGATCCTTGTTTTCTTGTTTCGTTAGATCCAAATCTACTGTAACACAACTTGCTAATAAAAAGCATAATGAGCTAGAGTGGCACGGTAGTGCAAATTCCCAAAACACATGCTGGTAGGTGGACTGACGGTGTAAAATTGCCCATAGGTGTAAGTGTGTATATGACGTGTGAGATTCTCTAAGGTGAACAGTCATGTTTTCCTGCCTTGTGCCCAGTAATTCCCTGTAGGCTCTGGACCCACCTCACATCTGAGCAGGATGAAGTGGTTACCGACAATGAATGAATAATCTGGATGAGGCTTGTTTGATTGGGTCTGGGAGGCAACAAGCAAATGATCTCCAAGAACGATCTGTTTGGCACTATGCATCAATGTGAGAAGATAAATTCAATTAACAACGTGAATAAACTGAAATAGTTTCAGACACTGCCCAGAAATGTATCAACGGATTCTAATGATGACATGAATTTCACTTCCTCAGCTCAGCTGTTGAAAATGAAGCGAACACTTTTGTAAGAAACGCACCCAGACTTGTTTAAATGTCTGCGGAATGAGAACGTGGCTCTTACTGAGTCTTTTGAGGGAGGAGTACTTGTTGAGGTCAGCCTTCATGGCGGACTCGTAGGATGGAGGCAGGTGCGAGAGGCTCTGGAAGGAGCGGGAGAAGGACAGATCGTACGGCTCCGTCTGCGACGTGAGGATGCTGTTCATGCGCGTGCTCTCTGGAGGAGGATAACACAGCACAGCACAAGAAACATCAAGAGAACAGACGCACGGGGCAAATAAAAAACCGTAAAGGCATACTTCAGAGTTTCTCATGCTAAAGTCTATCACCTTCAATGGCTCCTGCACCCTCACGCTGACACACTAAGAAAAGAACAGAGCAAGTGTGATTTGGGTGGTGGAGTGCTGCAGTGACACTGTAGTGGTGGTGCTGTGTTAGTTTGTGTTGTTCTAGTATGAGAGGATCAGACACAGCAGGGCTGCTAGAGTTTTTGAAGCCCTCAGTGTCACTGCTGGAATTAGAATAGTCCACTAATAGCCAACAGCGTCCTGTGTCCACTGATGAAGGACTAGAGTGCGACCAACACAAACGCTGCAGCATCAGATGAGTTACTGTCTCTGATTTACACCTACAAGGTGGAACAACGATGTTGTTGTGTCTAAGAGAGTGAATAGTGATTGGACACATTGTTTTAAAACTCTAGACGCAGTGCTGTGTCTGATCCATTCGTATCAGTGTAACTCCTTAGTGGATGACCCTTGTCACTATAGCACTGATAATGATCCACCACCCAGAACCATACCTGCTCTGTGGTGGTCATGTGGGGGTCCTGACCATTGAAGAGCAGGGTGAAATGGGGATAAGAAACTATGCAGAGAAACAGGTGGACTACTATATGTAATTGTAGAACTACAAAGTGCTCCTATATGGTCAGTGCTGATAAAATGGACAGTGAGTGTAAATACAAGATAGGCGTTCCTAATCCAGTGATCGTTCAATGTGTATTAAAACCTCAGGAGTATACCTTTACTTATATTATCCACATCCATACTTTAATAACAAAGCCTGCTGGGGACAGACTGACATCGCTGTAGCATGGGTGCCATCACAAGTATGCAGGGACATCAGTGTACAGACCACTGTGGCCTGGCGGCTAAAATCAGAGTGAGAGACTGGCTGAGTTGCGCCCTGCATCTCCTCAGTGGATGACCCTTGTTTTGTGAGTGATGTGATGTGAGCGAGAGATGTGGAGGAGGAAAAGTTCCCCATTTCAGCACCCCCACCCTGCCCAACCCCAGTGTCCCCACTGTCCCTTTGGGCTGTGTGCCCGTCACGCCAGCCTGGACTCAGTCCTGGGATCGAGCCCTGGTTATAAATAGGGTAGGGACGAGCACAGAACACAGCTCCGAGACAAATACAGCACACCAGGGAGCCGGGAGGAGAGAGAAGAGTGTTTACACAACAGCGCTCACTCTTATTTTACACTCTGTTCAGCACATGCTGTGGGTTTTGCTTCTTTTAATCTGAAGCTACGGCTGGCAAAGTGCACAGCAAGGCATTAATCTTTATTTAAGTGAGGAGGAGGAGGGGGTGGTGGAGGAGTGGGTTTGGAAGGTGGGGGTCTGGGGCATTGAGTGTAATTCTACTGTAAAGAACAACTTACCATGCCTTAGAGATCTGTGAGCTAGCAAAAAAAACATGTATTTCAGTACAGGATGCTGGACTTAGGAAACGTAGGGATGCACCGATTCAGCTTTTTCTCCTAGAACATGTTCTGATATCAGAAACGTGATTGGCAGATGCAGAGTGCTGATCTGAGGCCAATTCTCTGTGAAGACATTCAAGTTTCACATTACACTGCAAATGTCAGAGACCACCATTTATTGATTTAGTCTTCTGTCAAAGCAGTTAGGTAAAAGTATTTAACAGAAAATTACACAGATGCCCAGAACACAAGTAAAATATCAAAGTTTTCAGCATTTTCCTAAATGGATTATTGGTCTTTTGTTCTCATTAAAATCTTCTTGACCCTTACATATAATTTCAACCCCATATTGTCCCTTCTTAAGACTGAAGCTTTAAATAATGGATATTTCAGTGTGAAATAAAAGAATCAATGTAGTGTCTATCGATAATCACTAAAAAATAAATGCTAGAATTTGTTAGCCATATTTAATATGTAGTTCAAAATTATTAAAGCATAATCTACATTCTGAACTTAACAGTAGCAATGTTGTGTTTACATCGTTAAATAGACCTGCTAATAGATAACTAGATTATATAAAGTGAGTGAATTATGGGAGTACGTTGTGGCCAAATTTGGTAAAATTAATAATTAGCATTAAATTTAGTGTTAACATGCATTTGACAGCACAAACTATTTTTACAATCAGCCATGTTCAGTCAGATTAAAACAAATGTAATCTCCCATGCAGTGTTGAGATTTATTAAATGGCTACTTTGTGCTGGACGTCTGCATTTTGTTGTGATTGACAAGTCTCTTTGGCCAATCAAAGCTCTGCCTAGTTTACATATCATGGTTTAGTCAAAATTCAGCTCGCTTGGAACAACAAGTGAGCAGGGACAAAAAAAGTATCTGGTTCCTGGAACCAGGGACAACATTTACCTAATGGAAAAAGCAAAAAAGCAGAGTAGAGCTGAGTCAAGTAATGTAGGTACCACAAAATGAAAAAGCACCATTAGTAGAGCTTGACTGTCTTCTTTCTCTCAAAGTTAAAAGTTGTAAGTACTGTGTATCTGACGAAGAACCTTAGTGGTCCATATGGTCTTGTATGTTTGCTAAGAGCTCCATTTTCTCGTTTGATAAATTTTGTTTTGGAATCTCTTGTGTTTTCTTTTATCTCATTTCCAGAGAAGCATCACATAATGGCAGTTTTGACTGGAAAGTAAATAAATGAAGGACAGTCCCTGACTTTTGCCCAGTAGAGAAGATCATCCAAGAACATCGTGAAAATTTTGCTGCAAAATTTTATTAGAAAATATGGTCTTCAATACTGATCGGTGCATCACTACAAGAACGTGTACACTGCAGCAGAGACGAAAGCAACTATGATGCCTTTGTAATGCTGCATAATATTCTTTTATTCTTTAAACATTGTTATTAACACAGCTTTTTCATTCCTTAATAAAATCAAAAGGTCTGAAAGGTAACAGCAAATATCAGCTACAAATGTCAGTGTGGCAGGATGAGCAGCTACACCTCTGCGTTATTGAGAGAAAGTTCCATGGCCGTAAACAGAATTAGCCTTGGCTGAGAAAAGAGCAATAACAGGCTTTGTCATATAACAACCAATCTGCGGAAAAATCTTTGGAGCTTGTTAGAGAGTGCTATCCATCTTCTCACTCCCCTCCGGTCGAATTGAAGCAGCTCACCAAAGGCTGTGATTTAATCGTTTCACTAACAAGATGAGCTAGTGCGAGTTCTTTCTAGCCTCCGCATTTTAAGGGCACCGGTCGAAAGCTTCATCCACGAATATCTCCCGCTCTCCCTTCAGCTTTTGATCAGTGTGTGTTCATTAGGTGAGAAAAACACAGAGAGAGAACAAATATCGCATGTCAGCTTGTTTTTACATGTTGTCCCTGCAACCCCCCCACCCCCACGACCTGTTCATCTGCCTCAGTTGATTCCTCAGTTGTGCCACGAGTGTTAGCGTGAGCACTGCGGAGAGCTTAATGACCATACTGGCCCTCTTTCCTCTCTAGAACAAGATTACAAAGGCGAAAGTTGACTCTAAGTAAAAGGCATCTGAAGAGAAAGAGTGAGAGAGAGTGAGAGAGATGCTTTAAGTGACAGATCATTCTAACCATCTCCCCCGGGTGATGTTCAAAAATAATAGGCAGAAAAACATTCTCTTCTTCCACTCCCTTTCAGTTGTCTTTTGCCTGGCTCCCTTATTCCTACCAAGCCTCCCGACACATCATCCCAAAGCAGAGCCTCGTTTTGATCACAGCTGTCACTCTCGATTAAAGTGGGAGGAGAGAAATCTACTCATTGTTATGACAATTAATTCAGGCCAAATAATGAACAATGAAAGCAATGAAAAACTGAAAAAAAAACTGTTAATAGATTTTTTTTAACTGGCCTGGAAAAAGAACAACAAAGGAGTAAGAAATTCATTAGCCATAACATAAAAGACACCTCTGTGTTTCTAAACTTTTTATCTTTTTCCAGCTACACTGATCATACAGGAGCATTTCATATATCCACAATTACACACTATACTCCATCTGTTGCTCTGTATACTAGCCCCATTGCACCCTGTCCTTTAATGATCAGGACCCCCACACAGCAGGTGTTATTTGCAGTGCAGTGACACTGACAAGGTGGTGTTGTGTTAGTGTGTGTTGTGCTGGTAAAAGTGGATCAGATACAGCAGTGCTGCTGAATTTTACAAACCCTTCAGTGTCACTGCTGGACTGAGAATCGTCCGCCAACCAAAAATATCCAGCCAACAGTGTGCTGTGGGCGGAATTCTCAGTCCACTAATGAAGGACTAGAGGACGGCCTTCACTAACTGTGCAGTAACAGATGGGATACTCTCTCTGACATCTACAAGGTGGACCAACAGGTAGGTGTGTCTAATGGGATGGACAGTGACTGAACACAGTGTTTAAAAACTCTAGTAGCACTGATGTGTCAGATCTACTCTTACCAACACCACACCCACTAACATTCCACTACCACGTCAGAGTCACTGCAGTGCTGAGAATGATCACACAATCATTCCTGTACTGTAGTGGTCTTAATAAGTCCCTTACTAGTGAAAAATAGTCTGAAATTGGGAGTGCACAAGGAGTACGGTCTATAATTGCAGAACAACAAAGTACACTTATATGGTCAGTGACTGGAACAGCAAAAGCATTCTAATACTTTGGCTGATCTGTGAAAATACTACACAGATATATCAATACAGAGGTATCAATCTGTCTTTGTATTAGTATTAGGCCAGTAAGAGAATTTAAAGATCCTTTATATTAATATTAATTATTATCACTAATCCTTACCAATTCATCAAAAAGAGACATTTTAAATCAACGATTAATTTTGTTTAATAGATTAATCAGGATTGTTCTGCTGTTACAAATATCATTATAAATATAACACTGATAAATTCACCTTCCCCTTAGAACATTTAGCTTAAATGCTGAACATGTATATGGGACTATAATCTTTGCAGTGTGTTCAATGCTATAACGAAAGGTACTAGTAAATGCTAGTATTTTCAAAGAGAAAATTATGTCCTGAATTTGGACTTACAACAGTAAAATATCACAGAAGGATTATATGTGACTTGTTAGCTGGGAACTGGCAGAATGACCAGGTGAGACATTTGAATTCTGGGCACCTCTCTGGCCTGCAAAGTGGACCGTGTCCTCCACAGAACATTAACTCAAATCAAGGTGCACTGTGCGCTCCTGCTTCTGACAGTGTGGAAGATGGACAGTGCAACTGGCTTGTTCAAAGAACCATCAGGTTTGGAGGCAGGTGGTGATAAAATAACAAGCCAAAAAAAAAAAAACAATATGGTAAAAGACATGCTTCAGTTACAGGTGTATTTGTTTCTGTTGTATGGTATGTTTGCTGAAGTGATGGAGACAGCAATTCTTACCATTTTTAGGTGTTCGAGTGGGGCTACTGAGACCCAGATGATTGTAGTTGTGCTGATGGGTGCCTGCAGAAGAAGCAATGACAGGTCTGGTTTGCAATTGAAATAAAAAAATGAACTCTTATCTAGTACACAATTGTCCCAGATAGGAGAAATGGTGCATTGGGGAAAGAAAAAGTTTGTGTAATTGTAATAAACAGTATGGAGAAGCACACATAAGTTGAAGCAGCAATGAGGATGGAAGAGCAATAACCTACAGAGCTTTACAGAGGTGAGGTGTCAAGCAGGAAAGTTCACACAGGGGAAAAGGAAGGTTAGATTGTTGCACAAATCAAGGAGTTTTCATGTGTTCTAACATGATCACAGGTATATACATCACATCAAATAGTGTATATACATTGTGTATAGATATTCCCTCGTGATTGTATACTTAGGCCCTTCTTATAATGGCCAGAAAATGCAATTCCTGCCTGTTTTGAAGTGCCCTCAATACATTTCTCCTTTAATAAAAAAAGCTATTTGTGTCTGTTTTATCTCATCACAAGTATGCATTCTTTTAACAACATCTGCTTCTTGCCTGTTTTTCAGTGCAGCCAAAAATAAAGACAGCATGGGACTTCACCACGATGATTGAAAACACAGCAGCACATAGAAACCTCCAGTTCAACATGCTGATCCATTACTCTGCCCAGTGTATACATGCATACATCCCTGTGGGCAGATTTTAAAGTGAACATTTTAATGTATACGCAACACATACAGTACCAGTCAAAAGTTTGGACACACACATCATGTCATTAGTTATTGGTGGAAAAGGTCTATT
Organism: Hoplias malabaricus; assembly: GCF_029633855.1. NCBI lineage: Eukaryota > Metazoa > Chordata > Actinopteri > Characiformes > Erythrinidae > Hoplias > Hoplias malabaricus. Next base: position 19,640,587 of record NC_089802.1, read on the forward strand.
CACTGTATAGAACTGTGTACCAGCCCTACCTCTGGAGACCAAAGTTATGGTCTCAAACGCATTAAGAAGGTGAGCAGTTCCTTCAATTAACTCTTGACGAGGCCACAGCTGTGCACTGAAAACCATTCCAGGTGATTACCTCATGAAGCCGATTGAGAGAATGCAAAACGTGTGCAAAGCTATCATCAAAGCAAAAGGTGGCAAATTTGAGGATTATAAAGTATAATACTTTGAGGATCCTAGTATAAAACATTTAACACTTTTTTGTTTACTACATACTTCCACATGTTCCTTCATAATTTTAATGTCTTCCATATTCATTTACAATGTAGAAAATAATAAAAGCCTTCACAATAGTTTTCACAATATGTGAAAAATGGCCCAAAGCAAAGGAAACGCTCCCTGAGTGGGCATGTCCAAACATTTCACTGGTACTGTACACTCTACATAAGGTAAGATAGGATTAAGGCCCTATACTATGGAGTCAAAAAAGGATAAATAGATTTTGAGCTTGTAAAACAATACTTAGAGATATAATGGAATTTGTAACTCTTCAAATTTAAAACAACAACAATAATACTAATATAAATACAGAAATGTGGAAAAAATATTTGTAATGTATAGAAATGATTTTTAAATGTGTAGAACAGATTTGCATTTGTAAATCAAATGTTGTGAATGTGTGAACCAGTACCTCTCAAATTGCTTAAAATTTGCCAGAGCAAACATTTATGAAGTTCCAAATGTGACCGTGAGAGTTTTTCAATGTGGTGGAAAAATCCACACATTCACCATCTCTGCTGCTTGTGTGAATCTCTTTTTGCAGTCGTGGATTTTTGACCCTGTTTTGACGGCCAATTGATGGACCAATAGGTAAGCTTTAGCTGGACCAATCAGATTGCGAGGTTTGTTTAACCAATCAGAACACTGATTTTTTGCTGTCAACCATGGTGCTTTTACACCAAAAGAACTCCGCTCCTTGAACCAGTTCCGTTCCTGATACTTGGATCCTTGGTTCTTTCCAGTGAACTGCTGTGTTTCTACACATTAAGAGGAGAACCAGGAATACATCATCTGAATTTTGCATGTGTGTAGTTGCTCAAACACAGTTACAAATTCCATTACATCTGTGAGTATTGTTTTACAAGCTCAAAATCTTTTTGACTCCATACTATGCTGATAAGCTGTGTATGCTGCCAAATCAACTGCTGAAATTTTTTGATAAATCTTTGTTGTTTATCTGAATTAGTTCTGCTATCTCTCATCATGCCTGCTGGTATCTATGCAGTCAGCAGCAGACTGGAATGTGATGAGCGAGTGATCAGCCTGCAGAAGTCCAGGCTTTTTCTTCAGAGGCCATAGTGGGTCTGAGGCAGACTTGAGGCCTCATTGAACTTAGGGGTGAGCCATGATGAATGGCAGCAATTCTGAGGTGGCTTTAATGCCCCAGTTCAGAGCATGTGATGAATGACAAAATTCTGGCACAGATCCTGTGACTGTCTTGGGGGGGACTGCTGTTGTACCTGTTTACAGACATGTTTACCTTCCCTCACTTTCTCTCTTTCAGGGATTAGAACAGATTTTCCTGGAAAACACATTAATGCCATTCAAGGTTACACTGTAAAAATGTAATTGTAGTCAATAATGGAAGAAGGTTCCATCAGTTAAGCACTTTGGACATCTAGGGAAGATAAATAAGATGATTTTAACGGTAGAAACCATGCGGTATATTAGCTGCCACCTGTGGTGATTAATGGAGTAGTCATTTTGAGATACCTCGGCACCATTGTAGATAATCACCCAGGCTTTGTGGGAGGAGAAATGTGGTTTTATATATAATAGAAATCTGTAGCTACTGTGCATTGATCAAAATAACAGTATCTGCTGTCAGGGTGAAGGCTGGCACATGCTGACAGTAAATAAACACTACTGGAGAGCTCAACATGCTTAGAGAAGAATGCTACCAGCTGTTTCTGATGAGGCAGCTAACCAGTGGCACCAGCAGCCAAAATTGTGTATGCACACTGTGTACAATTTTTGTGGTTATGTTCATCTTTATTATATTTTTAATTCAATTTTGACAACAGCATGTCAACTGGATTTTAACTAAATGATCTGCTTGAGAATGAGATGTGATTTTACCAGTCAAGAAAGAATGAGGGCAACAAAGGGATAAGTGTGGCACCATAAGGACCTGAACAGATTTTTGGGCCACAACATATTTAGTTGCACAATGGGAGAGGTGAAAAAATATCACAATTTTGAGGTCAGTGAATACAGCGTGCAGCAAGTAAACATGGCCTTTTTTGAATGTACTTTTTTGATTTTTGAATGTTGTAGTTCTACAATTACAGACTGCAGTTCACCTGTCCATCCCCAGTTTACCCTGCTCTTCAATGGTCAGGACCCCCACAGGGCCACCACAGAGCAGGTGAGATTTGGGTGGTGAATCATTCTCCAAGCTCCAAGCTCCAAGTAACACTGATATGGTGGTGGTGTGTGTTGCCCTGGATCAGACACAGCAGTGCTGCTCAAGTGTCAGATGAGCTACTGTCTCTGACTTTACATCTACAAAGTTGACCAATGAGGTTGGTGAGTGTCTAACAGAGTGGAAAGTGAGCTGACACAGTGTTGAAAAACTACAGCAGCACTGCTGTTTCTGATCCACTTCTACCAGTGCAACACGCCATTGCAGCACTGAGAATGATCCACCACCCAAATCACACCTGCTCTTTGGCAGCGATGACCATTGAAGCAGGGTGAAATGGGGATAAGAAAGTATGTAGAGAAACAGGTGGACTACTATATGTAATTGTAGAATTACAAAGTGCTCCTTATGATCAGTGGAGCTGATAAAATGGTCAGTGAGTGTAGATACAAGGCAGGTGTCACTAGTCCAAGGATCTTATTGCTTGCTCGCTTGCTATCTATCTATCTATCTGTTTTTCTGCTTACTGACTGTCTGTCCCTTGGTATGTTAATCTACCTAACAGTAATGGTTCAATAAAGTCTCCGTAAAACCCACTGCAAAGTCCCTGCAGTACTCAATCCAGCTCCATAGCATCTTGTAATTAAAAGCAGTGAAGTTCAAGAGATGAAGAAGTTAAGGGCCATTAAAGAAGCCATCATGCTGCCCAAATAATGTGACTACCAGGTAAATGGGTGTGTGTACACCGCCGCACAAGCAGATGAGAAGCCCAAGCTGGGTAGCTGGTGGTGAGGGCTAATTAATAAGAAGCACAGTCCAGTTCAGTGATCTGGCTTTAATCTGGGGACCAATTAGTTGCTTTTTGAGAGGCAGAACAGTTGAAGCCCGGACTGCAGCTGGGAGGTCTGCTCTCTCTGACACGCTGTCACACTTTCAGCCTCACTCTGACCAGGAGCCCACAAGAGCCATTTAACAACAAGGAGGAGCCGCGGCAGGGCGGCCGTGACGTGGCAGAGGGGCAGCGGGGTTAATTATCATCTTAAAGTACTCCAGCAGCGCCTGTCTATTACTGTGCTCCCTTCCCTGTGAAATTTCATCAGAGCAGACTCAGGGTGGGCAGCTGGCTTTTCTTATGTAGATGTGTCCCTTATGTTAAAGGTGTACAGAAAAGTGAGTCAATTGTTTCATTCATGGTACACTATAAACCCTAAGACTACTTTTAAGGTGGACACGGCTGTTCATTTGTGCAGAATCAGTCTATTGTTATCTTTTAGAAAAGCATAGAATGAATTGGGAAACTTTGGAGCAGTTGCACACGAGTTTGTCACTATGACCATTTGTTTGTCCCAGCTACAGTGGTATAATCCTCCCCAGCATTGGAAGCTATTTGTCTGTCAGTAGAGGAGATCCGACTGCTTCCCAAGTAGCATACGTCACAGATAAAACTAAAAATACTGCACTCAAACAGTAATTAGACAATATTTCAAGAGGGAAATGTGAACATAATAGCTGAATAAAATTATTTTCAACATACATCACACTGCAAGAATGCAGCAACCATTATTTTATGACCTAGTGCCCTACGGAGGGTGTAGGGAGACATTTGGGATTCCGTCCCTTAACCGTGGTTTGGAAACATCGCCAATCATTCACATTTTCAGACAGGGAGAATTACTTTACTAATATATAAACCAAATCAGAGAAATCATTTAGGCAGACTGTCACAATAAAACCTTATCCTTCAAGAATCTATTTTTGTTCCATTCTGTGAAATCAGATTATTTACCCTGTAAATGGGTGAAAAAATTGCACAAAAGTTGCTTGTGTCAATAGTCTCCTACATGCTAAATCCACATGAGTGAAATAAGATGATTACTGAAGCTCGTATATGATCTGTGTATGAATAAATCACTCAGATAGTCCCAAGAACAGAGAAACGGATTAGAGTCTTAACAGATTTCCATTAGATCCTATGATGCTAATAGTATGAAATGCTAATATGGCTAACAGTGGATAACAGCCTTTTTTAGGTCCCTATCTGGAATCATCAGGCACAAAGCAGGAACATGCCTTAGAGGGGGCATATCAACAAATATATTATTTGTTATATACTGTATACAGTATAAGCATTTTTGTATGTAAGTGTGGCGAGCTCAAGCTTCTCAGAGGGAGGAGAGGACTTGAGGCAGTGTTAAAGATCTGACCTGCAGACTCCAAAGGACAGATGGGGTCAAACCATTGCTATGAGTCATGTAGTTCACAGAAGGCACTTAAGAAACAGTATTAAAAACACTGGTAGACGCGCCAGTGGTCATGCGGAATTGTAGCTGCCCTTGTTTTGTCGTGCAATCTACTTTGTTGTGAATCATGTACAGCCCACGTTGTTGATGGGTTTGGCCTTTCAAAACAAAAACAGTATAGAGAGCAGTGATCGCTGATCCAGCGCCTACGGCTAAACGAATCCTCACATCGCACACATTCCTTTTTCACACCTAATATATCCTGACAACAACACTCCTGCCAGTGTGCATAATATCCAGATGGTACGCCAATGATTCAGTAGTCTGACATTTCTCTTGCATATTCACGAGAGGGAAAACTGCATCGGCATCACACGGAGTGACGTGCTTGATGTGTATCCTATATTCCAACAAAATCGTTCAGCTATTGGGTATACTCTCCTGGACAAATCATCCGTCATGTTAAAGCTCCTCACTTTATCACTCCTTCCTCATATCTGAGAACCCCTTTCAAAGTTCAGCTGAGGCTGGAAGGCTTTTAAGTCCAATATTTTTTTGTGCACAGACACGCAAACTTAATCTAATGAAAATAAACAACCTACCCCCCAAAAAAGGCACAAAATGTCCATGATTTGCATAAGCAATTACCTCCAAAACACATCAAAATCTCATTCTGCATGAATCATTCCATGACATTAAACCCCAGCAGAGACTGAGACTCAAACTACAGTGGATGCCTGTGTTTTGAATAATAACCACAATAAACATATAAAATTTGCTGATCAAATTAAAATATATAATAATAATAATAATAATAATAATAATAATAATAATAATAAATCAAGTGCAACCAAATAAACAAGGTCATAAAAGAACATTTGCATGAACAGCTGTGTAGCCTCCAGTGTTGTGTTCCCTGCCTTCACCCTCAGGCCAAGCCAGGCTTGTTTGGATGCAACTGCAACACAAAGCTGCCTCCTTAATAACCACAGCATGCCACTATCTGAAGTCAGGACCCTTTTTCTACTTCTTCTGCTTCTTCATGTCTGGTAAAAAATCAACACTGTTTCCCCAGCTCACAGTAATGTTGTCTCAGCATGTACAAGAACAGTTGGAAAATAGTTGTTTCGCCTTTGATTAAAGAGGAAAATAAAAGCAAAGCCATCTGCTCAAGTAACTCAGTGTCAAAATCTGAAATGAGTGGCATATGTTGCAAAATGTCAAAAAATATCTTAAATATAATCTGCATATGCAAATATTTCTAATTATGGGATTGAGTAAGAATATCATAAGATTCAACAAATGTTTAGTTGGTTTTACATTATTTAAGTGATTTTATCTAGATAAAAATCAATTGGCAGATTATCTGCAGTATTTCTTAAAACATGTCACATAAAAACACATTTACACATGCTCTCTATCGACAATACCTTAAAAATAAATAAATAAGTAAATAAATAAAAATGCACCATTTGACACACTTACAATACTAAGTAACACTTTATAATACAGTCCATATTTTAGAGTGTAATTTCCCAATAGGTACAGTGTATGTTCTCTGGACTTTCAGTGTAATATTCTGCATTTTAGAGTGTTCTTACATTACAACAGTACCATCTCTTTGAGTATCAGTACATAATACTCAGCTGTTCATGGAAATACTAGTATGTGTATATATAAAAAAGGTACATTGTAAATTCTGGGAAATCAAATGGTAGACACTAACCTGCCAGTTGTAATTCTTTTGTTGCTTGCTGTACATAAAATTTAACACAAAGAGAAACAACTCACTATTATGTACTGATACTTATGGAGAAGATGCACTGTACGTTCCAGGAAAGTACACTCTAAAACAGGGAATATTACACTGGGTTCATGGAATGCATTAAGTACAGGGAAATTAAACTCTAAAATACCTATTGCTCTTACACCTCTTAATGAGAAATATATAGATGATAAAGATACATTGATTAGATAACTTGACCTGGCAAATAATATAAATATAATTTTTTGGCATGTATCATCCACCATGGGTTTGCCGGTCAGTCTTTTTGGGGGTATATTAGTTACTGATCCCTAGGATGTGGATTGGATCTAGCCAAAAATAGCAGAATCACCACTCAATCTTGTACAAGCTTAACCATTTTTTTCAACAATTTTCCATTCTGTTCATTTTTTCCCCTGTGCCACAATGCAAAATAAAGGCCCGTGCCATTTAATTACCAAAGCCATGTGTGAAGTACGGGGCAGGGCCGGAGAGGTACGGGAGCCTGGCCCCACTGGGCGTGTTGACAGGCCCAATGCAGTCCTCCTGCCCTTCTCCTCCTGCTCTGATAGACAGAGGGGCCAGTGAGCCACTGGGGGTTGGCATTTAGCGACTGACAAAGAGCATTAACATTTAATTGCAGAATGTTAAATGCCATAATGGTCATTCATGCAGGCAGATTTTGGCCTAAAAATTAAGTGCAGATTGCTCTAGCAATCTGATATCTGAATTCCCCCCAGTGCCATAGCCCTTATACCACAAAACCATGTTGAAAACACAGTACATGCCTCCAGAACTTTGCCCTGGTCCGCTCAATTATTAAAAAATATTAAAAAAGCAGTACATAATATTTTATCTCCAACTATAAGAGCATACACTAATATTACTACAATTTAGCACTTTATGAATGTGCATATTTATTATTATAAATCAAATTGCTATGTAGTCCCTGAAAGAACCAGTTTATGTTCCATAGAGCAGATCTCGCACATGTGGGAGGCTACATTTGTTCTGAAAATATCCACTGTTATTTGTTTAGGCTAGTGTTCATTTCACACAAACAAACAATTATTTAACATTCCTCACCACTGTGGCATTGCATAAGAGTAGAAACAAAAATTGTTGGATAAGAAGACAAATTAATATAATGCATCTGAACTGGAAACGAAAGGGGTATTTGCTAGTACGGACTACGCCCATAAAGGCTGTTTTTGGGGAGTTCAGGGTGGCTTCGGAATACATATGATGCCAAACCCTCTGTTGTTTAGATTAATACAAGAAAAAGGGTAGGAGGTGGGAGTGAGTTTGTCCGACAAGAAAATGACGTGACGAATGACAAATATTTAGGGCTGAGGGGAGGAGTTCGGGCGTGGTCCTACTCCCAAAATGATGTTCATTATCTTCAATAATATTAAATAAATTTAACCAAAACATCCTGTGTAATTTGAGTAATGTTTAATGCCTTTCATCATTTAACACAAACATTTCTATTACTTTGCCTTTAATGATAGTTTTGTGTCCCATTCTTCTTTGAAGGAGCAACTTGCCATTTTCTTGAATTAATTAATTTTTCATGTTATAAAACATCCATTACACTGATATTTTGTGACCTGGGTGTATTAGATGTTCTGCTCTATAAAATGTTTTACAGCCCTTGTCCATTCATTTTCATATATTTATTCTTAGCATGAACCTGAAAGTTTAATAGTAACTGTGCTCTGAAATTGTGCAGAGAAAATGAAGGTTTTCTTTTTTGAGAGACTTTTAAATGCTGTCCACCGCTGTCTTCAGTTTTGTTTTAGTTGGGTGGGACTAAATATATTTTACATGACATCATGCTTCCCAAAAAAACTATCACAGTTAATGTTTGAAGGTTGTTTGCTATGATGATGCTGACATGCCTTTGCAATTCTGAGCAAGAAACACTCATTTAGCTACTTTACTTAACTGTATAGCTATATACACTAATGTATATGTAATATATCACTGATGGTTTCTTATTTCATGGCATTACTTTAAAGAAGCACTGCATAGTATGTTTACCTTAAAGTTACAGGTTTAACATCACTGTGTTGTTTCACTGACCTGTAACTAGAAAATATAGCCTCTGTTGTTGCTACTTCATGCTCAGCACTTTGGAAACTGCACTATGTAATTTTTCAGGAGGGTAAAGACCTAACCCCCACCCTCCTAAGCGTCCCTCAGGACAGTAGTGTAAAAATGAAATTTACTCTGCAATTGTAGGGGGGAGCCCAGGATGAAAAATGCCAAATATTTCCTAGTGCTTTTTTAAGACTAAAATACATTCTTATTTACTTAAAACCAATTGGAAAGAAGCTTTAAATATGGCCAGCCCCATTGTGCTGGACCATGCTATGGAGCATTAACTGGTTGATTCGGTAACTACAAAGCTATAACATCCATTATCTTGTGAGTTGCACTTTATATAAAAGCTAAAAATATAATAATCATTTAAAAATACTGTTCTGTTCATTGATGTATTATTTTGTTAGCTCCAGCAATTTTTGTTACTTCCACTTGTGGTTAAGTGTGAATCACAAAGTTCTGTCTGTGAATTCCCTTGCCATGTAAACACTTATATCAACCCCTGCTTTCATCAGTTGATATTTGTTATTTCCACTGCTCATAGCTGATGAGGGGTTTCTGGATCATGTGATGAAACCATCAGTAACAGTAACAGCCTTCCTAGGCCCCCTCCTATTATAGTCACTCATATTCTGTGAGACAGGGGTAACCCCAAGGCAATCGAGGTGAAAGAGCTTGATGTGTAAATAATAGTCTGGGCCTGTTGGCGAAGTGCTTTATACCGCACTGACAAATGTGCAGCGATAGGCCCTTGGATCGGCTATATAACCCATCTCAAGGGGGCTGGAATGAGCAGCACTCCAATGGCTCATTTAGCAATATCATAGACATGCAAGTAATATAATGGACATTGACCCATAACCCAGCACACTGACCCTGTACTAATGCATGGCGGAGCACAATGTGGCATAAATGCTCACAGCACATTGTGTGTTTACTTGTTTGTTTTTATATACCCAGCCAAAACATGTTGTGTAACGTTGGTAATGTAATGCCATTATGAAACAAATACATTTATTTTATTTTATTTTATTTTTTCCTCACATAGTCAATATACAACAACAGGAGGACATATCTTCTCTCTGTATTCCCACATACCAGAATTACTGGGACGATCCCAAAGCTGGCGATGAAGAGCAGTGTCGAGTCGCTAACAAGGATAAGCACAGATTTATTTGATGTCTTCTTTTATTAATAAGAAGTAACATCATCAATAAAGCTGTCTTTATCCCTGCATAGATGCCGGTGTCCAGAGGCATCCAGAGGCATCTGGTGGCGTCAGGAGGCATCCAGAGCTTGTTCAGGGGATAGAAAAGAGTCCAGAGGAACAGAGACACTACAGGGAGGTGGGCAGCAGGTTAAGTAAACAGGGAATGTTTAAGGGCTTTCAATAACACAAAGGAACAAATAAGGTAAGGAATAAAGGGAATGAAAACAGGACAGATCTAGCTGAGCATCTGCACAGATTCTACATGGTGTGGAGTGGGCGTACACGGACTATACACAGCCACCACAAACACAGACAGAGGCCAGTGTCAGAGGCCAAAAGAGGGGAGAAAACACACTCAACTACATAGAATTGCCATTCCTACCATGGTGACTCTGAGACCGCACCGGCCAGTGTCTCTCCCCTAGAAAACACAACCAAGTAGAGCGAGGCGGTGAGTGGGAGACAGGCCATCCAGACCAAACACAAACAAATAAACAAATAAACAGGCACACTGTTCAAAAATCAGATTTTTTTTTTTGTATAACATTCTGCCTCTCTCCCCAACAGAAGGAAACTCCACTCTTTACGTTCTCTGAGAGAGGTTCACCGAAATTATTTAGGAAAATGGCTATGTTTTTTCCTCCCACTTCAGCAAAGAGTAGCTTTATGCTAAAATAATTAGGACATAATGCATGATTGTGCACGAGAACCAAATGAAATTAGCTATATTTAATATACGTATATGTATACATTAGTGTTGGCTGCATTAACAAGATAAGGCATGTGATTAATCTGGAAGCTTTAACGGGTTCATTTGAATCATTTCACCAAATTTGGCCATTATTCACTCATTTTACAGAGCCTACTGACGTATTAGCCGTTTCATTAGGATAGAGATATACTTGTACGCATCATGGCTGGCTCTTTGTGCATTTATTGTGCATGTCCTCCGAAAATAAACACTACATGTACGAAAGGTGCAGTACACTCGCAAACGGTCAGGAGCAGTGCAGGTGATCAACAGATTTACAATGGCTGAAAGTTTTGACGAGGGCGGTGTCAGCGCCAAGTCCGCAATTACCTGTGTCTTTCTATGGTCTGCCCTCTAGTGAGAGCCTCCAGTTACAAGCATAGCATATAGGCAAGTATGTGAACAGTTATGTCCACGACACGGATGCTTGTCTATGCAAATGCATGGCCAAACAGCAAGTATACCTCTATCCTTAGGCTTCATTTTGTTTGATGTTCGCTCTCTCCCTGCATCTTTAACTCAACTACTTGAGAGATCCTAATTAATATTTCTTCAAAACTACTTAGAAATTTTATAATAAAGTAAAAAGGATGCTTTCCTCTAACATGTTTGTTGTGCAAAAACTGACATATTTATGTCAGCACTAGAATATATATACAAATTTCACATTTAAAAAAAAAACACTGCATTGAATTAATTTTTGTTACTTTGTGTCAGTTTATGCTGACACAGCAACCCAGGCCTAGTTCTAAGTAATTTCAATGTGCATGAAGCTGAAAGTGATTTATGACCAACAACCAATCACAGGAAACCTAAGGAAGTCAAAGTCAGTAACCATTTCAACTATGTACTTTTCCCTCTGGCTCTGTCTTTATTGGCAGGAATAGAAACAAAAAATCTCTTCTGGAAGAAGGAAGTTAAAATATAAACCCACTGTTGTCACTTGTTTTCTACAAATATTGATTTAACATTTATAATGTCTTCACAAGTTACTGTGCCATTATTTTCGGTGTAGTAGCTTTTTTATGTATATAAAGATTATATAAAAATCTTTATTTCTACACAGTAAGATAATATTTCTAGTAAATATGACCTAAAGTACATTTTTAGAGACAGACGTCAATATTACATCTCACTACTCCCAAAATAAAGAGACAGGTCCTGATTGAGAGCTGCTTCAGCAGCAGGTTACACCTCTGTAATTAGTTGTCATGGGGATATAGTACAGCAAAAAAAAAAAAAAAGTATATAAAAAAAAGTATAAATATTTTATATAAAAATATATATATAAGAAAGAAAGAAAGAAAGAAAAAAATTATCCACCATGTGAGAGATCCAGGGTTAGACAAAGCTAGGCTTAAAGTTAGCTGGCTAAAAAAGAATCATGCTTTGTGAGACAGGGCACTGGATGGATCAGATTCAACAGATGACAAATACATACATATATTTTTAATTTAATCCTATACGTGCCTGCAGGTGGACTGCAAAGCAGATGCTGGTGATTGCCAAAAAGGTGTGACTTCATTTGGGTGTGCCAAAGGCCACAGTGTGAAGGAAGTAGCTGCAATCATCAGGCTCATTCAAGCCTTCAGTATACATAGTATACTGGCATTGTATACACTGTATACAAGGTGTGGTTCAAGCTGAAAGTGACTCTGTGATGTCCTGGGGGTGATTTAAGTACATGTAGATGGGATCTTTAGGCATGTCACAACTTATTGTTCAATATATGGACATTTCCTCAATCATATTTGCTCACCTCAATATCATCCATTGTGTTTACTCGTGTGTTGGTTTGCATATGATTGGACATCACCAATATTTTAACCAGTTGTGCTGTCTTGCTCTCTCTGGTTTTATCTCGCCTTATGTGTTTGAAAACAAGTTCCAATATCTGAATATTCTTAATAGCTATGTTCTGATAAATGTTCATTACTTTTAAAACCCAATTCAGGATCGCAGGGTCTGAAGCCTACCTGGAATCATTGGGCGCAAGGCGGGAATACACCCTGGAGGCGCCAGTCCTTCACAGGGCAACACAGACACACTCACACATTCACACCTATGGACACTTTTGAGTCACCTATCCACCTACCAACGTGTGTTTTTGGACTGTGGGAGGAAACCGGAGCACCTGGAGGAAACCCACGCGAACACGGGGAGAACACACCAACTCCTCACAGAAAGTCACCCGAAGCGGCACTCAAACAAACAACCTCCAGGTCCCTGGAGCTGAGTGACAGTGACACTACCTGCTGCACCACCATGAAATTGCCATAAAATTGTCATAAAAAGGCAACATCATTAATTGCAATTAATTCTGAAGCAAAAAAAGGCTATCCTGACAGGTCTAAGATCCTTTGCTTGAGGTGAACTTCAGTGCTTACATTGAGCTGTTGGAAAAACAGGTTTTGTCACTTGCTCATCATCTTACAGAGCAACAAAACATTCCCATCCCTGTATTCTAAGTGATTCGCATTCACAGGGCTGCAAATGTGTGTGATTGGCATGACGAACGTTCAGAAGCATTCACACATCTGGACTGACCCATAAAATCCCCAGATCTGAATCTTATTGAAAATGCCAGGGAAAGCATCCATGAAATCTGACTGACCTGCTCAATTGTTTGATGCGAGAGTGGCTGAACACCAATGCCACATACATCCAGAAACTTGTCCAGTCCAAGGCAAATAGAATTTCAGCTGTTATTCATGCTTGTGGAGGTATTACATTTTTTTCAAGTATGTTTCAGTCACAAATCACTCTTTTATTTTCTCTGGTGAGCTTTTGGCAACCTGAAAAACTGCCCAATGAAAATGACAATAGCACAACTGAACACAGCCAAAAAATAAAAAATAAATAAAGACAAAAGGATATTTCATATTTCTGGGCTTTACTTTGAAGTTGATGTGCCTCGTTTTCTTTTGGGGGTTGGGGGGTTCACACAAATATACTGTGGAACATTTGTCTGCAAGGACATCTGACAACCTCTAAGTGATGGTGAAAGAATTGTCCTCACCCTGGCAAATGATGAATAGGAGCTCATTCAGAACGTGGAGAAAGCTTTTATTTTTTCATTAATATATATATATATATATATATATATATATATATATATATATATATATTCCTTCTTCTCCGAGCATGTGTGAAATATTTGTATTCACCCACAGGACAGCATTTGTTCATTTTTTGTGTGTGTAGAGTGTCTATGACTATCACTCTCCAGGTGTCAGGAACAGTAGATGTCAGTAGACTGCGAGGTGTGCCATCAGCTTCTATGTTCTATGACAGGATAACAGTTAACCACCAAATGTTTTTTCCATATCCCTGCCTGAGGCAGAGGAATCTGATTTCACCAGCAACATGCTCATTTACCCGCATATGTCCAAGCATGTCAGGCTTAGTCACATTTATTCTAACATGTCATTTCATTATAGTCGCATGTGACAAATGAACATCTCTGTAAAGACACTTCATGGTCTTAGGATGTCTGTCGAAGGACTGCTGAACTCTGTTCCCTCTCCTAATTAAAGAGTGAAGGGCGAAAGCAGGACTGGAGAGAAGCACCTAAAGCATGAGGGATCTTCACTGAGCTGTGAACGAAAGAGAGAGAGAGCGGAGAGATGAAAGGAGGTTGTGAAGTTGCAAACACTAACGTGCTATTACCACAGGCTAGCAGAGGTGCACCACTTTGATCCATCACTATCGATTAAACATCAGCTTTGCGCCGCCACCCCCACAGACTGCAGAGAGGTGCCTTCGATTTCTGCACGGGATTCAGTGAGAGAGCGAGTCACAACACCGTACAGTAATCAGCCACAGCCCACCTCCTTACAGTATCAAGATCCTCGCCTGAAACTGAAACTAAAACTCAGGACTAGATGAGGCAAATTCAGGCCCAGAAAGCCACCTCTTAGACTGGATTATGATGATCAGGATTATTATCCTTAAGAGAATAAATTGGACTTACTCTTCATGTTTAAAAACACCATTAATCTGGGTCAAAGCATTTTAATGGAACTGTCCATTCCACCTTAAATACTGAATTGATTACATCCAGACCCACCTAGAAACTGTACACAACCCCAACCACTAACTTCATACAACACTGGCCATAAAATATACACAGCCCCACACACCAGCGCCACAAAATTGCACATAGCCGCATGCAATAACTGTGCCCAGCCCCACCCACAATCTTCACATAGTCCCACCCAATAACTGCACACAGCGCCGCACGCAGCCACACCCACTTGTACACACTCACGTTCACTACCTTCACACGCCCCCACCCACTCCCAGCAAATTACAGAGACACACCCACTAACTGCACCTAGCCCCACCCATTATTTGCACACACCTACACCCTACACACACTCCCACCCACTCCTTACAAATTACACAGAGCCACACCCACTAATTGAATACAGCCCCACCCATTATCTGCCCACACCACCACCACTACCTGTGTACTCCCCGACACACTAACTGAACACTGACCTGCAGTGAGCCCCATTCACTAACTGCACACAGCCACACCACTACCCACACAGTCCCACCCACTAACATCACCCACACCCACCAACAATTTGCAAACTGCACAAAGCCATGCCCACTAATTGCACACAGCCCCACCCCTACACACACAGCCCCACTCACAGACTGCACACATCCCCACCTACAACCTGCACACCCCCCCCACCCACTAACTGCACGCACTACCACCCATTACCTGCAAACTGCACAGAGCCACATCCACTAACTGCAAACAGCCCATCCTACTGTACCCGCCCACAAACTACACATAGCCACACCACTACCTACACAGTCCTAACCACTAATTACACACAGCCCCATCCACTGACTGCTTGCTTGTGTGGTACAGGGTTTAAAAGAAGCAGTGAAATAAAGTTTTTTTTCAGCATGTGCCTTTTCTTATTGCTGTCTCAGCTGTCATTTTTAAAATGAATCTCTAAGTATGTCTTCTGAGACTAAACCCAAATTTGCAGCCCAGCCACCAAGAGCTGCTCAAATTTTAGTAAAGTCTGCAGAATACATTATCGGGTTTATGTTTAATATGTCCACCAGAGTTCTAATGCTTTCATGTTTGCACAGCCCTACCACAAATGTATGAGGAACAGTTGCACATTTTTCATTTTTCCATGCATATTGCCCATGAACTCCAGGCCTGAAACCCCACAGACCAATGCAAAATCAATGCAAAAAAGTCAAACTGAACCACACTTCATCACATAAGCTAAATGGGCTGTGGCTCAGACCTAACCTGTTTAAAAGTATGTTTACTTGCTTATTTCTGTATAAATTCCACATCTTACCCATGCACACATTTTTCCCTAGTTTCTTATACATTTAATTCCTTGCTTCAAATATGTATGAAAATAAGACGTTTTATCTGTGGAACTGAACAGAATGGCTCCGACCGTGCTCTCATCACTCATCTGTAAGTCCTTCCACCTGACTGCGCAGAGAGTCCATCCATCAAAGGCCCCTATGGTGAGCCACCTGTCATGAGCATTAGTTAAGATGTATAATACATTTCCTACATATGAATGGTACAAATGGAAATAAAAGGAAATCGGCCATTGTCTTAGCAGTGGCCTCAACCACTTGGTGATCACTGGCTTGATCCTTGGTGAGTCCAAGAGTGCATTTGGCTTTTTCTCTCTCTGGGTGAGTAAATTTGAATTATGGGTTTTCGGTGCTGTGCAGTTCTCAACTGCAGTGGGCTACTGGGCTTGTGTTGTTTCCCCATCCATTTTCAGACAGTGATATCACTGGCCAACAGACACCAGAGTGCCCCTGTGGCTCTCTTAAATGCATATACAGTAAATTAAATGTATGGCCTTGTAATTAAAGACACAGAACAGAAATTTGACACACCACACCAATGTCATGAAATCCAGGATCCAGGCCTGGATTTTCAAATGATAGACTGGTATGACACTATACCTGAAACTGCTAATGCACCTGACTGACCAGGTTTAGTCACATACCAGTCAGCCACTGTAAAATCTCAGCCTGGAACCTGGATCAAAGGTTTTGATGATCTCTGGCCTATATGAATGCATTTGATATTATGAATGAAGGCAAATTGGAGGCCTATGGGGACTGCCTACACGACAATCCCTACAATTAAATATGCACTTCACCTCGACTTCTTAATGATTGGTCTAGTTTTGTACCAATTATATTTCTGACCAATTCGTTCTCTGCAGGCAGCGACAGGCTATCAGGAAATACTGTAGACAGATTAAATACACTGTGTCATTTTGTTAGCACAGCATGCTACAATGAGCGACTGCTGTGAACCAAAAGAAAGAAGCGCTCTAAAACAATAACCCATTTCTTCAAATCAAAGCAAGTAGAAGAGACAAGTCTGCCAACCAGCACCGAGGGATCCAATGTGCCTGACATCCAAGACAAGGCAAGATGCCTGCACCCCCCACATCAAAAGTACATTCCCTGGCCAATGCCTTATCCTAAACTACCTCAAAGGATTGAGGCTGTTTGACTGCTTTGTGGGGCCTCTGGCTGATTGGATCCGGATACTCCACCACCTGACCACCACAAGCTAGCTTCTAAGACCTCTGCCAAAGCAACACACAGATGTCACCAAGCCGCTGACGGCTCTGGAGAGCACTCCAACTGCACACACACGACTCCTCTCCTTAATGGCAGTCGATGTTTGCCAAGATTTTCATTTAGATTGCAGTCCAGAGTAAATAGTCTTACAAGGGCTTGACTTCTGTCGGCTGTCTTTCATACAAGCTGGCCGCACAGCAGAGGTACATTTTTGTGAAATCGATAAGCTGAGGTAAACCTGGAAAGGAATTATTGCTACGGCTAATCTGCAGGGTTAATGCAAACACAGTAGACCTGAGAGGACATAAGAATCCCAGTGGAATGGCTGGAATTTGTTAAAGCAAGGATGTCCAACCTTGGACCTAGAGAGGCTTGGAAAGGCACTGCTGAATGGCTGACGACCAAGTGCATCAGGACTTCATTTAGGCCCCTTTAGAGCAGCATAAACGCTAATCTTCAATGCCAAAGCACTCCAGAACCCGCAGTTTGTCACCTTCTGTGTTAAAACATCTACCATGCTAAGGTCCAGTGGTGTTGGGCTCACGATGTTCTGAAGTAAGCTACCTGTTTCTTATTTTTTCCTCAAGCACTGGATACAATTAAGTGCAGTGAATAGGCTAAAAGCAGTCCTTCATTTCTCATAGTTCAATGATATCTATCGCATACCGGATACCTGAAGTAGCTACATCTCCATTCAGATTACAAGGACCCCTTCAACTGCATTGAATACCAGGAGCAATGAAAAAACTGATTTAGAAATCATTACAGTCAAATCCAATGCTAGTTCTAAGTCATATCTTGGTTTTGCAATGAGCACAGGCATGCGGAATTGTGTACCCTCTAAAGTCTCCAGTCTCCTCACCCTATTGTATAAAAGAACCAGCTTTTATGAGCAAAGCAAGGCGAGTTAAGTTAAAGACAGCCATATCACAAACAGCTGAAAAAGCTCAGAGTTATTTACAACCTTCCTCTTTCTCAGCCATCAGCTTCTTAAGTATCTAAAATCAACTGCGATAAGCACTCGGGCGCAGTAATAACTCACATTAATTAAACATCCGGTGCAGTGGCAGGATCGAAGGGGGCTCTTTTATTCTAAGACACAGAGGTTCTGTGCTATTAGCATACTAACAAATCAAGTGGCATGTGAAGCTGGGGCTGGCAGTACCTGTAGTGTGTGTGTGTGTGTGTGTGTGTTAGAGAAAAAAAAAAGAGAGAGAGAGAGAGAGAGAGTGCTAGAGTTCTGGTGTGATGTCCCACTGAGAACAATGGGCTTTTAACTGCCTTCTCCATCATAACATCGTCATAATCAGAAGAGAAGGGGCCATGTGACATGGAGGAGGATAATGCTTTTAAATGTCACCCTCCCCACACACGCAGGTACCTAAGACGCTAGGCCAGGCAAAGCAAGAGAAGCATGAGCAACAGCTCGTCTCTTGACGGCAGATGAAGCCAGCGCTCTGCTAGACTTTGGAAATTCAAATAGCGCCTTGAGCATTGATGACTCACTGTGATTAGACAGAAGCACAGCTTGAATTCTGTTCCATCCTTTTACTTGCTCTTTAACGCGAGTTGCTTAATTGCATGCGTGCCTGTTTAAAACAACAAAATAATAATGACAAAAAAAAACAGAAACATTGACTTGTATACTTTAGATATGTCTCTCTGGTGGACCCTCAGAAAAGAAATAAATAAGTAAAAAGACTCAGATACATATACAATTGGTGAGAAATTAATTAAGATGCCTGAACAACAGCAGGATCACTGGTGCTGCTTTGAATCCAAATGGCAGCATTTTAAATCGGAACACTCCAGAACACTGGAGATATTCTGAACATCAAATAACTCTCAGAGATATGAGTAGGAGGTATGCTACCACCCCTCATTTGTGTAGAATAACAAACACGTTGGGCTGTGGCTTTTGAGGGTGTGAGAGAGTGGAACCACAGAGAGAGTGAGAGGTGAGAGAGAGAGAGAGAGAGAGAGAGAGAGAGAGAGAGAGAGAGAGAGAGAGAGAGATAGAGCGAGAGAGAGAAAGAGAGAGAGAGAGAGAGAGAGAGAGAGAGAGAGAGAGAGAGAGAGAAGGATTCTTAATGTGAGACGGCAGATTATATTTCAGCGCCACGCATAGAGCCACATGATCAAAGTGAAGAATGGCGTTTTAATTCAAGGACTCGTACCTCATTGCTGCTCGACAAGCTCATTATTGAGAGCCAGTGCGGTAGGAGGCAGGTGAAAACGATAGCACCGATGATAAAAGCCAATCCTACACATGCTTTCTGAGCCACTGATTCGTGCCCCTGCTCCACTCTTCCTGCAGCCTGCCGAGGAACAAAAAAAAACCTCCCGGTGCATTTCATCATTCCTGACGCCTTTATACTTAACCCTCAGAAGTCGACTTATTACTTTTGCCTTGCTATAGCACACAAGTGTAATCATTTTATTAAATATGTAACTGCATACTCAGTTATACATATAAAGAATTACAATCATGTTTTATACCTGTTTGGTATAGATATTCAGAGAATTTAAAGCTAAGATTTAGGTTCAGTTGAGGATTAACGAAAAATAAAAAATAATTATACAATAAAATAATACTGCAAAAAATTTATTTACTTATATTTTGGCTGTGCAAATGCTAACTGCTCATGTTCATTGAATGCAGCAAATAAAATACATAAACATTAACAAAATAGTACTAAATTGATTGATGGCAGTAGTAATACTGTTTTCCCCTGCACTGATATTTAATATGGTTTATCCCAACACAAGAATTCATACTGACAGACACTAATATTTATTTCCTGGTTTGGATCTCCTGTAAGAGGAGTCACATCGCATGCACATTCATGCTGGGCAGAGGGAAATAAATCATAAAGATAAATCTGAGATAAATCTGAGATTTCTTGGGTTTTTGTTAATATTCTTAATAATTAACATTTCATGTAGAGTTCATTATATAGAATAGATTAGATAAAAACATATTACACATCTACAGAGCATTTAGAGTGGACTCTACATAAACTTTTAAGCTGTGGTCACAGTGGGTTTGTGTCTGTGAACTTTCAATTGCAAAGCACCATTATATTAAAAAGATTCGCTGCGACAGGCAAATATCGCGCACATGATTTCCAGATGAATATATTTCATCTGCAAAGTTCTGCGTCGAGGCCAACTTTGGTGAACTTTGATACGCAAATGGAACAATACCTCAGCTGCTCTAGCTGTGTGACTTCTGACGAACCCTGTATCACCTCTCTTCTGTCTGAGCCAACATGGAGGCATAGTTGCGGTTTCAAAACTGGAGATATTATAAACTTTTTAGTGGAGATTACAAAATACAACACAAGTGAGAGCAACAGAGAAAGTAGAACTAACAAAACTCTTCTATGAGGACTCCTAACTTTCACCACTGCTGCTAAAATACTAGCACTCTATGAATATGAAAGCGCTGAACCAAAATGGAGGACTGTTGGCAGCACTGATTTCTGGCCCTGATCGCAGCCACGCCCATTTCGTGAGGATAAAATGCATCAACCCAATGTGACCAGGGCTTTATTCAAGGCTGCACATCCACAAGTTTCATCAAACTCAAATCACAATACATTACTTCTTCTCCTACTTCTTCTCCTAAAAAGATGGACGTTGTATTGAATGAATGCTCACTCTTTTCTTGTGAATGAAAAATATTAATAATTATGCTAGCATATAACATGTTTTCTTACAGAAAGGAATATGAATACATCTCATGACAAAAAAAGCAATCTAAACCGTAAATATTGAGAGTCATCTTAAAGTGTCCCTTTGATAAAAGAAGGTAGAAATGACAAAACGTATCACTTTTTTCACAAATGGACCAGACAGATACCAGTCACAGTGCACATGATGAGACATTCTGAGAAGCCATGTAAAGCAATTTTCAATCCAGCACAATAGCAGTAGTTGGATGTTACTTTTCTCAGATATTTTCAGTTCTCTGCTCCAGCATCTAATCAAATCCAGGAGGAAGTGCAATTCTTGTAATTGCATTTCATCATTACATGTCACCAGAGCAGAAAGCAGTTTCACAGAACAAGGGTTCTGGCCCAATAGGGGGCTTGACTAGAGCCCAGCAAAGTCACAGTCAAGATTAAATTAGCATCTGGCCGGCTGAACACAACACATATAAGCATGCAAACTCATGTTTGGAGAGCAAAGGGGGCTCATAAATATGTAAAGATTTGTTGCCACAAAAAAGGGGAACATCAAATCAAATCTTGACACACTTTATTGAGAGATGCAATTTTCCCATCTCTGATGGCCTTTTCCTGAACAAAAGCATCCAGACAAAAGAGTTGGTTAAATATTTATTTCTTCCTCTCACACTCTGTTGCTTCCAGTCTCTGGTGATTTAGGGACAAAATAATAACCACAATCATCCCAAACCACAGTTGTCTAATTCTCCTTACCGTTCAGAATTGTGGTCTCTTTGTTGTCTCTGATAACATGGGCTTTAATGTTTTCCACTACTGCATATTTCAAGATCAGGCAGGTACTCTGCTCTTGGCCTCTCTGATCCTCTCCGAGTGTTACTGTGTTATATGTAACACTACAGAAAACAGAAAATGGCTGTGAACAGCTGCTGAGGGAAAAATAACGGAAAAAATATACACCATCTCACGCTTCCGAAAACACCTTCCTCCTCCAACTCTGACACATAATAAGTGCGGAGTGTTTGATAAGGACTGAGGTTAATAAAACAGCCATGGCCATTCTATGTGGCAAAAAAGGCAGAAAACTATCACGAGCCTGGAAGCTCCCAGAGGTGCCGTACGAGCCTTTTCAGAAGTTGCACGGCATTGAAGCCATGATTACAAAAGCAATAGGAAGCATAGGGAAGATAAGCCAAAATCATAATTTAGATAATGACAACAAAAAAAAGGAGGGAGTCAAACCAAGACAATAGAACGACTAAGCCGCGACGAGCAAATTGAAAACTGCATGAGCTCAGAAATGGAATGCTTGCTTAGTTGCTCCATTAAACAATTAAATAAATATAGGAATGAATAATGGGAAGGGGGAATAGAAAAAAAGACTACTGACAAACGCTGCCCTTTTTCTGAGAGAACATTTAGAATAGCCCCAAATTTTAAAAAAACTTTTCTAAAACCAACCAAACTCTCCGTTCATGTACAAAAAATATTAAACATATAAATTTAAATGTGGATAAAGCTATGCAGTATTTATGTCAGTCATACTGCAAGTCATTTTCCTCTGAAACAGCAAGGCATTACTCACAGTCGAAAGACTTCAGATTCTCCATTTAGATAATGCACTGCTGACTTCTGCTGTCTGTTTGCAGTGGAGAGTTTGCGCAGCGCATTGTGTGTCTGCTCGGTCCTGAGGCCAAAAGCATTTTGTTCTAGTCACATTAAGAAGCGAGAGAGACCTTAGCCTCACAATCAGAACCAGTGGGATCACTGTGGGCCTAAACAACACTCCCACTTCTCATTTAAGGCTTAGGATTGTTATTTGCAGAGACAACAGTAGGATTAGCTCAAATATAAATACTGTGACAGTGTAAAAAAATATATAAAGAACCGTATAAACAAACCATAATACTGAATGTGTGTGGGTGTCAAGGCAGTCATGATCAGATCAGAATCTTAATATGCAGTTACTACGCTCAGGGTGTTGCGGTTAACAGGCACTTTAGATCCGCTACTGATGATGTCATGTGTCAAAATAATTGTAGACAACGTGTAATTAGTGAGTTCAATTTCTTTAAGGTTCAGCCATGGTGCACAGCCCACACTCCCAGTATAATCCCTAAAAGAAGGTTTGCAAAAAGCACTCTGTACAATCAACTGAACTAAACTGTATTGTATTCCACAGAAAAGCATGAAATCAAATAGAACACTCTGGAGCAGTTGAGCACATGCGTATGTGTTCACCATATCCAATGTCAAGAATAGACTAGAAGGGTATAAAACATGCCAGCGCAGGGCTTTCCGAACAGCAGAACTGTGTTTTCCGGAGTGATGGAGCACCATCCATTATCACTGGGATGTCTCAGCAGCAGAGTAAAGGCTGTTACTGCAGCGGAGATGGAACAAACTCCCTATTATTATGCATGATTTCAGAAGAAATGCTGGATGAGCACACTGCCAACTTCAGTGAGCATCACATACATCACATACAGTGCCTTACAAGTTGAACTTCCATTTATGCATATCTATACATAGTTTAACCTGTCGAATAAAAAAAGACAGATATAAGTTTTATAATCTCCAAAATTCGCATTGAGGTTTGTACAACAGATAATGTAAATGCAAGTACAGTAGAGTCATATGACTGATCAGGTGATTTTGTTATGCCTGACTGTTGCTAGGAAACAAGGCAGCAGGTACTGGTTCACTAATGAAGTGAAATTAAAATGTACAATTATTTCATTAAATATATATATTCATTCATTATCTGTAACCGCTTATCCAATTCAGGGTCACGGTGGGTCCAGAGCCTATCTGGAATCATTGGGCGCAAGGTGATAATACACCCTGGAGGGGGCGCCAGTCCTTCACAGGGTAACACACACACTCATACATTCACTCACACCTACGGACACTTTGGAGTCGCCAATCCACCTACCAACGTGTGTTTTTGGACCGTGGGAGGAAACATTAGCACCCGGAGGAAACCCACACGGACACGGAGAGAACACACCAACTCCTCACAGACAGTCACCCGGAGCGGGAATCGAACCCACAACCTCCAGGTCCCTGGAGTTCTGTGACACTACCTGCTGCACCACCGTGCCGCCCATACATACTGAAACACCTGTCATTTTAGTGTGGGAGGTTTCATGGCTAAATTGTACCGCATCTGTGACCAAGACAGCAAGTCTTTGTGATGTATCAAGAGTCATGGTGTCCAGGGTAATGTCAGCATACCACCAAGAAGGACGAAACACATCCAACAGGATTAACTGTGGACGCAAGACGAAGCTGTCTGAAAGAGGTGTTCGGTTGCTAACCTGGATTGTATCCAAAAAACAAAATCACGGCTGCCCAAACCACGGCAGAATTAAATGTGCACCTCAACTCTCCTGTTTCCACCAGAATTGTCAGTCGGGAGCTCCACAGGGTCAATATACACGGCCGGGCTGCTATAGCCAAACCTTTGGTCACTCATGTCAATGCCAAATGTCGGTTTCAATGGTGCAAGGAGCGCAAATCTTGGGCTGTGGACAATGTGAAACATGTATTGTTCTCTGATGAGTCCTCCTTTACTGTTTTCCCCACATCTGGGAGAGTTACGGTGTGGAGAAGCCCCAAAGAAGCGTACCACCAAGACTGTTGCATGCCCAGAGTGAAGCATGGGGGTGGATCAGTGATGGTTTGGGCTGCCATATCATGGCATTCCCTTGGCCCAATACTTGTGGTAGATGGGTGCGTCACTGCCGAACCATTCTGGAGGACCATGTACATCCAGTGGTTCAAACATTGTATCCTGAAGGCGGTGCCGTGTATCAGAATGACACCAATACGCACAGCAAGACTGGTGAAAGATCGGTTTGATGAACATGAAAGTGAAGTTGAACAGCTCCCATGGTCTGCACAGTTACCAGATGTAAATATTATTGAGCCACTTTGGGGTGTTTTGGAGGAGCAAGTCAGGAAAGGTTTTCCTCCACCAGCATCACGTAGTGATCTGGCCACTATCCTGCAAGAAGAATGGCTTAAAGTCCCTCTGACCACTGTGCAGGACTTGTATATGTCATTCCCAAGATGAACTGATGCTGTATTGGCCGCAAAAGAAGGCCCTACCCCATACTAATAAATTATTGTGGTCTAAAACCAGGTGTTTCACTTTCATTGTCCAACCCCTCTCTCTCTCTCTCTCTCTCTCTCTCTCTCTCTCTCAGCATAGTTGATTAGATCAGCATAGTTGTTGTGTTTTTTGTTGTTCATATGATATCAAATATTAGTCATATATCAAAACAGCAGTTGGAGTTTAAGATGGCAAACATTAATGTTATGTAAACAATCATGTTTCTTTCTCAAAACTGTTTTAATGAGTACTGTAGACCGAAATGGCCATACTTGTTTACATTCCCATTCCTGTTAGGCACAATTCGACAGCTGGATGGAAACTATGTTTTGTTACAGTCATATTCACATAGGCTTCTTTACTTAATCAAACAGTCATTACACATCACAGTGGCCTGGATGTGTCAGGGATTCTGTTCTACTGCGTATAATCTGGGTCACTCAGGTACTAAAATCTATTTGATTCTTTATCTCAGTGGTCACTAGTAGGTGGACTGTGCTCCAGATCCAGACCCAGGCACTGTCCTATATGTACCTGGACCAGTGGCGGATGCTGGTCTTTCAAGGAGAGGAAGCTCAATTTCGGCCTACATCATAAAATGTGTCAGTTTATGTATAGGTAAATTCTACCCTCCGTTCCTTTTTAAGAAAATGATCTGTGACCCTGTCGTACCAACAAGGCGTCTTTTCCAGGGACTCTCAATCGCCAGCAGAGCTAGGCTGCTTAAACGGCCTTGGCCCATGTGAAGTGTGTCCGCCTGTGCTCCCACGGATCTTTACACCAAAGGATCGCTGATACGCTCATTTCGCTGTGAATCAAAAAGGGATTCAGCCTCAGACAGATCATCCAATCATCATGCAGAAGCTGAGCATCCGGGGCCAGCCAAGGCCAGCCCACTGCCCATAGACCCCCAGAGACGCTGAGCGTCCGATGGGCGGGACAAAGCCCAGCATTTATCCAATGACTCGTCTCATTTTGCTGCACTTCGCTGCTTTGCTATTGAACTCTGTGGACGCTCAGCATCCACACTGTTTAAAGCACTGTGAAACTGCGGGAAAGCAGAAGCTATAAAATAAGAAGTTGATTCTGAACTTCCCTTGCAGTCTTAGAGCAATCGCCACTGACCTGGACCTATAACTCATAAACTATTGAGAACTATCTCATTTTTGAAGAGATTGTGTGTTTGTCATTCAGTTGAGTCTGTAATTTGAACTTAAAATCTTGATTTGACTACTAGGCTACATCATTACACAGGATATGACATCATAATACAAAATAGGCATTATAATGTTCTGGACCTCAGCTTGAGAATTTTTTTTAACCTAATTAAAGGTCCCTTCTTTTTGTAATATGAGTTGTTATTAGGTGGAATAAATAAGAAATAATACACAGAAAAATACTCACATCCTATAATACAGTATGATAATTTTTGTTGGTAAGAAAGACTTATATCTCCTTAACATGTTATTGTATTATTTATGAAAGCAATGAAACAAGTAAAGCAAAGTGAAAGGCAGTCCAGTTTCTTACACTGACCTACTTCTGAGTCACCTCCTCTATTGCAGTGAGTCAACACATATCAGATAACACCACTGTATGTTTTAATGTAATGTAAGTGAGCTGAGGAATATTCTCCTCTGTGTTTAAGACCAGCTTCTCAGTATTGATCCTTGTTACGACTTCAGTGATCTGCTGGCCATTATCTTTTCATGCTTGGTAATGGAGAGGAACCATGTCAATCAATACCTGCCCTGCAAACATCCCCAAGAGCACCATGGAAACCAACACCGTGCCAACGGCCCACCACCATCACAACTAGGTCAGTGCTGGCATAGCAAATGGCCAATTAGTGTTGCTGGATGGACGAGGGGACAGCTTTTATCTTGACTAACAACATCTCTGCATTCACTGTTAAAAGGAACTCCATGTCCTAGGTGTATTTAAGAGCAAAAGGAAGCACATTAAATAGTAACTATGTAATAGCAAGGTGCAAACCTTGCTCAGAGCAAGCGGGAACCAGTCACAAAGCAGCATCGGTGATCGCCTTGATGAAAACGTCCAATTAAATTATAATGGGGCCAAAGGCCAAGACCAGCAGAGAAAATGGATGAAATTAATCTCCAAAAATACGACAAGGTTGTTTGTCTGAAGTAAGCAATCGAACCACACCTTTCTATCTAAATTAAACATTCAATTCTGTGAAAACCAGTGGAACTAAACCACTGGGCTTCCATTCATTCATTCGTCTTCTGTAACCGCTTCATCCTGATTGAGGTTTGCAGTGGATAGGGTGCTTAACCAGAATCATTGGACACAAAGCAGGAACAAACTCTGGACAAGGCGTCACACACTCATCCAGTCACTTAGACTCACACCTATGGACAATTCTGCAGAGACAATCCCACTACTAAGAGGACACACCAAAATCTTCACAGAGTAAACAAGAACCCCAAAACTCTGGAGCGGTGTGACAGGATCGACAATGCCTGCAGTGATACTCTCTAATTGATATATAACTGTTAATTAGGTTTATACAACTGATAAATTGGCACGTAATTTGCACACTAATGGTGCCCATGCATTTTCAATTGCTCCTAACAATCACGGCCCCACACTTGAATCCAAGGGCTTTTAGTACACAAACACACACACAAAAACTCGCAGGTATGTCTGAATAAGTCTAACTCCCAACATTACATACATCTAGGTTGTTGTAAATAACTGTAAATCCAGTGCAAATACACTATCAACAGATAATAATGTTTCAGCATGTGTAATATAATAGAAAAACATGAATTTATCGAAAGTACACCTCAACATCTAAATATAATCTTCAGGCTTTGAAGCAATTTTCTGCTTCTTACAAACTAAGTAATCCATACTGAAGCTTGTCCCAACAACACTAGCAGCTTGGTTCAATTTGTAAAGCAGTTTTCCCCCTTTTCTCTGTACCAACATCTTGACAAATACACCCTTTCAGACACACAGTGTTTAGTTGTCTTCTTACACCTACAGATTCTTCATATCTGAAGTGGAATTATTATTATTATTTTTTTTGCTATTGAAAGCATACAGCTTTTATCTGTAAGTTGTTCTGATGTTTTTGGGGTGTCTATTGCATTGTTATGAAGCCACTTTTCTCTGTGTATGTTGACATTCTGACTGAGCTATGTGGAAAAAATAATGGTCTACTTTAAGAGATTTCATATAATTGAACATTATTTTTTAATTCAAAACATGAGTTATGGATAATTGTGTAATATCAGCATATATTACAAGCCACTAACTACAGGGTATTATTATTGGCTCTGTCATGTAATATTGGTACATAAATATATATATATATATATATATATATATATATATATATATATATATATTTCTAATGAAGGTAGAGAGTTCAAATAGATGAGCTAAAAAGAAGGAGAGGAAGGGAGGCGGAGAAGCCTCAGCACAGCTGAAGGGCAGGAGAGGAAATCTCCTGCTGTTTCAATAACACATATCTCTTTCACGCCACTGAGGACTCACAGGAGGAGGACACACTGATACAAACGCAGCATCACACACAGCGCAAAGCCCACTCGGAGCTCCACATTACTGAAGAAACCAGGAGAGAGAAGTGTGTACTTGAACCATGACTTTGCATGACATCATGAGCTGCGTGATATGAGATAGGAGGACCCCCCCCCATAGGCAAACCTGCATTTGACGATTAGAAAAAACAAAACATAGTTCTTTTATGGGCCTGGAAAAATATTCAGAGGAACATTCCCTGGTCTTGTGAAAGAAAGAAGAAGAAAAAAAGACAATAAATCTTGCACACAGTGCCGGGGGCTGAACAAGAAAACATGTGAAAGATTCAGAGACACATTGCCCCACTTGAGACTTAATTATATCATTAAGGTATAGTAACAGCCAGGCTGTAATGAGATTTAATTTAAAATATCTCATATTTCTCCTCATCTGATGATAGTGAACACTTAACAGAAAGCCTGTAATGCCGTCTGTAGAAGCAATGTAAGGCGCATGACATTCTTCCCTATATTCTTCCATAATGTCATGAAGGCATCAAATGCGGAACTGGAGAAAAAGAGGAGAAAAGACATACAGAAATTTAAGGATGTGTAAAAAACAAACAAAAAACAGCTGGCCATTTCTGTCTGTCCACACATCATGGAATTTGAAGATGGTGTGTATAGAAGTCATCCGTCTCATTCACAGATCAGGGTTGCCATGTGTCTGAAGCCTACTCAGAAGGTAGTAAATAACACACCCAGGACAGGGTGCCATTCCAATGCAGGTTATTACACACTCATCTAGTCACTCACTCACTCATAGTGCCAGAAACTTCCGAGAGCCAACCAACCTATTAAGGTAGATACCCGGAGGATACCCACACAGACACAGGAGACACATAGAGATCAAGCCCAGGATCCCGAGACCCTGGCGATGTGTAGAAGCGATACTACAGATAACACCAGATAAACACAGATTAACAGGTCAGTGTTCCTCACTTGGACATCTAAATGAGGAAAATGTTTTGTAAAAAGAATTAAAAATGTAAAACTCCCAGTTTTTGTTTCAGTTGTGTGTTTATGAGTAATGTGCTCTTGGTTAGTCTACATGAGCCTTTTCTCCCACAACTTTAAGAACTGTAAAATGTTATGATTTATATTTGAGTTTTTTGCCTATACTAGGTCATTAGCAAGGGACATATTTCCAGTCAAAATGTTAATGTTGCACCAATAAAATGAACCTAAAATTTGCATAACCTTGTGGCTCTGAAAATGGTTTATTTTGTTTGAAAAAACTGACCATAAATGTTTGAATTTTGACTCAAATGGCATTTTCCACAATCCTATTCTATAAAAGTCAACGTAAGTTGTTGTTTTTCATTCCAACTCCTGTTCCTATTTTATTTCCTTGAGATTTCAAATAAAAAATAATGGGTCATTTACAAGTCTTTCATATTTTTGTTTACATTTTGTCATAGTTCTCATCTTCAAGGGCATAATCTTCATAATTAGTGCTGCAAAGAGGGAAAAACACAAATCATAAGGTGTTAAAAAAAGTTAAATCTTTCTAATCTGTTTATAAGAAGCACTCTTCAATGGAACCAGTTGACAGAGAACATTAGAAGATCCCTATCTTTAGACACTAAGACTAAAATCATTCATATTTGAACAGGCTTACAGCTCAGTGTAAAATACTATTTATTTTGTAACAGCATTTTACAGCTTAAGTATTATATATATTTTATATATATATATATATATATATATTATGTTATATTTACTGTCTATCCTTTTGCTGCTTAATCAGGTCTTTATTTATTTATTTATTTATTTATTTATTTTGTTGTTGATGTGTGTGTTGTTATGATGAGTGACTGTTGTTTGTCATGTATGTTATCTTTAGGACTCCAGGAAGAATAGCTGCTATTGTTATAGCAGGTAATTGTGATCCAAATAAAATAATAAAAAATAATAATAATAAACATTGATTTGTAATTTATTCCTTCATTCATTTATTCATTATCTGTAAGGGTCGCGGTGGGTCCAGAGCCTACCTGGAATCATTGGAGCGCAAGGTGGGAATACAACCTGGAGGGGGAGCCAGTCATTCACAGGACAACACACATTCACACCTACGGACACTTTTGAGTCGCCAACCCACCTACCAACGTGTGTTTTTGGACTGTGGAAGGAAACCGGAGTAAACCCACGCAGACACGGGGAGAACACATCAAACTCCTCACAGACAGTCACCCGGAGCAGGAATCGAACCCACAACCTCCAGGTCCCTGGAGCTGTGTGACTGCCACACTACCAGCTGCACCACCGTGCTGCCCGCTATTTGTATTTTAATTGCTTTCAAATTTTTATCTTCTAATAATTAACTTTCTCATTCTTAATTTTTCTTTCATTTGTTATTTTTTTCTGTACATTTTTTCTGTGCATTTCACTTTGAAATGCCATTGTGTTTGAAAGGTGCTCTATATATAAAGTTTCTTGCTTTGCCTTGCCGTGCCTAATATTCTTGGCTTCAAAAGAAGCATTGGCTAAGCGTGCATCTACAAACTCTTAATATGTACTGTAGGTAGGCAGAAAAAAATCCTACCCACCCATGATATGCAGCAGCTTGAAATGAGCTCTAATGGCCACTAAAGTGGGATTCTTGGAACACCATTCCATTCATTTTGAAAGACATGCCATGCATTTCAGTCTGGATAAAAATCAAAGAGACTGAAGGCTGGAGCTTTGCAGCAGATGATGCATTTCTTACGTGCCTGTTCTCTGAGCTGTTTTTCAAAGGGTCTGGTCATTGCTCAGACAGCTTTAGATATTTGTGAGCAACAGATAAGCAAATGGGAGTCCAGTCAACAGTGCTACAATCAATATTAGACACTGGAATATATATTATGCATCTGTGTCTTTGATGTAACTTTCTGAAATACTTTGTGCAGATGACACATAATGTTTGAATAGAGACAAAAATGTCGGAAATGTTTGAAACGATTGTGTTCAGAGAAATCATTAAACTTGAATGCTCTCACATAGGCATTGAGAAATAAGATGTATGAAGCCATTAAAGCTGCCTTTCAAAAGGCACTTAAAGTATTGTATCAAGACAGGACCCCAACAAAAAAGCCAATCGAAATATGAAATATGTTCACGATGTGGAGCTGATGCTCATTATCTCAAAGTGGCAGACTGTTATTCCAGGCTGTAATGGCATTCCACTTTTGTGATTCTCCCATTCCACTTCAACCAGTCAGTCATCAAAAATATATCAGGAAATGGACAGTGCCCAATTATCAATAGTCTGACCACCCTTTGGCAATAGCCTGTTTTGAGAGCTTTTCTGGGTCAGTAAGATTTCATGGTCAAATTCCTTTCCAACTAATTAGAAGACATCAGTTATGCCCTATTAAATTACTGGACAAAAATCCCTTAGCAAAGTGATATTGAAGAACCAGTGTTTTACTAATATCTGTCAGCAGAATCAGATTACCTTGAAGGGTAGAGTTTAATATCGTGTCTATGAATGGAACAAAACCACAGCATAAATAAAAGAATTCCATTCCAGGAATCACCAGAACTTGTAGATGCATAAAAATGCATGACAATATTTTTTTCGAGGATACAGTGTGAGTATCAACATTGTGTGATAGTACACTACATAGTAAAAATATCAGAAAGACCTTTACGAATACAAGCAGTAACCCTACTGAATCTTTTTTTTAACACTTAAAATTGGAGGAGTTATGGAGTGTGCAAATCCACTCCAGACACAGGTGGGTATAAAAATCATCGCTTAATGTTTTTGAGGCAATAAAAAATGGATAAGGCTGTCTTGTCTTGTTGGATGCACTGTGAGTGCACAACTCATTCAGAACGCTGTTTTAACTGGTAATTGCCTGTTCTTGCACTGTTTATACAATGTCTCAAAATTCACATTAAGATGGTATACTTTACCAATCAAATACAAAAGGGACACTGAGAAAAATAAGCAGATTAAATCACAAATCACTCATAATGTAGCATACAGACATTTTCAATTACAGCTGTATGCAAGTAGACTATCAATGCAGTAAGACATTGCATCTAACAATACACAGACAGAAAGATAATGAATCATGCAAAGCCTTAAAAAGATTCCAAAACACTTTATGGGAAAGAGGCAAACTAGGGCTGTGTTTCATTTAGTTTAGATGTCGGAGTTAGAAATGACACCACACCTGAGCTGACCAAGTTCCAGTAAACATTCAGCTGTTGGCTTGTCCAGGTTAACATTTTTAGCAACACCATGCAATTATACGATATTTATTACGTTTAAAAACACCATGGAAACAGGTTTCCATACAATAGTTGGACAGTAACTGTAGGTACGACTGATTAATGACACACACATAGATAATAGCGCTAATAAACTGCATGATACTACTGCTTTTCCACACAGTTAATTTGTGGGCAGCCATGTTGTGGTGCTTTTCTATTGTATGGGATTGGCTCGACTTGACTCAGATTGGCATGGCTTTTACCTGGTCGCCATAAAATGGAGCCTGTGAGGTCAATAAACCCTGTCTCTAACTGAAATAGCAGGCTTTGAAAACCACAACAATGATGTGGTAATGTTAGGTGCTGTTTACTACTTGTGTATTTGCGTGATGTTTTTTTTTTTTTTTTTTGGGACTGAACATGGTTCTGCACTGTTCTCCTTGTTGCACATCCGGATTTTGCTGGATTTTTTTTGCCATCCATTGATCAAAGATGCGTTTGAACCTCTTCAAAACACCACTGTGCGATTTTATGAACTGCCGTTGTGAGTCGGATAAAATCAAATACGATGGCTGCAAAACTCAAGAGATTTCACAAGCAGCTAGTTTTTGCTGGAGCTCTGCATTTCTTGATGATTGACAGGTCTCTTTGACCAGTCAGGGCTCTGCAGGGTTTACACATCACATTTAGTACCTACTTGGCTCGATTCATACCAGGCAGGAGCAGAGTCAAGGTACCAGATTTGGCTAATGAAAAAGGAAGTCAAGGCGAGATGAATTGAAATATCCTACTTGGAACTCTGAAAAACCCACATTTGAGTACAAGTGGAATGCAGCATAAAACACTGACTGCACACAGCACCACTCTCTAATTGCAAAGTGTCCCACCCACCAGTTGCTCACAGCTCACTTACTGAAAGGTATTTACTGTAGAACACAAAAGTAGGAGCATTTCAGTTTAAATACGCATCTTGTAATGGATTAGAGCCCTGCCCATGGTGTATTCCTGCTTGGGCCCAGTGATATTGGTAGGTTCCCAACCCACCACAACATTCAGAAGAATAATAAATTAATGAATACATTTAAATATCTATAACATTATGCAAAATGTTAACATGTCATTGCCAAATTATCCAAAAAAGTAAGAGAATAGGCTAATTTAATCAAGAAATCAAGTATAACAAGAACAGCTCTAGTTATAAAGAAAGAAAACTGCTGGCTTGAAAATGATGCAAGCTGCAACTGCAAATTGCAAAGCACAGTTATAGCTGGAGTTTCTAAGCTGTACTGCATAGCTACTGTTTACTCACCTCTACTTGTATCAGAACCAAACCTGACACAAACATTCCACTCAACTTACTTTTCCGATATCACAGCCCTATGTTCTCACACACCATCAACAATGTACTCCAGCAACAAGCATTTTAAAGCTCTTTTCAGGCTTTGAGGGAAAAGCAGAAGGTGAATTTGTCAACAGTGTGTGAGCGCTTATTGTAGGTGAGGTGTGGGATGAAAGGAGGCAAGACTTCACAGACTCTGATGCTTTTTAATGTGTGGAGAAAATAGCAATTGAAGGTGGCATTTGTATGGAAAGTGAGTTTACTTGTCCATCTCATGCATATCACACAGGAGCTGTGCAGGAATGCGGTAACACTCTAAACTAGAATATGATACACTATATCAAACAATCGCATCTCTGCTTTTTCTGAGGTAAATCCTTTGTTCACCAAAAACAATATAAATGTACCTTTAAAGATACTACAATGGCCTTAAGCTTTTAATATACAACTTATATTAAACTACAGTAAAAGTAGCTACACATTAGGGTCATAGCTATATAAAGTCACCATACCCAATGCCAAGTGTTGGGTATTGGAGTATATCACCCATAGCAGAATTACTCAGAACTTATCACTCGACAGCAGAACATTATATCTCCAATCTTGCATCTGGGTGTAATCAAATCCTTACCGCAATGTATCACTACATACATACGCAGTGTAGACTTACTCAGAACAGTAGAACTAGATAAAATAAGTTAAAAGAATATACAGTCTTGAAGTTATGACAGAATGTATGAAGTAATGCAGCTTAAAAAGTATAATTTAAATGAACTATAAAACAATTATTGTGACTCATTAAATGATCACTGAAAGTGGGATTCACAAGGGGGTACATTACAGTGACATGTCTATCAAATCAAAAAGTCAGAAAAAAGGCAAATAAATAGTCTGGCAAAAGGCTGCTGCCAAACGCACACTGGAGGACTGTTTCGGACACTACGGGGTTCACCAAGGATAGAGTGACCTTATCTAATATAAATTAATATAATCCATATCTGGGCATACACACATCCAAACATTCATTCTCACTGACACATATTCACTAAAACCAGAGTTTCCAATTCAACTAACCTCCGTGTTTTTTTTGGGGTTTTTTTACTATGTGAGGAAACCAGAAACCCCAGAGGACACCCACACAGTCACAGAAAGAACACAGAAAATCCACCCGGATGGGACTTGAACCCAAGATCCCAGAGCTGAGAGGCAAATGGACTAACCAATATACCACTCTACCAATTAACTTTTCAATTCTGTACAAACATTTCCTCTTTACTCAAAAAATTATCATTTATCACTTTTCCCAGAAAATCACCTTCCACTGAGATCGTTTTTCAAATTTAAAAAAGGTATAAAAAAGGTCCAGGCTGTAGGGTGGAGGACTAAAATCTTGTAATCATCAGTCACACACAGGGCAATGCTCAAGTTTCATCAACACACGTGTGTTACTCATAATGGTTTAGGTTTTGTAGTGATTGCAACAACAAATGATCAAAATGGACTGATATTTTCATATCCTCAGAAAGTATCACTTCCTAGAACCATTATAAAATTTATTATATTATATTGATTAATTGAATTATATTGATAAAGAGAACTCAAATAACCCAATCAAACACCCATCTATATATAGCAAAATGACACATTCTAAAGCTTAATATTAATGATGTGCAGCAGACTGAAGGTCATGATGACTGAACACTATGTCTGAGCTTCTAGATCCTTCTGTCCAAATGGATGGGGCAAAGAGGCCAGTGGGACAGCACTAAAAGTCTCGAACTTCAACACTGCCCCCCGAGGCACTCCCCCGCCTCCACATATCTGATGCATGACTGGTTTCCTCAAGTTTAATTAAATATTTTCATGCTTGCCTGGACAGCTGAGTCTCTTGCAGGAAGTGGGCTCAGCATTGATGGTGCAGGGCACACAGCTGACCAAGCAGTGACCAGGGTCTGTGAGACAGTAGTGTTACACTGTGAGCTGCTCCTCATGAGGTTAATACACTAGGAATTACATCCTTGCATTAGACTGCCATGTTTTGTTTAGTTTGTAATGTTCTGGATTGAGTGTTCTGCCTGAAGTGTGTGCAGTGTTCTCTCTAGAGCTGTAATGTTTTGGACGGGTTGTTTGTAGTGTTGTAGTGTTCTGTATCAAGTATAAGGTAGCGTGGAGGTGTTCTAGATTGAGTGTGTGTAATGTAAGATTGTTCATTTGTAGTGTTTTAGATTCAGTGTATGTATTGTTGTAGTGTTCTAGATTGCCAATATCTCACGTTGTAGCAGGAACCTCAGGTTTATTATTGCTTAAATGAGTCATTTTCATCAATCATCCCTCTTGTCTTTATGAAACATTCAGTACAGTACAAAATAGTGGCCTGGGTGTATCAGAAATTCTGCACTAACACTACTTTAATTATGTCCAACCCCATGTGGGGAACCCACTCTATAGAGCATAAATTAGCTCACTCGGGGAGTAGTAAGCATCTTATTTTCTCATTTCATCTGAGTTGTTTTTTTTATAGAAAAAATGCAAAAATTATAAAGAATATTGCCAGCTTATTTTATTTTATTTATTTAACAGCATAATTAGTCTTATTATATTGGATCTAGTTACTATTTGGGTTAGTTAATATATAGTGTAGCTACTTCCAAAAAACAAAAAGCAATTAAAAAACTAACAAAAAACATTGTAAATACTTTACACAATTTTAATGACATTTTTAATGTGGCACTAATAATGAATTTTGTCAAGATATGCAAGTAAAATTATATATGATGATTTGCTATATTTTGTCCACCCCTTATTGAGGCAGGTATAAGATGAATATATTAGGGAATTAGCTATTGATCTCCCACCATATTTTGAGGATGAGTAGACTAAAAATTACCTTTTAGAACTTAGTTTTTACATTCTATATATAAAAAAACATAATTAAATTTTAATAATTACAGATTCAAATAGAGATATCACACAAACCGATGCTTACATACTAAGCCGATACCAAAATTCTGAAAATTATATGATTCTTGTTTCCTGTGGTACTGGAGGTACTGAAGGTTTCACAGATCTCCCAGACTACACGAGGTCATCATAATAAATGCTAATAAGCCGAGAAAGATAAAACAACAAAACCAACACGAAGAGTCGGCAGGAGAAGCAACAGGCCCATTGCAGCTGGCTAAAAAAATAAAAAGTTGGAATTTTTTTGCGACGGGAGCGACACACACAAACAATGCATGCCAACACTTAACTTAGGTTGTCTCCTTCAAAAGGAAACCAAAATGTGAGTCTTTCCATCAAATGGTTCATTAGTAATTATTGTGTTTGTGCAAAGAGTACTGGCAAAATGTTTACATAAAATACAACAAATACAAAAACATATTATATATTATCCCCATGTAGTTTAGGCTCACAGTTTTCCAATGACATGTCAATCGAATCAAATGGGGTCCTAGTTATGGTGAAGCGCAACCCAAGAGGAGGGACAATCACAGACACGCTTCAGCAAAACGCATACGGTTTCAGCGCCTAACGGACCCAAACAGTTTTATTTGGAAGCTTCAAGCTCAAAAAACAATAATCAAGACAGTAAATGTCTTCAAAGTTAAATTTTTTTTCACTAGCTGCCTTTCTCCCACTGAGACCATTTAAACACAGGAGGTGTGTGAGGGAGTTTCCCTCGTTCTACAGCCAATCAGGGTGAAGCTCCCACCTTCCAACAAGTTCGCCATTTGAAGAGGTAGAGTACTAGATTAGAAACGAGTAAACATAACAAACAAAAAACAATTATTAACTAAATTGCACTTTTTTTTGCTGCAAAAAGACTTTTTAAATAAAAGCAATTTTGCTAGTACAGACCACACCCATAGAGGCTGAAACGGGGAGGTGCACTCAGAAGTCTTTGGGTAGGAGCTCAGGGTGGCTTATGAATGCATATGAAGCTGGACCCCCCCGTTGGATAAATGAATATCAGAAAAGAGTGGAGATGGGGGTGGAGGTGGGAGCAAGTTTAAAACAGGAGGGTCGGTGGGCTTGATAATGGCTGAACACAGCTCCGAATATGGGGATCAGCAGGAATGACCCAGCGCGAGCTGGCATAGTGAAGCAGTCGAGTCAAGATCCGTCTCCTGAACTAAATGAAGCAAGTTTGTCAGATGCGGAAATTACGTGCATTTGCGAGGTATATATAGGGCTGAGAGGAGGAGTTCAGGCATGGTCCTACTCGCAAAATTATGTTATTACATAACTTCAATTTGCTAGTATGGACCATGCCCGTAGAGGCTGAAACGGGGAGGTGAAAAAGTCTTTGAGGAGGAGTTCAGGGAGGCTTATGAATGCATATGAAGCTGGACCCTCAAAGATGTACAGGAATGCTGGTCAATAAGTGCTACAGAATGAACAGGTTCAGGTACTCTGGTCAAGGGTTTGATTGGTGTCCTGGATTGTGTGTAGGTAAATGAGTCTATGAATGAATTACCTTTAAGAAACTGGTGCATGATTCAGTGTCATGTGAGATAGTTGAGAAAGAGCATTAGGTTGAGTAAGTTGAATGTCCTTTATTGATTATGATGACAGAAATTCTAACGTGATTGGTAATTTGAGTATTCAAATGCCGCAGCGGTAAAGGGGTAATGATTGCAAAATGCGATAGAGTCAGAGTGGGTCTTAAGATGGCCAAGATCATTGAATCGGCAGAAATCAAATTGATGAACTTCTAATAGAATTTTAAAAGTATCAACAGCTAAATGTCATTATGTTACAGTGTAGCAATAATAGAGACATTAATCTGGGGCCACCATGATAGTGCATCAGACTGGATGCATTGGACAGCGTGTTGCTAAGTCCAATTTCTACTTCAGTGTAATTGATGGTGGTTGGGTAATGGTGAGGGGTCTGAGGCTGGCAACAATAGGTGGAAAGTGGATTTGTACCAGCCTTGAAGTCAAGTACTACAGAGAGGCAGCCTTAATAAAGCAAGATGTCTTTCGTTGGCAGGTGTGCCCTGATGGTGCACACCATAGTGAAGACGCCTGGATGGTGATGAAAAACAGGTGCCAGAGAAGAGGCAGCATGTAAGAAGGTGAACTGAATTTGAGGTGGCGTCAAATGCCTGAGTGCTGGTCCAAGGTAACACCTGAGGAGAGAGCAGGGGGCATTGAGTCTGAGATAGGAAGTTGTGACATGATCTCAATGCTGCACAGAGGCAGTCCTGTAGCAGCGTAACCGGAGATGAAGGTAAGGGGAGGCTCAAAGCCGTGCGCCAGATTCAGAGGCAGATGCGGGGGGTCACTGAGGAGGACGGTTGCAATGGGAGGAGAAGCAGGAGAGCAGAGCACCGATCCAGAGCAGGTAAGACCGCAGCGCATAGAACAGTCGAAGCGGTTTGCAGGCGCGACAACGGCCGTACGTAATGTCAAATACCAGGCAGTCCCATAGCTGTTTAGCCAGAGAAAATTTGTCAGACGCGGAAATTACGTGAATTTGCGGGGTATATATAGGGCGAAGAGGAGGAGTTTGGGCATGGTCCTACTCCCAAAATTATTTTATTCCATACCTTCAATTATGTTAACATGCATTTGTTTGATTGGTGTATTTTTTTTTTTTGTTACGGTATTGAAATTGGTATTGAGAATCATAGAATTTTATTAGTACTGGTAACAACTTATACATTTTTGGTATTGTGACATACTTAGGTTCAACTACCCACTAAATTATGCAATGTATTACATTACTGTGTTTTTTATTTGTTTCAGTCCAGTGTATACTGAATTGTGAATAGTGAATGTGAATATAATCAGCTTCTACCTAGTTTCCAATAAAATAAATAGAAAAAATGGGAAAGATTCAAGTC
The DNA here is from genome assembly GCF_029633855.1 of Hoplias malabaricus. Lineage (NCBI taxonomy): Eukaryota > Metazoa > Chordata > Actinopteri > Characiformes > Erythrinidae > Hoplias > Hoplias malabaricus. The sequence continues at coordinate 19,680,470 of NC_089802.1, forward strand.
CATGCCCACCAATACTCTATGTCCATTTCAAATAATCAAGAACAATCTCTGAATTACAAACACAAATGTGTTATCAACTGGAAGATTATAAACTTCAATGTTGATATAATTTGTCCTCTTGTATCAATGAGCTACAAGTGAGATATGTTATTAAATAACAAGCTGCTTCTGCTATACAAAGAGTTAAATTACACGGCAAAACCTTGTCATGATACTTGCTTACAGAAATTAAACCACATCTTTGGTACACCCTCATTTACTGGCTGAATGGGAAAGAGTTGAAAACTGGTTGGCCTCTGAATAACAGTTTTTTATATCATACCCGCCTCATCTTTCAAGGGTGGTGGGATTTGTTACTGGTTACAAAGTTGTTTAAATGAGCCAGGCGGGATATTAATAGAGCAGGGACAGCCGACATCGCTCTCGCAGGAAATAAATCAATATGGTGCCTTTGAGATGTGGCGTGTCGGAGACACATTTAAAAAAAAGAAAAAAAAAAACTAAAATCCAGCTCATGCAGAACCATACCATAGGAATAGAGAACAACTCACATGCTCAAAATGCAAAGCCAGTGCTTATGACAGTGATAGATAATGACATTATTCTAATTCCACTAACAATAAAACTCTATATTAAGATTGTTGCATGAGAGAAGATGGAATGAAAGTGTGCTACTGTGAATCAGTGGGGTGAAAATGTATGCATCAGTCCAAGTAAAAAGGCTGGAGCGCAGATTAGACAGCAGCTGTGGGACTGAGAATGAAAGTGGCACTGTGGCAGAGAGAATCTTTCTCTTCGTGTCTCTGCTGAACTCGGCCCTCAGGGTCACGGCAGCCTGTGAGAGAAGCCGAGCACTCAAGGGAATCAACCTCACTGCCACACAGCCCGACATCCAAACCCCCTCCCACGGCCATGACACAAATGTCTGTACCAGCCTCCATTTTGTAGAAAAGAAAAGGAAAAAAAAAACATTGGATGAAAAGATCAGAACATAAGCAGGGCAAAACCTTAAGGTTTCAGAGGGATACTCAAGCCTTTCTGGTGACCAAATTTCACAAAGGCCCTGCGTTCCACTGAGCAATGGAAAAACTGATATAAGTTAAAATCTTATAATCTTAGAATCTTATCCCCTTTAGTCTTCACAAGTCAGTCTTCTGACTACAGATGTCAGACAGCTCCTTACTTTGGCAGAAGTGTGATGGTTAAGTAGGTGTTGAATGGTGTCAAAACACAGACACCGACAGGAAACAAAGTGCCAGTCCTTCACAGGGCAACACACACACTCACACATTCACTCACACCTACGGTCACTTTTGAGTCTCCAATCAACCTACCAACGTGTGTTTTTGGACTGTAGGAGGAAACCGGAGCACCCGGAGAACCTGTCAACTTGTTGGGACTGGTTGCTGACCTACTCGTGAATAAGCTGGTTTGTAATGTTTGAGTTAAAAGGCTGTGTGCCTAAAGAACCATCTATGCATGTATGCAATAGGGAGCAAGACAGCTCACTAGCGATTGTGAAACACCCAGAATGTAATTTGGTTGTAGGAAATATCACAGCCTTACATACAGCAGATTGGTGTTTGATTCCCAGTTTAGGCAGTGGCACTTTGCTATACCAATATGTCCAAAACCATGGGCAAAGCTCCTAATGTTACATGAGCATACCTCTGTTACATGATCAACAATTCCCCTGTCCCCCATTCTGTATTAGTGTGTACTCATACTAGGCAAACCAACCGTACAGGCCCTGAGCATGTTTGAATCCCAAAGTCTAGTTTATTTGACTAGTGTGATTGCTCTGTACTCCTCTTGAAGTGTGGGGGCCCAGGTATGGTTCAGTTGGACTACTGGGAACCTGAACATAATGTCAAAACTTTTGGCAAAATTCATGACTACTTGCCATTTTAAAATTCTTCTTATACGTGCAGTATGATTTATGAAAAAATCACTGTGCTGCACAATCAATAAATTTATTAGCCTTTTCCACCAGAAAACCTCTTGAACATTTCTTGAACAAATTTTGTTCAGGATTCTTGAAACCTTGTTGCTGCCCAGTAAACCAGCCCGTGTTCCCATAAGTTTTGAAAGATATGATATATATCAGCAGGGGGTGCTGCAGGGTGCATAGGTTCTGAATTTGGTGGCTGAAATCAGAGCCAGCACCTGAGCCATTGGTAAACGGACAGTGTCAGGATAGAGTCATGGTTTATCCATTCTTTACAGCAGGTTCTGATCATAGTGATATATGATAGAGAGTTCTATCTGTTAACATTTGTGTAATTTGGAGTGTGGCTCCAGAGTCACCCTGCTGAGCTTGTGATTTCCTTGTAATTTTCTTTGCAAGTAAGAAGTTGGATAATGGGTCATTTCCTGTTTTCCATTTTTCCATTTCAATACGAAAAAGCTACACAGACTATTCTGGTTCACGCAGCACATCATAGAGGACAATATAACATACCGCAAATGTCCCTGTCCAGCTCCACTGCATGATAACACTTTATTTGAGGCTCTGTCCTCTTTCTGAAAATAGATGTTGTCAAAGAACCTTCTGTTCTTTGGTTCCAGCTTGGAATTAACTTTTATGGTTCCAGAACCTATATATATATTAGTTGAAATGCACTGAACATTTCAAAATTAGTTTCCTGGATGGTGACAAAATTAGTTCCTCGTTGTTGGAAAAGAGCTATAGGCTTTTGAGAGGGTAACTAGTGACAAAATTGCTCCAAATAAGCTACAAAAATAAGAACAAACACGAACTCCATTCTGCTATGCAAAAGTGTTTAAAAAAAAACACAATGTGAGTGCCAGCCAGTTGGGGTGAGGAAAATAAGTATAAGGCAAAAGGCCAAGTGTAAATACACCCTAAGAGTACCTGCCAAATACCATAAATGTGAATGCAAGTCTATCCACTTCCCACAAGGGACACAGAAGACCAAACCAAAATAGTATTCCTCAAGCCTTGCTGCAAGCCATATGTCCATGCATATGACATCTGTTCACATTTCCATCACAGTATCACAATGTCATGACACACTGTTACACACTTAGTGTACAACACATACACTGCTACTACTTCCCCTTGTGATGCAACTACTTTTGATCTCTATCTGAGCAGATAAGCCTCATCTCTGACAATGGACAAAAACCCATCATTGGGAGCCTGTCATACTCACTCTCTACTCTCTTCCCCTATGGTCTGGAGACAACAGCAAAGCGCCGCCTTTGAGATCCACATTCAGACCTTGATGCGCAGCCCTTTCAGTCATATTGTGGCTGCCAGCAGGGCTTCTCTCCGAGGACCCATCTCCTCTCTCCTCTGCTTTCTTCCATTACCAACCCATTGAGAGCTTTCCAACACATCCCGTCATCTGAGATCTGCTTTCATCCAGCTTTTATGTTAACCTCCACCTGCTTCTTACAGCTACCACTGCAAGTCTCCCTCTCTTGAGAAAAGTCTGGACTTCTACCCCATGGATCGTGTGAAGAGAATCTTAATGAGATGAAGTCCACCATAGCCAAGATTTCTCTGCATTGCTAGACTGCTCATGGTAAATACATTTTTTTGATGATATAGCTGTGCTATGTAGGTTATGCCACAACGTCACAACATACAGCAGGTGAAATAAGTATCGAACAAGTCACTAATTTTCGAAGCTAATTTTCTAATTTTTTACCCTTTCAATCCACACATGAAAATAAATCATGTCCATAAATAAAATTATGTATAACAATGAGAAATGACACAGGGAAAAAGTATTGAAAACGCTTACTGAAATTTATTTAATACTTTGTACAAAAGCCTTTGTTGGTGATGACACCTTTGAGACCTGTATGGAGAAACTAGTCATGCATTGCTCAGGTGTGATTTTGGCCCATTCTTCCATACTCTTCAAATCCTGATGGTTCCGTGGGCTCCTTCTATGTAATCTGAGTACATTATATATACACACACATGTACAAAAATATAAAGATACCTCTTGTAATTAGTAAATTTAAGGTACGTTTTTGTAAAGGTCACAAAATGTTATATTTTAGCTAGAGGGTAATAAAGCCTATTTGATATATGTAGTTACTAATAATTATTTTTTAAAGTTTAAAAAAATATATATATTATTTTGTAAAGTTGACTGGTCTTTACACTGTTCTGGGTGAGGGTTTTTTCCCCACTTCCCCAAGTCAATAGTGCATGCTCTGTTGAAGAAGTAGGAAAAGGTCCTCCATCCATTAACCTACATACAGCAGTGGCTCACAGCAGGTGGTTGATCAGCAGACACTCTGTATCTACTTCTCCCCAACCTCCCCCTGCTATTTATTGCCATTGAACAGAGTTGTCAATTATGCAACAAGCACATCCAACCAACAGGATACAGAACCAGCACCAGCAGCAGCCCCAGGCATTTGGCAAGTTAGGGGAAGAGCACACTAACTCCTTAAAGCCCATTAGACAATAGAAATGCATTTAACACCCACAAATGAAGTTTTTACTGTTGCGATACTCCTCAAATGTAATTACATTACATTGCTATAGTACATTTGCAGTCATCTTACATTCTCTATTAAACGGGTTGTGTCTGGAAATGTCACAATAACTTTTATTCCAATTCAAATTGTAAAAATATAACCACTCTTCCACTTACAAGCATGAATACAATATTAAATGAAAGCCTAGAATCTACACTTTCAGTTAGTAGTCGAAATAATCAATACATCATGACCTTATTGCTGTGGTCAACTGATTCTAAGCATTATGGCAACATTTGAATAATTGTCATAATATGTTTAATCGATATAGCAGCTTGTACCATATTAAGGGCAGTTCATTTTGCTTAATTTCTGTATATCTTGGCCCATAGTTTTATGTGACCTTCTACCAATCTATTAAAAGATGTCTATTTATGAAGTTGCAAAATATGGAGCAATGTTACAAAACATGCTTTAGGCTTGATTTGACATTTGCCTACCCTCAATAAATGTATGCACATTTTTTCTCACCAAAGAAACTGCACTCTGGCCCCCAGGATGAAAAGTTCAGTTCCATCCTTATCTACAATTTGTAAAACTTGGGAAACAAAAAAGAGGCATAAAAGTAATTTTTTCTCTCATTAGAGTGCACAATGTCCTTCCCAGGTCTTTTCACAGATTTTGTGCTATTTCAAAATGGGCACCAATGAAAAATGTAATGAGGCAATTACCCACAGCCAGGCACAACACAGTGCCCCCCCACTCCCACCACCACCACCACCACCATCACTATCACACAGCCCATTGCTCCCCCTTATCCGTCCTCCAGCTTTACTCAGCAGCAACAACAACAACAACAATCACACACCCAAGCCACACATATCTGCCATTTAGCCTTGTCTTATCATTACAGTGTTTAATCCTGTAGCAGTCACAGCTGGAGCAGGTTAAAGTGATTAGGGTTCCACCTGTGTGGACGATGAGGCCATATGTAACTCCAGCACTGGAGATGGCGGGGTGCAAGGCTGGCATTCAAGAGGAAAGCGCCAGTCTGGTTCAGCAACCTCCGCGCATGGCACAATGCCCTGGTAAATTAAAATGAGCGACAGGCGAAAGAGCCGAGATGGTCTTTAGAATTCCCCACTCCCCCTCCGTTTCTAATCTTCGCTGAATGGATTTGCGGATGAATCACACCTGAAGCTGTTAAATTCTAATTTGACTCCCGCACAGCTTACTTACATTAAAAAAAAAAAATGTAAATAAATAATTAAAAAAAAAAAAAACACCATGGCTGACTTTGAGCCTGGTGTGCCTGGAATGACAAGGCTGGCCTCTGATTCAGACAGAATATCAAATTCTGCAACCAACAAAGGGCAATCATTCCATTTTTTTCCAACCTTACAATAGTGCAGAAGAATGGAATGAGGGGGTTGGGGGGGTGGGGGGGGGGTTACAGAAAGAAAACAGAGATCTGCCTTCTACAGTCTTCTTTCCTGCAGCTTCCATATAAATAATAGATTACAAATGAAAACTAGAGGTTGCCTCACATGTGGCGAACATAATGCACAGAAGGTCAAGGGAAATACCCTTGAGAATTACAAATGATTACTGCTCACACTTAGGTTCCTTTTGTTTGCGAGGTCCAATAATGCATTTGCACATTATCTAGAAGGTAGAATTATTTGACAGTTTATGCCTTTCTGCACTATCGTTAGGGGTCCAGCTATATAGAGGTCACCTTGTGCTCGGGGTTCATTAAATCATGGCTTTGGTTACACATAAATCCATCAGGATGGAAGGTAAGAACTCCATTCAATACAAAGTGCAGCCGGATCTATTAACAGTGGCCTGAACAGCCGTAAAAGGCACAGCCGAAGTGTGTCAGTACAAAACAGGAGCAAATTCAGGCTGCCTGCCTTGTGTTTCAACTGTTAATACATTCACGAGGGAGCCCTGCTCTAGAAGAGATGTTTGTAGAGAGTTCATGAGTTCATTTTTCTTCCCAGTGAGAAGCATGCTGGTTCATCTTATCTGGCCTGGGCTCTAACTGTGGCCCTGTGATGCTTATCTAAGGCCAGTTTTCTCCTCTCATGGTTCCTAAGCAGGAGCTTTATGAAGCTCAACATTGGACTGACCTCAGAGCAGTTAGCAACGTCACACTGAGAGTGAGGGGTTTGTGTAGGAGCATCTAAGACAGCTCCAGGGCAAGTGGATCCCACTGGTTCCACTATATAACTATGGATCCCACTATATAACGTTTTTCCATGTTCCAAATTGGAATACTCTCAACGTAAGAGAGTGTGCAGCCACAGAATACAGCCCATATAAAGAAAAAAACACGTGCATTTCAGATGCACTGGTATAATTCACAATTCACTGGTACAGGAGTACAGCTGTGTGAAGCTCCATAGAACAATCTCAATAGAAATGGTTTCACCAATAGAATATAATACTCTGGAAAAGCCACACATGTCTAAAGTCAGGTGTTGGCTGGTAGCAGTTGGCTAATGGCCTATGCAGCAATGAAACTATTCCCTAAAGGAACATTTCTTCAACATGCTTTTAAAAGTACGCAAATTTCAAGTCACCCCCAAAAAATAGTTGGTAACAAGTACTCTCTGCATCCATGTGACACAAAGTATTCTGCAGTAAAATAATGCTGACAAAACCTCTCAGAGATCATTTTAGATGCTGAGGGCTAAGGTCAAAATATTCTGACATTTTTTAATATTCTGACATTATTCTCAAAATATTCTAACTTCATTCTCTGAAGTTTCTGACTTTAAACTTAAACCTGTTGTAACATTTTCATGATAAAATTTGTGACTATGGTTTTTATTATTTTGTCAGCAACGTCATAATATGTATAATATATTATCCCCTGAAAAAGCCAGATGACACTTCAGGGTGCAATAAGGCTGCTCTAAAGTGATGGAACACCATCCAATAACAAGGCTTGTCCTTTGTGCTGGAGTGCAGTGTTTGGAATTGAAAAGTAATCACTCCATATTTGTACCTGTCCCTGATTTTGCTCTCGTAGCTGAATGCATTGAAATCCCCACAGCAATGTATAGTTATAAAAGTGATGCCTACAACTTGAGATGCCACAAAGAAAGCCTTTGCAAATAATTTCATGAATAAGAACTATTGCAGAATGGCACTGCATGCTTTGCATAAACTTTAAAACACTACATATTCCTCTCTTAAATTAATAGTATTAAAGGCACACACACTACACAGATAGCAGCAGTAGTTCAAAGAAAGTTGGCATTAATCAGAGTAATACAGTAAGTGCTGCCTCTCTGGCTCTATGTGTGATCAGAATGGAGACGGTGGAATGGGGTACGCTCAATTACAGTGACACACTAATCTTGTTGCGTTTCAACACCGTGTTAAGATTCATGAGAACGGTCCGTCTCTCCCTCTCCTTGATCCTCAGATCCCTCAAAGATAATAAATAACAAATCTAGGAGAGGAAAATTAGCATGAGAAAGTCCTTACATTTCAACTGATGCATAAAATATCTGCACTTACTCTAATGAGCTATGATAAAAAGTTGCCTTCTCATGTAGGAGAGAACGTCCTGATTGATGTTGCACATTAACGGGTGGCCTACGCCACCAAACATCAAAGTGTTTCCTATTGCTTTGTCCTCCATTTCTCTTTACTGTCTTTCCGCTAGCTGGCAAATACAACAGGAAAGATAAACCTGTTTGTGTTTTTTTCCAGGAGCTGGCTATCCACCTAGTTGCAAGACAAGTAGCTTAGAAGTCTGGGAGGTTTGTGGGGGGAAAAAAATCCCCAACATCTATTTGTGAATTATGGATGGTGCATTCAAAACCTGTGAAAGACATTTCTCAAAATTAGTCAAACATTATTAATGTATGAACTCCATTTCCATGTTAAACAGAGCATAAAATGTCTGCCCAACTGTGGCAATTCTTCCTTATACACTTCAAAAATGGTGGTTTGCAAACTACTTTATATTCAAAAGAATATAAGAAAGCGGGTCGCTGTAATGAAGAACCTCTCCAGTCAAGCCCATCAAAGCCAGAGTGGGAAAGTGGAATGAAATCGTGTGTCAGACCATTTCCTGAGAGATTGGTCATTGGTTTTGGACATGCACCCATCAGAAGTGGGCAGCAGGAGACTTTTAGCTGCTTAAATCAGAGATGAGCATAAAAGCTTTCTGCATGTAATATAAAAAAAGACTAGAATGAATATATGTCCGCTTCATGGCTGTTGTGTCATACCCTCTCCTATGCCCACGCTTATTGGCCTTTATAAGTAGCATGTTAAAGAGAGCTTGACTCGTAACTGGGCTATTTCCCCACATATCTCCTGTTCTCTCTCTCTGGCTTTGGCAATTTTAAGAGCTGTTCCACAGGCAGTTCAGCAAACTCCACCTCCAAAGCAGAATTACTGTAGAGCCTGGTGGACCTGAAATGAAAAACATTGATCAAGACCAAGGCTGGGCCACAAGAGACGATCCTTGAGGTTTACTGGTGCAAAGTATTATAAATTAAAACCTACACATGCTCTTTCATCGACAGAAAACTTAAACAAACACCATACATCAACAACCAAACAGGCTAGATTATATGGGCATATAAATGGCCTATTCCCTAAGTATCTATAAATCACACAAATATACAAACTCTTCTAGTGTCCCACATGACAAACACACACACACATATATATATATATATATATATATATATATAGATCATTCTCCCTTACAAATTGATGCAAGGTCAAGGAAAACATTCTGCTTCTCAAAGGGCCTGTCATGATCATTATTAATACCTTCGAACAGACCAACAGATGAACTACAGTCATAGCCTTTTTCCATCAATGTGGAAACACGAATAGTTTGTTCTTCAGTGCAAACCACAATGACGTCTGTGGGCACATCAATTTAAAGAAGCTCCAGAAAGAGTTCAGAGCCTCAAATGAACTGTTACGGTATAGTGGAGCTGGACAAGTCCAAAATTTGCAGTGTGTTATATAAATAAGTTAAAGGAAATAAAACAGAAGGTGCTCCATTTGTGTGTTTTCTGGGGCTGTGTTTTATGTGACATGAGATGCGTTGGCTGCTTTTCTTTGCTGGTCACAAGCTCAGCAGAACGGCCCTGAACTCAGCACAGTGTACATATATATCATATACAACTCTGATTTGAACTTGTTTTAAACAGTGGACACACCATGACTCTGTCCTGACTCTCTGTTTATCTCTGTCCTGACTATCTGACTATCTGTTGGAATCAATTAACCCTGAAACTTCCCAAAGCACAATTAGTGTTAATACCAGGAATTGTTTTTAATGTTATGGCTGCACTGTATGTACTGAGAATGATCACAGATCTTATGAACACTAACAGAAGCTCTATGTTCTTACTGATGCTCAGGGGTGAGGAAGTTGTGTTTGTTTGACTTGAGCTCTGTCTGTCGTCAGAGATAAGTCATGACTGGACATGCCCTGATCAGACTGCTACTTTAAAATTGTGTTTATATAAGACAAAATATATATGAATTAAAATTCATAAGGAAAATAATTTTTAGAAAATTAAAAAAAAAAAAATCGAATAGACAATCTAATATGATACTTTCAGGTGTCAGAGTGGAGTAACAGCTCCAGGGTCCTGGGGTTGTAGTTTCAAACCCCACTTTTGGTGACTGTCTATGAGGAATGTGGTGTGTTCTCCCTGTGTCTGTGTGGGTTTCCTCCCACAGACCAAAAACACACACTAGTCCTCCCACAGACCAAAAACAGCACCGTCTGTTAACTATGTCTTTATTGTAAAACCCAGTTTCAGAGGCCTGCGTGCTCTTAGAGCTGGCGATGGGAGGAGAGAGAGGCAGAGTTAGGTGGATATTGAAAGTGACTTCACTAGCATTTTCCTCTCGGGCTGGGAGACAGGGCTTCAGGCACACAGGGGGGTATTGAGTGAGACAGCTGGACCAGAGGAGCAGGAGGATGACTGGGCTGACATTTAGAGACTTTGCTGTTTATGGACGCAGTGGGAGGCATTTCCTGTTTGTTGTCGCACTAATGAATTTGCTGGTAAGGATTCTGACAGTCCAGGCAAGTCACCTGCCCACGGATCTTAATCACCAGCTCCCGTCTCATCTCTGTCCGACGCACACATACGCACATCTGTCTGAGATCTGCCGAGAGCTGGCTGATGGAAATAGCACCCTCCTAGCTCCATGAGAACGGGAAAAAATACATCCCGTAGGAAGGAGGAAGAGTAATTACTAAATTGATGCTAATAATCTCCTGTTCTCTGTGTTCACACCGGAGCTGCGATGTCATCAGAAAGTGCACGGTCTGAAGAGGAAAATTACCAAATCTATTTGCTAGGCTCAAAAATAAATAAATAAAAGTAAATAAAATAAAACCGCTGCTTTGGCCTAGCAAATAGCCATAAATATCCAAACGCTGGCAGGTAATCCAGCGCAAATCTACTCCCCTTGAATAAAAACATGCTCACTGAGTGGCAGCAGATTCCGTTGAGATGCCAGTGAGTCACTCAGTGTTTTGCTTGTGAAATTGAAGGCGCTTCATATTTCCATACGATAATAAACTGCAATCAGGAAGGACCGGGCTCTCCGTCCTCCTCGGCGCATAGAAGCAAGGAGGCAAGTGCTAATGCCTTTCCAACCATACATAAATCACTTAAGTCCATCAAATATCTTGGGCTACCAGTTATGCTGCATGTCAACCACATCCATCAACTTAAAACATGTAATCAAATGCTGCCCGCCGCTATTGGAAACAATCAAGAAAGTAACTGAATCCAAGCCTGAGGGAACTGTGCGCACACTCAGCTTAAGAGTGCAACTCCAAGGCAGCTCTAGACACAAGGCCCAATCCTTCATAAAGTAAAGTAATAATGGATATCTATAGAGATCTAAGCACATTTACATGTTTAATGGAAGCGAAAGGCAGCAGCAGACTTTTACTGGAGAATTTCCTAAAAAGCAAATATTCCAACTTTCAATCAGAGCCTAGTGGCGCGACTCTGGCTTCCCGGCTTGGAGAGAATAAAATAAAGAGGCTGATGCGACACATTTTATCGATGGTGGCGGAGGTTGGTTTTCATTACAGGAACGGATATTTCAGGAGATTGCATTACGTCGAGGTGCGAGGAGAAAAGAAGCAGAGACGGAGGCCTGCGTGGATGTTTACGGCTGGCAAAACGTGCCGCTTCGCTTCTCTGAGAGAAAGTGAAATTAGGAAGCGCTAGAGCGCATAGAACAGATGGCCACTCCCCATTAAATTCTACCAGTCTGTGCACAGCTTAGGGGATTTCTGTTCAGTACTGACTGTCTACAGCTGCATCTCCTGCACCACTCTTTAAGGGCAGCACAAGTCAAACAGGGATTTGCCATGAGCCGGGCCTCTGAACTCCCAACCCCTGCTCAATTCCCGCTGCAACAGCATGAACCAATAAGAGCAGTTTGTTTTTGATATATATATATATATATATTTTTATTATTTCTTTTATGAAGGCTCTATTGAAAGGAGGGATGTGAACAGTGGAATGCTGATAAGAGTAAGTGAAAAGAACTTGACGTTTTTCTTCAGGGAGCTGCTCTATATTCACAAAGAGCAAAAGCAAAGGTCAGAGCAACCACAGTCCGACAAACCAATCATATATGCTCCCTCCTGTCCATCCCTCACCACGCTACAGCCGAGCAGCTACGATAGACTCCTCTGAGCAGCCGACTGATGGCTGAACGAAACATGAATTACAATGATACAGTTCAACATGCAGTGCTGACTGACCTATGTGTGCTCCACCTGCAATCACATCCTCTCATAGCAGATGGTTTTGGACAGTTTGACAGCAACATTCACAAAATTTTACATAACTTGAAATGACTCATACATATTAAGAGAAGGAACTTAAAGGAACATTAGGTAAAACTGTGTGTTCATGCTTCTGGGTTCCCGCCACAGTCTCTTCTTTTCGCTGGCCCCTACTTTTACAGCAAAATCAAAGGAGGGAGGGGGGATTTCCTACCCTCATTCAAAAGATACACAATGCAGTGTCTGCAGTGCTGAGCCTGGAGTGGCAAAAACAGAGGCTCTTTTCTCCCTATTACAGGTCAGTGAGGCATCACAATAATTTTGAAGTTGTAATTTTAAGTTTAAAATGCTACCTAGTAGACGCTAGAATGTAATTGATTCACCATTTAAGGTGAAACTGAACATTAATTAGCTACCTAAAGAGACTTCAGCATACTATTTGTGCTGTTACCTGCTACTAACTAAGATAATACAACTGTTATCATAGTTTATAGAAGGAAACACATTTGTGGCTTTATCTCCCAATGTAACCTGAGACCCCTTACACCTAGGCAAAACAGAGGAGTAGGGCTAATGCATGTGGGATTCACCCTAATTCTCAAAATTGTTATAAGAGGAGAAACAAAAAGGCCAATATTCATTTTATAATGTAGTAAACGCTCAGAGTTTTGGTTGCCTTGCTCGCTGTTTTAAAAGATAAATTAACACAATCAATACACCCGGTGAAAGAGACTGGGCTCAAGAGAGCCTTGAAGATTAGTCTTGTAAAGTGAGACTGGTGTGGCTCTGTGGCGCTGTGAGCTGCAGGGCAGCTGTTAAAGTAACTAAACAACTAATGCTGTAAGATTATTAACTGAAAGTGAACCATATTGCTGTTTCCATGTTTAATATCCACTGGGGTTATAAATATGATGCTAATACGTGGTAAAACATATTTGTTTTAAAGTTAAACTGGTCATCAAAGTGTTCACCACCTCATTTGTACAACAGTGTTTCTCCACCTACCATTTTCTGGCTGTGGGGGTCCTTTCACATGTTTCACAAATGTTAATGTCCAAACACAGCATAAGTCGTTCATGAGACACCCTGATGTGATACACTTTGCCTGTTCTCTGGTTGGAGAATTTATGTTCCGGAAATTCAGAAAGCTATAACTGCTTCCAGCACGTCACCAACCATCCCTCACCCACCACAGTCAGATTCCCATGCAGCTAAACACACATTTTAACAAGATATGTCGGTCAGGCCAGAATGTCAAAAGCCTCTATTTGGCTTGCCCACTAGGTGGCCCAGCAAAAAACGGAATAGTATGTTACAATTTGAAAACAGGCTCAAAACGATTTTTGGCAATGCTCTGTAAAGGATGTCCAAACAAGCTATAGTGTCTGATACTAATTATGTAAAGCTGCTTTGTGACAACGTCAGTTGTAAAAAGCACTATATAAATGAATTTGATTTGATTTACTTGCTACAGTCTATGTATAAAAGTATCAGGAAAGACCACTTAATCACTGAATTCAGGTGTTTCATTCAGTCCCATTGCCACAGTTGTTAGACATCAAACACATATTCATGCAGTCTGGCTTAATATGCATTCATGAAAGTATAGGTTCTAGTCTTGTTTTTTTTGTTTTTTTTTCCTGTGTCATGGCCCTAAAACTCTGTCATAGTAATGGTGTGTGAAATGTCTTCCATCCTAAATATTTTAATATCAATTGTGATGAGTATTGAAAAGTGGAAGCCTTTAGGAACCACAACAACTCAGCTACAAAGTAGCAGACCATGTAAAGTTACATAACACAGTCACCGAGTACTGAAGTCTCTAATCTGTTGTTATAGCTGCAAAGTGGAACCAACTATTATTACTAAATATTATTGCCTGTGGATTTAGAATGGTAGATCATAAAAGCTCCTGTAGGTATAATGGGTGGAATTTAGTATATATATAGTATTTTAGGACTTTAGTTTCAAAGATTGTAATTGTGAGGATGGAGCATAAATGGGTTAATCTCATACACTCCTTTACTTATAGAATGTTTATGAAATAATAATTATAATTTCACAGGTTTTCATCTAAATCTCTAGTACCTGCATTCCAGGTTATTTTTCTGAGGTCTGAGCATATTCCATTATAGTTCTTAGCATGACTTCACAACGCAGAGGGGAAGAATGCTTGGGGACTGAAAGCACTCAAAAGTTTATACAAGGTCTTATAAAAGTGCACTGCTTCTTGGGTCAAGCAGGCATGAGTAAACTTATTTTGATGGAAAACAGAGTGTGCACTGTGATCAGCCAGATGTGAAGCGTGCAGCTGGCAAGACACTTCTTACCATGCCCTTCTTCTGACATCGTCAGCATTGCTCCCAGGAGCAACAAACAATAAAGTAAAGTCTCTCGCTGTAATTAGGCCCCTGAACAGAAGCTTAATTATTTAATACCAGGTTCCCTCAAATAAATTAATTAATAATGGACACAGAGCAAGCATTAAAGTAGATTGCAGATTTACATCCTATGCTGCCCTCGTCCTCAAGGAAAGCTGGAAGAACCTGAAAAAATCTTTCTTGCATCAGAAGGATCATCAGTGAATAGTGACAGAGACGAAACATCTCAAGCCCTCGCAAAATAAGTTTGTAATTGATAGGTTTACATTGCTTTTGATCTAGTCTGGTCTACACTCGAAGGATGGACGTAACAATGTGTCGGAGAGACAAGGAGACTAGGCAGGATGACATGGTGTTGCCTAAAGTTGATGAAAGTGAAAAGACAGAACAACTGAAAGGAAGAGGTGGAAAACGGAGAGGAGACAGATTTAATAAGATAGATGTCACTCTACAACAGGTCCATTACCTAGAAAAGGAAACAGACACAAAAGAAGAAAAACCCCAACATTCAACATGGACTAAGCATTTTAGGACGGGTTAGACAACACTGGTAACTGAGATTAATTGGATTGTTGGAAGTAACTCTCACTATAGCGCACTGTTGTGCTCTGTCTTTAGCCATTAAACTTGTCCACCCCATTGTAAACAAGTAACTTAAGGGCGCACTGCTAACATTAGCATTAGCGAACCTATCCGATTGCATTTCCCAAGTATGGCTGAATCAAAAAAGACCTAGACTGGCTCCTGCAGTGTATAGAACTGAAGTGTGGGCTTACTTTTGATTCCACAACAAAGAAGGCAATACAAGTCATATATATGTTAAATTTTATAAGTTTTTTTTCTTTTTTTTTGCATTTTCATTTTTATAAGAATCCTGAAATCGCATTATCGATTGCATTATATTTTATTAACTACCTGAGATTGAGAAAACAAAAATGGTTTTACATACTACAGCAAAATGTGAACCTTTAAAGCAATATCCAAAATAAGCCCACACTCTGTACATGTCTCTTTAAATCAGGGGGATCTGCATGTGCCTTCATCACAGTCCCTGTAACATCCAACATTATGGCACTACTTTTTCTGCAGTCTGAACAAATTAACAGTTGCATATATTGATTATTCATTCATTCATTGTCTGAAACCGCTTATCCAATTCAGGGTCGCGGTGGGTCCAGTGCTTACCCGGAAGCACTGAGCGCAAGGCGGGAACAAACCCTGGAGGGCAACACACACTCACACATTCACTGACACACTCACACCTACGGACACTTTTGAGTCACCAATCCACCTACCAACGTGTGTTTTTGGACAGAGGGAGGAAACCGGAGCACCCAGAGGAAACCCACATGGACACGGGGAGAACACACCTCACAGACAGTCACCCGTAGAGGGACTATAACCCTCAACCTCAAGGTCCCTGGAGCTGTGTGACTGCGACTACGACCTGCTGCCTCACCGTATATTTATTAAAACAAAATAAATTAAAGAATCCTGCAAACACTTTTTAAAGTAAACAAATAAAAATATTTATATAAAAGTGTTGCACATGAAGATCCCACTGTTCTGTTCCTAAAAATTGCAATATACCTCCTTGCTTACAATATGGCAATATATTGAATGATAACCCTGTATCGGGATATGTACCATATCGTCAGGTTCTTGCCAATACACAGCCCTACTTCTAAGCTTTGAGTAACAAAGCTTTGGAGGTGTTTAAATGCATCCCTGCAGAATTCAGTGAAAACAATGGTAAGTAGCAATTTGTCAAAGAGTCTAGAAGACTCTAAAGCAGGATGACAGGGTGCTGCCTTATGTCAAAGAAGGAGAAAGGCAGGGTGAGTGAGAAGAAGGAGACGGATTTAATAAGATAGATGCCATTCTACCACAGGTCCACTTGTGTTAACAAGAGGAATGGCATCCCAACCCCTCCTGACTGTTTTGGTTTTGATTGCGATTGATTGTGGCAGCAGTGGTGCAGGGAGGATCATGAAAATACTGCCGGAGATGCGTATGCTGCTGTCAAGGTGTGATGGGAGATAGCCCAGCTGTTTCTGCACACTGATCCATTAAGAACATGAGCTTAACAACAAAAGTTCAAAATTTCAAATGTCACTAAGCACACAAAGTGGAGATGGCACAATATCCTTTTCCTTGTATTGATTTGGATTTCTAAACCTCGATTACTGGCAGATAACAAGCTGATCTTTTTCTATCTTTAAATTAATAATTTTTTATTCAAGCTATTCATTAAAGATGAGCATCTAAATGCAGGTTATACAAATCCCTCACACACTTTACTAACCCACTGGAAAAAGTGTATATTAAAGGAAACCACATCAAACAGTGTAAATACAAATGTGGTCTATAGGCTGTTTTCAGTCTTATGATTCTGACAATGTCCAGATGGAGGGCAGGAGGTGAAAACATAATGGAGGAGACGTAGGGTGATGAGGCTGTATTGTGATAATTTAGACAATATTATATTATTAATGTACAAATCTAAAATCACAGTATGTATTGGGTCACACAGCTCCAGCGACATTAAAGTTGTGGGTTCAACTCGTGCTCTGGGTGACTGACTGTGAGGAGTTTGGTGTGTTCTCCCTGTGTCCGCGTAAGTTTCCTCCGGGTGCTCCGGTTTCCTTCCACGGTCCAAAAACACACGTTGGTAGGTGGATTGGCTACTTAAAAGTGTCCATAGGTGTGAGTGTCTGTGTGTCGCACTGTGAAGAACTGGCGCGCCCTCCAGGGTGTGTTCCTGCCATGTGCCCAGTGATTCCGGGTAGGCACAGGACCCACCGCGACCCTGAAATGGATTAGCGGTTACAGACAATGAATGAATGAAAGAATGAATGAATGAATGAACAATATGTATTCTAAATGTTTATGCTATGAACTGAATTTAACTATTTAACTGAAACTGTAATTTTAGTTGTTACTGTGACAGTACAGGGGGTCCTTGACTTACGACATTGATCCATTCCTACGTCGCGTCGTAAACAGATTTTCGGTGTAAGTCGGAACATATGTACACACTGTAGGTAAATAACATACTGTAAGCACTTATCCTATCCTAACACCTATCCCCCTCGGTCCCAAGCCGCGTAACCGCGTATTCCTCCGCCGCGCACACCAACCACGAAGTTCGCGTTACGATGTTTACGACGCAAAACCACTTAAGTCGAAACAAGGCTTTATACAATAAATGGGAGATGTGTCGTCACCACGAAACATCGTAACTCGGGACTGACGTAACCCGAGGACCTCCTGTATAAGAAGTCTTCTTCTCCAGATGCCCTTTTACTCAAGAAAAAAAGTAGTGAGACAAACAATTTGTTTGTAAGCAGTTAGGTCAACCTCTGTACCAAGGGGCTCCGCGATGACGGCCGCGTGGTTCTCTTTTTTTTTTTTGCCTCTTAACATTGTTAATGTTATATTTGTTTGCTTAATATAACATTAGGTTTAAAGTTATTCACCAATGGACACCATAGCACACAGAGAACTGAGCAAAATACAATACCTGCTCCTCACAGACTGCACAATCAAGTTAGTTTTCCATTTCCACCTTAAATGGTGTGACATGAAAATACTGGCACTTGCTGCACCATTTAAGGTGGAATGGGAAAAATGGCGAATAATTCAGCTTCATACTGTTGAAAGAAGCGAATGTTGTGTTTTACACAGTTCTGTTGGAGCTGTGGCTGTGTGCTGGTGATAGATTTAAACCAACATCTAAACACTAAATTCAAAGAAGAAACTTCTAAAGCTACCTCAGTCTTCTCGTGACCGCAGGCGCCGACTCATAAGCTGTTGGCGTTGCTGTTTTCAGTCAAATTCTTGCATTTACTTACTCATTAACAACTTTTGATATTGATGCAAGCTCCTTATGGTTTATCATTTGAAGTTATTTTAAATGGCTGTAAACATCACAAACCACATTCTTTATGAGAACACGGTAAGGTTCCCTGTGTATAACATCACTCCCTGCCCTCCATCTGCAATTCACACAGTGATATGATGTCATTTGCAAACAGTCTATATCAGGGCTCTGATATTCAGTCCAGCATCTTTTAGTCTGTGTTCTCAACTGGACTGGGGCCATCTCTACAATGAGGATAAGATATACAGCACTGTGCAGAAGTCAGAGATTGCCTTTCTATGACTTAATTTCCATTCAAATGGGTTTTTGAGGGGATTACCTGAATTGCTTGGAAGTGTTGAATTTTGGACAACTATCCCTGCAGAGAGTTAAGAACATCTATAAAGGATAAAAAATGTACACATTACATAATGAAATACAAACATTAATTGCTGCACCTTCTGCTCAAATACATGTATCTTTATATTTTTCTGACATTACAAATTATTAACCTGTAGTTTTAAGAGATGTTGTATTAACTGAAATTACTGCAATTTATCTCACTTACATCACCCATAATGTCTCCCCTTACTAATGTTCATTGTTATTGTCTTACAATATTGTTCCTTGTATTGTGTGGTTGCACATGTCTTGCGATGTGGCACATGTTTGCACTCGTGCAGTTTAGTCCTGTGGAAGTTGTCTTATGTAGCACCTTGGTTCTGGAGAAACATTTTTCCATTTTACTCTGCTCTGCACACACTGTATATGAAATGACAGTAAAATCCACTTGGTCTCTGATTTTTGCACAATCCTATAACAACTTAAAACAGTCCTATCATGCAATATGTCATGGCAAAATCTTTTACAGGACTGTACCTAATGTATTACAGTTTCCCTGTAATCCTGAATCTAGCATTTTGTGTTCTGATGAAATATCTTCACTAATATTGTAATATTTACTGTAATATAAAGGCATGCAAACACAGCCATTTCAATTACCAAGACCCTGTATGATGTTTTCTAGTTCATTTTCAAAAACTGGTTACTTCAAAAAGCAAGCCATAGTGTCTTTGTCCTCTAATATTGCACATTATAATCAGTCAACAGTGAGTGAGACAATCACACTCCGTAAAAAGGAACAGATTCAGAGCGTATTTTGAGCCAAAGCTGTACTGGCAGTTTCACTCACTCCTTCAGTAGAAAGGAAGTGATTGGGCTCATGTTTTCAAGCAGGCAGCCTAAAAACCGTTCAACCTGAAGATGCACCAATACCTGCACTACTCATATTGCATGAAGCAGTGATAAAAATAGCAAGCGCTTCCGCCGTGGCTGCACACGGGTGAACAGGCCGTGCAGAAAAGGGCACTGAAGATACAAAAACAAAAACAAGCCACCCAGGTGGGGGAGTGGGGGGAGGTAAACACACAAATGCACACACACAATATAAATATAAATATAAATATAATATAAATGAATTTCAGGCCAGTGCTTTGTAGTTGGGAAAATGAAATGCAGACAGAGGACAGAGGAACAGCATCTAATGGAGACTGACTCACTGGTTGCTGCTCACGACTCCCCCCCCCCCCCCCCCCCCCCCCACCCCCCAAGCCCTTTAGTCCAGAAGGATGCTTGATCTATGGCGCTTTATTGGGAGGGAACCTCTTGATTTACGTGGCCACCTCACACTGCTGGGAGGAGCTCAGTTCCTCTATTGCTCTTTATGACAAAGCAATGCCTGGCAAAGCTCAGAAGCGACTCCCTGCAGCCACAAAACATCAATGGCATGTTTATTATTCTGTGCAGTTAAACTCAATCAAGTATCACCATTTTATTGGTTTGCTTATCCATCTAATAGATCTTCTGCTCTATTTTTCACCTTGCCTTTCTACTCTTCTATGGGTGGAAACCCCTATATAGTTGTGCATGTGAGTTTGACCACCCCTGGGTACATAATGCAAATATGTTTTTTTTGTTGTTGTTGTTGTTGCTGATTTTCAGCAAAACAAGGATGCAGTGCCCTTGTGGAGCATTTTGGAGAACACGAGTGAGTGTGAGTGGGTGAATCACGTGTACATATACTACTCTGAGAAAATATTTTAACGGACATGCAGAATTCTGTGAAATGAAATTCCACAGCAATATTTCACATTAAATCACCTGTTTTCCTTAGAAAATCAATGACTGCAACACCATTTAACCAGGGGTGCTCAAACTGTTGCTTCCTTATAACTGTATTTTACAAAGGACTCACTGTTGTAAAGCCAATAAAGAGCACAAGCCACGTTAATTAGCACTTCACAAGTGTTCATTTATGAGTGGGAAGTGGAACCAAGCAGGCCATGTGTGGGGGTGAGAGAGGAGATAGGTCACTGATTTGGGACCCTACTGAAGAAGCCTCAGTGTGTTGTGTACATATTAAAATCTCAACGGTAATGAAGTCCAGCATTACAGGATTACAAGTTTTACAGTCCAGCTTCAGACAGCAGAGCACAATGGAACAGCTCATTGGGTGAAAACAATCTTGGCATTAGTATATTCTTCTTACCTGGTTCAATCAAAAGTAGCATATACTAGATTTATAGTAAAACAGCTGGAATCTGGCTGCACAATATACTGTTATTAATTATTCATCATGCTGATATTTGACCTTCAGATACCAATCTCACAAAAAGCCACAATGTGCAAATGAGACCTCCAATCAAGCACAATGATGATTTTGAGTCTCTCCAATCATGGTTCTGGACTCGCATTTATGTAAGAGTGCAAAAGCAGAGCAAACAAACACAAAGAGTGTAGAGGATTAAAAGCACTGGTTAAATCTAGTCAATGTGAGAACAAAGAAGAAAGGGAACTATGAGAAAAAAACCACTTCTTGCTCCTCACTCCTGAGCTCTCACACTGAACTGATCTGTGGCTCATTCCCATTTAAAGGAACAGCGCCATTTAGACAGGGGGAGAGAAGTGCTGTGATGTTGGATCCTTGTGGTGTTCAGACCAAAGTATCTCACGCATGTTTTAATAAGACCCCAGGGAACTGAGCTAACTTGTGGAAAATAATATCAAAGTAATCAACCAAAAGTTTGTTATTTTTGTTATTTGTTATAATTCATATTACAATACTAGTAACTAGTGACCAAATGCAAGCTTTTATTTTATAAAAATGTATATAATGGTAAGAAAAATACTTTTTATGTACTTAGCATTTAGCACTGCACCGTCTTCAAAGCAAACAGTTTAATCCAATTAACAACAGAATGAAGGCAAACTCATGTAAATACACTTTTAACATAACTGATGTATTTTGTTACGTCTCTAAAGGAACACTAAGTAAGATTTGCTATTTTTGCTTCATACATTTTTTACAGCACTATCCTGAAATCAAGTATCAAGTTAGATAATGCAATGCTGAGCACAGAGTAGCAACGACAGAGGCTCTATTCTCCTATTACAGGTCACTGAAGCATCACTATTATTTTGAATCTGTCATTTAGATAAGAATGCTACCTAGTGTTCCTTTAAAATGGATTTTGAAGACTTTAGAACAATGTTTTATATGCAGTAATTATGCTGGATCACACCCAATAGCACTGCAACACATTCAGAGTCACTCAATTATTGAACTGTGTTTTGGGCTCTGGAAACTTGAGCCCAAATATCTCAGTGTTTTTATACAGTGAATCTGGCCTAGCTAGGCAATGTCGATATCATTAAGTAGAAAGAGAGTGCAGCTCTACCTTTCACATGGCCTCTCCCCAGAGTCACAAATCCAGATGAGATGAAGTTGTGAAGGTCGTGCCCTCCTCCGCGGCTACTCTCCTTTGAATAGTGTCCACCTGAAACAAGTTAGTCAGCGGTGAGACCAGAGCACACATGAGAACCGCACACATACACATCCAAGCAGACTCTCCCTTGGAGGTAAAACGCATGAAAAGCAAAATTCCCACCACATCTCCAGAGAGTTATGACTTTCCATAATGCAGAGCTAAAGTCACCTTGCTTGTGCAATATGCACTGCTCATGATAGAGTGAATAGGATCTTATTTTGAGGTGTTATTTGTGCTCTTGACATTGTAATTACCAGAGAAATACACCGGAGTTTGCTGCTATATCTGATATCCTGACGATAACCTTGGATGCCATTTGGAAACTTAAGTTGACAGTAAACCCCACTGCATGCATCAGATTTACAATGGGATGGCAATTACTGATACAGCGCCTCGCAAAATAAGATAAGACGAACTTGGTTGAAAACACTCAGTTACACCGTAGAGGATCTGGGCACAACGGGCATGGCTACACGTCAGGTCAATAATAAATCCACCTTCTACTCCGAATTATGAGACGCACATTCATGTTTCCAGAGCTAAGAAGGAGGCATGAAATTGCGCAAAGCAGAAATGGAGAAATGAAAGGTGGAACCTCGGGGACTGGCCTGGTAATAGGCTACATACAGAAGCTGTGGGAGCCCTGCTGGAGCTTCACAAAGTAAAAGAAGCTCACCCGTTCCAGTCTTTAAATAATGCTTTTTTTTTTATTTTTTTATTTATTTATTTTTTTGCTTTGGGTCCCTAGTAACAGTGGCACAAACAGAAGCAACACAAACATACACAGCTCGAGCGGCTGTGTCTCGCTGGCTTTAACACAGTCCTATTAATCAAATAAACAAGCGTGTGGCAGAGGGGCTCTGAATTGGACATAACCCACCCAATCCACAGAGAAGGGGAATGCTGCAGACCAGAGACCATGAGTTGAGGGGGACAGGTTCCTTGGGGAAGAGCTTATCAATCATTTGCTGAATGAGCCAATTAAAAACTGCTCTTGGCCATCAACTTGCATTGGCCAATCACAGGATAGAGTAAGTCTTTTATAACATCTCTGCTTAAGTGTTAAGTGTTCTGTTAATGTGAGCTATAACAACACAGAATGAGAGTTTAACAAAATACATTACAGCATTTTGTACCATCAAGCTTTTTGTGAAGAGAACTATACTCTCCTTAAACCTTAAAATTTACATCTGGGGAAGGGCTGGACGATACAGCCAAAATTTATATCATGACAAATTCCATTCTAATATCAATATGAACAATACAAAAGCCCATGAAAAGCTGTCAAGAACAAATTAAAAACATGACACCAGATGCCCTAAATAATGTATATTGAAATACTGAAAATGGGTTAAAAAACATCATATTATTCATTGCCTGTAACCGTTTATCCAGTTCAGGGTCATGGTGGGTCTGGAGCCTACCTGGAAACACTGGGTGCAAGGCAGGAACAAACCCTGGAGGGGGCGCCAGTCCTTCACAGGGCGACACACACACACACCTACGGACACTTTTGAGTCACCAATCCACCTACCAACGTGTGTTTTTGGACCGTGGGAGGAAACCGGAGCACCCGGAGGAAATCCACATGGACATAGGGAGAACACACCAAACTCCTCGCAGACAGTCACCTGGAGCGGGACTTGAACCCACAACCTCCAGGTCCCTGGAGCTGTGTGACTGCGCCACCATGCCACCAACATCATATCACTGTTATTGAAACATTTTACATTAAGATATATATTTATATTGAATCATTGAGCCTTATTGTGGAGTTTCTTAATTGAACATCTACATGGAGTTCCACAAGCCAGACAATTACACAGAGGTGGGGAAATGAGACACTGCCATGAAATTTGTGATCTTCATTAAATGCCCTAACAAAGGCATAGTGAACATGAACAAGTCTTCTAAACAGTACTGGGCTTGATATGTGACGGGACCAAAGCCGTTTTCAACCATCACCTAAAATTTCCTAATGCTCTGCCCACATCAGCCGCCATAAACCTAGCCCAAAAGACACAAACACACAATGCAACTAATAAACCCAACTGGGTGATACAAGAAATAATTGACAGCATCTCTGCCTATTCACTCGCCCATTGGTTCTTGGACTGCAGACACACATACTTGGAGACACTTGAATACATCCGACCACAGGCCTCCGACACGTCACTGCGGCAAATGACAGGAGTTCAAAGCAGAGAGCATGATCTTGCTAAGCCTCCATTATGATGCCCCCAACATTTGACTATGTGGCTAAATTTATCTAGCTGCTCTACTGGCCTCCCGCAGGAGTTACGAGAGCAAGTTCAACCTTCAGTCTCACCACAAGGACAAGAATTTCAAATGTGTTTTAAACGATAACGACTCCAGGGACCGAGTGTGCGATGCAGGTGTGTCTAGGAGCAGTCGCCGGTCTCACACACTCAGCATTAACGCCCTCCTCTCTGGATGTGGGGGGAGACTTTACAGACCCGCCAGGGAAAATCCCCATTATTTTGAAGACATTATAGCCTGAGCAATTTTACCAGTAATTGATGAGGGGAGAAAGGGAGGGAAAAAAAGCTACACAGAGGCAGAAATGAAAAAATTAAAAATAAATAAAGAGAACTGCGTAGCACGCATATCATTATGAAATTGCCCACTGGCATTCCACATGTTAATTAAACTAATTAAATCATAGCTTAATAAGCCAGGCAAATTTTATGCATGCTGTATTGAAGCAATATCTGTGAAAAACACACAGGCGTGTGTGCGCGCACAGACCTGCTATCACACTGACATGGTCCTAGGGCCATACAATAAAATTGTTTTAAGTGAGAGGTTTTATTAATGCTGTGTTGTTCTTTGTCAGTTCATTTGCTAATCAATTCATTAGCGAATTAGACTATATTAATTAGTCATTTTTGCTCTGTGGCAAGGACATTGTTGATGAAAGCACTGCATCATATGGATGCACTGAAAAACAAGAACCCAGCTAAAGGAATGCTAGTACACTACAATACATCGTTTAAGCTCTCTCTATCTGAAGAGAGACATATGCCTCTGTATGCGAGTCTCAAGAGTGAACCGAAAAAATCTACAGTATAATCTTGGATGGGCTCTCAATGTCTTCAAACATAAGCTCTCCCCAGGCATCTATTTACATTACTGGGTTGTACACTGGCATAATTTCAAGTCATTCAAATACACTGGGTTTTACACTGAAGAAAGTCTTATTTTATGGAAATGGGGTGGCCAATCTTTTGTCATGTATAGCTATATCTGCTGCTGCTGATACATAAACATATATAAAACTCAGAAAACCCAGCAACTAATGGATTACAAAGAGATGTAACATTTATTTGAATAGGGGTTTGAGGCAGTAATATGAATAAAACACAGACAATGCACAGTACGAACCCAGTGTCACTGAAGTAGAAATATATGTCATCAAATATTGGTTGACTCTGTCCAATGCCAATATATTCGTCCTGAACAGTGTTCTATTAGCTCTGTTCCTAATGCAGACAGAAAGGGGGCATGCAGGCATTTTCTTCCAGCAGAAATGAGCATGAGCCATTGTGAGTGAGTATATTTACTGTCCACAATGGACTGCAAGCTAATCAATACAGCATACGGAATGTAATTTATACAGCCAATCAGTAGTCTATATTTTGGAACAGGCTTACTGCCTCATGAATAATAAGACAGATTACTTACGTACTGATATTTAATATTCAATTTCAATATTTCGTATTTACAGTAGGTCTATTATTTGGGAGAAAGATCCGATTCAGATTTTCTAACTGATGTTGTGACTGTGATATAAACTGTGATCATCTAGCATAAAATAAGGCCGAAAGGATCTGCATATACATTGCTTTAAGTATGAGGATTGAATGCTGCCAGTTAGTTGTCATTTTGTATCAGAGCACATGAGTTTTTGACTGCAACTGATTGGTCAAGCTTGTCTACAGACAGTTCTCAAGCTCTGTGTTGAATATCCAGCTAAAAATGTGTTAAAACTGACATGATTATACCCCATTTTACATAAATGAACACAGTTCTGGGTTCTTAAAGAAATGCCTGTGACATACTTGGGTCAAAAAACAAAAAGGATCAAACACTACAGCAGAGTTCTCCCCCTGTCCAAACAGCCCAGTTTAGAATGACAAGCAAAAAGAACCAGCCGGCTTTTACTGCTGTGCCAACACATCGGCTGAATCCCAAATGTCTCTTTACAAACTTTGTAGTGCACACTGTAAATCATAAAATAAGGGTTTCTGCATTCACATAGTACACTGTATGTTGAATTATAAAACCGTTGATTTGCTATAAGCTTCACATCTTCCAGTCAAACTGGTGCCCTGTCTATGTGTAGTAGTTTTAGATTTTAATGTATGAATGTGCACTATGTAGGGAGTATGGCGTTATTTGTGACACAGCTCAAGTTTCTCATCCACTGGTGTTTCACTGTGCTGCATGTGCTAGGCGCATGTGTATTGACAAAAATACACACAAAATTTAAATCTAGCCAATCACATGCATGACGCGTGCTCACAAAACGCATACATATATGATTTGGTTCCACATACGACAATGACTTTACGTAAAATGCAGCACAGATGTGGTACATCTCGTATTATCCAAAGTTTTCAGACTTGGGATAATACAGACAAGTTTTTATCCCAAAAACGTATTTTTTCATATGTCCCCAATAAGACAAGTTTTCAAACTTTATGATTTGAAAATTGCACTCTCTTCTATTTGTGATTTGTACCACAAACATATTCCATTTTGATATTCATCCCTATTTATCACCTTGAAATCAAAAACAAGGTCTGTAAACATAATCCCAGTCTGCAGTCTGACAAACTCAGTGTCACTCCCTCTGCAGTGCAAGGGGGGAAATCAACGTGGGCATCAGGGAATGCGAATATGCATTCTCTATCAGAGCTGTCCCTGAAGTTGTCAGAGCATTGGACTCCAATTTATATATAAATTATCTACGCTCCTCTAGAGCCTGTCAGTGCTCTTCATGTCCGACTAGGACAAGGCCTCAAGTGTACTCTAGGTCTCCAGTGGACACAGTCTCTGTGACGACTGACCTCGGGCAGCTATGACAACACAAGGTCGCCTTGAACACCCTAGCTCAGCAAGTACTTTACACACACTCACACTGTTGCCTGTCATTTCAACACAACAAAGGCCATCTTGCGCCACACCACTGGACACAAACAGCCACTGCCTGAGAGGTGGACATGGTCCCTGAGCTCTGTTGACAGTGAGGGATGGCACAAGAGTAGCTAAGGGTGGATATTTAAGCACAAATACGACATCACAATATTTCAATGTCATAATACAATATCAATAATAATATTTCGCCAGATTTTCCTTAGATTGGAATAAAACAAAACAGCAATAAATAAATGATTATACAATCATGATATAACAATCCAATCAGCTGCTTGTTACTATGATGTTTATGCAGTTAAACCTGTCCCTATAAATCTGTCTTTGTTTTGATGCATGCAGTTCTTCAGTGTAATGAAAATATACAGAATACTCAGGCTACAGAACAACATACAGTTATTATCACAATAACAATGAATGATCAAACTTTGTTCTCTAGAGAGATGGAAGGTTTGTGTGTGTGTGTGTGTGTGTGTGTGTGTGTGTGTGTGTAATGTATAATTGTAATTCAAAATTATAATTCGATCATTCGGGCGGCATGGTGTCACAACAGGTTGTGTCATAGTCATACAGCTCCAGGGATTTGGAGGTTGTGGGTTCAAGTGACTGACAAGGTGACTGTCTATGAGGAGATTGGTGTGTTCTTCCTGTGTCCACATGGGTTTCCTCCGGGTGCTCTGGGTTCCACAGTCCAAAAACACACATTGGTAGGTGGATTGGTGACTCAAAAGTGTCCGTAGGTGTGAGTGTGTTTATGTGTGTGTGTGTGTATGTGTGTGTGTGTCGCCCTGTGAAGGACTGGCATCCCCTCCAGGGTGTGTCCCCGCCTTGCGTCCAGTAATTCCGGGTAGGCCCCGGACCCAATGCAAACCTGAACTTGGTAAGCGATTACAGACAATGAATGAATGAATGTTGCATAGTATTAATACATTTTAATTGTCATTTAATTAACCAAATGATAAGCTTAAAATGAAGTAGTTTGAAAATAGAAAATGAGAAAAATTTCTCACTGTATTTTTTATGAGTTCTATCAAGGAGTGCTGCAAAAGCATGTGCATCAATTTTTATTTTGTTCTTTTGGATAATATAGCATCCAAATGTACATGTGTGTTTCGGTTTAGACAGTTTAAAACTGTGATTTCTGAGGTAGAGGTTGTAAATGTATTACATTAATGCTTAATTTTTAGTCTTTTTTTATATAATATGACAGCATTTTAACACTATATAATAGTTACCATAAAATAACAAAAACACCAGAATCATTTAAAACTTATTTATACACAATATCTGAAGTTACTAATTTTCCCATTGCTACCTGTCATCCAATTCTCACATAAATGTTCCAAAATCTTGTTTAAAGCCTTCTTAGATTTGCAGTGGGTCTTACTACAGTAAAAACTGTTTCTAAATGCCTTTAATTTCAGAGGCAGTGTCGGATAGGTTTGATTTGGAGTGACGCATTACTACAGCGCTCAGCTGACTATCTCCCAATGTCTGAACCCATGACACTGTAAATTACCATTCACGATACTGAAAAAATTTTCAGAATTTCTGATTCAGAAAATGTACCATGACAGTTTGGCTTTCTCTGGTTTGGGAAGTTGAAACGGAGTGAATGCAGCAGCATTGAAGCATTTTTATTCACCATTTCACATATTGGGCCACACTAGATCCACAGAACTAAACTAAATGATGCTTTCTTTTGAATAAAATACCATCCCCCTGCATAAATCAAATATTTGACATGAAATATTCAGAGAGGATGCAATCATAAGTGTCGTCTAGGTCACTGGATTAATGTTATATCTGAGGATTATAGCCAATAATCATATTTAATTTAGCAGAAAATGGCAAATGAACATATCACAAGCATTCAGCTGACCTTGAACTGCTATAATACCTATAGTAGCCTTCGTTTCATCCTCGGTTCAATACGGCAGTTGATTTTTGAATATTAAGAGTATTCATGTGAATTTGCCACTTGATTAGCGAGTGATAATGTGTTACACAGCGGCACAGAGGCAAGGCATGAGCACATGTGCTTCCTCACCCCCGCGCTGTTCTACTTCGGTACGAATTATCCAGCGTTTGACTGACAGCCATCTGGCACCCTGCCAGCAGTGTAACACATACAACTAGCAAAATATACATAGCATGCTAGTCTAACACACCAGCTGTAGCTGAAGTAAACTAGCCATAGAATGTGACTGTATCAGTTCCAGCCGTCTGTGCCCACGTCATTTACAGATATGCACATGTTCACAAATAGCAAGCAAACGGTAATATGCAATAGGATGAGTTAGCTGTCAGGAATCTTACCATGATTTGATTTGGAAGTGTGAACAGGGGTATAATGGTTCTTGGAGCCCGTCCGCTGTGGAGTGTCGTCTTTGGATGAGCTGTTCATTGCCGCAAAGTTTTCACAGTCATATTGGGATATAGGAATGGGTCCTTGTTGCCTCAAAATATCTGCTAGGGCTCTGTAAATAAGATGGGGAGAAAATAAACAGCAATGAGAGGCTCTAAGAGTTAAACAGATTGAAAAGAAAATAACATCTTCTCCAATAACTCTGGATTCTGTTGTGTTTTTAATGTGTTTCAAAATTGAAAATGCAAACATTTGATCTTTTGTCATATTCAAAAAACTCTGACTAGCACCCATAGGTAGCCGTGGGCTTTGTAATGCAGAATCCTTATGCACTTTTAGTGCATTGGTTCTGTTTACAGTGATTGAGGAAATCTGAATAACTTTGGCATTTTCCACCCTTCACTTCTTTAGCGCGATGCAAATGTCACCAGCACAGTTTCCAATTACATTCGGATTCTGTGTGTTTGTTTATTTATTTGCTCGGAAGCCTTTGAAACAAGGCTTTCCACAAACAACATAGTAAATTTTACAGACGCCACTAAACCAGAACGAGGGGTTAATGACTCTGACTTTAAATACATGGGACCTGCTTCACCTCTATTAGTGACAGAATTACACAAATTGTTTCTGCACAGATTCTTCCAGATTTGTGCTTGTTTATATGGTAAGTCATATAGTGCATAGAGAATAGAATGGTCAATATCAACCAGAAATATAAAACGTCAAATTCAGCAGAGGATGTTATGTACATGAAGTGCAGGTGGCCTGTGTGTGCGGACATGGGGGAGAGCTGAGCCAAGCTTCATTTCACCAGATCAGGATGGAGGAAAAGTGAGCAAAATAGATATGGATAAGTCGTATAAGTAATTGTGGTAACATTTCCAATACCCTATGTAAAAATAATGACTGTTCTCTAAAAACTTACTTTGATATGATTTTACCTGAGCCAGTGTCACAACAAATGCCACGCCTGGCCATTATAACTCTAAGTATACCATCACTTTACAAAGAAAATATTCATTCATTCGTTATCTGTAACCGCTTATCCAGTCCAGAGCCTACCTGGAATCATTGGGCGCAAGGCAGGAATACACTCTGGAGGGGGCGCCTGTCCTTCACAGGGCAACACAGACACAATTACTCACACCTACGGACACTTTTGAGTATCCAATTTACCTACCAACGTGTGTTTTTGGACTGTGGGAGGAAACCAGAGCACCCGGAGGAAACCCACGCGGACAACACACCAACTCCTCAAAGACAGTCACCTGGAGTGGGAATCGAACCCACAACCTCCAGGTCCCTGGAGCTGTGTGACTGTGACACTACCTGCTGCGCCACCGTGCCACCCAAAACAGAAAAACATATATCTCCAAAATAATAACTTTACAGGAGAAAGAGGAAAACCTACTGAACTGTCAATGGAAGTCAATATGGCACCAAATAGGGTTCCTCTATTATTATGATGTCAAGTTTGTAACAACAGAGGAACCGTTTTTAAGTGCCATATAGAAGCATTTTCTAAAAGGTGCTGTAACCATCTATAGCATTATCCATCAATCTGAAGAAAGCAAAAAGCATTTAATCATGCAAAAGATTCTTCAAGTGTTCAGGGTTCTATGTAGACCTATTTCATTTAATAAAGAACCCTTGTAGACCCTCCATTTTTAAATGTACACTCTCAGACAAAAGTACAGTAGGGGTACATTACTGTCAATAAAGGTAAAAACAGTGTAAATGTTCATGTTTTCCCTCAAGGTAAATTACATTCTATTCTCCAGAAGAAGAGGTGAATATTTGTAATCTTTCATTATAGAACTGTGTTCAATAAAATAATATAATATAAGTCCTGGAGATGAAACTGGACCGTTAAATGAAATCAACAAAACAACTGATATATAATATGGTAGAAATATGTTCCCTAACTTGAAGTACTGAATATATACCCTTGAGGGTACCACCACAGTGACTGTTTTTCTGACAGTGTAGGTGTGGTGTAGCCTTATGATTAGTGCCCTTCTGAGAAGTGTTAGCACATACATTCATCACTGGAATTTCATGACTATAGGCTCCACCATACAAGATTTCTTACAAATGGTCTGTATGAGATGAGGCGAAGTGCAGCAAGAAAGTAAGACATGGACAGAGATCATCGCTGTTGTCGTAAACGACCTGAGAGGGTTTTTTATGATGGGCTGCCCAGCTAGAGGGTAACATCATTATGAAATCAGTTCTTATAGTACAGCTCAAATGGAGGGTAAAATTGAAGTATCTGTAATGAGCTGTAAAGCCTTGTCTTTGGCCAAACACAAGACAGAGGGTGTCTAAAAAGCATCATAAACTGTGCACATTCCGGCTCTGTTAGGGAATCTGCACACGCCTGCCACACACCCCGTTTAATATTCTGTGCAGCACTGGTACGAAAGGGATGCACGTCTGCAGGAGAGAGAGAGAGAGAGAGAGAGAGAGAGAGAGAGAGAGAGAGAGAGAGAGAGAGAGAGAGAGAGAGAGAGCAAGAGAGAGTTCAGCTGTTCAGTCGCATAAGCTGTTCACAATGCAGTCAGGACAGAGACTGCTGAATGTGACTAAGGCCTCCGGACACACATGGACATTTAATGCAGGGACGTTAAAGCTGATGGTGGAATAGCTGTACTGATTGACCACCCAGGGCCATTAAGAGGAAAGGGCCTGGTTGAAAATGTTTTCTATTGGCTCTTTACCACTGCATGGTACCTACACGACTACTCTGCTGTACTGTTTTTTTTTCTTGCTTTTCAATTAGGCAAATGTGGCCACTGGTACGTGGAACTGTGTGCTTATTTATTCCCTGCTCCCTCGTGGTTCCAAGCAAGCCGAGTAGGAACCAAACCATGAAATATAAACCTAGCAGAGCGCTGATTAGTCAGAGAAACTTGTCTAAAAGACGCAATGTCGACAACCAGCACAAACTCACCATTTTTAAAATCTCCAGGCTACAGCAGCAATAACATTTGTTTTTATTCAACTCATAGCAGCTCATAAATTACACCACAGTCTTTTAAAGACGTACAAACGCACCTTGGATTTGTAGCTGACAGAAAATCCAGTGAGAGCCGGATGGTGCCACATGGAACAAATAAAATATCTACTGATCTGTCTGAACTCACAGACCTTTGTTCACATACAAAACCTACAACAGCAACACAAATACATTGTGTTACAGCTACACAGCTACATTTCACAGGGGAGCTGTGTAGTGGAAAACCAACCAGGTACAAAGCGAGTAGAGCCGAGAAGAGCCAAGTCCATGCTGTTGAAAAGCACTATATGTTGGTAGGTACACATATCTTGTTTGTGAAATAAAATTAAATGATCATAAACATACTGCATTTGGATGCTGCCAGCTGGACTAGTTAAACAGTCCATTGTGATATTCCGCCCTGATTCAGATTTTGTTTCTGATCTAAAACAATGGATGAATTTGACATGAGTAAGCACATTTTAAACAGCTCATTTATATAATAGATACAGAGATGCCTAGAGCACTTTTAAAATATTTTATCAGCAACGTCATTACATCTCTATTTATCAGTGATGGGCTAATGTTTGAGACAATAAAACTACATTTAATTTTCATTCATTTTCATTTTTAAAAAATTTTTTAAACAGCATACTAGCATGTACACATCAAATGTGCATATTAAAACATACTTATACGTAGTATTTTAGCCTTTGTTGGTCATATACCTCCTCCAAATATCAATGTAAGAGAATACATAAAGATGATGGTTCTTTCATAAATTCAACCCTAACACTTCTCACAAAACCATACTTTTTCAGATTGAGACAGGTTAGACACTACTGCTGCAAACATTCACGTTGGCCACATAAGCACTGTGTCACAACACTGCATTTATGCTGCAGTACAGTACAGCCGAGTAGGATCAGACCAGAGAGGCTAGTCTTCAATCCCCTCCCGCATCAATGAGCTGGGTCACAACAAGTCATTCTTCATCTGACCACTTTTGGTAGGTACTAAGAACTGAATGCCAGGAACAGCCCACAAGACATGCTGCTTTGGAGATGCTCTGATTAAAACATAGTGACCATCACAGTTTGCCCTTCGTCAAAGTTGCTCAGGTACATACACCTCCTCAGGTACCTGCTTCCAACACACCAACTTCAAAACCTGACAGTTCACTTGTCCCACAGTTTGTCAGCTGACACTGTAAAAAAAAAATAATCAATGTTATTCACTTCAGTTATGAATTGTTTTAATCTTGTGGCTCACTGGTGTACACTTGAATGTGAAGATGCCAAAATAGGTCTTTGGAGCTTTGTCATAGAAGAAGCACTTCTGGTTCCCTAAGAGTCGTGCAGTGGATGATTCAATCAGTGTAGGCTGCTTCACAAACACTACATTTTCCCTGCATTTACTTGTTTCCCTGAGCTCCAATTATGACGTTCATGTGAGTTTATGTAGCATGATAATTCATTTTTACATGATCATTTTACAGCCTCTATTTATACTTGAGTTTTAAACAGGGTTTTTTATTGCTGTGCCTTCAAGACTAATATATGTAAATGAGCTCTGTCTTGATAGGCTGCCGTGTTGCCATTCATTCTAAAGTCTTAAAGACTCCTTATTACTTCAGTGTGAAGGGGCGGGGCTAAGAGCCTTTAAAAGTATAATGGACATTTTGGTACTTCACAAGAACAGTGATTTCAAAACATGTCGTTTTTGAATCTTAATGTCGATAAATGGACAGCAGTGACTTGGACGTGAATAATATGATTTGGAAATGTAATACCTTTTCTTGTGCTCTTTTTTCCCCACTGCTTTGCAAATGTATGGGTAACAGGGGTGTGAAGTTTTAAGAACCCCTGTATAACACCAAACATCTCCTAGAACCTTTCAGTTTATATTTTTGAAAGTGCATGCAGCTTTTTGCAAAAGTTTAGACGCACTTCGTCAAAATTTGACATTTTGGTGATTTTGGAAGTGAACACAGAGAACATTTTGGCACATTTGAATACTGTGTATTTTCTGTATTAAACATATTAAACTGATGTCAAACTCAACAAATACACGGAACCTGTGAAGTAATATCATATTCATTGCTTGTAAATGTATGGGATGTATTAAGTTCTGTGCCATTTAATCAGACAAGTCCAAAGTTCTTTGCATACTGGCTGTGCAGAACACAGTGTACCCAAACCAGACCACGCACTGTAACCACCCTCCCTCCCTCCACTCACCTGTGTATGTTCATTTCCTGAGGTGGCTGGGTGGCCTTGTCGTACGCCACTTTGGTGGACACCCCCACCACGATGATGAAGGCGATGACCCCGCACGTGATGTACACGGCGGTGTTGGTCTGGTCCATGCTCGGGTCGTAGGCGTCGCCGGTGGGCGCAGGGGACGGCGGCACCGTCTTCACCCAGTCGGGTTTGTTGTAGTTCTTGCAAACACGCTGGTCCAGCCGGTTGCCCTTGAACTGGCAGCAGAAGCGCAGGAAGCACGAGCCGCAGCAGTAGCGGTGGTCCGTGTTGTTGCACTCGAACTCCTTGTCGAACTGGCCGCTCACGTCGTAGTAACCCAGGCACGTGTCGTGCGTGGCCGCGGGCTGCGTGAGCCGCTGCGTGCTCGCCGTGGTGGTGGTGCTGCCGCTCGCGCTTGTACTGGTGTTGTTGAGCTCGCGCAATTTGGGCGGCCGCCGGGGCGCCGATTTGGCGCGCTTGGGCGCCGTGTTGCACAGCACGTGCAGGGGGTCCACGTAGATCAGAAGCAGTAGGAAGTGTTTTATGCCCATTTCTAACGCTACTTTGGGAGTCTCTTCGTGAATTTCACCTCTTATTTTTTGTGTGTTTTGCAACCCTTTCACGCGAGTCCCTCACGAGGTCCAACCGTTCCGGCCACCCCTCTCGCCCATCACAGAGGGGGCTGATTCAAATGCGCTGCAGTTGTTGTGCACTGTTTGCGCCCATGGCGCACTGACACAAGACCTGGCCGTTGCGAGGCACTGGGAAGGGACTGGTGGGCTTCAGCAGGGGCACCAACATCTCTCTCGCTCTTTCCCCTCACCTTCACATGCACACGCTCTTATACAGCTCACTGTCCGACTTGCTCTGAGTGGGAAGCAGACAGCAACTTCACTGTTAATTAAAGCCATAAAGAAAAGCATTTAGCTGTCATTCATATTGAGTAGGGAGAATCAGGAGGCGAAGACCACCAAGTGCAGCTATGCATTTTTCATTGCAGCCGCACTTTAAAACTGATTTCAACCCACCTAAAACCCAATTAAACATTTACAGCTGAACGTGCAACTGGATTTAAGCCATTCAAATATTAATTGAATCAAACATAAGTTAGCAAAATGCACGTGAATATCTCATGTACGTTTTACAAGGGAATTAAACACCCAAATAAATAAAATGCAAATAAAAGCACGTATTGCACTTTGCACCAGCGCTGTCCACATGTTTTTTATCATTTAAAAAATAACTCGCATAAAAAGACAACAATCATAATCCAGACATTTGTATTCGGCATCAACGTCTGAAGAGCGTAAACTGTGTAAATAAATAGTTTCTTCTTTCCTTATCGTTTAAGTTACATTACTAAAAAACATCACCAGGTCTGAAGTCACAGAACAGAGAGAAGTTACCTCCACTCCAGAGCTGCTGTACATGGTTGCGCGAGCACTGCTGGACAGTGAATGAAGCCGCATGACAGCAGCAGCGGCGGCGTCCCGCGCGCTCACGGACTTCTTTCAGCGGCCCGCCCTCCTCTCTTGCGTCATCACCGTGCCAACGTCACGCCCCGAGTACAATACTTTCTCTCTCTCTCTCTCTCTCTCTCTCTCTGTATCTGTAATAGGACGGACGCCCACCCAACAAACTCCTTCAAACTCCGCCCGCACTCCGGCAAACTCCACCGCATTCAACAATATCAGCCAGCAGGTCCCTCTCTAATGTATGGAGACCCTGCCTAGCGTTGACCACACTAAACCCGCCCCCGCTGCGCTCTGATTGGGCGAGAGTTTACATTCATTGGACGGGCTGTCTCTGAGTGTGAACTACCAGCCAATCAGAAAGCAGCGAAGACGGGTCTGATCGGAATATTGGAGATGGATAACTAAAGTTTCTCTCTCTCTCTCTCTCTCTCTCCGTATTTCTGTCATTAAATGATCCTCGGTTTCTCACACACACACACGTCGTCTCTTCATCTCTCGCTCTGAGTTTGTCTTTCTCTCTCCTTTCTTCTTTCTGTTCTCCCACACATTCTCCCACATTCTCTGTCTTCATCTCTTCTCTCTCTCTCTCTCTGTCTCTCTCTCTCTCACACACACACACACACACACACACACACACATTAATACAAATATTATTTATTTTTTATGATAATATTTATTGTAAATATAATATAATGTAATTCGCTTTTTAATACTGCATTCATACTGAGCTCTCTATCTTTTTCTCTCTCTCAGCGTTAGATTAGAACATGTAAACATGTAGAATGACACGTTAGTACTGTGTTGAGATTCCAGGCCCAACGTTTAGAAGATAAGACCCCAGTGTTCTCTGTGCACATGCGTGAGCCACACCTGCCCCTCTGCAGCACAGTCTTCGTACAGCTCAGTGCACCCTGACTGCTCCATACACAGTACTCACACTAACGCGCCTTTACACACACCATAAAACACGCCTCCTTATCCTCTAATTGCCACCTTTAATCTTGCAAGATGCTGGAGCATGCTGCATTAGCCTACAGGGGGCTGAACCCAGATGCTGTGGAAATGAAAAATTCATTAAAAGGGGGAAGACCTTGTCCCCTTACAAGACAGATTTGTGAAGAACATTATGTCTCCGTCTCTGTTCCTGTGTCTTTTTAAACTGTGTCTCCAATTCCCATTACTACAGTCAGACACGCCGCTTCATTCATTTCCTTTCCAGTTAAAACATCTATTAAGCGCATGCTATTCTTTCTTTCAGGAGTTATTTGTGTGGAGATTAGATACTATATTCTTCCACAAGAAAACGAGAATGAACTTGAGCTTCCAAAAGCAGAGGTCAAAAATGATTAATCGATGCAACAAGGTGGTCTCCTAACAACAATCAAGTCCTGGTTGACCACCAACACTGTTACAGAGGACAAGATCTCAAGCCACACTTGCTGCAGATGTGGAAAACATCGCAGGCATTTCTGTCTGTTCCTCCACCATGGAAAGGTTAAATTGATACAAGGGGCCTGAAAGGCAGTGTATAAGTAAACATGTTATTACAGAGAAAAGGAAACAGACAACAAAAGAACATTTAAAAACAATGAATCTTTCTGCTTAATAAAATGAAGAAATTTTCATTTATCTGATTCTTCAGCTGGAACCATTACAACAACCATGGAGCGTCCAGCTAAAGAAATATTAAAATTACGACACAGTGGAGCTGGACGGAGTCATTTGCAGCATTATATGGTCCTCAGTATTGTGCTGAGTAAAACAAAAGTTGGGTGGAAATGGGAAAATTGACAAAATAGGACATTGCCCTTCTAGCCAATATCTGATTTGGAAAGAAAATTACAAGGAAATGAAAACAGAAATATTAATTCATTCATTATCTGTAACTGCTTATCCAGTTCAGGTTCGCGGTGGGTCCAGAGCCTAGCTGGAATCATTGGGCAAGGCAGGAATACACCCGGGAGGGGGCGCCAGTCCTTCACAGGGCAACACATACACACACACACACACATACGGACAATTTTGAGTCACCAAAATTACCAACGTGTGTTTTTGGACTGTGGGAGGAAACCGTAGCACCCGGAGGAAACTCACATAGACACGGGGAGAACACACCAACTCAGACAGTCACCCGGAGCGGGAATCAACCCCACAACCTCCAGGTCCCTGGAGCTGTGTGACTGCAACACTACCTGCTGCACCACCGTGCCGCCCAAAACAGAAATATGCTCCCTCAAATGATTTCTGTGGCTGTGGTAAGCATGACCCAAGGAATATGGGCTAATTTTCTGAGGTGTTCTCTTTTTTCAGAAGCTCAGTAAGACAGCTCTGGAACCAAAAACTCAAATACTAAAACATTAACACAATCATGTATCACTGTAATCTGAACCTGCTATAAACAGTGGATTGACCATGACTCTTTCCTGACTCTGTACATTTATCTGTGGCTCTGGTGCTAGTGCTGAGTTCAGCCCCTGCTGATGATGTATCTTTGGTTTCCATTTGAATTAGTGGATATGTGGGTCAGAAACCTGTTAATAATAATAATAATAATAATAATAATAATAATAATAATAATAATAATATAATTGAAACCTTCTCCTACACAATGGAAGATTTTATATAATTGTTTATCACAATTTTGCCCGCAATACATCCATAGCACTTTGTTTGAAGTGTG
This sequence comes from Hoplias malabaricus, assembly GCF_029633855.1. NCBI lineage: Eukaryota > Metazoa > Chordata > Actinopteri > Characiformes > Erythrinidae > Hoplias > Hoplias malabaricus. The sequence continues at coordinate 19,719,762 of NC_089802.1, forward strand.
CTCCTGAAAATAAATCTCCATTTCAAGGGTTATATAACCTACCCCCTCAGCCCAACCTCTCTATCCCTACAAGAATTGACACACCTATCTCTAGGTAAAATTAAAGGGTAGGGCCAAATGATAAGACTAAATGGTGAAATAGGATCTACACTTTGAGAGAACCCACTTTCATAACCACTGCTCAGCATCTATCCGTTGTATCTGCCTAACTGGGATTTAGGGTAGTGGGTCAAGATGTTTTAACCACCTGCCAAGAGGTTAGCTGCTGACTCCCCATGAAGGGAGCTCATGTTCACCCCTGCTGCTCAGTGGCTAGCTGCCTGCTATCACCGCTGCTGTCTGCTTTGTCTGCCATTCTAGCCAAATGAGGGAGCCCATTTTAACCCCTGCTGCTCAGCGCTGCTCATTGGCTGGCTACCTACTACACTACTGCTATCTGTGCTACTCTGAACCTCCTGTACTGCTGTGAGTTTTTGTTTGTCATGAGCATTACTTGTGTATATGCTTCGGGTTATTGAAAAGGGCTATATATATATATATATATGTGTGTGTGTGTGTGTGTGTGTGTGTGTGTGTGTGTGTGTAAAATGTCATATTTACTTAATTAATGTCATTATATGCCCTGAAAATTAAATAAGCAAAGTGTTTTAATACACTGTCCATTGTCATTGTCTTCATGATGTGTTTGGCATTAAGAAACCCCTGGCTATTGCTCAACAGCACTTACTTGGTCAGCCCACGCTGATGGAGTCAGACCTGTAGCTCTTCTTGCTCTTAAATAAATGTAATTCAGCTAAGCTTGTTTTGTATTTTAACTGGAGCTCTGACACTACAGTCATTACACACTTAAGTGAGATAATGTCTCGGAACAGTGCGGCAGCTGCTACACCTAACGATGAGGGTTCAAGAGGATGGGGATGTGCATAAAGAGAGAGATGAAACACAGGCATGCTGTTACATAATGGGTGAAAAAGAGTAAATAAATTAAAGTCTGATATATTTTGGTGTGTGTGTGTGTGTGTGTGTGTGTGTTCGAGCTGCGAAGCACCTCTGAATGAACGGCCTACACAATCCTCTGATTATAAAGACTGGAAGCAGTTGCTAAGTTACCATGTTTTTTTTACCATGCCATCCATACTCGCTGTAATGAAATATTTAAATGCTTCTTGTGAAGTTTTCCCTTGGACTTTAAAAGATATATTGGGCTCCGAGGAACGCACACTTTCAAAGAAGAGTGCAATTACAGTATAAATATGGTGTGCACACGTCAGAGGCTGCATTACATGGAAAAATAAATGAGGGAGGATTAATGAAACGAGGCTACTACAAAACTTCAGAGCAAGAAATGGCCCGAACGTCTCGCTGCATTTGTTTCATCTTTGTTCCATGAGTCTTGTTTCATACTGAAGCAGACTGGGCTTGGGCGAAGGTGGAGGGAGGGGTGCCATATTGCGGCACCTGTGAGCAGGGTTCTGCCTTTCTGAACAAGACAATGGAAATAGTCAGAGGAAGATTACAGCATGCAGTATCCCGGTAATGAGTCAGCATTCCAATGGCGTGCCTCCTATAGAATATGTGCCATCGTTTCTTGGTATTGCACATTTATCGGCCCTAAATTTTCCTCAATTAAGGCCATTGTGCTATTGTGTATGGTGCTCACTTTGGTGAAGTGAACAAGCTCCTCCACAAAAATCAACATTGGGTACTGTAACTACAAACTGACACCATGAGACATTGATTTTTACAGCCGGCTTCTTCTTCTTCCCCGGGTCACAGCATGCGTCCTTGTGTGATTAAAGCATCAGAGAGCATCAGACAGCACAAGAAGAGCAGCGTGGGAAACTGTGTTCCAGTCGAACGCAGTTGAAAAAATTGTGTCACTGCAGAATCTGAAAATGCTTCTTGTCACATACGAAAAGCCACGTTACCTTTTCAAACCCTTAATGACTTTCCTTTGTTTACGTGCTCTCCTGCATATAGTCCGATATATGAACTCCATTAACACTTGGCATTATCGTTGGGATTAAGACACTGATGATTTATTTACTGACTAACTGAACCATACGACGAGGCCATGTAACACTGATGAAGTTAGCACCTCATTAGGCCCCGTAGAATTGTACCACATTCATACTGCCGCATTCTTCTACTAGATGACACAGAGATTTGCCCACAGGCATGAGCATCTGCCCCTGCCATCCAGCTGCCTCACATCTGCATTAGTTTCTAAACACGCATCCATGACAATATATTGGTACTGTGAGTGTGTTTAGCTGGCTGACAGGGTCAGAGTCCTATGTGTAAATGCAAATCTGACTAACACAATCTATGTAATATGTACACCACACTGAATATGTGCTTTGAATGTGAGTATAAAAAAAACCAATGGCTAACTATTCAAATATTCCAATAATTACTGCCATTGTGATCTGATCAGTTGAGATAGATGTTAATACCAAGTGTGAACAAGGCATAGGTTCTTAGTTTTTTTCCTGTTAAAAGAGACATTTACGAATTTAATCAAAGGATGTTTTTTCACCATTTGCTAGCTCTCAGGTGTTTACAAAGCCCCAGTGTCTATAAATGGGTAAAAAATGCATCTCAGACTTATATGATTGGCTTTCTCTCTCTCTGCTCAGGGCAAAGAAAAGGCAGAGGTTTTTAGACAAAGGAGAGAACTGCAAATGTTGAAGTCATGAATCGAGATGAAGACATTGCTCTATTCCTGTTCCATGTGTATACTATTTTTTTTCTTTTTTTTTTTTTTTTTGCTGTTTCAGAATACTTAAGGCAGAAAAGTCCCCAAAACAAAATTACTTACAAATGAGTTTCTTTCGTAATTCAAACAATGAATAAAAACTTACAGAGAAGTTAAGGTTCAGCCACAATTAGACAATTTTTTTCCTCTAACATGCCAATCCACCTTAACAGTGTGCTAAGCTAATCAAACCAGGCAGAATAGCGATTCCCCAGACGTTCTCTTTAAGTTAATAAAATCCAACATCAAGGAAATGGAATCTGCGTGTTGTGTATATTACAATGTATCAGCAGGTTTAATTGGGACTCTCTGAGTGATACTGTTTCCTATCATTTTATAAAACAAGCACCATGCTGATTTAATTTCTGGATCCGCAGTGATAGAATCTCAGAAAATGAATAGATTCAGATTAGAATTCAGGTAGGGCAGCACAGAGACAAAGCTGGTAGTGCCATTGCCACACAGGTCAAAAGTCTCAGGGTCCTGGGTTTAATTCTAAATTCTTCTGTGAGGAGTTCTGTGTTGTGTTCTCCCTGTGTCTGTGTGGGTTTCCGCGTGGTGTTCTTATACCCTCCCACAGTACAAAAACACCTGTTGTTAGAGAGATCAGCTATTCAAATTGGTCCACAGCAGTGAGTGACTAGGCAAGTCTGGCACCCTGTCTTGGCATTACTGAGCACAAATCCACTATGACCCTGATCTAGATAAAGCGGTTACAGAAGATGGATGAATATATAATGTTTAAAGTATGTTCATATTGTTGCCTTCCAAATAAAAACATTTATCTCCAGAATAGAAACTTCATAGGAGAAGGGGAAAAAATCCTCGGTTTTGAATGACGTTCAATGGAAGTCAATTAAAAAAGATTTTATTAGAAGGAATTCTGGAGCATTTATATTTGTTCATTCATCATGAGATTTTTTAAAATCATGTAATAAAATAAAAATCTGGAAATACATATTTTCTGGGCAGAAACAAATTTACTTATGCTTGATCAAATAAGTTAATGGCTCAAAATGCAAAATATATTAATCTAATATGAATATGAATCTCCAGCTTTTTTGACAGTATATTTTAAATGCCAAATAGTTAACAATTGTTAAATAAAAATAAAGAAACACTGGGTAGTATTTTTACCTTAATATTACAGCTTCAGGATCACTGTGATGCTTCACTGACCGGTAATAGACCCTTGATGCTACACTGGGCTCAGCACTGCGGAAACTGCATTATGTAACTTTTAACACTCTGTATCTGTAGGGGGAGCTTAGAAGCATAAATACCAAATCTTACTTAGTATTCCTTTAAAGGTAAAGAATAGGCCAGACACCAGAAACCACTGGGGATTTTCATTATTGCTTTCACTACTGAATTTCACATTCAGTTTCAACACTCTCCTTATATCAAGTACATTTACAACACAAATAATGAGTAATGGGAGTGTGATCCTCCTCCAGTCTCCAGTTTTATGTTTTTTTTTTCGTTTTTTCTTTCTTTTTTTTCTTTCTGTGGTTTGCAGCCCCTCTCACAAGCTCCGTCCCCCTGTCATTAAACATGACCCAATTTCTTTTGAGCACAGCACTCCATAAGTACAATACCGAACTCCATTGCAGTGGTGCTTTTAAGCCAAATGTCCCCTTGTGTTTCAGCTCGTGTGTGGCATCCCAGCCAAGAAAGTGCTTTGTCAAGAATTTCAAATATTTCATGTGTGTTAGTGGTGGTGGTGGGGGTGGGGATGGCACAAAGCAAACTATGAAGTTGTCAGCCCAGCTAACATACACAGTATCACACTGTTACATACCAGAACAACAGGCTCTATCCTGGGCTTTATTTTGTAATTTCACCACAGTAACAAAGACAGCTCATGCTGTATTAACAAGCTTGCATTTTTTTTGCACACAAATCCTAGACGCAGTGGTAAGATAGAAAAAAACAAGGGCAGATTAAATTATGTTTGCGTTTTCCTGCTGATTTTAAAGAGAAGCACAGAGGTTTCTTGAGGGCTCTTATCTCAGAGGATTTGAAAAATTGTATCTATTTATATGCTAGCAATGGGCCAGTGTTGATTTTTTAAAGCCAAAATTTGGACTGACCTCATCTTACCTAATGTAACGCCAGTGATACATTCACAGACTTGGACTCTCTCCACCGGAACTCATTAAATTCTGCTGCCTGAGGCCTGCTTCACACATCCCACATGAGTGAGTGGAAGCATGACTTATATCATTCGCTCACATTGGCCATTCCTATAGAAAGAGCCGTGGAATGCTAATGCAGGATTACACCTGCTGCCTCTGTGTTCTACAGTCATTTGTCCATTTTCCAAAAAGATCAAATATTAGGTTTTTGGGAGGAAACAGGAGCACCCGGAGGAAAAACACACGGATCCTGAACCCTGGAGCTGTGTGACTGTGACACTACGTGCTGTGCCACCGCACCGCCCGCATATATATATATATATATATATATATATATATATATACAAGGGTTGGACAATGAAACTGAAACACCTGGTTTTAGACCACAGTAATTTATTAGTATGGTGTAGGGCCTCCTTTTGCGGCCAATACAACGTCAATTCGTCCTGGAAATGACACAAGTCCTGCACAGTGGTCAGAGGGATTTTAAGCCATTCTTCTTGCACTACGTGATGCTGGTGGAGGAAAATGTTTCCTGACTCCAAATCCCCCAAAGTGGCTGAATAATATTTAGACCTGGTGACTGTGCAGGACATGGGAGATGTTCAACTTCACTTTCATGTTCATCAAACTAATCTTATACATATATATATATATATACACACAGGGGTTGGACAATGAAACTGAAACACCTGTCATTTTAGTGTGGGAGGTTTCATGGCTAAATTGGATCAGCCTGGTGGACAATCTTTATTAACTGCACATTGCACCAGTAAGAGCAGAGTGTGAAGGTTCAATTAGCAGAGGGTAAGAGCACAGTTTTGCTCAAAATATTGCAATGCACACAACATTATGGGTGACATATCAGAGTTCAAAAGAGGACCAATTGTTGGTGCACTTCTTGCTGGCGCATCTGTGACCAAGACAGCAAGTCTTTGTGATGTATCAAGAGCCACGGTATCCAGGGTAATGTCAGCATACCACCAAGAAGGACGAAACACATCCAACAGGATTAACTGTGGACACAAGAGGAAGCTGTCTGAAAGGGATGTTCAGGTGCTAACCCGGATTGTATCCCAAAAACATAAAACCATGGCTGCCCAAATCACGGCAGAATTAAATGTGCACCTCAACTGTCCGTCGGGAGCTCCACAGGGTCAATATACACGGCCGGGCTGCTATAGCCAAACCTTTGGTCACTCATGCCAATGCCAAACGTCGGTTTCAATTGTGCAACGAGCGCAAATATTGGGCTGTTTTCCCCACATCCGGGAGAGTTATGGTGTGGCCCCAAAGAAGCATACCACCCAGACTGTTGCATGCCCAGAGTGAAGCATGGGGGTGGATAATTGATGGTTTGGGCTGCCATATCATGGCATTCCCTTAGCCCAATACTTGTGCTAGATGTGTGCGTCACTGCCATGGACTACCGAACCATTCTGGAGGACCATGTGCATCCAATGGTTCAAACATTGTATCCTGAAGGTGGTGCCGTGTATCAGGATGACAATGCACCAATACACATAGCAAGACTGGTGAAAGACTGGTTTGATGAACATGAAAGTGAAGTTGAACATCTCCCATGGCCTGCACAGTCACCAGATCTAAATATTATTGAGCCACTTTGGGGTGTTTTGGAGGAGCGAGTCAGGAAACGTTTTCCTCCACCAGCATCACATAGTGTCCTGGCCACTATCCTGCAAGAAGAGTGGCTTAAAATCCCTCTGACCACTGTGCAGGACTTGTATATGTCATTCCCAAGACGAATTGACGCTGTATTGGTTGCAGAAGGAGGCCCTACACCATACTAATAAATCATGGTGGTCATCATGGTTTCAGTTTCATTGTCCAACCCCTGTATACATACATATATATATATATATATATATATATATATATATATATATATATATATATATATATATAAGAGGTGATTGCTCTAAGGCTGCAAAAGAAGCTCAGCTTCCCCTAAAATGTCAAAAAATAAGTGACCAAATATATACTGTTGTGTGTACATGTCATTGAATAAATATGCAATACAACGCGCTCCACTTTTGTTCAGAATCAGCTTCTTATCACTGGTAAAGACGCGGCTTTCCTCTCAATCACTCCCGCAGCTTCACAGTGCTTTAAACAGCGTTGACACTGAGCATCCTCAGAGTTCAATAGTGAAGCAGCGAAGTGCAGCGAAACGAGACGAGTCATTGGATAAATGCTGGGCTTTGTCCCGCCTATCGGACGCTCAGCGTCTCTGGGTGTCTATGGGGCAGTGGGCTGGCCTCGGTTGGCCAGGACACTCAGCTTCTGCATGATGATTGGATGACCTGTCTGAGGCTGAATCCCTTTTTGATTGACAGCAAAATGAGCGAATCGGTGATCCTTTGGTGTAAAGATCCGTGGGAGCATTACATTTTCACTCTGTTCTGAGTTGAACTGGAGACTTTCTTAATCCTCTTAGCGGCATTTTCTTTGTTAAAAACGACTAGCAACAAATCGAGCTTGTATTTCTGGTGGGTTTTTTGGTAGCTGCTTGTGTTTGGAGACTGACTTCTATCACTCTTACTGACTTCTATCACAGTTTCTATCCAACGGGTGCTGCTGAGCCCCTCCACCACAAAGCACTCACAGGGGGACACACTTCACATGGGCCAAGGCCGTTTAAGCAGCCTAGCTCTGCTGGCCATTGAGAGGACACTAGTCAAGTCCCTGGAAAAGACGCCTTGTTGACACATTTTATGATGTAGGCCGAAACTGAGTTTCCCCTCCTTGAAAGACCAGCATCCACCACTGATATATATATATATATATATATATATATATAGTGTGAGCCATTTATATGGATACACCTTAATAACATGGTAATGGTTGGTGAAATTAACTTCCTGTTTATGGCACATTAGTATATGGGAGGGGGGAAACTTTTCAAGATGGGTGGTGACCATGATGGCCATTTTGAAGTCAGCCATTTTATATCCAGCTTTTGTTTTTTCAATGGGAAGAGGGTCATGTGACACGTTAAACTTATTGGGAATTTCACAAGAAAAATAATGGTGTGCTTTGTTTTAACATAACTTTATTATTTCATGAGTTATTTACAAGTTTCTGACCACTTATAAAATGTGTTCAAAGTGCTGCCCATTGTGTTGGATTGTCAATGCAACTCTCTTCTCCCACTCTTCACACACTGATAGCAACACCGCAGGAGAAATACTAGCACAGGCTTCCAGTATCAATAGTTTCAGGTGCTGCACATCTCGTATCTTCACAGCATAGACAATTGCCTTCAGATGACCCCAAAGATAAAAGTCTAAGGGGCTCATATCTGGAGACCTTGGGGTCCATTCAACTGGCCCACGACAACCAACCCACTTTCCAGGAAATTGTTCATCTAGGAATGCTTGGACCTGACACCCATAATGTGGTGATGCACCATTTTGCTGGAAAAACTCAGGGAATATGTCAGCTTCAGTGCATAAAGAAGGAAACACATCATCATGTAGCAATTTCGCATATCCAGTGGCCTGCACTTTACATTGATGAAGAATGGCCCCACTATCTTTGTACCCCATATACCACACCATACTATCAAGATGTACAGCACCTGAAACTACGGATATTGTAGTACAGCTGCCATCTCGGCATGAATGAGGCACCCTGCATCTGGCCCATATAAGTTTCCCAAGAAAAAATTAATCACCTTGTGTGTTTAAGGTGGTAGTAATTTAAGCTCCTGCAAATGGTGATGATTGAATTATAAACACCTGTGGGTTGTTCAATGGGAATCATAGATTGGGAAGAAGTGGTACAGTGCAGTGAATGAGTGGTTTAATGTGTGGAAATGGGTCGCAAAGAAAAAGTTAATGATTGGCAAAATGGAGTGATTGCATTTGGGCATGAGAAAGGCCATAGTGTGAAGAGAGTAGCTGAATTTGCAGGTGTATTGAAATGAATGTTCATAGTCATTGACCAGCAGTGGCAAAACCCCCAGTCTAAAGGAAATTCTCATCTAAATTGTGGCCAAAACAACACTGACCGATAGAGACCAATGACATGTTTCATGGCATGTGAATAAAAATTGCCTCGCTTCCAGGCAAGAATTGCTTTTTGAAGTCAACACAAATCTTTCACAAACAATTTCTGAAAGAACACACAGCAGGGAAATGCATACCACGAGCATATGGAGCATACTAAGTGGCACGCAAGAGGCCTTTGCTCACAAATTTGCCCAGTTACAGTGGGTGAAGAGACATTAAAATTGCACTGTTTATGACTGGATGCATGTTACCTGGTCAGAAGAATCTAATTTCTGCCTGGAAGGCTTGAAAGAGGACTGTGCAAGATATAATTCAAGCTAAAAGTTGCTTGGTAATGTTGTGGGGGTGTATTAAATTATGCGGAAATGGGTTCTTTATTTGAGGTAACAGTCACTTTGAACCACAGTGCCCACAATGAGCTGCTGGACAACCAGGTTTTGCCTTTTGCTCATCATCTACAGAGGAACATGTCATTCCTCTTTCTGTATTCTATGACAATCATTGTGTCTGATAGCATGATTATCATTCAAGAGCATGCACACATCTGGACAGGCCTGCAAAAAATCACAAATCAAATCAAGTTTATTTGTGTAGCACTTTTTACAAATGATATTGTCACAAAGCAGCTTCACAGAATTCCAGAACTGACATGAAATGTAAAAATGTAAAGAATGTAAAGAAATCGCCCAGGTGAGCAAGCCAGGGTGACAGTGGCAAGGAAAAACTCCCTCAGAGTTGAGGAAGAAAGCTTAGGAGGAACCAAGGCTCACAAGGCAGGACCTATACTTCTCTGGTCAATCTACTGATAATAATAGTTAGGAGTCTGTGAAAACTTCAGTGTAGGGTGGGCAGCTAGTGGTGGTGGCTGCATAGTGGGCAGCTGGTCTGAAGCGTGGAGCAGGAGCTTGGCAGTCTGTCATCCATTAGTGTTCAGATGGGTGGTCATTTACTCTGAAAAAGGTAGTGGGATGGAATTAGTTTGATCTGTTTGGGTGCATGTAAAACAGAGAATGTGAACATTTCTGAAGTGTGGCTAATGACAGATAGATCAGACTATAACAGCTTAACTAAAAGGAGAGAACCAGAAGGACACATAGACATGGGAGCATCCTGAAACTTTGGCATCCCTCCGCTCCACCGTCAACATACCTGGTCGCGTGCAAACGGTAGGATGACAGCATCAGCATCTTAGTTTACTATAATACCCTGTGGACCCTAGGGCCTGCCACCTTTACCTAAGGGGGAAGATTAACTACCAAAAGTTAAACTGAACTGAAAAGCTCTTCCCCCAGCTGAGGCCTTCTGAATTCTTCTAGTAAAAAGTGAGTACTCTGTGATCTGAGTAATCATGGTGGCTCATAATAGGAAATAATATCTTGAAGGTATTCAGGAGCGAGACCATGTAGAAATTTATACATCAATAACAGAATTTAACAGGCAGCCAGTGAAGTGATGATAGAACTGTGCTGACATGTTCAAATTTTCTAGTTTTAGAAAGGACCCTGGCTGTAGCATTTTGAGCAGGGATAAGGCATTTCTTATCTTGGCAATGTTGCAAAGATGTAAATAAGCTGTCCTAGTGATAACACCTATGTAGTGATTGAATGATAAATCTAAATCAGTTATGACACCAAAGTTTTTTGCTGCTTTACAGGTATTGTAAAGTCAGCGAGACTTAAAATTAAATCTAATAATTAATTTCCTGCCACTTTTGGACCCAGAAGCAGAACCTCTGTTTTGTTACTGTTTAGAAGGAGAAAGTTATGCAACATCCAGCCTTTCACGCCTTTTCCTCTATTTTCTTTAATCTGTTTGTTGATATGTACAATTGTGTGTCATCTGTGTGACAGTGGAATCTAATGTCATGATTTCTTATAACGCTGCCTAACAGTATCATGTATAATGTAAATAATACTGGTCCTAAAATAGAGCTTTGCGGAATTCAAAATCTTACTTTAGAATAATTGGAATATTAATTGTTTACCTTTACAAATGGATAAGGTTCCTGTTAAGCAAGATTTGAACCATGATAGGGCTGTCCCTATGATTCCAACCGTGTTTCCTAACCTTTCCAGAAGAATATTTGGTCTATCATATTGAAAGCTGCGCTGAGGTCAATTAGCACCAACCAGGATACGTAGCCTTGATGAGAGGCAATAAGAAGATAATTTCTTATCCTGACTAGAGATGTCTCCGTGCTATTATGTAGCCTGAATCCAGATTGGAATTTTTCATTTATGTTTCTTATGTAGATATGAAGAAAATTGTTGGTCCACAGCTTTTTCTTAGATCTTAGATATAAATTGTAAGTTAGAAATATGCCTGTAATTAGACAAAATGCTAGCATCAAGATTTGGTTTCTAGATCAGAAGTTTAATAACTGCTAGTTTAAAGGCTTTGGGTACATGACCCAGGCTAAGGGATGTGTTTACTATAGTTAAAAGAGGATCTATCATTATTGCTAGAGGTGGAAAAGGGGGTTAAAACTAAACATGCCACACTCTGAGCAGGCAAAACAACCAGCAGTAGCCATGGTATTGCAGGTACTTACTGCTTATAGTTGATTTAGGAACTTACACCAGAAATGATTCCCAGCTAGCAAGATAAATCTGGGCTGATTCTGGCTCAGACTCTGCACTTTCAGCTGGCTGCCATCTCTGCGTGAATGCCGCATGCCACATCTAGCCCAAATCTGGCTGCACGCTGGCACTGTCGGCTGGCTGCCATCTTGGCGTGAATGTGACACCCTGCATCTGACCCATTTCCAGCTGAAATAGAAATAAACTATTACAACCAGTAATGAGCCAGATCTGGGCCGAGTCTGGCACTTATGGTGGGCTTCTGGCTCAAACTCAGTCGTGGTCAGGCGCCTCAGCCACAACATTCGGCCTAGTCTGGGCCGAGAGTTTCCCAGACTCAGGCCAGAACTATCGGCCTGTGCTATGGCCATACAGCATGGCTGAGACAATGCCAACTCCGTGTGCCGGAATCGAGCGGACTGTTCTGGCGTGCATGATTTGGCCCGAGTGTAGGCCGATACAATTTTGCTATCTGGGTTTCTGCAGGAGCAGGTGACAGTTGTAGTGCCTCTATAGTAAATAATCCTGTGAAGATAATCGACTATGGATGGTTAGTAAGTGGTAATAACAGAAGAAACAGAAATAACAGAAGAAACAAGCAAGCAAAACAGCTTCCTCCAAACAAACTCAGCCAACAAGTACAGGAATAATCTCCAGATAGAAAGGACACAGATTCCTTCAGTGTTTTTCTCAACCCACAGATCTGAACCCTCTTGAAAAGCTGTGGAACCACCTGGAACGTACCCATGAAGTTTGGCCAAATTGAACAATTCTTTGCAGGGCTGATAGTGGAAAAAATTCCTGAGCCTGAACTTTTTTCCATTCCTAGGAGATGGGTAGGGATGGGGATGTTATGTATGCTACACACTTTAAACCAGGAAGAGAATTCGCTCCCCTGGAAGAGAATTTAAAAAAAAAATAGCCTTTTAAACGATTCTGGTGAGTTTTGTGGAAGTAAATGGACAATATTCAGACGTGAGATGAACACACCCAGTATAAGCCTATATTACAGTAGAAATTTTGTGCAGAGCACTAGAGCCCTTGGGACCCTGGGCCTGGTAGGTCTGTTCAATAATCCATCTCTGCTTTTACCTAGTCACTTACCTGCCGACCTATTGCTTGTATAGCATACTGAGACTACAGATGCTATAGCCATAACAAAAAAGGTCAGTAGGTGGCAATTATAGCACTCAGAAGGAAATTAGACACCTGCCAATATGGGAAACACTTTCACACATTGAGCACTGCTGGATCAGTATCAATCTGTTTGGCCAAGACCCAAGGCTCACTCTACCCTATTTCTGATTTGGCTAGTAGGCCTATTGTTGAGAGTGAAAGCTGCACCTCTCAGATCCAGAGATTTATGGTTTATGTTTGGATTGGATTGATAATATCAATGGATGTACTGTGGTTTATGTTTGGATTGGAAAAAAAAAGAAAAAAAGATAATGAATGTGTCACGCCCTCGTCCTGTCGTGTCTGTTTTCCCCGCCATGTGCTCTCTTGTGCTCTCCATGTGCACATGGCTCTGTTTCTTATTGTCCATGTCTCCGCCCATGTCCCGCCTTTGTTCCTCCTCCTCGTCCGTGTCTTATTACTCCTGTTATCTGTTTGATATATATATCAAAATACATGCATCAGCTCTAAATTAAAATTCATCCATTCATTATCTGTAACTGCTTATCCAGTTCAGGGTCCTGCTGGGTCCAGAGCCTACCTGGAATCATTGGGCGCAAGGCAGGAATACACCCTGGAGGGGGCGCCAGTCCTTCACAGGGCAACACAGACACACAAACATTCACACCTACGGACACTTTTGAGTCGCCAATCCACCTACCAACGTGTGTTTTTGGACTGTGGGAGGAAACCGGAGCACCCGGAGGAAACCCACGCAAACATGGGGAGAACACACCAACTCCTCACAGACAGTCACCCGGAGCAGGAATCGAACCCACAACCTCCAGGCCCCTGGAGCTGTGTGACTGCGACACTACCTGCTGCACCACCAAGAGTAGATTAAGAGACAGGAATGACTCTAAATTATAATTGATTATGATTAAAAGCGTATATTTTAATCAAATTATTTTTTTTTGATTAATGATATTTCCTCACCATTTATCTGTTTTCATGCTGGAAACCAGTCTGATGTATTTACAAAGCTCCAGTGTGTGTAAATGAATGAAAAAACCATCTGGCTCAGTCTGGTATGCTAGTTTCTCTCTTTCTCCTCACGGCAGATGCATCTGGGGTATTTTTAGACTACAGAGAGAACTCCAAATGTTGAAAAGCATGAACAGAAACAAATGATCCATAGGTGGGTAATACTTTTGCTATTTTGGCTCACTTAAGGTGGAAATGTCTCCAAATTTGGGAGACAGCTAACTGCATTCCCAGAAGTGCTACAAAACTAAACAACTTCAGTTACAAATGAGTTTCTGTGTTAATCCAACCAGTGAATAAAACTTACAGACAAGTTAACTTAAGCCACATACAAACAACATTCATTTTTTTTCCTCCTCAAACATGCCATTTCACCTTAAAAGATGTTTAGCCTCAGAATGTAAACAACCAGACAGAACTCTGCTTAACCACAATCAAAGACTTTCCCTTTATGTGGGGTGTCGTAATTCCATTCAGTTCAGTTTCAGTCTCCCCATAATCAGCTCATTAAAGGAGCAATCTGCAATGCTAATACCAAACGTTTAAAATTGGACCTATAATACAGTTTCAAAACAGCAGAGATACAGGGGTTGGACGATGAAACTGAAACACAGGTCATTTTAGTGTGTGAGGTTTCATGGCTAAATTGTACCAGCCTGGTGGCCAATCTTTATTAACTGCACATTGCACCAGTAAGAGCAGAGTGTGAAGGTTCAATCAGCAGAGGGTAAGAGCACAATTTTGCTCAAAATATTGCAATGCACACAACATTATGGGTGACATATCAGAGTTCAAGAGAGGACAAATTGTTGGTGCACATCTTGCTGGCGCATCTCTGGCCAAGACAGCAAGTCTTTGTGATGTATCAAGAGCCACGGTATCCAGGGTAATGTCAGCATACCACCAAGAAGGACAAAACACATCCAACAGGATTAACTGTGGACGCAAGAGGAAGCTGTCTGAAAGGAATGTTCGGGTGCTAACCCAGATTGTATCCCAAAAACAAAACCACGGCTGCCCAAATCACGGCAGAATTAAATGTGCACCTCAACTCTCTTGTTTCCACCAGAACTGTCAGTCAGGAGCTCCACAGGGTCAATATACATGGCCGGGCTGCTATAGCTAAACTTTTGGTCACTCATGTCAATGCCAAACGTCGGTTTCAATGGTGCAAGGAGCGCAAATTTTGGGCTGTGGACAATGTGAAACATGTATTGTTCTCTGATGAGTCCACCTTTACTGTTTTCCCCATATCCGGGAGAGTTACGGTGTGGAGAAGCCCCAAAGAAGCGTACCACCCAGACTGTTGCATGCCCAGAGTGAAGCATGGGGGTGGATCAGTGATGGTTTGGGCTGCCATATTATGGCATTCCCTTGGCCCAATACTTGTGGTAGATGTGTGCGTCACTGTCAAGGACTACCGAACCATTCTGGAGGACCATGTGCATCCAATGACAGGTGTTTCAGTTTCATTGTCCAACCTCTGTATATACCATAATCAACATATTTACTTAGAAAAGTGTTCATCATTTCACTAAAAAAATCTATCTATGCAAGAAAAAGACAAAAAAAAAAAAGTCCAAATCTACATTAAATATTTTAACTAGTCAAAGGTGGTTTTACTTATTATGTCCCTTCCATCATAAATGTTGTTTAGTAGGCAGAACTAAGCATTATTCACAATTTTCATAATCAAACATTTTGTTCTTACATGTGTCTGTTTATTGGCAGTAATCGCCAGCTTATTATTGGCGGTATTAGCCAGCTTCTTGAATTCTTTGTTCCACTTTATTTATTCCACTTTTTCATTTAAAAACACAAGCCAATTTTATTTGATGTCACTAAACCTTAACCTACTTAGGTGAAGGGCAAAAATGAAAAGAGCCCCCACCATTTTCCTTGCATTTACAAGAATATAATCTCTAAACCACCTTAACATTTTAGACAAGAAAAAGCCTGGTGTTATTTTCCCTTTCCATTTTATGACACAGATCCTTGCTTCTTATTCATAATATTCGTATTCAAGCATTTAGTTTCACCTTAAATGGGTCCATTTAATAGTCTTATTTGCGTTATTCCTCAGCTTCTTATTGAAGACTCATTTCCACCTTAAACAGCTAGGAGAAGCTAAAGCTAGCTCTAGGTTTTATAAACAAAACTCCTTTTGAAATGTTTTTTATCTCCCATTTTATCCATTTAAAACACATGCCACTAAATACATCATGTCACTAAAACATCTACCTACTAGGGAAATGCTTATATTTGCTGTGTACTACCAAGCTTGATTTCTCTGTTCCACCTTAAGTAGGTGAATATGCGAGGCTTTTCAAACACAATTCTTACTCCTTAATTTGTTGAAATACACACACACACCATGGGGAAACACAGATAAATCTGCCTGAATTTCTTTAAAACAAACAAACAATAGTATTTACACCTTTCAATCATGTTATTCACTTTCTTCGTATAAAACATACAGTCCTAACACCTTTTAAGCATCGTTATTCCTCACTTTCTTTATATAAAACACACAACCTATTGCTTTTACTCCTTTTAATTTATACATAGGCATCTGTACTTCTTTATTTTTTCAGAAATGATTTGCTGTTACTTGTTTAGGAGAAAATTCGCCAGCTCTGGCTCCGTTCTGTGGTGTTGCTGCTTGTAAACTGCCACTTTTCAAACACTGGGTCAATATTTCCTCTCATTTTACTCCTTCTCTGATAATGAAGATTTTTTTAAGGGATGGGTAAAATTTAACATTGACTCTGTTTACTTGGTCATTTCATGGCTGCAAGAAACTATGTTTGTAGACCTGGCCACGCAATGGACTGTAAAATAATTGGACAGAGGGCAGCGTCACAAGCAGAACCTCAGAGGGCAGGGTCACAGGAGCTCAGCTCCAGACTGGTCACTTCAGAGAGAATATACTGCTTTAGCAATGCTATGAGAGGCAGCAGTGTTTTAGCTTTGACTGTTTCCTTAATCTATGATCACACACCCTGGACATATTATGAATAATTACAGTAAATATCCAGATTGCTCCTTTAGCTAATGAACAAGTTCCTTATTGTCTGAATCTGATTCTGGCGTGTAGAACTGAGAACACACAGGGGCACAGGGTCATCAGGGTGCAGATTAGAAATCACTGGTCCCTGCTATGACTGGCTATGATTTAACCGCCCCATTAAGGAAGTCACTCCCAAGCCAAGTTTGCCACTTTACACACCTGGCCCAGCACGAGGGTCTTGTTAATGAGTTAATGAGTGGAGTCGGTTGTGCTAGATGGAAAGGCATAAAAATGAGCAGTGAGTGGGGGGTCCCCAGGACTGGAATTATAACTTGCCTCTTAATTACAGTTTTCCTACTTCCTTGAATAAATCTTTCCAAGCCCACATATAAAATCAATCCCATTTACAACTAATGCACTGTACATTTTAAATGATGTTTATTTTTTATGCCTTACATTGCAAAGATATATTTGATGTCAGTTTTAAAGAATTTTACTCAAGCTAACATTAGCCTAGAGGGAAAAAAAATGTTGTTTTGTGTACAAGAACATAATCCAGGTCATTTTTAGCTCATATTATAAACTGCTAGCACTTTCCAGCAAATAGATATAGGCAATGTACATTATTAATTAGGTTTTACAGGGTATTGCCAATTTTATTTTAAAGCCTTCCAGCCTAGTAAGAGTATTTACAAGTACAAATTTCCTTTCCATTTCAGTGTCCTGAATATGTTCAGGTCGATTAGTAGATTGGCTAATGGGTCTTAATTTAAGTTTGGAAAAAATGTAACATTTTAAGCTTTCTTTTGAAAGTAAATGGCCCAAATATGGACAAAGGCATTCGTTTGGACTGATATAAAAAGCTCCATTGTATGGAAACATACCTAGCCAAAATGTTTCAGGGTTGGTGTCTATCTATCGTTACACTTATATAGCGCCTTTCTAGACACCCAAGGACACTTTACAATCCACACTCCTCAGAACACTGTATCCACACACACACTGGCGAGAAGTGGCAGCCAAACGCGCACAGCATACTCTCGACCAGGAACGACCGTCCACCTTGAGGACTGCATCGGGCACTATGATTTCACCCAGGACAGAGTGCCAATCCATATCTGGGCAAACACTCATTTACTCACACACCAGGACATTTTATTATTAGAGAAACCAATTCACCTAACCTCCATATTTTTGGAATGTGGGAGGAAACCGGAGACCCCGGAGGACACCGAATATGGAAACTCCACCCAGACGGGACTTGAACCCAAGATCCCAGTGCTGAGAGGCGAACGTGCTAACCACTAAGCCAGACAAATCTGACATCTAAAGTGATAAATGCTTCTAAAATCTCCTTCACATAAAGATAAATACATATAAAGATAATGAAATTGTTGCAGATTCACTACATGCTGCCCTGTATCCATAAGATTTGAAAAAAAAAAACACTTTGGCCTAAAACGCTATGCCTGGCCAATCAATCAATCAATCAATCAGTCAACCAACCAACCAAACAATCAATAAAATCCTGCACAAGCTTTCTTACACTTTATATTTCTTCAATTACAGACTGTAGCCCATCCTTTTCTCCGCATACTTTGTCAGCCTCCTTTCACCCTTCAATAGGCAAGAACACTACAGAGTGGTTGTGATTGGTCACTCTCAGGACTGCAGTGATGCTGACGTGTTAGTGGTGTGTTAATTTGTATAAATTAATCAGTGTTGTTAGGTACTGTGCTGACTCAGTGGCCACTCTGTATGACACACCTACCTTGTTGGTACACCTTGTACAAATCAGAGGGAGTAGATGGTTGGTGGACAACCAAAATGTGACAATGAGGACCTGTGGGGGTCGTGACTAATGAAGGATTGGGTGAGGGCGAAGAATGAGCTGGTAAAATAGAGAATTCATATAGAAAATGAGACTTTGTTATTTTATTTATTTGATAAATGTTCACTGGTCATTTTGGACAGTACAAAAAACAAAAACGAATAGGCCGTTTTCAGTCACGTGATATACAGATGATGCTCCAAATCCAGATGGAGGGCAGGAGGTAAAACAGAATGGAGAATGGAGAATGAAGAATGGAGATGAAGCGAGGAGCTTGTACTGTGTTAGTTTAGACAATATTATGAGAGAAATAGACAAACAGAAAATCACAACTTGTTGGAAGTGTTTATTTTATGTAAAGTTATTAACAGAACCTTAACTGTAGCTATTACAGAGTTAGTACAAAAACTGTCTATCTCTCTAGATGCCTGTGTATCCAAGAACACTTGAAAGCTCACAAAATGAATGAAAGCTCACAAAAGTATTGAGACATACAACATAGGGTTCTCATGTGGTTCTCTTTCATTTTCCTGTGAATTTATGGAGCAACAAAAACATTCACCTCTGTGACACATATCAACCTTTACATTACGGTTGTTTGCTTAAACTAACTTTTGATTTTAAGACCAGCGGACATCCTAACAGACGACACAATCAAGTCAGCTTTCCCGTTTCACTTTAAATAGAGCAGCGGGCACATGCTAATCTCACATTTCCAGACTATCTAGAGAGAGTCTGGTACCTCTAAGTACCTAATGCACAAGAACTGCCTATTACAACAGGAAAAGGCATCTGATTGACACCCAAAAGAACCAATCAGCAAGCTGCTATTTTGACACAATGTGTAGAAGGAGCATTCATATCAGACCAGTACCAGAGCCCGTACAAAACGATACACAAAAGTGTGTTTACGCAGATGTACAGGGAGCCAATCAGAATGCAACTGACAGAATCCTGACAGTGAAGCCAGCTTAAGGACACCGAAGGAATCAGATTGTCCACCTACTTGTGGGGGGAGCATCTTTGCCTCACATGTACATACTGGTGCCTGCCTCCATTTTAGGTGGAAAAGAACACTGGTGACTTCAATCTCATGCGGTTGTCAGAAGTGAGCTTTGTGTTTGGAATTGGAAGATTCTTCAGTTTCATCCTAAACATATGTGACAGTTCATAAGTTGTCTCTGCTTCTGTTATTCAGTCAAATTGTTGAACAGTAACTTTTGGCACCTGAAACACCCTCCTTGTGATTTTTCAGTTGAAATTATTCTGAACTACAGTAAACAACAAACCACAGGCTTTACTAGAGTGTCCCATAGAGGTCCTTCTGTATAAAATCACTTCCTGCCCTCCATCTGCAGTTCACCCAATGTCTTGACATCATCATTGAGTCAATTACTTTCTCCACAATTAATAATTTCACATGGAATTGCAATGAATTACTCTGATATTTTGTAAACAACTATTTAAAGAATACCTATTTTTAAGTAGTTTTTGACTATTTTTGGGGGATTTTAGTTAATTATTTTAGTTTTATTTAGGATATATTATTTTTTACAAAAAGTTACATTTATTAAGGCAACTTCCCAGTGGAGATGTAGACCCTCCAAAAGTTATGAGAATGCAAGATGGTCCCCGTTACAAAAATGTGACATACAAATGGGTCAGGGAATTATTCTTGTTGGTGTTGAACTAAATTCACATTTCACCAGAGCAAGAGAAACGCAGCATGCATTACATAGTTGCCTCTGTCGCAGCCAGGAGAAAGTGTAGCCCGCATTAATTAATCATGCCTCTGACATGAACAGCCTGATGTTTTCCTTTAGCATTTCACAGGTTTCTGAGCAGGTGATGTGATGTGAAATGAAGGCTCATCTGTGTACAGAGAAACACACAAACGTTTGTGTGAAGGTTTCTCCACAACACACTGCTACTGCTCGCGATGCATAAAATGCATACATCCATAACAGTTTAAGCTTCTGACATACATTCATGCCACACACTATGCATAAAACAGCATGGACACGTCACTGTAAAAACAGCTCCTTAAGATTTCAGTCGCAGGTGTTGTCAAGGCAACTTGGCCTCAGCTGGGCGCATTAATTTTAGCTTTGTGACTCGCTTGAATAAATTAGCATTCAGGTTAACTTATGGCCTAAGTAGGCTTGAAAGCCAGATTCCACTGTACCCCTTTAATACACTGAAACCAAACTAAACTTAAATATATAATGGAATTCCAAAGTTTGTTTTCAATTTTCCTAAGTATTTAAAATGTTGAAATATAAATAAAGTCATTAACCCTCTGGGGTCTAAGACATTTTCTCAACTTTTTGCAAAACATTATTCAAATCTTAAATTCACATTTACATGCACTTCATCTCCATGCTTCTTTTTATATATTTTTTATAAAATGGGTTAACTCAATTAGCTAAGTCTTTTGGGTCCAAGGACATTTTCTCAATTTTTGCTAATTTTCTGAAATTCACCTTTAAAGTACATGGATTATAATTATATTGCCCACGTTTTATATCAAAATGTTCCAAACAATCTCAGCGCACTCATTAAGAGATGCCCATGTGACATAGATTTTAGTGAAAACATCCCTTTGCTCATGTGGTTTAACTGTTTTGTGATTGAAATGTTTTTATCAGAGTCTTAGTGTCACAAGAATAGGGATGAATTAAATACTGTATAAATGTGTAATAAACATCTAAAATAAAATTTTGTAAAATAGTTGATTTAGTAAAAGTGCTATTTCTCACTCTACAGGACAAAATGTTCATTCAACTTTGACAAAATTAATCATTAATAACACTTACATTACTTTGTAAAAGGTCATTGTCTGTTCATAAGTATATGCTTCACTGTGTAAAAACTATAACCAGCTATAACTTTGTCTTCCCCTTCGTCATGTGAATAAAACCCCTTGGTTTCTGAAGCTCCGTTCTCCTCGTCGATGTTTTTCAAATGCGCCGCACCAATTTCAGCACATGTAAACTTTTTCAAGTCATTTATCCGACATTGACTGAGTAAAACATGGAGGGTAACCAAAGGGATGGGTAGGTCCTTATTGATTTCTTGATAGTCCATTGGTCAGTTTCAAACAAAAACACTGATGGATGCATGAATTTATCACTTACAAGAGAGATGCAGATGACGGACAAGTGAATCTACCATTTACAGCCAGAGGCAGAGGAGGTCAGCCTCAAGATTTTCACAGGCTCTCAGCTCAGGATGTAAGTCCTGCGATCAGATGCAATCGAAAGAGCAGTTTCTACACATTCAGAAAGTATTTGAACTGCGCTGTGTTATCGCTAAGATATTAATAGAAACATCACAAAATATTTTGATGCAGAGGGTTAATAAGGGTTTAATGTAAAAGGTCCCACTGCAGAGTTAATTTCACAGTAGGGGTGAGTGGAACCAGACATTCAATAGTTTAATTCCTTTTGAAGATACATCACAGGGATGAAATGAACTGGCAAGGAATGGTCTGGCAGATGCCAGATTGTTTTACAATAGTTTTGAGATAAAGCTTTTGTGTACTTTTTCTTTATAATCCATATAAGATGGACAGTTACATATTAATATACAACTTCATATTTTGTATCACAGTCACACTGTTCCAGAATCTTGGGTTCCTGGCTTTAATTATCACCTCGGGTCGTTGTTTGTGATGAAGCTGGCTGTGTGTTAATATCCACAGGAGTGAGTATGTGCTTGACTGGGTGAGTGTGTGAAGCCCTGAGATGATCCGGTGCGCTTTTCAGGGTCTGTTCATGCTGTGTACCCAAAGGCTCCAGGTAGGCTCCGGACCCACCGAGACCCTGATCAGGATACAGCAATTACGGAAAATGAATAAATGAACAAATGGACTAATAACCGAACACCAGTTCAGTATTCATTCTGAATAGTAAATAAAATGGCTATATCTATATGAATGTACATCAATTTGCATATAAATATTATTTACACCATAAAATGAGGCCAAACCACACTTTAGCAATGAGAGCCATGTCTTAAAAACATGACTATAATCAGGCTAAGTACAAAGTTTTGAACTGCAGAGTGTGAGTCTTTCAAGAAAGAGTTCTGACTCTCTTACAAGCCAGCGGGGTATTCATCAGATTCACAATTCAGCTGAGACCATTCTGTATGATAATATAGGTAACTACAGAAGTGCACATTTTTGCAAGAAACACGCATTCACATTGTGAGAAACTAACCTGTCCAGAGACTCATTTCAGAACCCTGTGGAGTCTGGTTTTATAAATACCTGGTCTGAATAGAGCTGTCACTGAGCAGAGACTCTCCTAAAACAGATATAATGAAGCAAAATCTCCATTTGATCTAAAGCTGTGGAAAGAACTCAACATGAAACACCAATAACTTTAAAAATGAGTGCAGATGTCTAAAAGGGGACATATTATAAACCTTTTTCCTTAAGTTATCACAGTTCCCTGGGGTCTTGGTGAAAATTCTGTGACATGTTTCATTAAAAATACCACAAGGATCAAACAACACAACATCGTTCTCCTCCTATCTAAACAGCACTTTTCAGAATGAAAGGTTTCAGCGCCTGCTCATTTAAATGAGAATGAGCCATAGCTCATTTCAGTGCAAGCTTCCAGAAATTAGTGTTGGTTTTTTTAGCCATTTTCACTTGGTTCTCTTTCTTTTCCCCCTCTTGTTTTCATTTTATTTAATCAGTAGTTTACCCTCATCCCTAATTTTCCCTCATCTTTGTGCTCTCATACCTGCATAAACACAGGTCCAGTGCCGTGATTGGAAAGAGTTAGATGAGGAGGTGGGACAATTCTAAAGTGCCTGCACTCTATGTAAGATGCAGCACAAAACCAGAATGCCTTGTTTTATCATGTTTTCAGGCTTAAAGCAACAGTAGGTAGTATTTTTATCTTACATTTACAGCTTCAGAATTATTGTGTTGCTTCAGTGACCTGAAATAGGGTCAATAGGCCCTGTTGTTGCTATTTCAGGCTCAGCACAGCAGAAACTGCCCTATGTAATATCTGGAGGCAGGTAGGAAAACATCTTTCCTCCCTTCTCCTTGATTTCAGGACAGTGCTGTAAAAGTACTAAGCAACAAAAACAGAACAGCCTGTTCTGATTTGGTTTGTGATGTCACACAACCAACATATTTACATACAGTATACTCGCCTCACAGACGTTTATCATTCACACTGAAAATATAAAAAGTGTTTAACAATCAGCACATTTTGGCCAATCAGACGAGAGTTTGTTGGCATATACCAAACGCAAAAAACATTCAGTCTGTTAGATGATTAAAAAAAAGCTGGAAAATTTTTAAAGAAAAATTAATTATGACTGTAAATAATGCAAAAAAAAAACTTAGCTAAAAATGTGTAGGAAACGAAGGGATGCTCTTCTCCAAAATCCACAAAACAACAGCATACACTAAAATATATGTTAATTAATTTTTTTGGAACATTTATGAAGATATGGACCCCTGATCTGTATCCCACTCTGCTATGTCAGTTATGTGATTGCTGCATGTGGAGGTGTAAAACCTATTGGAATGGCTAGAGGCTAATGCTAGTCCCCCAGGGGAATACTTTTACAGCTGCTTCTGTTTTCCTCTCTCCTGACGTCTCTTTGCAGGATGAATGAATTAAGTGGGTCACAGCTGCCATAAGCCGCACATTCTGGCTTCTGTGCAGGGCTTTCCTAGGGCTGGGCAAAAATTGAAAAGCTGTGTTTCAGCCGTATGCTTCTTCTCCTTCCCCATGACCCCCACTCTCATCAAAAGCAGAAGTGCATGGGTTAGAATCTTAAATCATTCATTCACCAAATGCTTTTGCCACCCCCTACCAGACGCGGTGCCTTTTTCTTACTCTCTCTCCAACTCTCTTATTTCTCTTTCTCTCTCTAACTCACGGCATGAAGTCCATGTTCAGAACATGTGTATAAAGACAATGAAAGCATCTGTACCTGGTCCATTATAAAACTCTAGTGCTGCACTAAAGTCCACAGTGGACATTGAGACTGGACATGGTGTAAGAGCTCAGTGCCTGTACATCAGTTAGGACGACATACAAAATACTCATGTGCTGTTAATAACCAGGCAGTGCACACAGTGTCAATGATATGAAGCACCACTGTATGAGTGCTAATGCTAAGGTAGAGTATCTGCCGCCTGCTGTAAATGAGTATGCTAAAAATCCATGATTTGCATCATGTTAAAAAAGAATATTAGAATACATTTTGACTTTAAAGGCAATATCCACAATTTTAATCCAGTATGCTTTTATTTAAATAAAATTGAAAGAATGTCTCCTTACCATTTTGTAGTTTTCTGTTCTGTTTGTACACTATTTGTATGCAGCCCTGTGTCTGTTAGTGGTAAACAAACTAAGAGTCTTGGTCCAAACTGGCTCAGGTATTCTCTCACCGTGTCAAGCACAGACCAGCAGCATCCAGAGGACAGTGGAGATGTCTCCAAATGGTGAAAATCATGAAATAAGATGGGGATGTTGCTCTATTCAAAGGACTGGCACCCGCTCCAGGGTGTGTTCCTGCCTTGTGCCCATTATTATTATTTTCCAGCTTCTAATATTCTCCATTCCACCTCAAGTGTTGGAGATGGCGCTTGCTTTTGAAACTCTTTTTTTGAAGCAAGATGTATTCCACTTTATTTGTTTAAACAAAGATGTCAATTATACATTATGTCACTAAAACATCTACCTATTCAAGTGAAAGCCAAAAATTTAAAGAGCCACTGCCCTTTCTCCTGCATTTACAAGCCTTTAATGTCTAAATCCACCTTAAATGTTCAGACTTGATGAGGCTGGTGTTATTATAGATTTTCCCTTCAACCATAAATGTCATTTTAGGAGGCAGATCCTTGCTTCTCATTCACAATTTTCATATTCACACATTTAGTACCTCCTTCAGGAAAAAATGAGCAAACTCTGTATCTGTTTTGTATACTAGCTGCTTCAAAGCTTCCCCCAACTTTCTAACACATGGTCATTATTTCCTCTTGTTATTTCCTCCATCTCAGGTCATGGAGATTTTTAAAGGGCACTGAGGCTATTTAGGTCTGATAAAAGCTAACGTTGCCTCTGTTCACTTGGTCACTTCATGGCTGTAGGATGCTAGGTTTGTGTAAACTGTTGTGTGTACCTGGCAACCCAGTGGCTGTGGACTGTAATGTGATTGGACAGAGGGCAGGATCTTAGGTCAAACCTTCAATAGAGCTTTATTCCAGAATGGGCATTTCTCAAAGAGAATATACTGGATTCAGCACTGATCTCAGAGACACCGGTGCCTCAACTCGGCTTGTTTCCTTAATCTGTGATCATACATCCTGGACAATTTGTGACTATTTTATGAGTACAATAAATATATTATAGATTGCTCCATTAAAAGTAAATAATGGCTTTGCCTGTCCTGTGAACTTACTAGTTTGTAAAGATAGAATCTTGTTGAGAGACCAACAAAACAACTTTACAGCAGGTAATGAAACATCCAGTATTTCCATTTTCATAGATTTATTTTGACAGTTCAGAACTTTGTCTTGCCTTTATTCCATTCCTTTCTTTTCGGCTCTGACAGTGAGAGCAATGCAGTGCCTTTCAGCAGTTTAGAGTACAAAAGCAGGTAGCTCATATATCACTGTTGGAGACCAAGTTGATGGATAGTAGATAACGGGTTCTAGCCTAGAGCAAGTCCAGAGACTGACCTCTTCTGCATGAGGACACTTTCATTTACCCCTCACAGCTGGGCCATGGGTCCCCAACTCTCAATAGATGAATGACCCACTGCTGAACTTTCCTGCCCGTCGCACAAACATGAGCACCACTGCCACCTTGGACACGACCATTAAGCTGACGTAAGTGAGATATAGTTTGTGCTAAAAATGATTGTGGACCCCCACTGCCTTATTGTAAGGCTGTCGTGTCTCAGGCATATAATATATTGATGTGGCGGTCTTGTGCAGCTGAGCAGAACCACTATTAAACACTACAGCATGCGTTGTGGGATGGATGGATGGAGGCTCAGTGATGAATCATCTTCCTCATGTTTTTGAACACTCAGCAGTGGAAACCAGCACTTCATCTCCCATGCATGTTTGGGGAAGCAAGCTGAGAGGTTCTGAAAAGCTCTCCTTGCTGGCATGTGGCTGTAAAATGAAGGAGCTGCAATGGAAGCGCACGACTGCAAAATCCAGCACATGCAGATAAGGGACCACAGAGACTGTCATGTTCTTTTCCTTTCAATGCAACCAATGCCCATAGGACACGGTGGGGGGAAAAATGTGGTAAAGTCATCGAAAATAGCTCAGCACATCAAAGTCCATGCACACCTCCTTGATGTTTGTGTACCTCACTCTTTTCCGTGGGATAATGCTGCTTCAGCGCTCTGTTAAAGAGGCCCTCTCTGTTGTATATGCCCCATGGCATGTCAAACACAAGTCAAGTAGCATTTTCAAGATCCATTGTCTTATATTTTAAAAGGTATTTGCTTTCTTCTTGCTCTTTCCCTTGGGGGCCATCCCGGGCATTTGTTTTTATTCTCCACCATACAATGTGCCATTTTAGTGAAGAAACCTTTATTTTATGACATACACAGTTCGCTACAAATTTGGAGGGACATATATGAGTTTCAGCCTTTGAAAAAAAAAAAAACAGTTTTGCAATGGCAGCTTGGTATGATGTGTTGTCATAGCAAATATTTATCATGTTCTGTTAATAAGGAATGGTGTAGCATGTTAATAATATGTGTACTATCTTGTTGAATTCATACTATTAAGATTAGTACATAAGGTGTTACAGTGTGGTACACAATTCAGATACATCCAGTAGTTTACAGCAAAAAATTGTGAACAAGAAGCAAACATCTGCCTTCTAAAATGGAATTTATAGTTAATTCAAGATATGAAGCCAACGACTCTCTCCACTGTTTTGAATCTGTGTTGCAGTTTCTATTTTAAACACTTGCTCTCGGTATTACAGATTGCTCCTTTAAACTTATTTTGGAGAGTCTGTGCTTTAGCCTTCTGTTCTTGGCTGACAGAAGTGGAACCCGACATGATGCTCTGCTGCTGTGGCCCACCCGCCTCAAGGTTAGTGTTGTGCATTTTGCCAGCTTGAACCACTCTGAACATTCACTTTTTAACTCTCTCATCAACAAGGCATTCCTCTGCACAGAACCACCACTCTCTGGATGTCTTATATTGGTTACACCACTCTGAGCAAACTCTAGAGACTGATGTGTGTGAAAATCCCAGGAGATCTGCAGGTATAGGAATTCTCAAACTAGCATCTGGCACCAGCAATCATTCTGATGGCTGATGTGAACATTACCTGAAGCTGCTAGCCTGTATCTGCATGATTTTATGCATTGCACCACTGCCACACGATTGGCTGATTATATAATTGCAGGAATGTGGAGGTGTACAAGTGATTCTAAAAAAAAAGTGCACATTGAGTGAATGAATGATCTCCGGTCTTAATGTGTTCCCTGCATTATGCCACTGTCCTAAGGCATGCAGTGTCCTGTGGAGTGATGAAGCTCCATCCATTAACACTGACTTGAGCTGGAGGGTTGTTTTATGATGCAGAAGCAATCATCCAGCATCTGTACCTGACCTCGCTTATTTCTTGTGGGTGAATGCAATCAGTAACACATAGCAATGTTCTAAAATCTAGTGTAAAACACATTAAGAGTGCAATATAATCTTTCAGGATAGTGAATGCCTACCTCCACTCATTGTCCATTTTATCAGCTCCACTGACCTTAAGGGAGCACTCTGTAGTTCTACAAGTACAGACTGAAGTCCACCTGCTGCCCTGCAAACTTTCTTATCCAATATCACTCTGCTCTTACTCCAATTAATTAATCTGGTCAAACTCCAATTAACAGTACACAACTAACTCATTTGCAGCTGTCAAGAGTAAGGACAGGTCTGATGTTGCTGGCTGCTTGTAAATATTGACTGAGCAAAGACAGCACCTAAAAGTAATCATGGTAGGCTAAAAGAGGAAGCCAATAAATATGCTAGCTCCCCTGAATAAGGGGACAACAGTTCACAAATCATTATTTCAGTGCAATATTTTACACTTTGCTTCATGGTACTTCCCTGGTGCCGTACCTGTCAAAACCAGTCTAAAGGATTAGTTTAGCTTTGCTCTGTCTTCTTTTAATGTCCCTCCTCTGATGTGAGTAATTAGAAAAGAAAAGAAGACGCTCCACCATCGTCCAATTATACTTGATTGCTCCCGGACTAGCTGAGCACCGAACGAGTCAAAGGCAAAGCCAAGCGTATCTGCACTGTCACTTCCAATCACCACGCTAATGGTTAAAGGAACGGCACCTTTAACAGGTCTCTCCCAGCTCTTAACTCGGACATTAGCTGATTGCTACACCTTTGTAAATGGAGAGCTCAGTCTGATATGATCCTTATCTTATCCAGCTTGGTTGTCTCCCTCCATTTCACAGCTTTGAAAAGGCTATTAATTCATGCCTAATACTAACGCAGACACTAGGAAACAATGCAAGAAAAGGTTGGAGTTAGCTGGCTTCTTTATGAATTAAACACAAAATGTGATATAAATACTGACTCAAACAATACTCAAACAATTGTGTTATTTCATATCTTCATTGTACAAAACCATTAAACATTCAGTGCTGGAAAAAGAAAAAACATTGGAAATATTTCCTTGTGAAAAACAGAAGGAATACTTAAATTGTGCTGATATATTTAAGTTATGTATTTTGGAACAAGTAGTTTGCATTAAATCACTATTAATATGTAATTTAAGTTATATTAAGATGCACTATATACACTATATACTATATAACAAGCATATATGTTGTTTTTGCCATATTTCTAATCAATATAAATATGTTTATATGCTTAATGTAGTATTAGCCATATATGTCTAATTCACAAGTGTAATTTGTAATTCTATATAGAGAATTTCATTTTATCAGTGATGTTTTTGACATGGTCTGTGTTCATTTGTATTAGTGATTAGTATTTTTATTTTATATTTTACTAATAATTTCAACATGTTTTTAATGTGTTTTTAGAGTTCAATTCGGCAGCTTAGAGACATTCTTCAGTTATAATGGAAGAGTGATGAAAACTACATATGACTAGTGTACTCAGGGCTGTCAATCAATGAAATAAATATAACTAATTAATCACACAATCTGCTGTAACAAAAATCACAGATAATCACATTGTCACTTCTTAAGGCTTAAACTTTTAATAATGGATATTTAAATGTAAAAACAAAAAAAGAATCAATTTAGGATCAACACAGTGGAATTATTTTTATATTAATATTCCATCATTTAGCCTACCAGTGTAATCACAAAATTAAAGTTAATTTAAAAAAATGTAATGCTAGAATGTCCTTATGTTTTTGGGAGGGACATAAATGTGTAGTGTGTGACAAACTGACCACAGGAGACTGTTCATTATTACTTTATTAAAATACCTAGTGCAATTTTGATGATTTTCGAATTAGATTCTCTGAATTAGACATTTACCATTAGACACAGAAGTTTTAATAGACAAAAAAGTACTGCTATAGCGCAGCTTGTGGCTTATAACATAAACAGAAGCTCTGCATGTTTGCATGTGTGACAGAGATAGAGAAAGCGAGAGAGAGAGAGAGAGAGAGAGAGAGAGAGAGAGAGAGGGAGAGAGAGAGAGAGAGAGAGAGAGAGAGAAAGCAATAGAGAGAAAGTGAGAGAGAGAGAAAAAGCGAGAGAGAGAGAGAGAGAGAGAGGAGGAGCAGGAGGAAGAAGGGTTACAGTGAGATTAATCATATGATTTAATGCATCTGAAATCTGTTGAATCTGGAAGCATCTATTAGCATTTACAAAAAATGAGTCTGTTAAATTCCTTTCTGTGATAAAATGCACTAATCCGTTAATTGTGACAGCACTACATTAAACGTAATTTCATACAATTTCAGTTAAATATTAGTAGTGATTTAGTAAAACTAGTGGTTCCAACATATGTACATTTCAGCACAATTAGAGTTTTGTTTTGTTTCCGGTTTTGTCACAAGCGGTAATTAGCCAGCAGGTAGCAACCCTGATATTATTCTGCAAAAGCTAAAAAACATATTAATTAGAAAAACGACCCAAAAACATGATGCACCCTCTCCACCATACTTCACTGGTTTATGACTTATATAGTTCTGTATGTTCTTCCAAAACAAATTATCCTTAGGTTCATTAGTTCATAAAACACTCCCAGTACATATTTTAAGTGTCAGAGTGTACTTTGGCAACCTTCAGCTGCGCAGAGTGTGTCTGTTATTTTCATCAGCTAAAGAGCATCGATTTCCTCTGTTAGGTCTAGCCATGGACAGTGTGCCTGTTCAAAGCTTTTCATAAGGCAGATCTGTAGCTGTTCATATTAAGGAAATTGAGGGATTTGTTCAGGCTTGTGGCTATCACTTTATGGCTCTTGTTTACTTCTCTGAGCTTTCTGCATTGTACCTTTAGAGCGATTTTGGCTGGACATCCACTTCTAGAAAGAGTACAGCCTGTAATTAATTGTCTCCATTTAAAAGCAATTTGTCTAACTGTAAACTGATGAATACCTAAACTCTTTGAGATTACTTTTAACCCTCCTAAGCTTTATGCAAATTCACAATTATTGATTGTGTGTGTCTTCTGAGAGCTCTGTTTGTCTTTTTTTTTTTTTTTTTTTTTTGCAAGGAATGCTTCACATCAGCAGTTGCTTCTTGTGAACAGCAAACTTAAAATATTTGCGTGTGTTTTATTGGTAAAACTGTAACTCACACCTTCAATTTCATTTCATTAAGGGTTGCTATATCCTGACTAAAGGGGACATGTTATGAAAAAATAACTTATTCATTGCATTAGCACATTAATTTGGGAATGTGGCGCTCCTATCGATTCACAAAAACAGCAGGAAATGAAATAAACACAGTTTGTTTTGTTGTGGGCTGCCTAATCCTGAACATACTGGATAAAAGAAGCCATTCTAATTTTTTGCTCCTTCTTACATAGAGTGCAGACACTTTAGAGTTGTCCTGCCTCTTCCTCGGATTCTCTGCAATCACACTAAGTGACCTGCATTTATGTGTCAATGCAAATATGAGGTTAAAGGAATCAAACATATGAAATGGAGTATGGAGTAGAAATCAAACAAATGAAACCATGTATGGAAAAGAAAGGAACCAAGCTGAAAAACAGAGTTTCTGATCCAAGCTACTCACTTCTGGGCTCTCATGCTGAAATGAGCTGTGGCTCATTCTCATTTAAGGCAACGTCTACGATTGTGGGGAACTGCATTTATCTCTGGTTGTTTAAATTCAGAAGTTGCACGTCTTTAAAAGCGGAACGGTATGTTTGAGGAGAAAAATTGTTTACACGTGGCTGAACTGTAACTTGTCTGTAAGTTTTTATTTACTATTTAAATTACCAATGAAACTCATTTGTAACTTAAGTTATTTAGTTTCATAGCACTTTTGGTTTGTGTTTTCTATCAGGCAATTAGTAGTCTCATGAATTTAGAGTGAGTTCCAACCAAGTCAGGGTAAGAGTTTGTTTACTAACCACCAGCCCTTGAAACACGCTGGTCTGCAGCCCAATGGTTATTTTCTTTACCGACCCAATCGGCCCAATCATATCATGAAACACCTCCTCCTTTTAGCTTTGTGCGCCGGGGTGCAGTGCAGTGTAGGATGAACGTAATGTTATCTGTTAGGATCTTCTGAGTTGGAGAGATAACGCAAAGGAGGTGCAGAAAGACTACAAGAAATAAAGAAACTTGATCTTCAAGCAAATGCTGCCAAATGTGCCAGAATTACAGACGTTTGACACAGCAGGGCCTTCATCAGCTGCCATGGTGGTGGTGGCAACGGTGGTTCTGGCAGTGGCACTCACTGTGAACAGTAGTAGAACCTGCGGTAAGCTGGACTGGCTAATATTTGTAATGTTTGGCTAATGTTCTATGGACAAATTAGTTTGTATTGTAAATGCAGGTGAAATAAGCGAATAATGTCCTTACCACTAACCGATATTTATAAGAAATTGTGTACACTGACTGGATGAGGAATACAGGTGGGTGGATCGATCCAAATATCGATAATATTGATACCAACTCTTGTATTGATATTGTTCAATACTCGTGTAAAAGGATCGATACCGAAGCTTTTTTTCTCTCCCGGCGCACACGGATTCATTAAAGTCTACTCTCTGTCTGTGTGTGACCCTCCCCCCCACACCCCATCTTTTGTTATTGCACCATCACATTGCGAAGAGTAACGGTATCAGTATCAATATCAGCGATACTGGCCCTGTATTTACTTGGCATCGGATCAGTACCAAAATTTCATCGCCCACCTCTAATGAGGAAATAAACCTAGGTTAATACTTTTATGTCTTTTATCATGAACTAAATAGTCTTAAATGTGATAATACTTTTTAAAACCACCATTCACCAAAAATTACAGTAAGTCAGCAGGCAGCATTCTTATTTCACTATTATACTATTATTGTTTGTTGGGTGAGTCATAGGCTAGGCCAAGGCTAAGCTACTTTCTGGCCCTGAGCATGTGTTAGGGACATTGTACAGAAATTAAATAAAAATCAAACTTTTTAAAATCATATCATTTTGTGTTATGCCATTGCAGCTGTGTACCTATTTCCAAGAGAATACAGTAATTCTAGGCGTATTTTTAAAGCGACCTTTCACCAACATGGTTTTAAAGAGTGGCACAGTTGCTACACACATTCAAGAGATTGAAAAGGTGTGCGTTATCGAATGTGGTGGGCCGGTCTATACCAAAATGCCAAGGCCAATTTTTTGTCCCAGTCCACCCCCAGTTCCAACCTAAATAATCTGAAACAGCAAAAATATGTCAATATTATGTCAATATTACCAGGAATAAAACAATATCCACATCTCTTTGAATGACTTCCAATGTCTGGAGGGCTCATTGCCATTTCTCTGCTAGTGTAAGCCTAGCATGTCTGACTGAGCCTTTTTTTTAACCATTTACCAACACTGGAGTTTCAAAAATACATTACACATGTTTCTAGGTCTTCTGAAAATGTTTATGTGTTTTTTGATTTAAATCATGAACCTTGCCTTTAAAAGAACAAGTGCTCAATCCAGCCATTCGGAAGAAGGCTCTTTAGACAGGGTATGCTGGTGTGTTTTATCTTTGTGCTATTTGGATCATAGTATCGCAGATATTTCATTAAGACCCCATGGAACTGTGTTAATCTGAGGAAAAATAGGTGAAAATATATCTCATTATTTAAGTCTTGCTTTTAAGTCTATAATCCTGCGGTTCTCATGCTTAGTCCAAATTTCCCTGCAAATGTTTGGATGATGTATTAAATATGGAAAAGAACAATACATCATATTTGTGTTGTTGGCTTAAACAGATTACATTTGTTCTTCATTGTCACTTACATGAAGAGTAGACCATATTATAAGATGAGTGCTATATGATAAATGTGTATAATTCCAAAGAGTTTGAATACTTTCTTTTAGCTACTGTAAGTGAAGGAGCTGATTTTTAACCATTTGCTAGGATTAGTTGTATTGCTAGGAGCAGTTTCCTTTGATGAATAATTTTAGCCACTGGGAAAGGAAAGGCATATGATTTTGAGGGACGAATGCCAGCTATAGTGTTGCCTTCCAGGTGCTGTTCAAATCCTATGGCTCTTGACGCCATTAATCAAAACAGATGGCTTGAAAACACTTTGCAACAGTAAAGCAGAGTTTGGCATCCTCTTCGTGCATCTCAGTTCCTCCTCTTCATGGTGTTTTGCAGATAATAATATGTGAAAATAGGCGTATCAGTCAAGAGGCAATTTATTAGGCTACCAACAGTGCCAAATCCCACCATCTGTTTCTGCTGGAGCAAACCCTGATATCTAACACTATTCTTTACCGTCCTGGCAAAGAAAGAGTCTGGTACTGTCCTTTATTTTCAAGCTTCTTAGAAGAGGACAATTAGTTATTGTTAATCACAAAGATGCAGAAATGACGTTGATATCAGAAACACAATTGCTTTTATTCAGCATATACTGTAGCATACATGAGGAGTTTATTAGTTGTACACTGTAAACAGGAGAGGAGCTTTCAGTGTCTTTTAAGCAAATTTAAAAATACAAAAATTAAAAACGTAATATAACCACTCAACAGTCCTTGCAGTAGTGTTGCATTTTTGTCATGTTTATTATGTATTTGTTTATTTCTATAGAGATATGTGCTATCTGCTTAGCTACAGTTAATCCAGTTCTCCCATTGGTTAGGACTTCAGGAGCTAAATTGAAATGTAATGAATCTGAATAATCTTTAACATAACTAGGAACATACTGTACATATTTAGATTTTTTTTTTTACAGTCTTCAAATGTTGCTGCCTAAAAAAATGAAAAGGAATCGTAGAGTTTCACGGGAGTGCTAATAGAAATTTGCACTAAATTACAGATTTGGTTACTCCTTTTTGATCTTTTGAGTGTGGGCAACTGCAGTTCTCACTGGTTTGTTTATGTACAGAGGATCCATGTCTTTTAAGGTAGAATGGAATGTTTGAGGAGAAAAACAGCTGTTGTTTGTACGTGGCTGAAGTTTAACATTTCTTTAATATTTTATTCACTTGTAAATGAACACAGAAACTCCTAACTTAAGTTGTTTAGTTTTAGAGTTCCTAACTAAATAATCGAAAACAGCAAAAATATTTCAACATTAACCACGTAAGGAGCAGGAATAAAACAATATTCTCATTTCTTTTCATGATTTTCAATGTTTGGAGGGCTTTTTGCCGTTTTTATGCTGTAAGCAGAGAGAGATGGAGCCCACTTCATTCACAGACACTGGGATTTCATAAACAAATTAGACCATTTTCCAGTGCTCAAATAGATTGGAGAGATAGCAAATAATCATCCATCCATCCATCCATTATCTGTAACCGCTTATCCAATTTAGGGTCGCGGGGGGTCCAGAGCCTACCTGGAATCATTGGGCGCAAGGCGGGAATACACCCTGGAGGGGACGCCAGTCCTTCACAGGGCAGCAAATAATCAGATGACTATTATATATATATATATATATATATATATATATACACAAAAACACAGGTTGGTAGGTGGATTGGCGACTCAAGTTATATATATTATATATAATAATAATAATAATAAAAATGTATTACATATTTTATTTTGAAGTGACTATATGGTCCATGTCTTTTTATACATAAAAGCATATATTTTATTCCAGAAGTATCTACTGCTGATTTGCTTCAATGCACAGAAAATATTCCTCCTCCTTCCTTCCTTCCTCCCCCCCTCTCTCTCTTTCTCTCTCTCTCTCTCTCTCTCTCTCAGCATGGTGGTGATTTTTCACACGCAAAATAATGGCTAGATTTCTCTCCACTTCATACTAATGAAGTTGGCTGTTTATTAAAGCGTGTAGAAGACTTTATAGAGCTCTCAAATATTGTTTTATTCATGAAGCACAAGCCCTAATGCTGTTGAATATTATATTTGTTCAAAAGTGCTAGGCTGTACAAGTTATTACAACACCAAACTCAAGGTTCTCTACTCTGTTTAAACTCTGTAGTTAGAACTTTCGGAGATTTGACATGATACAAAGACTGTATATCCTTGAATAAACCCTACAGTAATTAACTAAGAAATGAACCAAGGGTTGAGTTAATCTAAAACTCAGAAAGCTGAGCTAAAGCTAAATTATTATAGCTCATTCTGTAAGTATACTGTAAAAATAAATAAATAAATAAAGTGTAGTAAATTACACATAAAAACAAGTGGAGTCAAATTTATTTGTAAGGTGCTATTTTACAACTTGATGGTGTGAATAAGCGGATTTACAGACATGGAAAAACAACAAATAAACTTTAAAATCTATAATATAAACTATAATATAAACTTGTTTACAGTAAATCATTTATAAAAACAAACAACAGAACATACAGTCAGTTTTTCTTTATCTTAAAGAATGTGCTTCCAGATAAGAACCTGTTAGTTACCACATCAACAGGCCTAGGGCAATACAGACTGCAATTAGGATGTAATTTAGTTTTTAGTTCTTAGAGAGAAGTGCATGGGGCAAGTTTGTCTGAAACTACTAAGGGAGTGGAATAAGCAGTGACAGTTTGAAGTATGAGTTCAAGTTTCTTCAGTATAATTATGTTTAGGAAAATCTATTTTATTTGTTTCTTTGTTCAGTCAAATTCCTTATACTTCTATGTTTGAATCCCATGCATCACAAGAAACTCATATCCAATCACAGTAACACTCCTGAACCCTGATTGGATAGTAATTTGTTTGCTAGTCTGTGCTCAATGCCATAATTATAAAGTTCTGACTTTTATAGTTTTTAACTATATTCTTTCATTTTTTTATAATCCTGTACATTAGGTTAATTGGCACAACATTCACTGTCCAGTCATGCTATTATGACCGCCTCCTTGTATCTGCATTCATTGTCCATTTTATCAGCTCCACTGACCATAAAGGAGCATTTTGTAGTTTAGCAATTTTATAAATAGCAATTACAGACTCCATCTGTTTTTCTGAATAGATTCTTATCCCCATTTCACCCTGTTGGGTGGTCAGGTCAGGACCACCTCAGAGCAGCACACCTACCTTATTGGTCCACCTTGTAGATGTAAACTCAGAGACAGCAGCTCATCTGTCGATGCACAGTTTGTGTTGGTCGTCCTCTAGTCTTTCATCATGGACACAGGAAGATGTTTATTGCATATTTTGATTAGTGGACTATTCTCATCCCAGCAGTGACATTGAGGGCTTTTAAAACGCCAGCAGCTACTGCTGTGTCTGATCCAATTATACTAGCCCAACACAGACTAACACAACAAATCCAGGTCAGTGTCACTACAGCACTCATAGTGATTCACCACCCAAACCACACCTGCTCTGAGGCGGTACTGAGCACTGAAGAACAGGGTGAAAGGTGGCTAACAAAGCATTCAGAGCAACAGATAGACTACAGGGCACAATTATAGAACTACAGAGTGCTCCTGTATGGTCAGTAGAGCTGATAAAAATGGACGATGACTGTAGATACAAGGAGGTGGTCATAATATTATGACTGGACTGTTTATTTTCTTTGTTTATGCTGTGGCTCCTCAAATAGCAAAGCAAACACAAACTGATGTAACACTTTAAATGAACAGGAGACAAAAGACGGGTCTCTGCATCCTCAAAACATCAATCCTGTTATCTTCTGTTCGTGAGACATGTTGAACATTAATCGGAGCGTGCTTTCATTTTTCAGTAAAAGACCTGCTCTGTATTCAGAAAGCAGTGTTTGATAAATGGAACCCTGCAGCGCTCGCATCATCAATTTGTGATATTGTTGTTGTTTTTTATCCTAGGCACTTAAACACTTGCACTGGAGAAGATATTAGGCCATCTTTAAGACTTAACCTTGGGGACAGAGTGTTCTCCATGCCCTGAAAGTTCATTAAGTTCACAGTGATGACTCTTGCTGTATATAGCCACTGCTTTCAGATGGCTGCTAAGGGACTGGAGGGAATCGTAATAGCAGATAGGAGGGATGTATCAACTGTATGGCACCTGCTCAAAGTACTTGTCTTTTGTCATTTATCAGCCATCTGTGAGGTTCCCAGTGTGAAGATATGGGCAGAAGTATGCACCAGGTCCGATTAAGGGCTTATTATAAAATGAATATTTACTCAGTGTGTCTGAACTCTAATTGGATGAGTTTCGTGATTGTTGTTAAGTGGTCAGTTATAAACATGCATATTCACTGGTTATATACTTTCAGACATAGATATAGACATGCTTTAACCACAAACTACTCTGGTTCAAACATGTCTATCAGTATTCTGTACTGCAGCTTAGTGCATGATAACCTGTTTTCATTTTCACTTTACAGATTGGTAAGTGGTTAAAAATATGACAAAGTTTAGGTAACAACTGTTTTTACTCAGAAATTAATATCATTTTCCTTGTTGTAACTAATTTATTATTCAGCAATCGTACCTGTAACAAGTTTGTAATATGAGGGTTTTTACCCCAAACTCAGTATTACAGTATTTCTGATGAAAGTAGATGGTATTAGTGTAAAATATTGTTTCTGTTCGTTGACTGAAGTGAATCTATGTGGTGTAAGTGCTGTGAAATACAACCTTCCTTTCCCCCTCTATCCTCTTTCTCAGTTACTGCTTCTCACATCAGGAAATAACATCAGCTTTTCAGAACAGTGTGGGTTTTTGCTGTAGTGTTTGGTAAGTGGTAAGTGTGTGTTAAGCTACTGTCTTCAGTTCCCAAAGGCTCAAATGTTGGTTTGAATAAGCACATGAATATGTTTGATTCCCTGAACTGATGACTAGGTTTCGACTCCCTGCTCGGGTAATGTCCAGATCAGTAAGAACTGATGACTAGGGTACAGTTCTTTGCTCAGGTAAAGCACAGACCAGTAAGAACCCATGAGTGGGGTTTGATTCCCTGCTCAGGTAATGTAGAGATCAGGTGTCACAGGTCAGAAACTAATGAAAAAAAAGAAGAAAAGAAAAAAACAAGAGAATGAGTATTTTACTGAACTTAAATCATATAATCATATAATTCAAATAAATTATAAAAAGAACAATTTTTTTAACTGAATTTATTTGAACAGAAACGTCATTATTATTACAAAACTAATTACAGGTGTTATTATATAATTATTATTTAGTAACACATTTACTTTGTAATATTATGGCAACAAGTTGAATTTACACAATGTTATTTACTTATTACTGTTCTATAAAATGCTACCATGTTTTCTTTCACTATATTAACACATGCACTGTGCTGCCACAGTTGGATATATTTCCTTGCAACAATTTCTAAGCATGCAAACACATTACAAACTCTTGTATTACATATAAAACATAATTAAATGTGAAGCATTGCTACAGACGTTTACTTATTCTAAATTGTAGTTTCGGGTAGCTTAATTTAGTGGTTATTGCTTTAACAAGTGTAATGTAGCATTTTGCATTTATTATGTATTTTAAATCAATGTATTTTATGTAATATCTACTGTTCAGCGCACAGCAGTTGATAGTAACAGCCCCCCAACCTCCCTGAGTCATGCCCCCTTCCCCCCACACCCACTTCAGCTTCTATTTTTGTCACCATTTAAAATGTCTTGATTTTCAGTCAATTTGACCCTCTTTTTCACAAAATCACTATAGTGCCTAAATTATCTGGGATAAAGCTTTTAGAATGAGGCTTAATTCCTGTGAAAGCATGTTAAAGCATGAAATGACACATATTAGAGACCTGGCTGTAAAGATGTAGGCTTTGCTTATTAGTTAAAGACTGAAGTGCCAAACAATGCCTACACATGGAGGACGGTATCAAACAGGTGGTGCTGTGATAAACAAATTAATTGGCGATAAAGCATAGAGCTGCCTCTTTTCAGAGAGGAATCCTCACCCACTCCAGGCTTCTGTCTGGCAGAGCCCCAGCCGCCCAGCTACGCTCACAATGGTGGAAAACACAGTAGCACATTTGCTCCGCTCCCCTGGGTTTA
Source organism: Hoplias malabaricus (assembly GCF_029633855.1). Taxonomy (NCBI): domain Eukaryota; kingdom Metazoa; phylum Chordata; class Actinopteri; order Characiformes; family Erythrinidae; genus Hoplias; species Hoplias malabaricus. The sequence goes on from NC_089802.1 coordinate 19,759,848, forward strand.
GATGTCAGTTATCGCCAAACACTTCTGAATGCGTCGTTGCGTAAGGGCCAGCGGAGGTGGCACACTTTAAAAGGAAAGTGGTGCAGGAACTGTATCCAGCTGTAGAGCTTTCAGGCAGGTTAGGGTAAAACAAGTGTCAGGGTAATACCCCGCCACTCTCAACCTAATAAAACCAATTTGGACTGCTTCAGTGTTAAATGGCAGCCAAGTTGAAGTGTAAGGCTTGCACTCTTGCCAAGAAAGTTTGTGAGTCTCGCTCAGGCAGATGGGGCTCGCCGAAATGAGTTTGATTCCAGCAAAGCGCCAGGGAGCCCTGGAGATTTAGGGAAAACTTAATGCACGCATCATTTGGTCCTTTAATTTCAGCCTCCTGACTGGAGGTACAGTGCTCTATGGCTGAGTGCTTTCTTTCCTCATTACAAAAGACTGCCAGACTCACTCTGGAGATTCTCCCCCATCGGTTTCAATAGATATGACTTATTAAATACACCATACAACCTATTCATAAACAAAGCCGCCCTTTCGAAAATGGTTCAGATGCAACCCATTAAACGACAAAGAATGTTTGTGTTTAAGGAAAACTTGCCTCTGCGTCAGGGTAATGATTTGGTCACTTGATTAGATGAAGTGTCACACTGTGACAATTAAAGTCCAGGCTTAAGTTCTAGTGCTGCTTTCTGCTAGTACCCCTGCTGGTATTAACTGTGTGGTGGATCTTTCTCAGCACTGCAGTAATACTGAGGTGGTGGTGGGGGTGTTTTTTCATGTTTGAAGTCATGGAAGTTGCTGGGGATTTAGTGTGAACTGCTCAGTGTTACTGCTGCAACAGAACACATCCAACCAAAAGGACTAGAGAACTGTCAACATAAACTGTGCAGCAACAGATACTTTACATGTGCAAGGTGGACCAGTGAGGTAGGTGTGTCTAACAGAGTGGACAGTGGACACAGTGTTTAAAAACTCCAGCAGCACTGCTGTGTCTGATCCACTTGTACTAATTCTCCATGTCAGTGTCACTGCTGCACTGAAAATGATCCACCACCCAAATCCTACCTACTATGTGTTGCTCCTGTGGGTGTCCTGTCCACTGAAGATGGGGAGCTTACAAAGTATTCAGGGCAACAGATAGACTGAATGCTTTAATTGCATGCTTAAAAATAAAGGTGCTATAAAGGGTTCTTCAGAGTGATGTCATAGAAGAACCACGTTTTGGTTCAGTAAAGAACCAGGTTTGTTTAAGAGATGTATGAGTGTGAAAAACATTTTTAAGGTTTAAAAAAATCCATCACTCTATCTTAAAGGGAATGTCTACGATTGTGGGTAATTGCAGTTCTCTCTGGTTGTTTACATTCAGAAGCTATGGGTCTTTTAAGGTGGAGCAGTGTATTTGAATGGAAAAGAGAGACAGTTCTTTGTACGTGGCTGTAATTGATCTTGTCTGTAAGCTTTTATTCACTGCCTGAATTAACATAATTAAATTAAAATAAGTTTTGTAGCACTTTCCGTAATGTAGTTAGCCTTCTCCCGAATTTGGAGTCATTTTCAATTTAAGTGATCAGAAACAGCATAAATAAGTGTATATAACCCACCTATGGAGCAGCCACTAGCAATACCGTTATCTTGGTTTATACTTTTCAAATCTTTCAATACAAAGCTCTCACTGTTGTCTAAAATTCCAGATGTCTCTGTCATGAGCAGAGAGAGAGAGAGAAAAAGAGCCTAGCATTTTTTCATTTTTTCATGCATTTACAGATACTGGGGGCCCGTAAAAACAACATGCACACAGACTGGACAGCAACAAATGGTGAGGAGACATCTAAATTTTATAAAAATATGTATATGTTTTTAAATACAATCATGAATGTTGCTTTTAATGTTCTTTACCCATTTGAACATTCTGGCAAAAATGGTTCTATATGGAACCAAAAGTTGTTCTTTTATGGAATCGCTAAATAAACATTTGGTACCTTTTCTTAAGAGTGTACAGTAATTGTGGAAATAAGTGCTTCTTTATGGTATATAAAATATACATTGAGGAGCTCCTCAGTGTACATTTTTCTTTGGAAATTAAATTAATTGAGAATTTAAAGGGGTGTTTTTTTTTTTACCAAAACATGATTCTATTTATAAATGAACTAAAAATACAGACATTTTTGTATGTCACAGAAATCATTATATAATCTCTAAAAACCTAGAAGGCCCTGAGGCTTTCCCTCTGGTGTCAATAGATGTTAGAGGCTTTTCAAAAAAATACAGTGAGAGAGAGAGAGAGAGAGAGAGAGAGAGGGAGAGAGCGAAACGAAAACAGAGAGAGATTGTGCTCTGCAGGGAGCATACTCCACATGCTGAAACAATAATACATTTATGAAAGTCTATTAGGACATATTTTATTGTCATAAATAGCTGGGTGCACCACAAATTCACTTTTATTTTCAGTTCTACAAAGGGCTCTGTCAGTTAACGGAATGATTGATGTAAGTGGGTTACATTTCTGCTGCACGGAGCTATTCATTGATTATATGTAAGAAACCCCAGGGGTTTATGGTGACAGATTAGAAGGACCCCAGTCTTTGTCCAAAATTATGAAGAGTCCACTTTCGATCATATAGTTGTATAAAGCAGACTTACTGGAACAGGGTTTACACTATTAAAGAGCCTCTATCTTAGAAATCTGAACTGTAGAACGTACCATTTATTTGTATACTCTTTACACACTGAACGATCACTGAATTAGGAACACCTACCTTGTATCTACACTCATTGTCCATTTTATCAGTTCCACTGACCATACAGGAGCACTTTGTAGTTCTAAAATTACACACTGTAGTTCACCTATTTGTCTGCATACCAGACACCACAATGAGACAGACCTCCAAGGGTATACTTTATGTGATATTCTGATGTATCTCAATTTTACGAAATAACCCATGGCAGCTGCTTAACAGGTAATAATAATAATAATATTTCATCTGTGACTATGTCCATTGTTCATTTTCTGTGCAAGACCATGTTTATAGGAGCTCTTGTAATGTGACAACCTTTACATGGTGTAATCTTTTCAGACACTTTTGGTCATCTCTGGTCTGTAACTTGGATAATAAAACAAAAAATGTCATACAGTAAAGGTCAGTGCTACATAAGCTCTAGCGTTTCTCTCTTAAAGGTGAATTAGGCAATTTCATTTCTTTTCCTAAGTAGTTCTTATAAAATATGAGTTATGAAAAACATGTTTAAACCAATAGTTATTTTAGCAATACCTTTAGCACATATGCATTCTGTGCCTGAAAAAACCTGTTCAGAAATGTGTGCTCCAAACCTGAACTCATGACAAATGTATGGAAGCCCATTTCCACCACATACAATAATTATATATAAAAAAGACACTTTTTTCATTAATATGTAAGTTGCTATCTCAATATTTCAAGATACTATCTCATTATTCTGAGATAATAAGTCAATATACTGAGATACTGACTAATTATTTTGAGATACTAAATCAATATATTGAGATAATATTTCATGTTTTTAAGATACAATGTCAATATATTCAAAGAGTATCTCATTATATTGTAATTCTATGTCAATATATTTAGATAGTATCTCATTATTTTGAGATCCTTAGTCCATATATTTTGAGATACGATCTCAATATATTGAGATATCATTACAACATAATAAGATACTATCTGAAAATAATGAGATAATATCTCAGTATATTGACTTAGTATTTTAAAGTAATGAGATAATCTTGAAATATTGATATAGCAACTTGCATATTAAGGAAAAAATATATAGTACATACAATTAATATTAATACATAAAATAAAATAATCATTATTTTATGTGGCAGAAACAGATTTCAATACAAATGCCAAGATGAATACATTCTTTTCACTTGCCATTTTCATGCTTCATTTTTAGGTTATATTTGTTGAATATGATGACAATTTTCACTTTAATACTATGTAACAGTGGCCATAGAATGACAAAAGAGCAGGAGAATGTTTCAATTTTGAATTAAAATTATACTTTACACAATAAAAAAAAAATAATAATAATTTGCCTGCTTGTGCCCACTAGGTTTCTTGAATTTTGACAAATGCACTTGTAAATTTTTCAGATTTTGGGATTTGTGATTTCTGACTGCTAGGTGAATAATAATCTCACACTGGCAGACACTCTAGGGAGAATTTTCAACGTTTTTGACATACTTTGAAAACACCAGCCACTCTCTGTACCCTGTAAATCTTTCACAGCCAACAGAGGAACAGAAATGGTCCAAAATGACGCTGAATAAAATATTATTCCATTAACTTTTTTTTTGAAAGTTAGAGATGTTCATTCTCCAGTAAAACTGCTTTTGTGGAGAGGTTTTGTTCCAGCAACGATGAAATGGACATGTCAGAGATCCCCCAATGACCCCTAAAAGTTCCCAAAAGGGAAAACTTTTCAAGAAAGAGAAGAAAAAAAACATGCAAATTAAAACATCTGAAGAGTAGAAAGGTTCAGCTAGGGACAACATCACGGCCAAGCACATTTAATTAAAGAAGCGAATGGAAGTGTATTGGGCTAGAAGTGTCAGTTAGAAAGAATAGAGAAGCTTGTGACTCCAGGTCAGCTTGTATTAGATTATATTATACATTTCAGAAAGCCTCGGTCAAAGGAGTTATTGCTGGTGAAAGCTTTAAAGTGAATGAGAAAGGAAAAGGCAAATGAAAGGTATTTTTGTGACACATCGGCCTAAATTAATAACCCTGAACAGAACCAGTGGGGCATTCCAGAATCCCCTGTGCTCACACGTATAAGCCCACGGGCTGGTTTTGAGTGCAGAAATTATAGTTCTAAAGTGGCTAAAATGCACCATCAGGAAGAGAGCCATCTTGATTTAATCAGATTGTTATGTAAAAGCTTTTAAAGGGAATTTTGAATGAGCACTAGGTGAGAATGGCCTGTTTCCAGCACCAGCTCTCAGCGATCTTCAGTTCATTCAGACATCACAGTAGTAGGCAGGGTATTAAGCTCTTTAAAGTGAAAATTGCCCAAAAAGCTTTCTTTGGACGCCTTAGAGGAACCACTTTTTGATCCTTGAAAAATGGTGGACAGTTCTTTAAAATATACATATTATAAGAATAATTAAAAAAAAATAAATATAAAATAAAAATCTGCAAAGGTTTCAATCACTTGCCTGTCCATCTGCTCCATATATAGAAATTAAGCTACAATTAAACCATTTTTAAGTCACTGCTTTTTAATATATAAAAAAACCAACAGATTTATTACAGCAATAAGCCATGAGATGCCATATGTTACTGTGGTTTTATCACAGGGAAGGGTGTTTTTTGGCAGGACATAAAGTGTAGTGTTTAAAACCTCCTTCATGTGATCTCAAGCAGTTTATTGCTTTTATAAAATTGTGTTCAATATAAAGTACATTGATTTTCAATTCACATATATATTTATTAAAAAACAACAACGACAAAAAAACATTTATAATCAACTTTTTTCCACCATACATTGTAGTATGTCAACAGTGAGCACTGTTGCTAGGCAACAAGCGCAAAAGTTCAAATATTTTTTATTGTGGCATAGCCACCCCATGAATCAAAATCTGTTCATGTGTATAAGCAGAAATCTATTCAAGTTGAGTAGAAAATAATAGATTGTGGCCTCTTCCTGAAGGGACTTTTACTCTAAATCAGAAGTTGGAGAAAGTAAAAATATCATGCTGCTCTGGGAAAACTGAATGAAATATAGAATTCAGATGTTGTTAGGTGGACATAGGTGTGTGTATATTGTGTATTATACAACAGCTTCAAATGACTCTCAATCAATCAGATTTTAGGAATGGAACTATATGTTTTTTAGTTAGTTAAATTACAAAATCTGAACGTATATCATTATAGACTAAGGTCTTGGCTGTTCAGCAATGTACCGGGGCAACCTACAAAAAACTACTTTTTGACACAAAACTACTTTTTCACATGCATGAGTTGTTCACATTAGCCATCTTGTTTCCCCTCTGTTGCTAGATTCTTTAGATGTCTTCTTAAAAACTATACATTTATGTCCTAATCTGATATAATATTTTAATACAAAACAGACAGTGTTGACATGTTATGGTTGTGACAGTAGCAGTGTCCAAAAATATGAACAAATTTAAAAGAAAATAGCAAACTTACAGAAGCACAATTACATTAAATATTTGCAAAGGACCCCCTGATATATAACCTTGATTCTTTTTATTCATGATAATGTTATTAAATTCCAACAGAATTAGCACTTTTCTTAGTGGGACATGTTTTTGCCAAAGTTTTAAGAATCACTGCCATCTGAACATGTGTAAATATTTGTTGTAAATGCACATTTGAGTTCTCAGGATTAAAATTAGGTTAGAAATTGATTTATATGGTGCATAAAACCAGAAAAGCCCAATAATTGGACCACAAGGCAAAATTTTAAAATGCATGGAGAATGTATAGGAGCCACTAAATGAGTTGTATGAGGGTGAAGAACATGCACAAAATGCATAACCCCACTGGCTCTTGTTATGGTCTCAAAAAATCTCTTTTCAAAAAACATACTGATGCAAACAGCCCTCCCACAGCAGCAAAAGATGGAGGTGTTGTTAGATGAATCCTGTGCAAACCCACGAAACCAATCATTTTCCCTCAATATATTCCTTTGCACATTCAATCAGCACAGAAATATTTGAATGTATCACTCTGTATTGGCTGCATTTTAGAAACTGCTACATGTTAGATCAGCAAATATTAGCAGACATTTGAAAAAATGGTAGAAATCACTTCTGCAGATAAATTTGGACTGAATGATTGTTTATTTAAATGTGTACAATTGTAGAATTGCCTGTTGCTGACAAATGTACTCACATACTCACAATAGTCAGATCTACTCTGCTCTACTCATGCTCATCTATCTTTGTGTTTTGTTTTTGGGACTTAACACAGCTCTGCACTCCAGGTCAGAATCAGCAGTATTTACATTATTTGTTGCACCATTCGGGTCTTGCTGGATTCTTTTCTGCCACAAATCCAAAACACCACAGTGTAATTCTATGTGCTGCCATTGTGAGTCGGAAAAAACAAATGGTTGAAAAAAAAAAGTGATCGCTACTCTAGCTTGGATATTTTTAAAGCAGCTAATTTGTGATGGGTGTCTGTATTTTACTGTGATTGACAAGTCTCTCTGGCCAGTCAGTCAGCAGTGTTTTACTCATCACAGTTTAATCCCTAATCAGTTCACTTGGAAACCCAAGTGAGTATGTACTAAAAAAGTAAAGAAGGTAGGTAGAGGTAGAGTAAACTTCTACTAAAATGCAACAGAAAATCTATATTATTAAGAGATTTTATTAATAATGGAATTATTAAGATTTTTTTAAAATTATTAATAGATTTAAACAAAGTAAAAGATTATTGTTCCACATGCATTAATATATATTTTATTCTATAGAACTGCATGTCCAGGCCAGGAAGCTTTATAAAATAATCACAATGCATGAATATATGTATAAACAATGTATGGTCACTGACATAAAGCACTTAACAGTGGCCCTTTTTTGAGGAGTTTGTTAAATGTATGTGAGTGAGTGACTAAGTGAGCACGAATGAGTGTGCGCGAGTGATTAAATGTACAAGTATGGAGTGAATGTGTGAGTGTGAATGAGAGAGTGAGGATTTTTTTATTTTATATTTTTGTATTAAAAAGTGCTTGAGAATTGTTTTGGGACTGAGAGACTCTTCACTGTGATAACTCTGACCATCATCTATGCAATCAGAGAACTGAATGAACATTTTCCTGGGTCCATTTTCTTTGAGGATACTGTGAGGTGGTGTAGTAAATCTGGCAAACAGCCAAATACACTCTTGAAAGTCAGACTTTTTCCTATTTAACAAAGTCAATAATCAATAAGCAGCCAGGCTTATTTCCATAGCAATGAAGCTCATTAATTTAAGCTGCTCAGCAGTGATTTCAAATTCCTCAGAAGCATTCAATAAAACTTTGCTTCTCCTGCGAAACACGTCCATCTGCCACACACCCCAGTCTCCTTTCCAAACCGCAGTGAGACGCAGTCATTTATGTATTACGCTATTTTGATATGATAATGATACTACCATCACTTCCCCTCCACAGGCCACTCAGAGTTATCTGCTTATGCAGCACTTTCTTCCCTCATCAGTGAAAACGACTGGATTATAATCATGCCGCTTCTACTCTTTGAATAAACCAAGTCCCAGTGTGAATGAAAGCTAATTAGTGCTATGCTGAATTATCTCCAGGTATCATCTACATACACCTGAGCTAAAATAAACTACTCTCGAATGAAGCACGGCGAGACGGAAAGCATTACATTTGATTGCATACCTAAGGTGGAATAATACTCAGAGATTCTCGTTCCATCTTTGCTTGTTCTTTCTATCACCTACCTCTGACCACACTTTGTAGAATATGAAAAAAGTGAAGCTACATATGAAATAGCTTTTAGTGCATTTGCTTTTTAATGCCCAAAAAAATCTGAAGAAACTGGGTCAGCAGAAAAATGTGAATGAAACGTATTGACAAAAGCTGCTTCAGTTGCCAAGCAATTGTGGTGATATCCTAATAAGGGAAAAGAGGGGAAGCAGAAAGGAAAGGAGAAAATAATATTATAGTCTGAATCACAGAACTGAGCTGTCAGGTAATTAGAAAGAAGTCTGTCTTAATTTAGCAACAGGTTTGACTCAGCTCATGAGCACTAATGATGTACTTTCTTGTAGTGTTGCCTGGTAGAATAATCAGGATGTATTGTCAGTATTAAAATATAAGGGCTCTTGAGGGAACATTAAGCTTTCCTAATAGAATATTGTAGCTGAAATTAGAACCATTTGAAAACACAGAAACACTGGAAAGACCTTGAAATGATGAGAATGTGTGCAGGCACTTAGGGTATATCCTAGGAAGTGATTTTATATTAAAGGTGACATTCACGATTTAAAAAAAAAAAAGTATAAAATTCTAAGGATGTTTCCTCACCATTTGCTAGCTCTCCAGTCTGTTTGTGTCCTGGAAACTAGTCTGATGTGTTTGAGAAGCCCCAGAATCAGTAAATACTGTGAAAAGTAAATAAGTGAAAAGACAAACAGGCTCGGTCTGGTATACTAGGTTCTATCTCCAAACATTGAAAAGCATGACCCAAACTGAGGATATTACTCATGACTGCTCCATATGTGGGTAATATAGACTTATTTTTGCTGTTTTGGATCACTTAAGGTGAAAATGTCTCCAAACTCGGTGGCTAACTGTATTAAGAAAAATGCTTCAAAACTAAACAACTCGAGTTACGAATGAGTTTCTGTGGTAATTCAAACAGGGAATAAAAACTTAGAGAAGTTTTATTTCATTCATTCATTCATTCATTTGTTCGTTCATTCATTCGTTCTGTCTAAAACAAATATATCAATTAGAATTTGTAAGTTGGCAAACATTCATGTATTCAATCATTGTCTGTAACTGCTTATCTAGTTCAGGGTCGAGGTGGGTACGGAGCCCGGAGTCATTGGTCACAAGACAGGAACACACCCTGGAGGGCGTACCAGTCAAGTTTCATTTCATCTTCGCACAAACAACCATCATTTTTCAACTCAAACACATTATTCCACAAAGACGCTTAGCTTCAGAATGTAAACAATCAAAGAGAATGTTCCCTTTAAAGTTCACAATTTTAATGAAAAAGACAAATTTTGAAACAATCTGATGATGTTTACACACCATTTGCTGCTCTCCATTTGGGTTTGTGTGCTCAAAATCGGTATGATGTTTTTACAAAGCCCCAGTGTTTGTAAATGGGTAAAAAATAAATAAATAAATTAAGTGTCTCTGCCCGGTTTGTTAAACATTCTCTCTCAGCTCACAGCCAAGAATAAGCATCTGGAGGTTTTAAGACAACAAATATATTTCCAAGTATTGAAAAGCATTAACCAAGATGTGGATATTGCTCTATTCCAACTGTGTAGGAGGGTAATATTGATGAATTATTGATGTAATCGATTGTAAATTAAAGCAAGAGCTGTATGAAAGTAAATACTCAAAGTTTCTTTCATAATTCAAACAGTGAGTAAAAACGTCCAGACAAGATAAACTTCAGCCATGTCCAAACAGTTATTTGTTCTTCTCAAACATACCATTCAATTATCTAATGCTTATCCGGGGTCTGGGTCATAGCAGTAGCAGTCCAAGTAAAGAAACCCAGACGTCCCTCACCACTGCCATTTCCAGCGTGTCCTGGGTTTTACATGGGGTCTTCTTCCCATTGGTCATGCTCGAAACACCTCATCAGGGAGCGGACCAGATGCTGGAATCACCACAACTAGCTCCTCTTAACTACTCAGGGTCTCTCCTGGATGTCCAAATTTCTAAGAGAGAGTCCAGACATCCTGTGGAGAAAACACATTTCAGCTGCTTGTAGCTGTGATCTCATTCTTTCGGTCATTACCCAAAACTCATAAACATCTTCCTGCCTTGCACCCAGTGATTCCGGGTAGGCTCTGGACCCACCTCGACCCTGAACTGGCTAAGCGGTTACAGACAATGAATGGATACATGAATGTTGGCCAAGTTACAAATTCTAACTGAAATATTTGTTTATAATACAGATCACACACTGAACAATCACTGGATTAGGAACACCTACCTTGCATCTATACTCTCTGTCCATTTTATCAGCTCCACTGACCATACAGGAGCACTTTGTAGTTCTCTCTATACTTCCTATTCCCATTTCACCCTGCTCTTTAATGGTCCCCCACATGACCAACACAGTGCAGGTATGATTGGGTGCTGGATATATAGCAGCACTGCTATAAGTGGATCAGCAAGGTGAAATGGGGATAAAAACAGTATGCAGAGAATCAGGTGGAACTACAGTCTGTAATTGTAGAACTACAAAGTGCTCCTGTATGGTCAGTGGGGCTGATAAAATGGACAATATGTAGGTCCTAATCCAGTGATTGTTAAGTGTCTCTTTACAATAATCATTGCATTATACCAGTGGTTCTCAAACTGTGGTACTCGTACCACTAGTTGTATGTGAAGGAGCAAGAAGTGGCATGCCAAATGACCTTGAAAAATGTACTACTTAATTAAGAAATTTATTCCTAACTGAAAATCTAAAGGTTTTATGTGTAAATTACATAATGTTTCACTGTTTTCATAATTATGCCCCAATGAAATTTATTTGTGTTGTAGAAAAATACAATGTGCCACGCATACACTGTAGTTGATTACATCTGTAAGGAAACAGCGGGTGGAGGTGAATGGGGGGAGACAGCGTTCCTCCACTTTTTTTCCAGGGAGGAAACACAATCCCCCAGATTTTTGGGAAATCCGTGTAACGAAAGCCCAGTTTCAGTTACTTACTGGACGTAAGCAAAGGCTAGAGACAAATGTAAGCAATTTGGATTTTATAATAAAAAGGGCAAAGCAAAAAATGGAAAAAAAAGCACAGACCAAACCCCGAGAAATACTCAGAAGCCCAGAAGAACTAAATCCAGAAGCAAAAATAGAGAAAAACAAAGAAAGAATAACGGTACACGTGAAAACAAAATAGAAGAAAACACTCAGCCGAAGGAAAACAAGGCCGTTCTTCGCATCATTGCAGCCCTACAACAAGGTTTAGCACAGCGCTGCCCCTCCTTCACCTGCTGCTACAAGCGCAGAGCTGCTGTGAGCACCTTCCCCAAGCGCCGTGCTATTTTCACCTGTAGCCTGTTAAAGCACATAACTGACATTACATTGAACTCTTCTCATTTTTATTTCTTTCAAAGCTCTTACTGCCCATAAATTGTGTATACTCTCATAAGTTTAGGCCTGTCACGAGGACGTAAAGGGCGGACTAACGGAGGCGGACACACTCGCTACAACACAGATAATTTATTAACAAAACAAGCGGACTTGAGGATAAACACGAAACAACACGACTAGAAACAGAGCAAGCCAAAACAATACAAAACTACATGAATGGGGCATGAAACAAGCAAGAGACCGAACGAGAAACGAGCTAGAGAAACAAAACAAACAATAACAACAACAAATGACCGATCACAGGAAGTGACAACAGCGGAACTTAAATACATCAACAAACGAGACACACCTGACAACGATAACGATGGAAAATGACAAGGAGGCGGAACAAAGGCGGAGACATGGACAATAACAGACAGACAGAGCCACATGGCGGGGGAAAACAAACAAGATAGGGCCAGGATGTGACAAGGCCTAGTTATTTATCTCTATTCTCTCTATAATGTTTAGTAAGAATTTTAGATAATTTTGTGTTAAGTATGCAAATTCCAAGTTAATAAAAAGCAACAACAACATGCAAATATACATGCAAATATTCAGGCAAGATTTTGCCTTATGCCCCCGGAACAGAGGAAGAATCGGGGGGGCATGTTTCTGTGATAAATATCATAGATGCTACTTGAAGGTTTTAGTTTGATAATGGGTGGTACTAGGTCTAAAAAGTTTGAGAACCACTGCACTATACCACCCCTGCCTGTTAATATGAATAAACACCAAAGTTACATTGCAACTTGAAGGAACACAATTTACTCCCTCCCGGCTCCCACTCTTAACATTGCATTGGCAGCTGTGATGTATGAAGAGTGTTGGAAATGGTGCGGTAGTTCTGAGCTGAGCTGATGGTATAAATGTAAAGCTCCTCACTGTCACAAATTCATAGGTACAGATCACTTCATGACGCACCGAGACTAAATCAGAAGCGGCTCCTTTCTCATTTATATGCCATACTCCACACAGCATGAAACAATGTAGCGCACTCTGTGTCAAATAGGAACCATTTTGCATTCTCTCAAAGTCTACAGCATGTCAAAGGCCTGCGGGATCTAATATTCCTGACCTTCCCTCCATATCCTGTCACTGCACTATTCATAAGGCAGTTTCCCAAGGAGTGATGGAACATTTAAATAGGATTCGAGGATCTTTCATGCTGAAAACCAGTCCTTGACATGTTCTTTAGAGCTCTCTGAGGCTTCTCTACCTCAAGCTAAAAAGTGTTCACCCTCAGGGTGGAAGATGTTTCTGTATTCATCTCTCTCTCCCCTACACACAAAAATAAAAGACTCCTAAATGATTGTTGGATTGGATGCACAGTTAGTAGAGGCCCGTTCCATCTGGAATTTCCTTAAATACACACACACACACACACACACACACACACACACATATATATATATATCACATTCTCAGAAAGAACCACTTTCTGTTTTTTCAAAGAACATTTTTTGTCACTTTTATGTTTGAAAATGTAGCAGAGTAGTAATAATAGAGTTCATTCATTCATTCATTCATTCATTCATTCTCTGTAACAGCTTATCCAGGGCTGCGGTGGGTTCAGAGCCTACCTGGAATCATTGGGCGCAAGGCGGGAATACACCCTGGAGGGGACGCCAGTCCTTCACAAGGCAACACAGACACATACACACATAAACTCACACACTCACACCTACAGGGACTTTGGACACAAAAAAAAGCCCTATACCATCAACATCCTCTTGTAGTTGGCAAGTGAGATATTTACTTGAGCCTGGTTTAAACTAGCCCTAAGCCAGTGAGGTAATATCTATATACAGTGGAGAATATAACCTCAAAATTACATTTCATCATGATATCTTTTCCAAGTGTAGGGGCCAAGATGATTATATTTGAGTTTGCAGTGTCTCATACTCCATCTTTGTTTGAGACAACCCAATCCTGTGGCTGGAATAGAGGTGCCTTTAGGTGATAAGGCCAAGTATTAACCATTACATCTACTAGACGCATACAATTGGGGCATACCATCATGGCTTGCACGGTAAAGACAGTGCAAAGACACCCTCAAAGGGTACGGCATGGACCTTGTGGGCGTTAAAGAGCATTAAAGCTATGTATCATCACTTTTACAATGGAAATGTGTGTTACAGAAACTTTTGGACTATAGTGCAACTTATTCCTGCAAAAAATTAAATAAAAAATAAATGATGTGGCACCAGGGCACTACCAAACTCAAAGCGGATATTAATTAAACACAGAAAAGGAATTAGTAACTTCATCCGAATGGCTAAAAGGACACAGAAACGTTTACTCACAATATGCTTGGCATGGTTAGAATTAAAACTGTTAAAATAGCCAGAAAAGCAAAATTTTAGGCACCTGATAAATATACAGGGTAAATCAAATGTCACGGTACACCCTTTTATTTCTTTGATATGCTAAATGACCCCCTTTCCATTGGAAAAACTTGCCCTTGATCCAATTTGGCAGCTTTCAAGATGGTGTCCATGTTCTGGACATAGGCCCCTCACTCAATACTTGCTAGGGTATTCAGATAAAAGTGTGTCCTGCGACTTTTTACACATCCTGTATTCATTCGTTACGTTTATATAGTAGTAATAGAGTTTTTAAAAATAACATTATTACACTAATTAGTGATAATCTATATGTGGAAGTGTTGATTTAACCCTTGATTATCATCCAATAACAGTGAGTTTTACCAGTTAATAATTATTTATTTATGCTAAATCATAAAATTAAGGAGAATATCAGGAAATACACTTTGTTCCTCACACTCACGCACAACACATCTACTACTTTTAGAAGGAAAAAAAATCCTTTTACTTTTTTTTGGTATTTATTAAATCTATATATACTTTAATTATATAAATCATTTTATACAACCACTATGCTTATTGAGAAAGTAATATTTTTAAAAATTCATAATACATTTTGGAGCCTTTTACATGATACGATAGACCAATATTTTACTTCATTATATGTATTTGTGTAAAATATATGTATTTACTACAAACGTTTTTTTTTGGTTTCCTACTCAGCACACTACAGCAAGCATGGAAATGTTCACTGTTAGCTAGAATATTGATGACATTGTTTTCTGTAAAGTAATTAAGAAATCGGAAGATACATTAGGCTAAATTATGTCTCATTAAGTGTATGAGTAGCCTACTGTCCTCCTCATTAACTAGAGTGATTGAGACACTCCTTTTAGACATCTTTTTATTGCATGTTTTTTCAGTCATCTGTAAGGCATGAGAAAGAAAAGGAGAATGAGATGAGTACAGAGAAAGAGAGGTAGGAGAGAGAAAGAAAATGAAAGGGAGTAAATGAAAACTGAATAAAATAAAACATAAACATAATCATAACCATCACAAACAGTGTGAATATTTCAGCTTTATGTGATAGCCATTGTTTGTTGGGCAAATAATATGAGCACATTTCAAACAATCCTGTCCGCTTGCAATTTTGTAATAGCATTTGGCATTGATAAGGTGTAGTCTACAAATGAAAAACACTGTGTAGTGTCTTTGAAGAAAATGGACAATGGTTTTCCTTTTCATTGAAGTTAAAGGAAAGTCTGTATACTAAATTTGTGAAGAAGCTGTTACAGTTCTCAAGAAAGGCAATACACAACTAACATGCAAATTAAGATACTCTTTGGAATGGAACAAGCAAAGAATTTAAGGTGCTCAAGAGTGAGAGTAAGTACCAGGTTTGGCAAGTGGAAAAGCAAAAGAGCAGAGGTAAGCCGAGTCCAGTCGCGTAGGTTCCATGCCGTGGAAGACTGCCATATAACTATAGTTGCAACTGCTAATGTGCCGGACTGGCCAGGTAAATTATTTCACCCAAGCA
The DNA here is from genome assembly GCF_029633855.1 of Hoplias malabaricus. NCBI lineage: Eukaryota > Metazoa > Chordata > Actinopteri > Characiformes > Erythrinidae > Hoplias > Hoplias malabaricus. The sequence goes on from NC_089802.1 coordinate 19,775,544, forward strand.
CCAAGACTTTAATTTGAGTTTTCATTCAGGCTTAATGTAATTGAAACCAAGGACACATGGACACTTGAGAGTTAAGGACAATCACTATTTACTATCCAAGCCAAAATCCATTTTGAAAATCTTGAAAAGATACAGACTTTATAGGGACTTTAAGGAGGAAATAGCTCCAAGCTGAGCATCACTGCCTCTCTCCATCAGTCTCCCAGAGAAAAGTCAGGCTGTAGTGGAGGATATCAACTGGCACTCAGTGCTTTACAACTCCCACAACAAATAAAAAAGGGTGACAACAAGTAGCAATGAGGAGCACATGCTACACAGGCATACTGAAAATGTAATATGAACTAATATCTAAACCTCTAAAGCTCAATCTTTGGAAATGGCCTTGAGGAGTAAATAATGATTTCCAGCCTGTCCTGAAGCACTATTCTGGCAATAAACTATACACACAGGAGTGTTTTGGAGTGCTTAGAATTCCATCACCTAGACCAGGGAGCCACGGAGCAGGCTGGAAACACTGGAATGAAGAAGGAGAAGAAGAAGAAGAAAAAATGAAAATAGATTACAAGGATTCAGCCATTTATCAAGGCATAGCAGACAGATATCTTCTCAAAGACAGCACCGCAATTCAAAGCAGAGGACCTTTAAAGCCCCATGCCTTTCTCCAACCGGCTGGCTACACTGCACCGCATCTACAGTTGTGTCAACGTTGAATTTAATTTAGAAAAAAGAGAGAGAGAGAGAGAGAGAGAGAGAGAGGGTAAGAGACACTGAGCGAGAGAAGGATTACGCCAAACACAGTGTAAAGGCTTAAAAGTGTCCTTGTGCTTTATTGTGCTTTTGAAAGTAGGTGGGATTGCTTTCAGGGTGACTCCAATTTCTCCTTGGGCTCAGGTTTCAAGTTGATAAACCTGAATGAATGAATGAATGTATGAACAGACTTTGATGACGCTATCTATCCTTACACCTGCTCTGCATCCTTTAGAAAAGCTTATTTCATATGGCTTTACGGCAGGTGTACTGTACGTCCGGATCAGTTATCAGGTAGGGGCTTCAGTGGATCCATACTGGGACGGGAGAGAGAGAGGGTTGTAATATGTGTTTGTGATAAAGCAAGTGGGAAATGCATATGACCAAACATAAAAAAAACAAACGATAGCACTTTACAATAAAGGTACATAATTAGACACTAAATGGTTATGGAATGTCACAATGAATCATTATTGTTTATTACAATCTTATTACTTAAAACTAAGTATGGTTAATCAGTGTACTCTTATTGTAAAATGTTACCAAACAAACAAACAATGGATGAACCTCAGCTATCCAGGACTAGACAGAAAATGTGAGAATCGATCAAGTAGCCCTTTTAAACATTAAGGGTAACCAAAAATCTTTCCGGACTTTACCCAGAGGAGCTGTATGTGTAAACGCAAATGTCCGCAAAATTTATATTGAGCACTACCTGGATGTTATCAGGCCAGCCAGTGTCTGAATGAGCCCTGTGTGATCAGCCGATTATGTTCTGGAGAATTCAATTAATTCATAGGCGCCAACCCATGCCTAAACCGCACAGAACGACTTTAACATGTGAGAACGCATCTGACACTGGAACTCTCCAGCTGTGTGCTACATGTGTGAAATATATTCAAGAAAATCACCTGACTTGATTCTTTGGATTTTTCATTCATTCTTGTATAGAAAATGGCTATGGCCTGTGAAGGAAATATACTTCATACTTTAAATGGAAATTATTCACTCAATATTTTCTTTCATCTTCTGTGACAACTTCATCCTGATCAGGGTATTGGTGGGTCCAGGAACTATCCAGAAGCATTGGGCACAAGGCAGGGACAAACCCTGGAGAGAGCAGCAGTCCATTACAAACAGCAAATTTGCCAGTGTTAAATCAACACTATTAGTGCAGGACATCACACACTCATACATTTACTCACACCGTCACTCACACACTCATACAAACACACCATGTATACATACAAACACCTCACCCACCTCGACTCACCACTTCAGGTATCCCTCCATCTTAAGGAATGTTCAATTTCTATATGAACTGAAGTATGTAAGATGAGTCCTTGGAGGTGCGAAGGAACGAGTCAACACTGATGTCCATTTGGCATAATGGCATAAGTTCCATAGCAACAGTGAAAACAACATTGCACAGTGAACAGTGCAGTTTATAAATGTAAGATAAATAAAAAACGATTCAATTCACAATGATTAAAATGTCAAAATACAGTTAAATACAGTTAAATACATATATCATCATTGTCCAATTAAAATGCATTTGTCCATGTGTTTTTTTTAGTTTACTACATCATTTGATGGCGGCACGGTGGCTTGGTGGTTACCACATTCATTTCTCAGTGCTGAGATCTTGGGTTCAAGTCCCATCTGGGTGAAGTTTCTATGTTCTCCCTGTGTCTACATGGGTTTCCTCTGGGGTCTTTGGTCTCCTCCCACAGTCCAAAAACATGGAGATTAGGTAAACTGCCTTCTCTCATAACTGTCCTGGTGTGTGAGTGAATGAGTGTGTATGTGAATAAATGTCTGTCTGTGTGACAGACATTGGCACTCTATCCTGGGTGAAGCCCTAGTGCCTGATGCAGTTCTCCAGATGGACAGTCAGTCCTGGTCAAGAGTACACCGTGTACGTTTGGATGCCGTTTCTTGCCAGTGTGTGTGTGTGGATTGAATGTTGTGTTGATTGTAAAGCGTCCTTGGGTTTCAAGAAAGGAGCTATATATAAGTGTAACTTTAAATAAATACATTTGAACACAGCTGCTGTCCTTCACATGGCATGAAAATATCATGAATGGACCAATAGAAATGCTCCAAAATTACTTGGAATAAAATATGTTTACATTCACTTCTATTGAAAGTTAAGAAGGACTTTCCATTCTCCTGTAAAGTTGCTGTTTTGGAAGATGCATGTTTTTAATTGGACAGTAATTATCAGCTCTTACGATCACTCATTGAAATCTTTGCCTTTTTAAATTTTCATATATGTCAGTGTGAAGAGTCTGTAACAAATTTTGTGAGCAAATCATCAAAGAAACCAGTTAATTGAGATGCATGTTTGTGTTTATTCCTGATGGCAAGTGTGTTCCTGTTGAAAAACCTGCTACTTCTTGCCCCTCCTCCCTTTGTACTGTGAGTGGCCACTTGTGTGACATAGGTGCTACACACTTCTGAGTGGTCAGTGAAAGTTGGTGAGGGCAAGAAAAGCTACTTATATCACAAACAGAGATCTAAGGACAGTGAAGACATAACTATTACATCTTTCCAAGCCATGAAACCTACTGTCTTTATTTTATGAGCCAACTCATCACCAGCTGCCTGTTCTTGTTAAGATTGTCACTGACTACATTTGCTTTTAATTTTCAGTGTTTAAGCAGGAGGAACAAACCCCACCATAAAAGGCGTTTACAGACTGTGTGAATATTGACTGCTACTTGTGTTCAAAGCTTTCGCATTGTTCTATCTCGGCTGCCAATCGCTTCCCCCACCTCCTTTTAACAAAAGACATTTTTACACAGGAGCTCTTAGACCATGCCATAACCAAGCTTTGATAAGAAGAAAGGAGCAGTTTGTGATCTCTGTGAAAAAAAAGAGTGAGAGAGAGAGAGAGAGATGTCCCCAGATGAAGGTTGTTCTTCAGTTAATAGGCCATCGTGTACTCAAGAGTGACACAGTCAAGCATCTTAAGAAGATAGATGTGAGAAGCATCGGCATGATATTACACCCACATGAGCATACAGACATACACACACATTCTCGTACACCCATACACAACCATGTTCGCTGAGGGAGTGCAGAAGGCCTCATCAAAGACGGTGTATTTAAAACTCAGCTCATGAAGGCTGCTTTCACACGCTCTGCCAGAGGCAGCTAATGGGGGATTTGGAGGAGGGCAGAGGCTGTGAGAGGGATGAATATTTTGAAGAGGGTGGGGGAGGTACTCATATTCCCCCTTAACAGCTGCTATTTCACACCAGCATCTCAATCGTAGGCTCGAACCCACACACACACACACATATCACAGCCTTTTAGTGTTTCAGCCACTTCTACATCTCACACACACCCCTGCATTCTGTTACTATAGGGGTGTATGGTCAACTTTTGTTTCTCACATTTCATTCATTCATTTATTTTCTGTAAGTGCTTCATCATTCAGGGTCATAGTGATTCTATACAGAGTCACAGGAACACAACCTGGAGGGGGCACCAGACCATCACAGTCACCCTCACACATTGACTCAGATACGCACCACTATGGACACTTTTGAATAGCCAATCCACCTGTCAGCATGTGCTTTTGATGTGCTTATGGTGCTTATAGATGATACAAGTCTGTAAATCTTGCCAAGTTCAGAGCTGTCCTGCTGCACTTGTGAATGGAAAATCGTAGCCAATGTGCCTCATGTCACGCTAAATACAGCCCCAGAAACACAAAAAGAGCATTTTCCTGTTTTTATTTGTTTTTATTTATTTATGTAACACACTGTAAATGACCAGTCCAGCTTCACTGCACCATACCACTTTATTTTAGGCTCTGTGCTCTTTCTGGAGCTTCTTTAACAGCAACATGGTTCCTGGCTGTTCCATAAAGTACCTACTATCCTTGGTTCCAGCTGTGAATAATTTAGGTTGGTGGAAATGTGCCAAACAATACCAAATTAGGTTCACAAACAGCTGGTTGCACATTTGTGCAAAAGGGCTACGAGAGTGACCTGAGGCAGGGTTTGTACCCACAACCCCAGGACCCTGGAGCTGTGACTCTACATGTTGCACCACTGTGCTGGCATTTTATAGTTAAATATATGAAATTGAACTTGAACAAGAAAAACAACAAGTATTTTGAGTCATATTTTTGATATTATAATTCCTGCTTTCACTACTGACACTGATGTTGGGGAAGTAGGATCTATAGTCCAGTGCTCCCCTTTGGGAGTATTTGGAATTTGAAAGTTTTCCCATGTCTCCTAAAATCTTCCAAATATCCCAAGTATATTTCAGTGTACGTTAATGAAAATGGTTTCCCTTCCTAAGCTGGAAATTGAACCCCATTTGACCCAATTGCTTGGACCCATTTTTATTTACATTAATTTATATTAGAAGTAAAACTACTATAACTAAAGAATGGAATTTTGGTGTAATAGCAATGCATTGTATAAAAACATTATCAGTGATGAACCATCACAAAATTGTCTATGGGATAAACCCTCAAATCCCACTTTAGCTTCCTGACAAATTATGTTAATTACAAGAGAGTGTAAATAACCTTAAAAGCGTTATATTTTACATAACTTATGGAGAATGCATATATTATGTGGAGTTACTTTAAGCATTAGAAAAGGTTTTACATGCCCTCACATCCAATTAAAATGAAAACAGATTAAAATATTCTTTAGGGAATGGCACACACAAAAATATATTTTTTATTTTTTTTTATTTTTAGAATCGTTGTCTTGGGGCTATTGCTATATCCACATAGTGTAACCTAATCTTCACTGCATAATGGCTGTGCATGGTTCTTTTGTGTCCCAGATATTTTGATTCACTGACTGTTTGTTTACATACTGATTTGCATTCTGAGCTTACAGCACAAAGCTCTGTTTTTTTTTTTTTCAATAATTGTGTGAGATTAAGGAACTAGCGAAGGAAAATTGGCATTAAGAGCACAAGCCATATGTGGAGAGCCGTCTGTTCTATAGGAGCCTTATGTCGCCTTATCTGCTGACAGCAATAACCTATAAAGTGTATGAAGAAGCAATGAGCTTTATATCAAGCGTTCAGCACTGCAGGGGTAATGTAGAAGTCTTTGAAGCACAGATTATCAGATAATATTGCTTCATGACCTCAGGATGGGCTCTTCATGGTAAAGAACCTTTAAATTGAATTAATCCAGCACAGCGTTACTGTCAAATCAATACCATGGACCTCAATTGATTCATTTGTATTTTATTTATTTTACACACAATTTTAAACTATAGCTGTTATCTACACTGTGTAAATATTTCAAGATGGACAGTGTAAAAGAAATAGTCAAAATTATCTGGAATATAGTTTTGTTAAATTATAGGCCTCATATTGTTTTCTTTTTTTTTTGGCTTTTTCTTTGAGGCCCTGTGGATCAGTTACTACTACTGTAATGATGGATTGTGATGAGTGCTTTTTTAATGTTAATGGATACTGGATATTATATTAAAAGAACATTTTATATGGGGATTTTTAATATGGTATTATACAATGATCTGAGATTCTCTTCTTTAATATGTCAGTTAATTTTTACTTCTACTCAAGAAAATAGCAATCAAATGGATGTACTATTAAATCAGTTACATTTTAGCCATTCACATGTAGTTAAATTCATTTATTATTATTAATTTATTTATTTATTCATTCGTTAATTTGTTATATGTAACCGCTTATCCAGTTCAGGGTTGCAGTGTGTCCGGAGCCTACCCGGAATCATTGAACACCAGTCTTTCACAGGGCGACACACACACACACACACACACACGAGTCATGTTTTTGAGTCACTAATCCACCTACCAACGTGTGTTTTTGGAGCGTGGGAGGAAACCCACACAGACACAGGGAAAACACACCAAACTCCTCACAGACAGTCACCAGGAGCGGGACCTGAACCCACATCCCGCCAACATACCGCCCTATTATTATTAATATTATATTTAAATTATTATTTATGTAGTTATGATGGTTGTTGGGCTGTTTGTTGGTAGCATTTTATTTCTGGTCTAAAAGGATCTAAGAGTAGAGAACAGAGCCATACACACACAAAGTGTATTAAGAAGTTCCACTAGAGTTCTATTAGTTACTCAATACTTTCACTTAAGTATGAATTTAAGCTTCTGACCTCTGACAACAGCGATGATATATTTAGGATTGTAGCATTAGTAATTCGCTTAATACAATCTTTATTGACTAAGCATAAAGAAATGAGAGCCTTCTCGCCCAAGTGGGTCACCTCATCATCATCAGACCATTACTTTGACACAGTACACAGCTCTGCTGGCCCAGTAAAAAGCCAGGAAAGCAGCTCATTAAACAGCATTATGAAAACTCTTTGTTAGAGCATCTTTTCTCCGTAGTAAGAGAGACATGAGGACAGAAAGTAATGAGAGGCTGAACAGCGCTTGTCCTGTGCTTCTGGACACAGTGGTGCTGTCATAGCAACAGACAGTGGCCAGGGGGCTGGAGCGCATCCACTGCTGGCATGTCAGGTGGTGCACTACAGCAGGGGGCTGATCGTTTTTTGATGTAACTGCTGCCGGATACGCCGTATTAATAGTGACCAAACCAACAGTTATACAGCTTTACAGACTAAGGCTGAAGGGCTTTTTAAACCATTCCTTCCCACATTTGGCACTGCAGATGATGACTTTATGCTCATGTGCCTTTTTCTGTTGGTCAGTGCTTTTTAAAGGAAATTATATCAAATATATATGCAGGGTCGGACATCTGGGTCAGCAGTGGGTGCACCTTAAAGTAGCAGAAAATGCTCATTAGAGCAACATTTGGGCATCTGATATATATTAAAACTATCATCCATCCATTCCATCCATTATCTGTAACCGCTTATCCAATTTAGGGTCGCGGGGGGTCCAGAGCCTACCTGGAATCATTGGGCGCAAGGCAGGAATACACCCTGGAGGGGACGCCAGTCCTTCACAGACACACACACACTCACGAGTCGCCAATCCACCTGCAACATGTGTTTTTGGACTGTGGGAGGAAACCGGAGCACCCGGAGGAAACCCACGCGGACACGGGGAGAACACACCAACTCCTCACAGACAGTCACCCGGAGCGGGAATCGAACCCACAACCTCCAGGCCCCTGGAGCTGTGTGACTGCGACACTACCTGCTGCGCCACCGTGCCGCCTTAAAACTATCAGCCAAACATATTAAAATAATCTTGTTTCTACACTAATCGTACATTCAATATTATCCACTCTTAAAAGTGCAATACATCACCAACCAAAAATATCCAGCCAACAGAGCAACACACACTAACACCACCAAGCCAATGTGTCATTGCAGTGATGAGAATGATCCACCACCCTAATCATACCTGTTCATACAGGTGGACTACAATCTGCAATCGTAGAACTGCTCCTGTGTGGTCAGTGGAACTGATAAAATGAACAATGAGTGTAGATACAAGGTAGGTGTTCCTAATCCAGTGAATTTTCAGTGTTTGTGATGCTGTTATTCATAGTTATTTTACCCATGAATCTTTTTGGCTGTTTGTGCCTACATGGCTATTTGAACCATAATGAGTTTAAGGGTAATTAAAGTTGTGCTTTGACCAAAAATCTGTTGCTGCTGTCCCCTCAAACCAAATGTGGTTGATCAGCCAAGGCATGTTTGGAATCTGGAGTTTGCCTTAGTTTAGCACTAGAACTGTTAGGCTAATGTAAATAGCACCTAATGGAAATTTATACTACCTCAGTCCACAGAAGGCCTCATGGATTTTACAGGTATTGGTTCTAAGCCCTGCATAGCACCTGATTACATTAATGAGCTTTTCTCTTTAACAACAAAGACAACTTAATTAGTCCAATCAGGTGCTGTGGTGCATGATTAAAGCAAATGCCGGTGGACATTTTTCTCCCAACATACTTGAGTGGAGGGATCACAATCTGTGGTATTCTCATTTAAAGAAGCCCAAATGAGTTTTTCCTGTTAATGTTGTGCTAATAGCCAACTAGCTGTGGGCTGAGTTTCCCAAAAGCGTCACAGCATAAAGATCAACTTAGGATGGTTAAGTGAGTAGAACATTGAAAGCTCTCTGTAAGGGTAAAGATGACTCTAACACTGATGGTGTTGTTGCCCAGAGCTGAAGACACACTTTTTAAAGCCCCTGAATATGTAGAACAGGAGGCTATTTTGTAAAAGTATGAGGTTTCACATATTGTTGCTATTTTTAAAAAACCCTCCAAAATGGCAGCTTCACATGAGAAAACGTATTCAAAGTAGTTTGAGACCTTTGCTACTGATCCATTCTTCATGAAAGTTTTACATAATATTTAAGAACACATCTGTTTACAGTTGATATAGAAATACAAGACATGGCAAGCCTAGTTTTGCCATACATCTCTGAAATTTCTACAATGGGAAGCTAGGGTCCAAAATACATACACGTATTATCAGAGGTCCTTAAGAATCTTGCTCTTGTTTACACATGGTTTTTTTCTGTGAAATTGTGGTACAGAAAAATGTAGAGCAGAGCTATTAAATGTAGAAAACAAACAAACAAAAAAAATTAAGGTTGTAAAGTTTTTGTGTGATTGTTTTAGCCTTTGTAAAATGGGTAAGGTGGATTCTTATGTATTCATACATAATGAGTAATATCAATTTGTTCTTTGTTCATTTTTATGTAAATAAACAGATTTCATTGATTAAAAAAAACTATTATTTATTTATTCAGTTTTGCTTAAAGCCGAAGTAAATTTTTGGCAATTTAAAGCTGGAACGGCTGCATTCTGCTAGTAAAATAAAATAAATTTTCAATACTGTGGCCGTCTGATTAATTTAGCACAGTTTGAACTGTATTCAAACTTCATTAGGTTCCACTTAAAGTATGTACTTTATAAATATATGTCTGAGCTGTGAACCAAAGCCAGTGTTTTTAAGATAGCACCAGGCTAACAGAGCTACATTTACCAGATTTTAAAAACGTGGGGGATTTTGCAGACAACTGAGTTTGACAAATGCATTCATACAATAATATTTCAAGCAAAGACACAAAGCCACATTATACACCAATGACAAAGGTTATAGCGTAGCTCTTCTATCTGCAGAGATGGCACAAGTTTCATTTTTGGTCAGTTACTTAGTCAGTCAGTAAGTAAAAATGACTCTTTTTAGGTCAGCCTGGTGATCCAGGATGAAAAAAAGGGATAAGTTCCTATAGAAAGCCTCACATGCCAGTTTTGATGTGTGTGTAAATCACAATTCACGTAATTGTCATCATTAACATACACTGTAAAAATGTTGAATCTTCCTCAACTTTTAGTGACCCTTTGCCCTAACATTTTTAGTTGGCACAATTTAAGTTCTAATCAAGTAAATTTTTTATACCCTGCCCAGATATTCCAGCTAACGTTTTCATGAGCAGTCATTTCAAAATTCCAACTGTTGTTCACCCAACATGGGCTTTTTAGTTGGACTTGAAAGGTTGACGGTTCACTATCACACAGTAATAAACATGTTGTTTGCCAAACCTCAGATCTTGCTGGATACGGACTTACTTTGTCTTCTCAATCAGTCAAAAATATGCCTTTTGGCTTAATCACATATTTGTTAATAAGTTTAATGATTTATCCATCATGTTTAATAAATTAACCACCAACAGATTGTCTTTTTATACACATATGATAATGTGCTGTGTACTGTAACATGAAATGACACTTTCTATTTCTCCGTTACTAATGATTATTTATGACCTTTAATGTGATTATGACCTAAATAATAAACATGTAATAAACAGGATTCTTGGCTCCTTCCCAAAAAGACTCCTCATCCTGGCTTTACCTGGCATGGTCCATACTAGAAAACAGTGGCGATTGCTCTAGAACTGCAAGGGAAGCTCAGCTTCCCCTAAAATGTAAAAAAATAAGTGATCAAATATATATTGTTGTGTGTACATGTCATTGAATAAATATGCACTACAACGTGATAAACTTTTGTTCAGAATCAGCTTCTAATCACTGGTAAAGACGCGGCTTTCCTCTCAATCATTCTCACAGTGTTTTAAACAGTGCGGATGCTGAGAGTCCACGGAGTTCAATAGCGAAGCAGCGAAGTGCAGCAAAACGAGACGAACCATTGGATAAATGCTGGGCTTCGTCCCGCCCATCGGACTCTCAGCGTCTCTGGGGGTCTATGGGGCAGTGGGCTGGCCTCGGCTGGCCCGGACGCTCAGCTTCTGCATGGTGAGTGGATGATCTCTCTGAGGCTGAATCCCTTTTTGATGGACAGCGAAATGAACGAATCAGCGATACTTTGGTGTAAAGATCCGTGGGAGCACAGGCGGACACACTTCACATGGACCAAGGCCGTTTAAGCAGCCTAGCTCTGCTGGCCATTGAGAGGGCACTAGTCAAGTCCCTGGAAAAGACGCCTTGTTGGTACGACAGGGTCAAAAATCATTTTCTTAAAAAGGAACGGAGGGTAGAACTTACATATAAATAAACCGACACATTTTATGATGTAGGCCGAAATTGAGCTTCCCCTCCTTGAAAGACCAGTATCCGCCACTGCTAGAAAAGTATCCTTGATTTCTCCCATTTTGTATTTATATTTTAGTGGAGTTGCATGTACAACTGAAAGTCTGTATCCACAGTGGGTGAACCTTAAGTAATGGATTTCATTCATTTTAAGAGTGTTTAAAATCTTTTAGACAGACCAGAGCTAAGATTTTAGCAGCTCCACTAGGTGCATTTTGTAGGTGTACAATTAAAGACTGTAATACATCTGTTTCTCTGTATGCTGTTTGCCCCTCTTCACCCTGTTCTTGAATAGTCAGGAACCCCACTACACCAACACAGAGCAAAGTGTTAATGTAATTATACACAGGATAAGATGTCAAATATCCTGTGCCAGTCCATTAGCACTTCGCATAAGGCCCATCTCACGCTCTTCCTGCCAGCAACAACAACATTTCTGTTATCATCTATCGTTGAACATTTAAATCCTACATCTAACTACTAGGGTTGCCATGGTCATTTATGAATTGATTTGCAACAAGCTACCAGCCTATGAGTACCCAAAACACCCTCTACATTGATATCTCTTCACAGTGACAAACCGACCCTCTGGTGACCAAGCCCCACTGGCACCGTTAATATGTGCCCTACGAACACAATACCATCAAACAGTATAACATGACAACAGCCCACTCACCTGCCCTGTCCTCTATGTACCTTAGGCACCACAAACTCTGGCAGCACTGCTTTGTCTGATCCATTCTTACAAGTGCAAAACGACTAAAACCACCACGTTAGTGTCACTGCTGTACTGAAATGTTCCACCATGTAATTCCTACCTGCTCTGTGGTGGTCCTGTGGGGAGTTCTGTCTGTTTAAGAGAAGGGCAAAAGTGTGCTGCTGATGTAAACAGCAACAGATGGACTACAGTTTGCAATTAGGACTACAAATTGCACTTATATGGTAAGTGCAGCTGATCAAATGGACAATGCGTGTGAAAACAAGGTCATTTTAATGTCATGGCTGATCAGTTTTTAATCTTGAGCTCTTACTATTTTGTAATGCAGTGCTGAAAGCTGTTACAATCCAGGGCATTTTACACAAAATTTAACATAACAATAGTTTTGAGTAATAACTTTCATTTAATCAGTTCCTCCTCCTCCTTGCTGAGGAGGTTTGTTGTGATTACATCAAGCTCAGGAGCTAACAATAGCTAATTCGATTCTTATCCAACAAACCCAGTAAGTTTCTTATGTCAGCGCAGTAGCCTAGTTCTTTGTACTTAGAAAGACTTATAACGTGGAGATTGTTGCTCACTGATTTCAGAGTCCAGCGTTCTGGGCTGCATTTGACCTTTCGTGAGCGCACAGATGCAGAGGCAAAACAACTACAGCAGTCAGGTCATGACACAGTGCTGGTGGAATGACATTTAACACTGAAACAATGACTAATTTTTATAATCGCAGAGGATTCATCGTTCGTGAGGGGAAACTAACATGGCATCAGCATGCTGGGGCAAAATAACACTTAATAACACCCTTAACACTGTGCTTCAAAAAGGCTGTCTCTTAATAGGCTTAATGCCTTACCGCTGTTCTGCATAATGATGATGATGGTAATAACAATAATTACAGCCATTCTCTATGCTGTAATAAGGACTGAATGAGAGAATAATTGTAATGCCACGTAAATGGGTAAAAGAGTGTGACTCTTCATCATCATTGATGCATGTGTGGAGACAAGACAGGACATGAACATAATAGATTACCGAGTATAATAGGACAGGGCCACTTTAACTTGACACATTGATGAGGACAGTGAGCTCAGGTGAGTTTGGTGGGAGTTCACAGTTCAGTTGGAGGTCTTACAATAAAATTATGTACACTCAAATCATAAAACAACTTTCTTGGAAAAATTGGGATAGTTTGTGAAGTAAAAAATATATACAAAATAAGATACAGTGGAAGTGTTACCCACTCTTGTTTGATACAAGACTTCAGCTGCCCCATTGTCACTATTGTCTAGTTCTCCTCTTCTTGACATGCCATATGAGACAGATATGGACTGATCAAATCTATGCACTCTGTGTTTACAAAGCCACACTTTATTAACACATGCATAATTAGGCCTAACAAGGTCTTGCTGAAATAACCATGAACTCTTCTGTCTTCAGGACATAGTGTTGCCCTGATGGCAGCATATGTCTCCCTAAAATCCCAGTATACACCTCCATGTCATTGGTACAGTCACATATATGGAAGTTACCCATGCTGTGGACACTGATGCACTACTTCCCCATGACAAATGTTGGCTTCACCATTACTGACAACAAATGCTAACTTTAGCTGGATTTCTAAATCAATTTCAGGTTCATTTATATATTTTTCTATTATTTATACCTTAAGCCAAAATGTGTGGAATTTTATGTGCTTTTGCTGTGCCTCTCTGGCTAAAAGAGCTTCAAATTAAGTCAGTTTTATTCCTCTGCATGTGGTAAAATAACTATTAGAAAAGGTCAAGTTCAATGTCATTAACAATGATCAGTGAAATTAAAAATTCCTCTGAAATATCTTTTGTAATAACAAATAACATATAATAATTTATAAAGATTGTTCCAGTTCAGGGCGGCACGGCGGCGCAGCAGGTAGTGTCGCAGTCACACAGCTCCAGGGACCTGGAGGTTGTGGGTTTGATTCCCGCTCCGGGTGACTGTCTGTGAGGAGTTGGTGTGTTCTCCCCGTGTCCGCGTGGGTTTCCTCCGGGTGCTCCGGTTTCCTCCCACAGTCCAAAAAACACACGTTGCAGGTGGATTGGCGATTTGAAAGTGTGTGTGTGTGTGTCTGTGTTGCCCTGTGAAGGACTGGCGTCCCCACCAGGGTGTATTCCCGCCTTGCGCCCAATGATTCCAGGTAGGCTCTGGACCCCCTGCAACCCTAAATTGGATAAGCAGTTACAGATAATGGATGGATGTTCCAGTTCATTTAGATAAGTTTTAAGTTGCAGGTGACGTTTGGGAATAACAGCCACATTTTTTTTCCTTGTATTCACAAGCAGCACTGCAAAAGAGCGACAAATCCTATACAACTGCATCATGCCTTCAATTCTATAATTGATGAACAAGTCCGGCATAAATAACAAATAATGAGCGTTTATGAGTATTTGTTTTGGTTTTAGCTGATGGTGCTACAAATATGTGATGGGCCTGTTCCTAAGCCTGTTTATAGAAATCCAAAGCACACAGTGCATTTGAACTCTGCCTTATCATACATTTATTTTCTGATTTGTATTAATAGCAGCTCCTAAATTATTTAATCAGCTTTTTCTTCATTTCTCAGAGATCATATTGAAGGTCAATTCCGAGTCCCCCGGCCATTATCTATTCTGGAATAAATTATCTCCCTCAGAGATTCCTCCCGCTGCTCCGCTCCTGACCTTGCTGACTAAAAAACTTTGGGAAAGTGACATAACCAAGAGTCGGTGCTCAGCTTAGCTCTAAACCCAAATTCCTCAGTTTTAATGGCCTTATCACCGGAGAAAGCCCAGGGATGAAGACACAATTCTGACATTTTTTAATATCTCTGTCTCTTCTTGTGTCAAGAAGGAAGGCTTTACAATGATTCAGAAACGTTACAAAAGAGGAAACATGTCTCCAGTTGGAAGATGACTTGGAAAGCTCCTAACACTTTTTAACAGATAATTTAACTCTAAAGGCGGAAAAGATGCCCTGAGACAGCAGCATGGGAGTATATTTTATTTGAGCTGAACCCCAGCCTACACAGTGTTTATGCAATTATGGTGAGATTTTTTTCCAATCGATTTCAAATTTTTTAATACATTCAAATGATTTATCTGAGATTACTAGATACAATTTAATACACAGAAATCAGGGGAAAATAAGTTTAAAACTTATTTTTAAACTTAAACTTGATTAAAAGATTTAGAGAAAATGGTCAAGAATCAGTTACAGACAAGTAACAAAGATCAGAATAATAAAAACAAATAAAGACACTGTTTGTTATTTCTAAAGCAATAAAAGACTGACTGCCCCAGAGCACAGATCTCAACTTCACTGAATGTATTTGGGATTACCTTAATCATAAATTTAAAAAAAAGCATCCAATTTGTAAGACCGAACTTTGCAAATGTGGAAAATATCCCTGCAGATTTCTTAGCAGCTATATTAAACTGTATATTTGCTGGAAATTAAATGAAGTCTGGTCATTGACATCTGTATTTTACTTCAAAAATACACTACATACACACACTCTTTTTTTCCCATTCACACAGAGCCTTCTGCTAATACCCATCCTAATGCTAATCAGCAGTGCATGGCAAATATTGAAATATACAGTATCCTGGCAACAGTACACTGAACATTTTTAAAGGGCAATCTCTGTCAATACAGCTTTCTGTGAGAAAGGAAAATCCCTCATTATACATGCTGAGGTCTAAACCTGATATTGGCTGTAACTATATCTTCACATTCAAGGCAATTTCTCTGTTGAACCAATTACAGTACTTAACTGCAACATATGGGATAGTGCCAGCTCCCGGGCTAAACCAGAGTGGACTCTGCCAGACAAGGCTGTGGCACAAGGCCCTCAGAATATCTGAAATATGAAATTAGCAAGGGATAGTAAATTAGTCAAGCTAATTCATTTGTATTTCTAATTGCTTTGTGTGGCAGTCCATAACCATTTTTTGTTATGGAGCACTGAATTAAATTCATATTTTTAAATTAGAGGTTTTTTTATTAGACTAGGACCATATTCATTTAGACCCGTGCTTTATGTTCAGTGATATGCCTGCAGCACTACTGAACTTCATCAAATGATCATTTGTTCAAGGGAATAGAGAGTGTACTCTTTTTAAAAATTAAACAAGAGCTCTGCAGTACACAGATAGCCTTGTTGGACCTGGTCTTAAAAATATATTGGACTTTTTTAACTTTAAAAAAAATATATTTCTATAATTTAAAAAAAAAAAGTTTCAAAATGCATTTTAGTATAAGTGAATAAGTGACATGCTTTATGATCATTGTACAGTTGTACAATGACCCATCTGTGGCAGTGAACACACACACACACACACACACACACACACAAACACAAGACAGATGACTTCTCCTTGTTGGACCAGTACTTGTTGCACTTTCCTGATGTGTTGCTGTTTTCTTTAGTAATAAGTCTTGTTGACAACAGTGTTATAATCAGGTTTTTGAGATTTACTGATGAAAACGCTTTTCTGTTAAATATTGTTTTATTTTATCACACATATTCCCCGGGCTCAACATTCAATTATTTAGCAAACACTGTCGAGTTAGAGAGAGAGAGAGAGAGAGAGAGAGAGAGAGAGAGAGAGAGAGAGAGAGAGAGAGAGAGAGAGCATGTGTGTTTATAACTAGAAGAACCAAGAACCAGTCACTGATATAAATATGTGAGAGGGAGTGTGTGTATGTTTGTCTCTGAGAGAGAGAGAGAGAGAGAGAGAGAGAGAAAGAAAGGTGTGTGTGAGAGAGAGACAGATAGAGAGAGAGAGAGAGAGAGAGAGAGAGAGAGAGAGAGAGAGAGAGAGAGAGAGAGAGAGAGAGAGAAAGAAAGGTGTGTGTGTGTGAGAGACAGATAGAGAGAGAGAGGCGTGTGACTTTAATTTCACAGTACTGTAAAAGGTTAATTACACTCAGCCACAGGTAGGGGAAGCCCAGGAGACAGGAAAGCCCATTCTTACAGCATCATTAAGTTTTCTTACAAAATGCAAAATCCTGATAAAGCAGTGAGTTATTTATTTGTTTTGTCTGTATTAAATAGATAACACTACAAAGTACATGGTATTACAATTTGTTTTGCAAATATAACTTATTCCAATTTTGACATCTGCAACATTTACCCGTTTTCCTACTCCTTTGCTTTTATGTCATATTACAAGCTTTTGTAAACTGAAGAAAACAATTAATCTGGTTTATTTAATTATTTTTTTATTTGGGCCTCAGGCCGCCAAGAACAGTACTACCTACACTTCATGTAGAAGGCAGCACATATAGTCAAATAAATAAATAAATAAATAAATAAGAAAATATAGCCTACCCCTAGCCATACACAATGGCTTCCTACTTAATGAAAATGTAGACTATGCTGCCCAGTAAGCACAGACCGACCAGAGAGGACCAAAACAAATCATCATTGGGCCAGTCGGGCCTGACTTAATGTAGTCCATTAAAAGACTACATTAGTAGTTCAGTTTCTATATAAATCTACTAAGCTTTTCAGTGTCTATAAATTATGTATATTCTGCAGCCATAAAAAGGGGATTCCGATATTCAACAAGGCGTCTTTTATATGACAGTGAATGTCATTATGAACAGACATTAAAAGTTTTCAATCTGGCTGAAGTTTATACTAATAGTGTCTAATGAGCATTATACAACACCCAGAAACCCACCTCCTCTCTATGTCAGGGGGTAAATGATCACACTGTGTATTATAAGGAGGAGAAAAAAAAACAGTTAAAATCAGTTAGCCACATTAGCATTTTTGTCATAGGATATACAGGGAAACTGAGCATGTCAGTCTCTAATACGTTTCTCTGCTTTTCTGTTAGAATTCTGTCAGAGTTATTCATACACAGCTCACATACAAGCTTCAGAAACCATCTTATTTCATTCATGTGTTATTTTAGGGTGAGTGGAGGATAGTATTTCTACACGTATGTCTGCCTAAATTATTCCTCTGGTTTGGGTTAAAGTTTAATAAGGTAGTTCTCCTTGTCTGAAAGTGTGAGTGATCAGTGAGAGTGGTTTCCATACCACTGCAAAGCAGAGGCCAAATCCCAAATGTCTCACTAAACCCTCTGTAGGGCACAGTCGGTCATAAAATAACAATTTTTGCACTTTTGTAATGTGTTGTATGTCAAAATGAATTGTAGTGAGCTACAAGGTTCAAGTTTCCCTGTCGAATGCATGCTTATGTTCTATATTATTAGTTTTATTATTTGTGATGTACACTATGTAGGGAATATGGTGCCATTTTTATTTTTCTGTCATTTTAACATCTAAATAAGGGTTAGAAATATTGACAGAAACAAATAAAACAATTTAAATATCAGTTTATATTTGAGTTGTGTGTTTGAGTAATGAGTAGGTGCCCTATATGGCGGCTACTCTGTACTGTGACAACAGATGCAAGCCATGAATATCTTATATTATTAATGGTAACTTCAATACCATAGTGATCCATAACATGACAGATCCTGGCTTTAGGCTTAAATTATCATTGTGCAGACCATGACACTAATTAATAGTATCTATCAGTACATATGAGAAATAACTTGGGCCTGAGGAGTTGGTATTTCTATTGAATTTCTGGATGTTATCCCCAGCCCATAAGGTGATATCCAGTACAAAAACATGCTGGATTTTAATGCAGTGGCATCTCTGTGTGCCTGTGTATCTTTTGCATGCAGAAATATCTTTGCATTCCCTAAATCTCTTGATGCATTAAGCTGCTGTAAATGGTGAACTATCCCAAATCCTCACTGTCACTCACTGAGGAATATCATTATTAATATGCTGGAGTATTCACTGGTGCATTTTTGGCATAGAAGGGAGCTCAATCTATCCTTTCTCATAAAAGACAAGGTCTTTCCCTAATGTCTATATTGTAAAAAAGCACGACTACACTTGTTCAAGATATTTTGCAACATTCTGAATCATTCCAAATATTAGATTTCTACGTTCCAAGCTTTTTTTGGAATGTGTTGAAATTATCAACTTGAAAACGAGTGTATATTTACAAATTGAATTGTGTTTGATAAAGTGAAACATTATACACTGAATGATCACAGGATTAGGAACACCTCCATTGTATCTACACACACTGCATTTTATCCGCCCACAGACCATGAGCACTTTGTAGTTCTACAATTACAGACTGTAGTCCGCCTGTTTCCTTGCATACTTTCTTATCCCCATTTCACACTGTTCTTCAATGGTTAGGACCCCTATAGGACCTAGGTGTGATTTTGGGTGGTGGGTCATTCTCAGTGGTTTGTGTTATGCTGGTACACATGGATCAGACACAGCAGTGCTGCTGGAGTTTTTAAACCCTCAGGGACACTGCTAGACTGAGAATACCTACGTCACCAATGATAAACATCCAGCATCACATGGGCAGCATCCTGTATCCACTGATGAAGGGCTAGAGGACAACCAACACAAACATGTGCATTATTCCCATATCACCCTGCTCTTCAATGGTCAAGACCCCAACAGGACCATCACAGATCAGGTATGATTTGGGTTGTGGATCACTCTCAGCAGTGCAGTGACACTAGAATGTCTGCACTGTTATGATTGGATCAGAGACAACAGTGCTGCTAGAGTTTTTAAACCCATCAGTGTCACTGCTGGATTCAGTATAGCCCACCAACCAAAAATGTTCAGCCAACAGCGCCCTGTGTCTGCTGGTACTAGAGGTTGACTAACACATACTGTGCAGTGACAGATGAGCTACTGTCTCTGACATTAACTTTTCAAGGTAGACCAACAAGGTAGGAGTGTCTGACTGAGTGCAGAGTGAGTGGACACAATGTTTATAATTTCTAGGTGCACTGCTGTGTCTGATCCACTCATACTAGTGCAACACATACTAACACAACACCACCTCACCAGTGTCAGTGCAGCTCTATGATCCACCACCAGATCATACCTTCTCTGTGGTCATTTTGACCATTGAAGAACACATTGAAAAAGGGTTATCAAAGTATGCAGAGCAACACAGACTACAGTGTGTAGATATAGAAGTACAAAGCTCCTGTCTGGTCAATGGAGCTGATAAAACGGATCAAATACAGATTAAAATGGAATTACACACCTCTTTTTTCTTTGTTTGTTTTTTGGAATCTGCATTTGAATACAGTCCCAACTTGAAGTTTGTAAATAAGTTGAACAAGGGTGAATAACCATTTTAGAATTCAAATACAGTAAAAAAGTTTTTCCTAAAGCCATACATCAGAGTAAAAAGCATCTATGAATCTTAATCTAAAAGAGTGTACAGCTCACAGCTCCCCTCTGCACCTGAGGCCCATTGGGCCAGTAAACACAGCTGGTACCCTAAATCTCCAAGCTGGAGAGTGGCAGGAATGCTGTCAGTTATTGGAAACGAATGCCTAGTGCCTTCCCTTCCCGCGGACACTGACGTATTCCTCCTCCTCCTGGACCAAGGGCCCCTTTGATTTCGGAGGAGTGGAATGCTCAGAGGAGAGGCAATGCATCAAAACGCCTGCGCAGGGAGTGCAGATAACAGAGCTCAGCCTGAGGAATAATAGACTTGATTGAATTAGCCATCCATTTCTCGCCATGCTCATAAATCTAGGATGCCTTGATCTTTCTGGCAGCCAAAAAGGGGGCCGGGATTGAAAATAGAGGGAGCCTTACAGCCATGGCAATCACGCAGCACCCGTGCCCAGAGACAGCCTGGTGTCACTGAGTTAATGCATAGCTGCTCCAGCCGCAGTCCAGGCCTCTTGGCTTTAATCTGGCTGCAGAAGCCCAGGGAATTTACCTACCTTGATTGAGGGACATCTGGGTCACTGAGGCTCTCAGCGTGAAATGATTTGGCATTGTAATGTCTGAAAGAGACTGAGAATAACACAAGACGTGTCTAAAAGCGATGTTTTTCCCCTTTTTCCAGCAGCAGGAACACACTGGAGTTTCTTCTCGATTGGTGCGGGTGAACCACGTCATTGGACAAAATGACTGTGCAGCTACACATAATCACACAAACAGGAGCATTATGTGATAAACAGTGATTACAGTAGGCATAAACGATTACACAATGTGACCTGATTTTTAACTCACAAAGCAAAGAAAAACAAGCCATGAAGAAACTCTCAGGCAAGCGCTCGAACCTTGAGAGGCAGGCCATTTCACTGGAGAAGCGATGAGAGAGATTACAAGAGCAGTGCATCATCAGAACAAAAATAGCAAGATGCTTCATTGGTTTATCAAGGGAGACATCATGCACATTCATGTGGTGTGGGAATGAATCATAAACAGTTAGCACTCTGCGAGACTCCTTCCACATTGCACTGAGTAGCTCTCAGCTCTGGCGGAGGCTGAGGTCTCCAAATGGTGCTGGTTTATCAGTATTCCTGTCTCAACATGGCCTTTCTTGAAGGCCAAGATGGGATTGCCTCGATAGCCAAGGTACATGCCAATGGAATTTTAAGAAACATGACCAGCAAGCTAAGCCTTCCATAACCTCTCTCTGAAAGGAGATCCGTGTCGGAAGATGGACTTATCCCCAGTTTAATTTTCCGTTATATATCAGGTGCAGCTCCATTTATATTATTGAATATAAAGGTTCCCTATTTTTTTTTTCCTGGGAGAAGTCAGCAATATCCTTAACAAAAATGGTGCTAGCACTGGACTTTTGGATTTTTATTTAGTAAATATTTTGACACAAAATTCACTCCTCACAGACACCTCTTCTTTTCAAACTGTCACTAATGCATCATTTAGCTAATCAAATCATTTGGAAAAGAATATTAACTTTCTGTTCTGTTATGTCTGCTAAAAGATCCTCACACTGAGTGAATGAGGAAAAGGATGGGAAATAGAGAGGCCAATTATGTTCTACTGGACACCCGGCCATGGTATTGAACTCAGTCTCCCGATGATAGAGCCAATGCTTAGACTGTTGTGCCAACTGGGAGCCATATTGTGGCTGCATTTTGATTAGCTCATTGAGTTGTCATCTATTTTGGCTACGTCTTTACTGAGTTTTGGAACCAAGCTGTGTAGTTGGTATTAGATATTCATGTTCAAATCTGTGTCAAGTCTGGATAAATGTGACACAATTAAACCTTTAGACACGTTCTTCGCTGAAAGTTGTTTATGTTTGTGTGAGTGTGTGCTTAGAGGTTTTTTGGTGAAGTCTGGCTATGTTCCTGATCAGCCTCATTGACTGCTTTATTTGCTGATTTACGCACACTGTAATGTAATCCACAGTTGATGGGCCTCTCAGAGGCATGATTCTTGTAAATGTTAACTTACAAAAAATTACAGGAGCATTGGAAAGCAGACTGGCGGTCAGGCTTGCATACTAATGCAGACAGAAAGCAGCCCTACTTCCTCGAGACAGAGGACACACATAAGAATAATCCTGTACGTGCCTAAAAGCACAGTGCATTTTAATTAAAGAAGAGGTAGGAAGAGTGTCTGCAAAACTCAATGGCTTTGAGACTAAAGCTCTGAAGCCACGTTCCATCATCTCTGTTTACATCAAATGAATACACCATTAAGCCTTAACAGTGCAATGTGACACTGCTGATACACCACATTAAAAAAATAGTCCATTATGCCAAAGTACGAGGGCCTTTTGTTTACAAGCAACAATAATGCAAAATTCTTAAAATAGAATGCACTGAACTGACATCAAATAATTCATACATATATAAAATATTTTACAGTATTACTTAGAAAGTTTTGAATCAATGCTATCAATAATATGAAATCAATTTTTTTTGCAGATACACAGTGTTGTACAGAATAAAAATACATGCCCTGAAACAGGGGTCTTCAAACTATGGCCCACTGCTTTAATTTGACCGGCCCCTTTAACCTTCCTCTTGTGATAGGGTCTTGACCGAACCGTTTTTAGATTTTAAATGCATACAAGTATTCCATAAATTTGTTTATTCCATCAATACTTTTTGACATTGTCAGGTACTTCTATTTAAACAAAATAATATAAAAAAAAATGATTTACTAAATTATAAAATTCTCGTTAAAATTATGGCTTTTCTGTTGTTAGGGTCAATTTTGACCCAGGTATCATTTTAAATCAGAAAACAAGTGGCAAATCTGGAATCATAAACACACTGTACACCAACAACTTACAGCTAGCTCTTCCTACAACCACTTGAGCTTCAGTTAGGGGCTTCTATCTTCATTATATATGTTATTATATATCTTCACTATATTTCACACAACAAGGAAAGACAGACATGTCCAGACATGTAAGGCCAAGTCAGAGTTTTTGTAGAGTATACATCTCCAGTCTACAGTATGCAACAATGAAAAATTAAAACCCATCCTTTTATGGATAAAGAAGCCTAACAAGGTAAACAAGAGGTAAGAAACAAATTAGTTGATAATTAATTGTTTTTATGCTATCTTATGGCTGATTTAAGACACGAGTCAAAACCGATTCATTAAGAGATGCTATCAGAAAGCTAACACAGGATGAAGGTTAACGACGCCAGCAAACACATACAGCATGTTGTCTGGCCAAGGACCGTATGGACATGTCTCTATACCAGGGGTGCCCAACTCCAGTCCTGGAGGGCCAGTATCCAGCACATTTTGGTTATACCTCTGCTCACACACACCTGAGTCAACTCATCTGTTAATTGCCAGGTTTAAGGGGTGTGTTTTAGCAGAGCAAACACCAAACTTTGCTGGATACCGACCCTCCAGGACTGGAGTTGGGCACCCCTGCTCTATACCATTCCATAAACTACAGAATTGTCCCTAGCAATCATTTTGGATGAAGTACAATACAATGTTCCATCAGCGTCTAGTTATTGTTTTGGTACAAATATTAAAAAAATTGTCCTCAAGTCCTGCCTCCCGAAACCACACTGTTTCTCCTTAAAATGTGAGAGGCTGTGGCTGTAGGGAGAAAAAGCGCTGTAAAAATGTAACTGCATAAGAGACGCTGTTCACATCAAGTCTCAAATTAGGACAGTGCCACCAATTACGATGGTGTTTTTAGGGCCACTTCAATTAAATATCTGCGCTTTTCAGCAAGCAGCTTTCCCGGTGTGCTCAAACACGTGTACTGTAAAACTCTACATTTTTCAAAACACTATGTCTTTAATCTAGTAATAAAAACGACTTCAACTTTAAAATATGTATGAATTTATGAGATGGTGTATATATATTTCTAGATGTTTTCTTCTCTGGCTGCAGTCTGGCCCCCTAAAAGACGTTTAAGGACCTCTACCCAAAAATGTTATTTATAATGTAGTCAGTTAGATTACTCAATGTGGAACAATGTTCTGTTGTGCTGTTCTACTGAGACTAGCTGAATGTATTTGTTTTTTCCTTAATGTATACATATGCTGTTACATATTAAAGGCTATAAGAATACATAAACACAAAAGATATTAAATAATTTATTTGGTTAAAAAAAGTTAACAAAGCCCTAATATGTCTATTTCCACAGCCATTCTCAATACTGCAAATACATGTAAAAGGATGTGCCAAGTCCTCTCAAATTTCAGCAGCATGTAAATTAAAAAAATTTTTTTAAAAAAGGTGTGTGTTGACCAGAATAATGAGCAGTGTATGTGGCCTAAGAATACACAACACAAGAAAAAGTGTCTTTGATGTGATTCATTAAATAATACTCACTTAGGGAGCAGTTCCTAAACATGATTTCGTGCCACCTTTAGAAAGACAGTATGTTTGTGAGTGAGTGCGTGAGTTATAAGCCAGTTCCATGGCACTTCTATTATGTAAATGTTATTCAGCATGGACTTCAGATTAATCAGATGCATACAAGTGTAATCTGTGAGATGGTGTACTTTGCTTTTGGATCTCAAATGTACTATCATTTTGATCAAAGCCAAAATTCCACAGCTTGTTTCTTGCTTAATTTAAAAAATATGTCAAACACGGACTTCAAATAGGACTTACTCTGTCTAGAAATTGTAAATGAGACTAAGAGGAGACATTACTTTCTTCTGAGATGTTTTATTCATGTGGAAATTATGTACACAATTGAATAGAATGAATGTAGCATTTCTTCAGTGCACTGTGGCGAGCCCTAACATCCCCTTTGATTTGATGACTGATGAGCTTTATATCATTTTGCTGTAAAGATAAAAAATCCAAAAGTCTGAGAGAAGGTTTGTCCGACCAGGATGAAGGCAACTGGAAAAAAATAAATATATTGTCACATTATGAACTATGACAGCAAAAGTTAATGTAGAAACTCAATCATACAATTCTAGCAAAACAATCAAGCCCTTCTTTACTCTCCCTAATGTTTTTCATCCCTCCATTTTGAACAGGCTACAGAAAAAGCACATCATCCATCAGCCCGAGGTATGTGATGGCAAGAGTGGTGGGTAAGCAGCCCTATTTTCTCTTACTGCAAGGATACATCACCGGCAGAAAACGCCCTTGCAGATAAATACAGGCATCTGTTTACTGGATGGCAAGCCGTGCTGTTGAAATGCTGCTTTTTTTTTTGTGAATGAGGCAGAGATTGAGAATGGGTCCTGGCATGCTGCAGTGGAGTATGGGAAAGGATACAAATCGCTGTCACCCTCCCCACAATTTCCCCTCAATACACACCCTTCCCCCCTGGCTGCCAACTTAGCTACTCCTCTAGTGAAGAGTGCACAGCAGCCAGGCAGAAGACCAAAAAAAATAAATAAATAAAGTGATCGATGGTATTTTTGCAGCACTGTCAGTGGATTTATCCTGCAATTAGACATCTCCAGGTGGTGTGCGAGTCTCAAGAGGTGAGCGCTGTGTTTACCGTGGCCACAGGTGAGCTCCTGACAGCTGGGGTGAGCCGAGCGATGCTTGAAATCTCATTATGCCAGACCCGCAGTCCTGCCTGTGTTGATGGGGGCCTTGCCACCCGTCCTTGACACCCAGCTCTACCGCCGACATCCGTCAGCCAGTCGTGAGGAATGATCACAGGCATCCGGGTGGGCAGTCGCTTCAGAGCGCAACCATGAGGATTCCAAATGATCTAATCCTTTGGGCAAGCGAGTAGCGAGACATATCGGCTAGGGGTGCTACTTGTTTTTGTATATAAGACATTTTTATTAGGGTTCAAGCTCAGAAAGCCTGCTGTTTTTGTTCTGTTGTTGACTTAAAAAATGTTCTCACAGCCTTGTTTAGTTTTAAGTCTAATTTAGGGTGTACAGTTCCATTTTATAGCTAGATAGACCCTTTTTTACACAATGAAGGCAAGCACATGCTGCAGAACAATAATTGAAAAATAACCAACCATGTTGTGCTAGATAACAAATGCTCACATTGATTAGCATTGTCATAGCACAGCTCAACATGCTTAAAAGAGAATGCTAACTGTCATTGTTATTATGCCCACTATAAGGTGATCATGTTGGATGGAGTGGATCAGACACAGCAGAGCTGCTAATGTTATGAAAGAAGCAAATATTCCTATATATTTCATATATACAAGGACTAGAAATAGAGATAGAATGTGTTCATTTCTTGTTTTGAGTAAGGATTTTTATGTTTGAATTTCAAATATAACATTCTTTAACAGAGAAGGGCAATTCTTTCATTGGCAACAGCAAAGTAAGTACAACAGCAACAGTCTGTAACAAATGAAACCACACTGGGCCTGAAAAAATAACACTTGTTTATTTAGACATTTGTACAAATTCAAGGGCGGCGTGTTCTTCTAATATTTGCATCTGCACTAGATAACTTCAAGTATATGTGTAACAGCTCTGTCGGGCAAATATTCCCATCAAACTAACATTGTAACTGTGACTAGAATTACTTACATACCTGATATGATAGCATAATTATGCCAACAAATGAAAATGGTTTGTAATGAACAAAAGGTATTATACTCAGTATTAGGAATAAACTGCATTCATGGAATGTGACTGGGTCAGATTGCTCACTCTTAACTGATCCTTCAATTAAACTGGTATTTCACTTATTACATGCTGTGGGTTAAAATCGTTTCCTTTCCTTTATTTTTTGTTAAAGATTACACGCTGTGTGGGTCACAGCTCCTGTCATTTATCTACATAGAAGGGCCAGCCCAGAGGAGAATCGGTTAGATTTAAAATGAATTAAATGGAGCCTGTTTCAATTGAGCTCCTCTCAAGCAGAACTGCAGCTCGAAAAGTTATCAGAAAGAGCAGGGGGTGGACAGAGGAGGTGGTGGTGGTGGTGGTGGGGGGGTGGGGGGGTTGACAGAGAGATACAGAGCAAGAGACAGACAGAGAGATGCAAGGACAGAGAGAGAGAGAGAGAGAGAGGGTGATAGTGAGAGAGAGACAGCAAGAGGAGAGAGGGAGAGAAGAAAAAAAAGAGATGGCAAGAGAGCATGAGCACATAAGAGAACGAGAAAGAGACAAAGACAAGGAGAAAGAGACATATGATGCTCTCTTTTGAAAGTTCCCTCATGACAATGTGTGAAAATATTCGGCTGCATAATTGTGCAAACATTAACCTTTGCCCTCTCGCTGGCAGGGAAAATTGCCTGTCAACCTTAACACGTGTGGTGGGCGCCCGGAGTCGGCTCAGGAAAGACGTAAGCACCGTTCTGTTTCAAGACACAGTGGCCCTTACCCAAAATGAGGGCACTGAATCTGTTGTTTTTCTCCACACAATCCTCACTCCACACCGTCTGTTTATTGCTGCCACAGGCAGGCTCTGTTCCAGGGATCAGAGGTTCAAACACAGTCACTCTGACTCGACAAAACAAAAACAGAAACAAGAAAGGGAAAGCTAAGATCAAAGAATACAGTACGCATGACTAAGGTGAACATTAAGCCTCTTACTAAGCTTCACATTTGTCATCAGTAAAGTCTGAAAAACAACTTGTAACATCCTTTAGGTTTCTGAGCTGTTTTTGCAAGCAAGCAGTTTTATAATATCAAAATTAATGAGACATGCTCAAAGGTAACACTGGAAACTGAACATTTATTAGATATTTAATATTTTCCCATACATGGACCACTTCATGAGGTCCACCTACATTGTTATTTTCTTAATAAAAAAAACAGTTTTGCATGTTGCAATTATAACACCAAGAAATTATACTTCTCTAATATATGTTCTCTAAAAGCCTCATCAGGAATTTTAAAACATCTATATAAAATGAGATGTTGAAATGCAAAATTTAAAGAAACTCATAATATTACATGCATATACTAATTATTTAAAAAAATCCTCTAAAACAGGTATATACATACCATACAGGTTATTATATATAGTGCACTGGAGAAGTCAGAGACCGGTCTAAGCAGTCATTAATTATAAAGGTGTTAATGTTTCAGTAAAACAAAAAGAAACTAGGCAAGCCTAGTTGTTTTGCCAGACCGCCCTTAGCCATATAGCCATCGTCACAGAGGTGTTTCTGACATTTCAAAAACAGGAAAGCCCAAAATACATCCCCTCGTCATCAGAAGGTCTGGAGAAGTGTTGTACAGAAAATATGGAGGGCTAATAAAAGCAGAAATGAAAAAGTAGTGCAAAAAATGTGCTCAAAATATATAACACAGCATCAGTGTTTTCTTCTTAATTCTATTAAAAAATAAATACTAGGTGATCTACCACTAAGCCGTCCTGCTGAGCTTGTGAACCAACCAACGCTCAGCTGAAGCTCTGGCTACCACGCATGGTGTTGCGCCAAACACAGCCCCAGAAACACACAAACAGCATGTTCCTGTCTTATTTCCTATCATTGAGCCACAATTCACACTGAAGAACCTACTATTCTTTGGTTCCAGCTTTGAACAAATTTTTCTGGTTCGCGAACCAGTTAGTGGAAACGCGTCAAACTGTTCCAAAATTAGTTCACAAACTGGAATGTGAAATATAGCTGAACTAACAACATACGGTGTAGTAGCAGCACCTTAAGTTGTCTCTGTTAAATATGGCTGAACTAAGTCAGTCAGTAAGCGTAAATGCCTCTTCTAGGCCAACCCGGTAGGTGATCCGGCAAAAACATTTAACAGAATATTACACTGACACCTCAACAACTAAATATAATATAAAAATAATGTTTCAATATTTAGTGTCAGAGAACCTTCAGAACCTTTGTTTTATCTTCAGGAATATTTCTCATTGGCCTAAATATCATTCTTAAAAATCTGTTACATTACTCTCTTATTATCAGGGAGACACATTTAATGATATTGAAATAAGGGACTGTCAGTCCATTTTTAAACGAATACCAATAACTTCTTTAATGGGAACAGGGAACATCTGTGATTGTTGGTAAACACAGTACTCTCTGGTTGTTTACATTCAGAAGCTATGCATCTTTTACGAGGGAACAGTGTGTTTGAATGGGAAAATGACTTGTTTGTACATGGCTAAAATTTGCCTGTAAGTATTTATTTACTGTTTGAAATACCACAGAAACTCATTTGTAACTTGAACGGTTTAGTTTTGTAGCACTTTCTGTATTGCAACTCTCTCATGTTTGGGGACCTTAAGACTGTTATTTCCAAATTAAGCGATCCAAAACAGCAAAAATAAGTCACTATTACCCACCTATGGAGCAGGAATACAGCAATATCCTCATTTTGGGATAGCATACCAGATGAGACTGTTTGTTTTTTACTCCTTTACAGACACATTACACCAGTTTCAAGCACACAAAGAGCCCTCAGAGCCCGTTTAACTGAGTGAGCAACTGAAAAAATGCTGAATCAGTTTTTCTGAAAATTTCAGAAAGTACTTAAGAAAGCTAAGGCTTTATGTGGTGCATTGTAGTACATACAAAAATGCATGATTTTCTTAGTGATTTAAAATTCCTATTACTTGTGGGTAGTTTCATCCAGTCACTGCCCATACAGAGTTTACTGTGCCCCACCAGGCACTGCATTCCAGAGATGAACTGTTTCAGCCCAATGGAGTTGACATGTCTGTCTTCTTACTAATAGGTGAAAACTTGAGTAATGGAAATCGTTCTGGTGATCTAACAGATCTCACTCAATGCTTTTGGATTTATTTTCATGTATGTTTCAATAATCTCTTGGAATTGCTTTTCCTTAGACTTTTTCTTCTTCGTGTCAGTGGATTGTTTTAGTGGACTGTTTTCATTTCAAGAGAAAGAGAGAACTCTGATATTTGCACAGTATTGTAAGTGAAAACTAATCTCAACGGCCAGTTTCTGACAAATAGATCATGGCTAATATTCACCAGAAATTGACTGGGTGTTGGACTGTTTACAGCACAGTACGTTTATTAGCTTTAACTAATTTGGGTGTGGGGAGCTGGTAGATGGTGTTACTGAGGTTTTAACACACGTGTCACTTTCTGGTCTGCGAAACTGCACTAATGATGGCCAATGGATTACTAACATACGGTGTGTCAGAAATGGCTCCTAATTCACTGTTACTCAATATAGAGTGTACTATTGTAGGAAACTGAATTCAAGAGGGTAGTGAATGATTTCAGACAGTTAAGGCCAATTTTATGCTTGGCTCATCACAGAGCTTACACCATAGGCTGCACAAGTGCCAGCCTCCATTGTGAGCATTTATACATATGCATTGCTGTCTGTGTCATTCTGCAGTTACATAGGCACAACACTAGGTCTAAACCAAAAATATCTTCCTCTACTCTATGTAGTACACAATGTAGTGATATCGTATTATAGCGTTATAAATCTGTAAAGTGCATTATTTAGGGAGGGTAGAGCTCTTTTTTGAACAGAGCGTAGCTTACATGCTATGCCAGGAAAGCGAAAAAGACAGCAACAGTATTTTTTCCCAGTGTCTTTGCAGCTCAGGGATATTTTTCAGGCATCATCTGTGTTTTCCCTTGTTCCAATATTTTTAATTCAGCCTGTGATATCCAAACCAATATCTTAGAAAATCTCTTGCCATTAATATGCTACTGTCTGCTGTAGTGTGGAGAAGAGTATTTTATATTCCCAGACCTCCTGGTTTCAACCGGAACCATGTTGTCGCAGTCTGCACTGATGCAACGTGTATTCAGATATCTGGGGAGGTCAGGCTATGCCATAGGGTTAATGTCAACGTGGGACCTATGATTTGTTTACAGTGTAGGGATGATGTAGAAGCATAAACTGGATTTAAAGGAGACGTCTACCATTGTTGATAAGTGCTGTTCCCTCTGGTTTGTTTACATTCAGAAGCTCCCTGTTTTTTAAAGTGGAAAAATGTATGTGGCTAAAATTGTACTTGTCTGTAAGTTTGAATTACCATAGAAATTTATTTTGTGCATATTCAGTCTGTGTTTGCTTTCATGCAATTAGCCATATTCTGAATTTGGAGACATTTCCACCTTAAGTAATCTGAAATAGCAAAAATTAGTCACTAATACCCACCTATAAAGCTAGAATAGAACAATAGCCACATCTCGGTTCATGCTTTTCAAAGTTTGTTGTTGTTTAAAACACTCCAGATGCCTTTTCTCTGCCATGAGCAGAGAGAGAGAGAAGGAGCAGGAGAGGGGGATAGAAAGCCTAGTATACTGGACCAAGACTTTTTTCCTCTTTACTTATTAATATACACTGGGGCTTAGTAAACACATTATACCGGTTTTGAGCACGCAAAACAGACTGGAGAGCTAACAAATGGTTTTCATTAAAATCGTGAACATCACTTAACTCATGCAGGTTTTTTTGCACTCATTTTGAGTGCACAGAAAATTGTCCACTATACAGGGTGGGCCATTTATATGGATACTCCTTAATAAAATGGGAATAGTTGGTGATATTAACTTCCTGTTTGTGGCACATTACTATATGGGAGGGAGGAAACTTCATTTTGAAAATGGCCATTTTGGAATCAACTTTTGTTTTTTCAATAGGAAGAGGGTTATGTGACACATCAACCTTATTGATTTTAACATAACTTTATTCTTTCATGAGTTATTTACAAGTTTCTGACCACTTATAAAATGTGTTCAAAGTGCTGCCCATTGTGTTGGAAAGTCAATGAAACCCTCTTCCCCCACTCTTCACACTCTGATAGCAACACTGCAAGAGAAATGCTAGCACAGGCTTACAGTATGGATAGTTTCAGGTGCTGCACATCTTGATGGTATGATGTGGTGTATGGGGTACAAAGATAGTGGGGCCATTCTTCATCAATGGAAACCTCAAGGCCACTGGATATGCGAAATTGCTAAATGATGATGTGGTTTCCTCTTTATGCACTGAAGCTGGCACATTCCCTGAGTTTTTCCAGTGAGATGGTGCACCACCACATTATGGGTGTCAGGTCCAAGCATTCCTAGTTTCCTGGAAAATGGATTGGTCATCTTGGGCCAGTTTAATGGCCCCCAATGTCTCCCGATCTGACCCCCTTAGACTTTTATATTTGGGGTCATCTGAAGGCAATTGTCTATGCTGTGAAGATACAAGATGTGCAGCACCTGAAACTACGAATACTGGAAGCCTGTGTTAGTATTTCTCCTGTGGTGTTGCTATCAGTGTGTGAAGAGTGGGAGAAGAGGGTTGCACTGAAAATCCAACACAATGGGCAGCACTTTGAACACATTTTATAAGTGATCAGAAACTTGTAAATAACTCACGAAAGAATAAAGTTATGTTAAAACCATACCATTGTTTTTCTTGTGAAATTCCCAATAAGTTTGATGTGTCACATGACCCTTTATCCCTTTGAAAAAACAAAAGTTGATTCCAAAATGGCCGACTTCAAAATAGCCACCAATGTCTCCACCCATCTTGAAAAGTTTCCCCCCTCCCATATACTGATGTGCAACAAGCAGGAAGTTAATATCACCAACCATTCCCATTTTATTAAGGTGTATCCATATAAATGCCCCACCCTGTATTTTTGGACACTACTACAAAATGGCAGAACCAAAAACTGTGCACTGTATAGGGAATAGGGCACAGATTTAGACACAGTGATGGACTACACATCAACAGAGGAGCTGCAGTCTCTAACTGTACACCAATAAGGCGAAGCTACAAGGTGGAAATTTCTAATAAAGTGTCTGGTGAGAGTACCTCCTACAGCAACATCTCATCATAGAGAGTTGGCTTGTTTCGCGACTCACTGCCCTTCCTTCTTGTGACAAGATGGAAAATGATGGCTTCTGGGTGGCTGAGGAAACTTGGCGGGTGTTAAGGAATGCGCGAGAGGTGCTGATTGAAATATTATTACTCCATTCATTACTGTCAGCAGACGAATACACTGCCTCTGTGACTGGATCGAAACTGCATTTGCTGTGGGCTGGATGGAGCTGCATCAGTGTACGTCCAGCTGAAGGTGCCATAGGTGCGGGAGTCTAATTTAAAGGATACCCCACCGCCCCCAGCACCAACAGGAGCAGCCAGGGACAGTGACAATGCTTAATCATCTCAAGGCTAGATGAATCAACTCTTCACATGTGTATCTGCGAGGCCAGATAAAAGTGCCATACGAGGATCTGCCCGCTGAGATAAGACAAATCTTCCTCTTCCTTCTCCAGCTCCAGGCCTTGTGTTCCACTGCACCGAATCAAAGAAGAAAGACCTAGGTATCTGCTTTTGTGCTTAGGTGGGCCTCAACAGGACAGCTTCAGTGAAGGAAGATGTGTTTTATTGAACGTCAGCCAGCACCATACACATCACATTTAATCTACACTCATGCGTGTCAGTCAGACCTATTCTCTTGGGCTCTTTGATAAAAGCGTGCCCAAGTTAGTGTCACAAGATGACACTGTATCATCTTTCAGCTTGATAAGATACACGGATAGACATGGCACATACTAGGTCTATGTCAGATAAGATGAATGGGCCTTATATGCATACATCTATAAATTACAAGCCATAGAGCTGCCCACACACACACACACACCAACAACTTTTGCCTCAAACAAACCACACAAATCCCATTTACTAAGTTGACCTTGAGCAAGATAATGAAAATACAAATTAGCTTCCTTCCCTTCAGCTTCCTCCCTCACCTCCCGACTTATTTGAGCTGACACCAGCTGCATAGAAAGTAGGACTGCAGTATATACCCTTGATAATTATTATCATGATATTGGCCTTTGCATATTGATATGCCATGCAAATGAGCTATTAACAAATTACATTTTTACTGTGTGCTATTATCTTTGTGACTAGGAGCACAGCATCCATTAGTGGCACTGGGATGCCACTCTAAAGGATACCACATGTAAAAAAAAACATGAAATAAGGATACTGAAATAGATTATGAAACCCTTTACCTACTAACTATACACATTTATTGTCATGAATGCCTGTAGTAAAGAAAATCCTATAAATTACAGCTGTCAGAAGCTGTGCTGATATTTCTGTCTCTGTATTACAGGTCAATCTACAAGGCAAAGCAGGAGGAACTTCAGTTTAAACATACAAATCAGTTGACAAATCAGTTGAGTGTTGCTGGGCACAATATTTTTCCATTACTGCTTCATGCTAGCCAGCATACAATGAATCAATGGGCTCAAGGACACCAGTCCATTGCAGGGCATTACACACTAAGCACTTACACACTTTCGATATATGATATACCAGCATGTGTATTGGAACATGTGTTTTAAGAGAAACACCAGACACCAGCAGAAAAAAAAATCCAGCCATTAAAAATGATATCCCATTAATTAACTCATTCATTCATTCATTTTCTGTACCTACTTATACACTTCAGGGTCTTGGTGGGTCCAGAGCAAGATGGGAATACACCCTATAGGGGGTGCCAGTTCATCACAGGGCAACACACACTCACTACTATGGACACTTTTTAGCAGTCAATGTGTGTTTTTGGCCCATGGGAGGAAATTGGTGCACCCGGAGGAAACCCATGCGGACACGGGCAGAACACACCAGAACTCCTCACAGACAGACAATATTACCCATAGGTGGGTAATATTGACTTAATTTTGCAGAAGATAGAACAGATTTTAAAATTGGGAGAGTGCCATAATTTACTAGAGTAACAAAAGAGATTCGGTGGTATTTCAAACAGTGAATAAAAATGTACAAACAATTAAATTTAAGACACATAAAAACAGTTGCTCCCCCCAAACATACCGATCCACCTTAAAAGATTAAAACGTAAACAAACCAGAGAACCCACAATTGTTCTTTAAATGCAATGATTCTTTACAGAATTGTACACACTGAAATAAGCTATTGTATGTCGGGTATTTCTCTGTGATAGGAAATGTATTGTAAAATACACTTTCTAAAATTGTTTCTCAGTAGCCCCAAAAAGAGGGTTCTACTGCTGTTACAAGTCAAGGTTTTACTGGATTTTTTCCTTGGTGGTTACTGCTAAAACATGGCCATCTCTTCATGGACATAAATGCACAACTGACCTTGTGAATGTTTTTTCTTACCATAGAACTCTCAAGCCTGAGATCTAGCACACTTTGACCCGACTGTCTCAGGGACAGGTGCAGAAAAACCTGCTTCCTTTCTCCCTGCCTGCAGCATCAACATTCTCTTTTACAAATGACAACCTGTTCTTGATTTGAACCTTGAAAATACTCACACTTAGCACACATGGTACAGCACAGTCTGCTCAGAGACTGTCTGCTGGACTCTAAAATCACACTGTTAGTATTACATCTGACATTACATAAAATGATCCCAGGTTGGGAGAGAAAAAAAAAGTTTGATCTTTTTTTTTTTTTTTGCTACACTACAGGTACCAAGCAGAAACTGTAACAAGGAGAAGTGGTGTCTTTGATAACAGGCTACAGAAACGTCTGCTTGAAATGCTGGAGGAAGCTCAAGCGTGTCTGGACTACAGGCCCTCTGGGAAATCGGCCTGGGGAAGAAGACAGCCTCTTTGGAAAGATCTTCGATTGTACGCATTAAAATCTGACATTTCGAAACAGCCAAGTGCTGGACCACTTGCAGTAAACTGGACTCTATTGTTAAGCCTCATTAGAGATTGGATTTTTCTTCTGTTAAGTTTTCGATACACAAGTCTTTACACAGACACTCCCAGATAATGAAGTGAGCTTCCAAAAGCCTCCTGCTCTACAGCTTCATTTGTATTCTGAGGCCGAAACTGAAAAATAAATCGTTCAGGGCAAAAGACACATTTAATTTAATACGGCAAAAGACACTGCTTAAAACTTGTTAATGAAGCTGCTGGAAAGGCAAACCTATGATTAACTGTGCAACGTCAAAATTAAAATTTTATTAAAAATAATAATTCTTAGTGTATTTAACCAATGTATTTAGCAAGCGTGAACATAGCTGGAGTACTTTATATATATATATATATATATAATTTTTTTTTTTTTGTAAACCCTCCTGTAAAACTAATAGTGCAGTTTCTTTGTTCATTGTGCAGAGAAGCATCACAGTGATTCTGAAGGTGTAAATTTTAGGTAAAAACATTACACGGTGTTCCTTTAAAATGCAAAACTGGTTATATGTGCAACTTGTGGTTGTTCTATATAAATCTACTACAGACATCTGTATGACATACAGATGCCTTAGTAGACAGTGATCAACATGAAATTAAAAGTTGGTAATGATAGATATGCCAAAGGTGACATGTGTATGGGGTAATTACCAGGCCCTGGCCCAGAGATGCACCATATAAACAGATCATAAATGAAAAACACATTTTCTTTTCAAATTATGTGCAATTTGCCTAATGTTCTGAGAAACTGGGAAGTTTGAGAGTTAACAGCCAGTCTGCATTAATGGACAAGTCTGATTCTGAAAGGCTGTAATCTAATGCTTAAATATCATATTTTCTTTTGATAGTAAGTGCAGGCATCCAAAAGTATTGTATAGGTGAACAGAAGATGGCAGCAAAGGTTCCACTTATTCTGCCATTAGGCCCATTACCGATCCCCATGTAAGTAAGAAAAAAATGTCTCTGCAAACCTACAGCAAACCTTAGATCTCATGTTCCTCTGGGAACTTTCCTCTGGTTTATTTTTAAATGAGCATCAGCCTGCATTCATTATCTTAATTCTCATCAATGATGAATGATTAGCTTTCAATCAAATTCAATGTATTTTCAAATTACAGAATGATGATTAGCATCTCTTTGTTTTAATGGAGTTCTGTATATAGTTGAAATGTGATCAAAGTTATTTGGAGTGGTCTTATTTTAAAGGGTTGGCTGTTAGCAAGGAGATGGCGGACCACGGCTGATACACTAAGGGCAATGTTGAAGATCCACTGGTATTTTGCACAGCATTTTCTGAGTGGACCACCTGTGATTAAACAGAATTTTAGACAAAATGCCACATTTTAGCACTTATCCATTCACAGTCCAATTTAGAAATATTTAATTCACCCCGTTCTTTGTTATTTTTTTATAAATTAGATTTGTAAATAATCTTAATCCAGCACAGTCTCAACATTTTCAACATAATCAATTTATACCAGGCTTATACTCGTTTCATCTCTCATAGCTGTTGGAAATATTTGTATCAGTTTGTTTTCCACAATAAAACTCTCTGTGAATTTGAAATCAGAATTAGTTATATCCTGTACACAGGACAGTCATCTGAGTGGTCCAGTGGTGGACCAGCAGTGGTGTGCCAACTTTTTACGATATGCTCGCTGTCTGGGATCACTAATGTGAACAATTCTGACACTGTTTAGATAGAAGGAAGCATTTCGCATCAGACTAATTGTTTGCATGTCTTACCGTTTGAACATATCTGCGAAATTTCATTTGAAAGAGACACAGCCCTGCAATGCAATGATGGGGAGTTAGCTTGAGCTTCTCACAGCATTCATGCATCATATTTTACGAAAAACAAATTTATAGCGCCGACACGTTCATTAAATTATCAGAAAAACGAACAGTGTCATTTATTTCCCCCAGTGCTTAATTTATGGAACATTACACCTGTCTGAATCTCAACAAATTCAGTTTCATTTGGAAGTGGGCTCTCTTGTGCAGAACTTGCCCAAAACTGTTTTCCAGTTCCTCATTAAGAAAACGTTTGAGTGTTTGACGTCAACCACTTGATGACGCTGTTTGGAAATGGACTGCAGAGAAAGCCCTCCTTTGCACTGCCTGGAGTGGTACATTTAGTGAGAGAGAGAGAGGAGTCTTGGAAGTACTCCAAAAAGGCTGAGCCAGAATTCTGAGCGGGTTGTCGTTTCACTATTTACTGTCCCTCAGGATACAATTATTTCAGACATTTTATTATGCAGGTTTCTCGCAGCTTCATCCTCTTACCCAACAGTCTATAGCCGGGAGGAATAGCCCTGCACATTTGTAGGAAATTTATCTGCCTATTGTGTTGGGACCGATGGTTTTTTATCAGTTCAAATAATGTCCCATTTATATGTGCTTTCTCATTATATTGTCCCTTTTATTATATGCTCATTATCAACATACTTTAGGGGTTGTAAAAATAAAAATAAAGAAAGACTGCAAGGTTTTGCTGAGATATTAAGCCTGCGTTTTTTCAGGCTTCGTTGTTCAGACTTGCACCAGACAGACTTTTCATTTGAAGCGTCTTCTGTAGTTTAATGCCGCCATCTTGTGGTCGACAAAAACAACTGAACCTTTCTTTAATTCTGCATTATTTTGATTAATTTCAATGTACCCGCTAAACAACTGCAGTCAATAAGCAGCAGTGAGAAAGCTAATTGGAAATTAGAAGAAATTTGAAGATTTGAATTTTATTTATAGTGTATTTTACAACTTGTGTAGTCAAAAGCAGCTTCACACAATTCTAGGTCCTAGCCACAAATGAGTAAGCCGGTAAAGAAAGATTCCTGGAGAGAATGAAACTTTGAAAGATGAATCAAGACTCAACGGGCTACCCTTTCTGTCCTGTTTATTTCTGGAGCAAACCAGAGCATATGAAATTATGCAAGATAAACCTATAAATATCCCACACACAAGAGGCAATAGGTGTACAACAGTAACGAGTGCATCAAAAGCTCTGTTAAAGAAAGCACATTGTGAGACCGTTTAACCATGTGGAGTTTGAGCTAGAGCAAGGCAAAAGGCGAACACCATCAATTAGTAGGTAGCAAAGAATACAAGAAATTTCAGCACATGCAGATGGTCCAAGGGAGGTGAGCATGAACCTCTAAATCTCTATGTTTGCTCTGAAATGTAGCATGCAGATGCCATCCAATGGTTAAAGTCAGTCAGAGGCCTAGCAATCAGGGACCCCCAGCCCAAAAAATCTCTTATCCTTCTGTTCACTTTTTTTTTCTCTCCAATCCACAGCTCTTCATACTTATGCCTCTCCAGTTTTCAATTTTAATGTGTAATTAGCCAAGCCAGTGAATAATCAAAAAAAATATAGCTATGTCCTTTTAAATCTCTTCTTTGACCAAGTGTACACTTTGTATCTGCTTCTGTTTGTAGATTTATACATTTTGGAATGACAAATTTCCTGATGCTCCCTTTTTGTTCCTTATACACCATATTTCCAATTATTTCAATAATATTTGCAGTCAGGGGGCAAATGTTTTAACATCCAGTGTTGTGTGATACACCCAGCAAATTAACAATTATGTGGATAAATGTATCTTTAGAATATAGTCAGCCATAACCATTAAATTATCTTCTTGTTTCGATGCTCATTGTCCATTTCAGCTCCACAGACCATAATGGTGCACTTTGTAGTTCTACAATTACAAACTGTAGTTCATCTGTCTCTCTGGCTCGCTTTAACTCTGTTCTTCTATGGTCAGGACCCCTAGCACCAGCACAGAGCAGGTATGTTTTGGGTGGTGGATTGTTCTCAGCTCTGTCATGTCAGAGCCTGTAGCTCATCATTATGTGTTGCTCATCCTCTAGTCCATTATCTGTGGGACACTTTTGGATGAATATATTGGTCGATTATTCTCAGTCCAGCAATGACACTGGGGATGTAAAAACTCCAGCAGCACTGCTGTGTCTGATCCACTACCACGTCAGTGTCACTGCAGCTGAGAATGATCCACCAGCTAAATGATAGGGTGGTATTTCACAAAGCAGGATTTCTCTGTTTAGCTAGATAACTTAAGCCCAAAGTCAATCCTAACCAATAAGAAAAGAGCTGAGGGAGCTTTCAGTAGACAGTCCTTAACTTTGGGCGTTATTTAGCTAACTGAGAAACCTGTCTTTGTGGAATTC
Organism: Hoplias malabaricus; assembly: GCF_029633855.1. Lineage (NCBI taxonomy): Eukaryota > Metazoa > Chordata > Actinopteri > Characiformes > Erythrinidae > Hoplias > Hoplias malabaricus. Next base: position 19,815,618 of record NC_089802.1, read on the forward strand.
CCCTCTGGTCTGTGGTGGTCAATGTAGCATTATTGTTCGAATGTTTAGCTTGTGTATATTTAGGTTTTTCACCCCAGCCATATTCCGCCCTTTTGATTGGTCAGTGTTTCACATTTACCTACGGTTCTCATGAACATTTGGCCAATTATGTGGCAGGTAGGTGGGACTTAATACTGCTGAGAGGCTGCGTCCAAATCCTCATAGACTGAAGTGGAGGATGCTGATGGGAAAAGGGGGCGTGTCATGTTTATGTGAACCTCACGGCGGGCGGAGTTACATTTGCTCTCAGGTGTGAGCAGCCTAAAGTAATCGTGTGGAGAAGTGTTTGCGTGAAGAACAGAAGAGACTTAAGAGAGGTGTTGTTTTGTGTCCGTTGAAGCGAGTCAAGCCCTTGGTTCCCGGAGCCATGGCCCCGCGCTGTATCGGGGGCTGTGTGCCGTTGTTTGTGCTCGGCATCGTCTTCGACGTGGTCGGTCTGGTGGTGCTCCTGGTCGGTATTTTCGCGAACCTGCGTTTGGATGGCCGCTACTACGGAGATTTTCTTATCTACACAGGCTCCATCATCATGTTCCTCAGCCTGGCGTGGTGGGTGCTGTGGTACACGGGCAACATCACCCTCTCCTCGGAAGATCTCGATAAGATAAACGCACTGGACGACTTGGCGCACTGGGCTCGGAAGATCTCCAAGAGACTGTCAACATCTTCCAAGGGCGGAGTGAAGAGTCTCGAGTCCGGCGAGAAGAAGCTGGTCTCTGCAGGAGGTGGAGGTGATGGAAAGGCGGTTCCGGTGCACATCCCCACACGAATAACGTGGCCAAACTCTGAACTGGAGGGACACGACAACGCAGCCTTCGAACAAAGTCTGGAGATGCCTTCAAACAGCGAGAAAACCGTGGAGTTGGACATCTTGAAGAACTCCGAGATAATCCCGAAAGGCAGCGACATGAATGGAAAACCTGAGAGACTTTTATGATTGATGGCTGGAGTAAGGGCCTATATTTATTTGGTAAGTTTAATGCTTTGCCTCAGTATTTGTAATTGTTGTGTGCTTCTCTTGACAAAAATGTCTTCCAAGATACAAAAACTGTTGTATCACCGTTTAAAAGTAAAAAACAGACGTCCAACTCTTTCATAATCGAGTCTTCTACTTAATACAAAGCTTGAGAAACTTTTCAGTGGTGAAATGTGTTTCGTCATTGTGAAGAAATTAACCGACACAGAATTCTACACGGTGGTGGTGACAGGAACCATGTTGTGTTCTTCAACACAAATACAAACATAGCCTTTATTACAGTTTCAAAGCTGTTAGCAAACCTACATATTTTCCAAGTTTTTGATATGAATAAAATGTTTGTGCTCCCGAGCAGGTTTTTTTTTTTGTGGTGGCGTGTGTGCTATTAATTGATAAAACACAATTCATGCCAAAACATTATGACAAAATATTAGTGGAACAAGGGCAGCAGCTATCTTGCTGTTACGTGGCTCCATTGTTAGGTTGAGGACTTTGTGTTCTCCCTGTGTTTATGTGGGTTTCCTCCAGGTGCTCCAGTATTCCCCCACAGTCCAAAAATATTGGTAGGTTTATTGACCATTGAAAAATGTCATTAGGTGTGAATATGTGATGCCATGTGATGGACTGGTGTGTTCCTGCCTTGCACAAGGTTCTGGACCCACTGCAATGATGAACAGAACAAAACAGATCCAGAAAATGGCTGAATTAATTTATTAATTGGGAATTTTATTTATATAATAACGTTTAGATACATTCAATTCTTCACTCGTCTGGTTCTTACCATCACCAATGTGAACAACTCCGTCTCTGTAAATTTCTCTACATTAAATTACAGAGAAAATGTGAAAAATATTTTGTATACTCTGTCAGTTGCCAACACTGTCAGTGATGTGGTAATATCAAGGGCAGGCTAATCATTTATTACCTTTAATAAAAGAACACAACTAGGTTACATTTTATTTGCAGTGATTTAAAACATCCAATTTCATCTTTTCAAACTTTATTTTAAGAAAATGTATAAATATTCAGATTTCCTTTGGAAGACAGAATGTATTGATACTTTGTTACGTGAATTTGAGGCCACTATTGTACCATTGCCTATACTTTCAGTGAACAGATATGAACCTATACTTTTTTTTTTTTTTCCCTCTGACAATCATGTTTGCAAAATTTAAAGTGCTTTCAGAGGGAAATTACAAAGTCCATATTTTTAAATATTTAACAGTTTCATTTTAGGAAACTCAAAATTTAAAGTCATAAAAAATGAAATTCATGGGCATATGGTACAGTTATGATATTAAAGACTCCTGAGGACACCAGCTGGTGACAGTGCCGTAAAAAAAAAAATTCTGTGATGTCAGAGAGGCTTTCTTGCCCAAACCTTATTTATTCCTGTGACCTAATTTAGGACTTTCCTTTAGTCCTCAGCACTGAATATGACACCTGTTCCTGAGGGTGAGGTTTATGTGCACTGAGTAGCCTTTAGAAGGGCAGACATAGAGGACTGAGATATAATATTTTTAATAGTTCTCAGAATTTTGGTTCAAATGATTAAAAGTTCAATCTTTCACATTTTATGTTTTTATATTTTTCTTTTTTTAAATCAAGTCATCAAAAAAATATCACTGAATTTTTAATCACTTTGAATTGCCTTAGACTATCTGTTTGGAAAATGACTGGACAATTAAACCACTTCACCCTATACTATGTTTTTAACGTCTTCCTTTTCTGCTGTTTGTTAATTAGTATTTCAGTTCTTTTGTGCTTGAAAACTTTGCTCTTGTGTGTAGAATATAAATGTATAGGAGATAAAGCTTCAAAGATTTGCTTTTTTAGTGGGGTGTGGCTTTGTTAACAGTGCACTTAAGAGTTTGCTTCTGCAACATTTCAGTTTCTGAGATAAAGTGATTCATTAACCTTGCACAATGGGCCACGCAATGCATCGTGACTCAGCTATAAATTAAACTCGTTTGATTAGAATCAAGCTTTAATTTTCTGTTGATTCTCTCTTTCTTTTGCAGGTTATGTTCTGGCTGTGTGAGCAGCGCTTTGGCTTTAACAGTAATGGACTGCTCTTATTCAGGGAACCATATTTTAATATTGCACAGGTATATAACAGTTTCTTTTTACATGTATTTTTAAATGAAGACATATTTTTATGATATTGTGTAAATATTTGAAATATAGATGAATATATGAAATAAAAAACTTTCAGAAAAGAGATATGCTTTACATATTGTAATATTTTCTAAAATACGAGAATTAACATTTATTTTTATGTAAGCCACTTTTTCTGTTGAGCTTTGAATATGATACCTATTCATTTGTAAAGAACCTCTGGTAAAACTTATCTGGCCAACACATGCATACAACTTTAGAATAAATGTGCAGGTGTCATTTGCACTGTGGATATGTCCCCACGACTTTCTGTAATGGCTGATTTTAGTTCTACCAATTTTTTAAAGTGTACTATATTTCAAGTAACAGCTTGCTGCAGATACCTGCCCAAAAAGTGTTTGAAATTGTGCTTGAAATATTTGACAGGAGAAATAAATTTATACAAAAATAAAACACATGTTGGTAGGTGGATCTGCGACTCAAAAGTGTCCATAGGTGTGAATGTGTGTTGCCCTGTGAAGGACTGGCAGGGTGTGTTCCTGCCTTGTGCCCAGTGATTCCGGGTCGACACCGAACCCACAGCAACCCTGAACTGGATAAGCAGTTACAGACAATGGATGAATGAATCAATGTAATCCTCAGCAAACTGTCTTTGTTTTTTATTTACAAAAAGTATAACATTTTATGGGCAGCACGGTGGCGTAACAGGTAGTGTCACACAGCTCCAGGAACATGGAAATTGTGGGTTCAAGTCCTGCTCCGGGTGACTGTCTGTGAGGACATTGATGGGTGGATTGGCAACTCATGTCCATAGGCGTGAGTGTGTGAGGCCCTGTACAGGACTGGAGCCCCCTCCAGGGTGTCTTCCCGGCTCCGGACCCACCGCGACCCTGAATTTGATAAGCTTTTACAGATAATGAATGAATAAAATTCATTCTTATATTGTCAATAAAAATGTTATTTTCTCTAATAACAGAATCAGAAAACCTTTGTGCTAAGAAAATTCTTCTAAAATGTTTTTAAATCAGTGCTGGTATTTTCTGTACTGGCTTGACGAACACAGCCCTGAAACCTCTCACAAACCTATTTTTTTCAGACCCAGTGTTTATTTCTTTACAGAGAATGTGCATGTGCATGCCCTAGGACTTGATCTCTTACGCCGAATGCAAATTTGAGGGGCATCCGATCAAGAAATTGGTCCCAAGCACTTTTTAAAGTAACATTACGCCTATGAAAATATCCCAGTAACATGTAAACAGCTTTTACATTTTAAAAATTGTCTAGAGTATACACAATTATTCTGATTCTACTCACTGTGCCAAATGAGGACTGATGTGCCTTTCTACTTCAGGTACATAAAAACCTTTCTTCCTCTGTTGGATAAAGCAAAAAAACATTGACAGTAAAATGGCAGTGTCTGTACATTTGTCAACTGTCTGAGTGTTTGCTTAGAAATGTACAATGCTCGCCACACTACCTCCACACACGAGATAGCAAAGCGATGTTGATGGTTTTCGTATCTGATTTCTGTGATTTCAATAATGTAAATATTGTTTTATTTCATACTTTATTTGGCCAGCATTCATATTTTCTTTTTACATCCACCATTCAGTCAGAACATTAAAACCACTGACAGCTGACATGATTAACATGGGTTGTTTGGTTGGGAAGGGATGGGATATATTTTTAATGGTCCTTTTTACTACTCAACTTTTAGCTGATGTTATCAGGCAGCTTTAAATGAAAGTTTGATGGACCCAGCAGCAATAACTGCAGGAGGCCTGACATTCTTAAGATTTTGCAATCATTCAGTTGCACTCACACACACACACATTGCCTGTATACAGGCTTTAGACAAGCAGCACAGAATGGAACACTGGAGCAGCTGTACATGAGCCTAAAATGACTCAAAACCTCAAAAGCTGGACTATGCAGCAGTGTAACAGCATTCTATGAATGATGGACCACCATTCAATATATTTGGGATAAGTTGGATTGGTGTTTATGATCCAGAACTTATCTTCCAATAGCACTAACTGACCTAATAATAAAACATCTGTCTGAATATCATCAAATCCTCACAGAAATGTTCCAACATCTAGTATAAAGTCATTGTTTTACTTCATGAGAAACACTGGACATGTTTACAAAGGTATAATATTTTTTACACATAAAGAGAATGATATTCAGTTTTACACACCACAGTTAAATAATGTTTACTGTGTCCATAGAAGCCTCTCTCTCGCTCTCTCTCACTGTCTTTTTAATTCTTCTATCACACAAGAAAGGACTGATGATCTGAAAGTTATTTTCCATTATGTGGCATGTTTTACTCTCTCAAACATTGCACTGACCATAACAATAGCTGTGTACAAGGCTAAATATTGTGAGTAAATATATTCACGGAACTAGTATTTCTACCTGAAATATGAACTGTAGTGAACTTAGCATCTATTATGCAATAAAACTGGTTTTCCACACGGCACTCCCTTTGTCTCTGTGGATACTGATATTTGAGCCACAGCTTTTTGATAATGTCACTATGGACAAAGTGAACGTGCACAATAGCCATCAGGCCAATGGAAACATGCCATGGAAATTTTACTGGGAAGGAATATGTGTGCATTTTGGCTATTGTTCCTAGGTTTCATTAACCTGAATAGCTTTGTTACTAAGCTGAGAAACTGAAAATGCAGTAACATTCAAAATATTTGTAATTAATTATATTTGAATGTGGCATAAGAGTATAACACATTATGGAAATCATTATTTACTGTTTTGGGAGCTGTCTGGAATGTTGCTTGCTAGAAAAATGACCCACTTTTTACTCTGTATACTGTAAATAGGACTTTTCTCAGACCGTTGCACAATTTAGACAGGTTTTAATGGACATTCCTGTTACCTATTTGTTGGCATAAGGCAAGCATTGGCACTCACTTCTACTACATTACTTCATAACTAATTCATTCCTGAGGCTAGCATGCCATCACAAAATCACACAGCCTTAGTGACAAGTGTGTAGCACTGAAGAGCCAATACAGGCTAATGGGCCAGGTTTCTTTTTCACAGCAAGACGTGTCAAGAGAAGCCTCCAGATATCCAGTTCCAACACCTCAAAACAAGTGTAACATAATCAGCGATTGTTGGAAAACACTGTTCTCTGTGGTTTATTTATGTTAAAATTTTTTTTAAAAAAGCTGAAATTGTATGTTTGGGAAGAAAATCACTGGTGTTTGTACACGAATTTAACTTGTCTATATGTTTTTATTCACTGTTTAATCAACCACAGAAACTCATTCATAACTTGAGTTGATTAATTTTGTTTCTATTCACCAAGAAAGCTATCTCCCAAATTTATGGCATGCCCTTTTAGCCTAAAATGACATCAGCAATACAAGTCCGAATTCAGTTTTTACTAATAAAAATGAAATTCTGACTACTAAAAATGATAATTATAGATATCCATAATTCAGTTCTCACTATTAAAAACTGTATTTTCACCAATCAAATATATATTTAACTAGTAAGAATCGAATAAAAGAGATCTTTAATGTAATTAGAGATATCAAACATTGCAATCTTACTAGTGGAAATGACCATTACAGATTTCCCTTATAAAATTCTATTTGGCAAGACATTTTAGCTTTTAATCATTTTTTCTTAATATCAAGAATTCAATTTATACATGTGAAAATTTAATTATTACTAGTAAAAAAAGCTATTTTTACTAGTAAAGAATTTAAATCTTACTAGTAAGATTTCAGTTTTCATTAGTAAAAATTAAATTGTTGATATCAGAACTTAAATGTTCACTAGTACAAATAAAATTTGATATAAAATTGAAATTTTGACATCAATAATTAAATTTTTGCTAGTAAAAATGTCATTCTTACTAGTGATAATTCATGTTTCCCCATTCGTTTTAATGGTAAACCTTACTAGTAAGATTTAAATTCTTACTAGTAAAAATGAATTTTTACATTGAATTCTTGATATCAAGAAAAAATTATTAAAAGCTCAAATGGCTTGTCATAATGGCCACAATTTCAGTCTAAAATTACACTAGCGATACAAATCCTAACTTACTAGTAACAACTATGGCAAGTCGTTTGAGCTTTTAATCATTTTTTTATATTAAGAATTAAATTTACAAAATGTTACTAGTACAAATGCTATTTTTACCAGTAAGAATTTAAATCTTACTGGTAAGATTTCAATTGTCACTAGTGTAAATTTAATTTCTGATATCATTAATATTTAAATAAATATAATACATTTTAATATTTAAAATCCTTAATATCAGAAAATAAATGTTCACTAGTAAAGATATGTTTTCTGATATGAAAAAGTGAATTTTTACTAGTGAAAATTTAATTCTTACTAGTGGTAATTCAAGAGTTTCCCCATTCCTTTTAGTGGAGGGAACATTTTTACTAGTAAAAAATAAATCCTTTATATCCAAAATTAAATTTTCACTAGTATCAATTTATTTCTTGATATCAAAAATTTAATTTTCACATGTAAAAATTGAGTTTTTGATATCAAGAATTGAATTTTTACTAGTGAAAATGTATTTCCTGATCTCAATAATTGAGTTTTTACTAGTAACATTTTAATTTTTTACATGTAATAATTAAATTACAACTAGTAAAACTATACATTTCACATGTAATAATATAGATTTTACCTGTGGGATTCCAATTATTACTAGTAAAAAAAATATTTTCACTAATAAAATTATAGTTGGAATTTTTACATGTAAAAATGTAATTCTTAATAATAAAAAAGTAATTAATGCTTCTATATATTCAAATTTTACTAGTAGAAATTCATTTCTTACTAGTAAAATTTTATTTTTTGATATCAAGAATTAAATTTTCACCAGTAAAAAATCAATTCTTTACATCAAAAATTAAATTTTTACTAGTGAAATTTCAAGTTTCAGTTCCTGATATCAGAAATTAGTAGTGAAATTTTAATTTGATATCAACAATTAAATTTTTACTATTAAATATTAAATTCCTATCAGAAATGAAATTTTCACTAGTGACAATTGAAATTTTTCTAGTAAGATTTATATTATTACTAGTAAAAATATCTATTTACTAGTAACAATTGAATTTGCACATGTAAATTGAATTCTTGATATCAAGAAAAATTAGAGTTCTCTAATTAAATTCTTACTAGTAAAATATCTTTTTTACTAGTGAAAATACAATTTTTACTAGTGAGAATTATAGATATTTATAATTCTTATTTTTACTAGTCAGAATTTCATTTTTACTAGTAACAATTATATTTTATATTTGTTACAACATTATATTTTATAATGCTAGTAAAAACAGAATTAGGACTTGTGTCATTTTAGGCTAAAACGGCTTGCCATAGTCTCCCAAATGTGGCATCAATTCCACTTTAAGTAATCCAAAGCAGTGAAAATACGTCACTATTACCCACCTATGGAACAGGAATAGATCAATATCCTCATCTTGGTTAATTTTGATGTTTGGAGTTCTCTGTCTAAAAACTCCAGATGCCTTTTCACTGTCATGAGCAGAGAGGGAAGGCTAGCATACCAAACTGAGAAACTTTTAGCCATTTACTGACACTGGGCTTTAGTAAAAAGCATGTCTCTCTAACACTTTATATGTAAGGCAGTGTTCAAAAGCTTCTTATGACAGCTGACATAAACCTACACAGTAGTTGTAAAGGATGCTTAAATCAGCTTTTGCCAGCATCTTTTGTCATGTGGGTTTGTGATATAACACTTTTTTTAGGTGAAATGACTGCATTTTATAACAGCTGACATTGTAAATATGTGTATATCACAGTGACAAAGCTAATAATGCTTCATAGATGAAATCATTTACAGATGAATTAGAATATCATGAAAAAGTTGATTTTTTTCAGTAATTCCATTCAAAAAGTGAAACTTATATATTATACACATTCATTACTGACTGATATATTTCAAGTGTTTATTTCTTTTAATCTGATGATTATAACTGACAACTAATGAAAACACCTAATTTAGTATCTCAGAACTTTACAATATTGAAGACACCTGGTGCCACACTCTAATCAGTTAATTAACTCAAAACACCTGCAAAGGCCTTTAAATGGTCTCTCAGTCTAGTTCTGTAGGCTACAATCATGGGGAAGACTGCTGACTTGACAGTTGTCCAAAAGATTACCATTGACACCTTACATGAGCAGGACAAGACACAAAAGGTCATTGCTAGAGGCTGGCTGTTCTCAGAGCTCTGTGTCCAAGCATATTAATAGGGAAGCAAAGGGAAGGAAAAGATGGGGTAGAAAAAAGTGTACAAGCAATAGCGATACCTGCACCCTGGAGAGGATTATGAAATAAAACCCATTCAAAAATGCTGGGGAGATTCACAAAGACCGGACTGCAGCTGGAGTCAGTGCTTCAAGAACCACCACACAGACGTATGCAAGACATGGGTTTTAGCTGTCGCATTCCTTGTGTCAAGCCACTCTTGAATAAGAGACAGCATCAGAAGCATCTCACTTTCAAAAAGGACTGGACTGCTGCAGAGTAGTCTAAAGTTATGCTCTCTGATGAAAGTCAATTTTGCATTTCCTTTGGAAATCAAGGTCCCAGAGTCTGGAGGAAGAAAGGAGAGGAACAGAATCGATGTTGCTTGAGGTCCAGTGTAAAGTTTCCAGTCAGTGATGGTTTGGGGTGCCATACCATCTGCTGGTGTTGGTCCACTGTGTTTTCTGTGTGAGGTCCAAGGTCAAAGCAGCTGTCTACCAGGATGTTTTAGAGCACTTCATGCTTCCTGCTGCTGACCAACTTTATGGAGATGGAGATTTAATTTTCCAACAGGACTTGGCACCTGCACACAGTGCCAAAGCTACCAGTGCCTGGTTTAAGGACCATGGTATCCCTGTTCTTAATTGGCCAGCAAACTCAACTGAAAATCTATGTAGTACTGTGAAGAGGAAAACCAGGGGACACCAGACCCAAAAATGCAGAGGAGCTGAAGGCCACTATCAGAGCAACCTGGGTTCTCATAACACCTGAGCAGTGCCACAGACTGATGGACTCCACGCCACACGCACTGCTGCAGTAATTCAGGCAAAAGGAGCCCCAACTAAATATTGAGTGCTGTACATGCACATACTTTTCATGTTCATACTTTTCAGTTGACCTGCATTTCTAAAAATACTCTGTTTGTACTGGTCTGAAGTAATATTCTAATTTTCTGAGATACTGAATTTGGGGTTTTCATTAGTTTTCAGTAACAATCATCAAATTAAAATAAATAAACACTTAAAATATATCAGCCTGTGTGTAATAAATTAGTATAATATACAAGTTTCACTTTCTGAATGGAATTTCAACTTTTTCATGATATTCAAATTTTATGACCAGCACCTGTAAATAGAAAAATGAAACTAACCATACCAGAAGTGAACAGGTGCTATCCCATCAAAATGGCAAGTTGGCCCTTGTGTCAAATTACATCTATAGGAATAAGAATCCACAATTTTTCTTAAAGATTTTGTAGCCTCATGAATGGTGCCAGTTTGCCAAGTGTTACTGCAATCTTTAATAACCAGGAGAACATACAAACCCTGCTCTAGAAAACATAGTGTCACTTTAGTAGCCAAGTGTATATTGTGTAATTTGTTAATGTTGCTTTACTTTACAAATTTTAGAAGACATATTATACCACTTTTCCACAAACTTACACAATTCCTATGGTATTAATGAAAAGTCTGCAATCTGCTTTAATCAAAATATCACAAGGATCAAACAACACAGCACTTTTCATGTTCTGTTTAAACAGCTCTGTTCAAAATGTCTGGTTTAAGCGCATGTTGCTTTTAAATGAGAAAGAGCCATGGCTCAGTTCTGCATGAGAGCTCAGCAGAGGGGGGCTCTGGATTTTAGTCATTTTCACTCTGATCTCTTTCTTCTCTGTTATTTTTTTCTAAGTACTCTTATATGTCCACATGTGTTTGTCTTGCTTCATTTAAACTCTCTTAACTCTACATAGAAACAAAATGACTTATTTTATCTGATAATTTCAGATTTAGGCAGATCACAAAAGCACCTGGTTGTTTTATTTCACGGTTTATAGGTTGCTATTTCCCAAATTCCCAAATTAATTTGCAAATGCAGTCAAATGTTTTTTTAATCATATTTTTTTTCATCAGTCAAGGATATCATAATTATACCCCCACAATTACAGTTAGTTATTATAGAATTTCATCACAGAATTTCATAGTCAATGTTTGTATCATATACAGTACAGAATTCCAATAACATGTTTATCAAATGTGGGACAGATTCAAGACCTGCAGTCTTGCAATATTTTTCTAATGAATAATTCAAACCAACGCCCTAACAGAACTACAGTGTGTAACTACTCCCAGAGTCTATATTGTGATGGAAAACAAGCCAGATTGGTTTTCAGCACATACAGCACAGCACTTCATGGACAAATTAAGAATACTATAAATATAAACCTAAATATGACAAGTTGTAAAGCTATCAACAGTTGTAGTACTGTATACATGTATATTTTTCAAACTGAAATTATGTAACTCTCAGTTTCTACAGTCCATATTTACAAATAATTTGCAGGAACAGCCAGATTAGAATTCAATAATGCTGTGATGTCACATGTGTAAAACCATTTTCTGATATGCATACAGTGGGTTTCAAAGATCTAAGATCCAGTTATTTAAACCTAACAATAAGCACAGTGAAGTAAAACAGTGAAATTCTAAATAAAGAAAACGATACGTAAGAGGGACTATGGCCACTATGGACACTATGGCCACTAACCCACAGCAAAAAGGATGGAATCACCACAATTAGAGAGTGTTTGCCCAGCTATTTCAAACTTCATTTAAATTTCAGCAAATAAAATAATTTTGTAATAGCTGAACATGACATACTGCATAAAAATGTATTTGAATAGTTTAATTAAGGCAGTGGGAGGCATGTTGGTGCAACGAGTAGTGTAGCTGTCGCACAGCTCCAGAGTCCTAAAGCTGTGTGTTCAAGAAATATCACAGGGGGCTGTCTGTGCATTTTGATGTGTTTTCCCCTTGTCTGCTTATGTTTATTCCTACCATCCAAAAACACCTGTTGGTAAGTGGATTGGCCATGCAAAACTGTCCATAGGTGTGAAAGTATGTGGTGCCTTGTAATGTACTGGTGCCCTGTCCGGTGTCTGTTCCTGCCTTGTGCCCAGTGATCCTGTGTATGCAGTGGCATTGTTGCGCAACTGGTAATATCTCTGTCGCACAGTCCCAGAATTCTGGGGATGTAGTTTCAAACCCCACCTCAAGTCAATGTTTGTGAGGTGTGCTCTTGCCTTGTCTGTGTGGGTTTCCTCCATGAGCTCCAGTTCCCCTCCCAGGTCCAAAAATATCTTGCTGGGTGAACACACCTGTGGGTGTGTGTTCTTTCCTGGTGCCCAGTGACTCTGGGTAGGCTCCAGACCCAACACCAACCCCAAACTGGATAAAGAAGATGCATTAGTTATATATAGATAATTAGAATGTCATTTTTTAAGACAAAGTAGAGGTAAAAAATGTAAAAATATTGCATTTAAAAATAATGCTTACAGACGTTGACATCTGTTGGCTAAAAGCATGGCTCTAATAAGAGAGTCATCAAATTAAAACATAAGTGTTTATAAAGAACCGCGCCCCTGAAATGGAGAAGTTGTTCTTAGTCACATATGTCTAAAATTTGGTCTAGGTATAAACAGAAGGGTAAAGTTTTAAAAGGAAAACATACAGTTAGACCAAGGAACAAAACAGTTCCATAAAACTCAAAGCCATATGCCTTCGAAAAAAGGCTGCACAGCAAAACAAACAAAAAACTAATTGATAGAAACTGTATTCAGTGTTTGAGAGAACTGCAAGAATTTAGCTAAATTAAATAATATTTACAAATAATAAACAATGGAACTAACATCTCAACAGAAGAACACATGGTTATAGTGAGTTAAAAGAAGCAATGATGAGTGGGATTGACTGGGTGAAAGTGAAATTCAGTGATGAACAAATCTCCACTGGCCAAGGAGAACTTTTGTCTGGTGTTGTTCTAATGAAAGGTTTTAGGATAATTGCCTGAAGAACATAACCAAGTTTCCCCACTCATTCATGATATGGGGTTGCCTGTCAGCTAAATAACAGGGAAGATGGCAATCATTACCTCATTAGATATAGACTGAGATTTTGAACACTTCCATCAATAAAAAAATGTTAATGAAGGGTGACGAAATCTTCCTCAACACTAATTAATTCCACATATTTCCCTTTATGGTTCTAGAAATAAAAATTAATTTATATTTAATTTATATAATTTTTTGTTTTGCAAACCCAGAATGTGCAGCTACTAAAAATCATTTTGTGTCATATGTATGATGTGTTCATATGCTACAAAACTGAAACATCCCCTGGACACAGGATTTCTCAGTGTAACCAAATAACCATCAAGGTAAAGTGTGTCCAACAGATAAAGGGCTGAGGGACATTCCTATTAGGCACTAAACTTTGGGCTTATCTGAGAAATCCTATTATGTGGATTACTCAAATGTTGTGTTGATTTCATAATTTTGCTAGGAATAGTATTTTTGGGGAGAAAAAACCTAAGCAAAAACAAAAATTCAAACGTCTCACCCCTTTTAAGACAGTGGATACATATGTACATTTGCCATGGCAATAAACAAACCCTTCATCCTCCTTTCATGAAGGATTTGAAACATCCATCTTTAAGATGTGTTTGCATTTTCACTAGTTAACTGGGGCATCTTCAGTCAGCATTGAGTTTGAGTAAAATTTTTTATGTGGTCTAAGCCCAGAAATGACTGTTGTAATATAAGGATGCAACGCCATCTAGAGGCGAGATGCTTTTCCGTTTATTTATTTTTGACCACCGTGTTACACTTACCCAACTTCATGACAGTTCTTCCACAGAATATTTTTAAATTATTTGACGATTATCTAACTCTTTCAGTCTAATCAAAAAGCATGCCAGACGAGCATACTTACTTTCTAAAATTTTCACATTAGCTCACAGCAATAGGAAAATATAAGACTACCAAGGTTCTGAAATATGGTATTGAATAAATTGGTATTTTCTATTAGCAGCATAATTCAGTAAATATCACCATACCCAATTCTATAATCATTACAATGAAACTTAATCATTTATAAGATTGTGTTTCCCAAAAAGACAGTAGTAATCACACTTAGAACAGAAATGATGGCGCTTTTAATTTATGTAAAAAATGGATTTACCCACTGAAGCAGAACAACATCGACCACTTATTTTTTTTCTTGTGGAACATGTATGATCTGAGCCAACTTTTTAACTGTCTGAACAAAAAAAATAATATTAACAGGCAGAGAGACTGTCAACTGTAACACAAAATTAACAAACATAGCCAAGGACATACTGAAAACATAAAAACAAGGGTCAAGAGAGGAAAGGAAATAGCATTAACAAGTTAAGTGCAGTAATGGTCCAAATCACAAAAAAGGAGATTCAGTCTTTCTTTTCCTTTCCTCTTTCACAGTTCCTTTCCAAGGAACCAACTCAGGTACAGTATATTTTCTCTACACATTTTCATGCAAGCTTTGATGAAATATTATAATGAAATACAAATGGAAATATATTTCTTATTTCATAAGTTATCTGTTAAAATATGAAAAAGCTCTGAGGATGTGAGAAACATTTGGATTTGATTCAACAGAAGTAACACAAGTCCTCTACCAATAGTGTTTTCTTTGAGGAGGTAACTACATTCAGTTCCATAAACATACAAGTCCTTATGTTAAAAAGAAAAAAAAAAAAGAAATAAAATATAAACTTGTGTGATAAGAAATGCCAATGACCTCACTTCAGCTTTGTGGTATTTGTTTTGTTGTTGTTGAATATCTGTGCCATGGAGAACATAAATACAGACAAATAATATCCTAAGATACACGTGTACAACAAATTACTGCATATCTACTAAGGACTGCATTAGGTAGGTCGACATTGAGGCTAGCTGCCATGATACAGGAAAAGGCTCCCCATTCTACCCTTTGCCAATGAGAATCAAGCTTATTTCAAAAGAAATAAAAGACAAAGTAAATGACTAAAGTTGCAACTGTGTGCAGGTTCACAGTTTGACAACCTCCTTAATAATTGTTTGGCAAGTTCTTAATTCACCTCTTTAAAATGTTTGTCATCTTATTCCATTCGCTCAGTATATTCAACAACTGGGTGGATACAAAGGACCTGTGCCTATAAATTAGATCTACTCTATACACAACATAAAGTCATTGAATAGTTATGCTACCGTTAGGGGGAAACCATGGATGATCAGCCCACAAGATGTAATTACCTGCATACACAGGAATGTTTGTAGGTTACCTGGAGCCCCAATGAATTTTAAAAGGAGTAAGTTAAAGTTAAACTCAATTTTCAGCTTGTTAGGCTGCCAGCTAAGCAAAATTCAACTCATTCACAATCTCTCCACCTTCCAAGATCTGCCCAGAGGTAGAAGAGATGGCAGCATGGGACATCCCACTAGGAAATACCCAGGTTTGATCTAAAATACATTTTGTAGCTTAACGTATGCTATAATCAATACATGTATGCATATGTCTGAGTATTTAAACATTTAGTTAAAAGGCCTCCTGTCACTCTCTTGCTGTTCACTTTCAGTTGTCCATCTCACAACAGTGTCACTTCTTTGCATATTTCCATCTCCCATCTTCAAACGTCACTCCAAAAACCTTCTGTTGCTTTTTGCTTCACTGTTTGGCACCTTGGACAGAACGAAGAATGACATGGTTTTACTGGGTGGGCTGGAGGGCTGAACTAAGAACGGTTTTGTGAGGCCAAAGGTCATGATGTGGCAGCCCTAATCAGAGGCGTCCCTCTCTACTTTGATGTGAACGGCTCCTACATCTCCTCCGTCTTCAGTCTTGATCCGTTTGGAGTCAGCTTGCTCAGACTGGTCACCGTTCTGCCGCTTGGTGGGCAAGGACGCTGATGCAGAGGCATGAGTGGCCAGCATGTGAAGAGGACTTGCTACTGTAAAACAAGAAAAATCAAATATATTAAAAAAATATATATGTATATATTGTAGCTTTAATCTTTTATGTTGGAATTTGTAGAGGATTTGGATATATAGCGGGGAATATGTAACTGTATTCTATATGCATTAGCCGCATCTTTCCTAGAGAAAGGGCTCTGAAGGAGTATTCAAAAGATATGAGTCAGAATTTAGGGAATAATGAGCCTTCTGATGTTGCAAGTTAATTATCTATTACTTATGTTCATTATCATAGTTAATTAACCTAACTCTGTGGTTCCTAAACCTTTTCTGCAGTGCCCCAATTTAGATGAGATTAATTAAGCCCCCCACTACAACACATACATACATGTCCTGTGCTTTCAGACTCCACTAGAATTTATTTTAAACATTATATTCATACAAAACTGTAACTTCCAACTGAACAATACAAAAGAATGTGACGAATCACTTTTTACAGTGGAATCATTGTAAGTGACATGCATTATGTATGTATTTATTTGTCTTGCCCCAACACCCTGCAACAACTCTGCACCCTTACTTTTGGAACCACTGACCATATCATCACATCCACTGCAGTATAAGTGTATATGCATTTGAGATCTTTCAGCTCTTAAATTTGCTCTTTTTAATCACCATGTATTCTAATAGTCAAAGGACAATTAATTGGCAGTTTCCCAAAAAAAAAGGTTATTAAAAAAAGGAATCAACTTCAACAATATTGGACAATGTTATGAACACAGATTCTAAAAAAGATTGTTAGATAGTGCACAAGTATAAAGTGATGCTTTATTCATCACTTAATGTTTGTTAAAACTGCCAACCTTGTTCAAGAAATTGTTTCAAAAAGATGTCTTTTACCTGTGTTTGCTGCTCCTTGGATTGCAGCCACAACATGGGTGCCATTTTGAGTGATGGCCTTAACAGGAAGCTGGTGCTGACCCAATGGTGCTTGCTGTACTATAGTAACTGTCTGTATTGGTGTGGCTTGAGATGTCTGAAGGATACGATTGGCTCCACCTATAGAGGCTGCTGTGATGGCAGGCACAGTTTCTACTTTCACTACAAAAACAGAAATGTAAAAATAAAAATGAGAAACGGAAATGACACACACCATCCTCAATTTAATCTCAGCATGACGATGTTTAGGTTATGAAACATTTAAAGGGTTTAATAAGCACTTAATTTATGCTTTAAAAAGCACTAGTACTAATTAATAATTTCAAAACAGCTACTACAAATGTATTTTATATTGAAACTTATTTCTTCAAAATCCAAAAAACACTGGCCAAAATTGTCCAAAGACTAGCGAACCAGCAACTGATTCATGGGCACGCATGGTTCACTGATCAAAAATCACTGCCTTGCCCATTTCCCCATGCATCCAACCCAACTGAAAAGTATGAACATGAAAAGTATGAGCATGTACACCACTCAATACATAGTTGGGGCTCCTTTTGCCTGAATTACTGCAGCAATGCGGTTGAGAACCCAGCAATGTTATGAGAACCCAGGTTGCTCTGATAGTGGCCTTCAGCTCTTCTACATTGTTGGGTCTGACGTATTGCATTTTCACAATATCCACACAATACCCCATAGACTTTCTATGGGGTTATGGTCAGGCAAATTTGCTGGCCAATTAAGAACAGGGATACCATGGTCCTTAAACCAGGTACTGGTAGCTTTGGCACTGTGTGCAGGTGCTAAGTCCTGTTGGAAAATGAAATCTGCATCTCCATAAAGTTGGTCAGCAGCAGGAAGCATGTAGTGCTCTAAAACGTCCTGCTAGACGGCTGCTTTGACCTTGGACCTCAGAAAACAGTGGACCAACACCAGCAGATGACATGGCACCCCAAACCATCACTGACTGTGGAAACTTTACACTGGACATCAAGCAACGTGGATTCTGTGCCTCTCCTGTCTTCTTCCAGACCCTGATTTCCAAAGGAAATGCCAAATTTACTTCAATCAGAGAACCTAACTGTAGACCACTCAGCACCAGTCCAGTCCTTTTTGAAAGTGAGACGCTTCTGATGGTGTCTCTTGTTCAAGAGTGGCTTGACACAAGGAATGTGACGCTGAAACACGTCTTGCATACGTCTGTGCGTGGTGGTTCTTGAAGCACTGACTCCAGCTGCAGTCCAGTCTTTCTGAATCTCCCCAACATGTTTAAATAGGTTTTGTTTCACAATCCTCTCCAGTGTGCAGTTATACCTATGGCTTGTACACATTTTTCTACCACATCTTTTCCTTCCCTTTGCTTCTCTATTAATATGCTTGGACACAGATCTCTGTGAACAGCCAGCCTCTTTAGCAAAGACCTTTTGTGTCTTGTCCTGCTTGCGTAAGGTGTCAATGGTCATCTTTTGGACAACTGTCAAGTCAGCAGTCTTCCCCATGATTGTGTAGCCTACAGAACTAGACAGAGACAATTTAAAGGCCTTTGCCGATGTTAACTGATTAGTGTGTGGCACCAGGTGTCTTCAAAATCTTTTCACAATATTCTCATTTTCTGAGATACTAAATTTGGGGTTTTCAATAGCTGTCAGTTATAATCATCAGATTAAAAGAAATAAACACTTGAAATATATGAGTCTGTGGGTAATGAATGAATATAACATACAAGTTTCACATTTGAATGGAATTACAGAAATAAATCAACTTTATGATATTCTAATTTTATGATCACCACCTGTATAATCACACCCCTTGTCAGGTAAAATTGTAACAGGTCAATGTCATTAATGTATCTGTCTAGTTTAAACAAAATACAGACACATTTAAATTCAAAGTGAAGTGAAATTTTCAAGCACGTAATCTTCTAACCTTTGATCTCTTGGTGCTCTCCATTCTCCTGCGGCTCTGTCTGGGACACAGTTTGGCCGTCTGTGTGAGCATAGCCTGTCACTGTGGCGACTGACACTGGGATCTGGTGAACCACATGGACAGTCTGCATGACAGGTTGCTGTGCGTTGGAGGTGGACACAGGTGTGGCCACTGCATATGTCACAGGTTTGATGGTCTGTGGGAGCTGCCGCTGAACTGTGATGAGCACAGGTTGGCTGGTGACTGGTGAGCCTAGAAGAAACCAGAACAATGGGTGAGGCAATTTGATGACAATAACTGCTAGTTAACTTCATAATCCAGCCACATTTATCTAATACATCATAAGGGTTTTTTGTGGATGATATTCAAAAATATGATGTATGAGATTTTCTGTCTTAATATTATTATTCTTAAATATATTATTAATATAATAATATTAGTGATTACAATTTTCTTCTAGTAACATTCATTCTTAGCTCAAATATTACCTGGCGCATTCTGTGCAAAGCGAGCCTCCTGAATGACTGCTAACTTGGGCTGAACAGCAGATGTGGGAGTAGAAGCAGGTGCAGGCTCTGGATCCATGGGAACAGGTGAACCTTCCCGTGATAAGCTGTCAGGAGTCTGCACACCACTAGAGTGGGCAGACAGCACCCCAGTGTGGTTAGGTGAGGCAGGAGCACTCCTGGGTAGAAGAAATTGAGGAGAGGGTGGGGGGAGGAATAATAAAAGTGTTTAATCATCTGTAATGACAAACCCTAATTTATAAGGTGGCGGTTAGGTATTGATGTATTATTATATGTTAAAAGAAATAATAATTTAAAGCATCACACATGAAACACTTTGAATAGTTTGCAACATTGTTTTGCTGTGTAGCTTCCTATTGATCCTTTTATACACTGCTCAAAAAAATAAATGGAACACAAACAACACAATGTAACTAAGTCAATCACACTTCTGTGAAATCAACCTGTCCAGTTAGGAAGCAAACTCATTGTGAATCCATTTCACCTGTTGTACAAAATGGAACCTGCAACAGATAGAAATAAGAGGCAATTAGCAGGTAGTGACCACAGACCATTTCTCTGTTCTCATCCTTTCTGGCTGATGTTTTGGTCACTTGCATTTTGTCAGTGCTCTCACCCCTAGAGGCAGCATGAGGCGGTGTCTACAACCCAGAGAAGTTGCTCAGGTAGTGCAGCTCATCCAGATTGGCACATGCGAGCTACGGCAAGGTTTGCTGTGTCTGTCGGCACAGTCTCCAGAGCATGGAGGAGAAACCAAGAGACAGGCCAGTACACCAGGAGACGTGGAAGGGGCTGTAGGAGGGCAACAACCAAGCAGCAGGATGGCTACCTCCTCCTTTGTGCAAGGAGGATGTTTCTGCCCTAACTGTTAGAAACAGACTCCATGAGGGTGGTATGAGGGCCCGACATCCCCAAGTGAGGCTTGTGCTTACAGTCCAAAACCGTGCAGAATGATTGGCATTTGCCAGAGAACACCAAGATTCCTTCTGGGTTCCTTCTGATGCATGACAATGCTAGGCCTCATGTGATTAAAGTGTGTCAGCAGTTCCTGCATGATGAAGGCATTGATGCTATGGACTGGCCTGCCCCTTCCCCAGATCTGAATCCAATCGAGCACATCTGGGACATCATCCACCAACACCATGGTGCACCACAGTCTAGGAATTGACTGATGCTTTAATCCAGGTCTGGGAGCAGATCCCTCAGGAGAACATCCGCCGCCTCATCAGGAGTATACCTAGGGGCTGTAGGGACATTTTAACCTGTCTTGAGGAATTTCCACTGAAGTTGGACCAGCCTGTAATTTGATTTTCCACTTTTATTTTGAGAATGATTCCAAATCCAGACCTCCATGGGATAATAATTTTGATTTACATTGATCATTTTTATGGTATTTTGTTCTCAAGGCATTCCACTAAAGATTTTCAACTGTAGTATTTCATTCGTTGAGATCTAGGATGTATTATTTTAGTGTTCCCTTTTTTTTTTGAGCAGCGTACATATGGCATCTTTCAGCATTATACTCAATACCAAAATTGCGAACTGGCTTTCTATTTTAAAATATTTTGGGTTAAAGAGCTTTATTACTCTCTCATAGGGAAACCCACATCCACTCTGCCTGTCTAACTGTGCTATATTTGATTCTCTTGTATCACAAATTAAATTGCTAAAACTCCCCCATAGATACAATTACCTGACTATGTTCCTTTTCAGGCATCTTCCTCCTCTTGAGGATATATTTTAACAAACTTGTGTAAATTCAATCAGGAATATTTTAACACAACCCTTATACACAGAGTTACATGATTAAATTCCAACATAATTATAATCCAATGAAGTTACTGAAAATTACATTATTTATGCATTCATTGTCTGTAACTGCTTATCCAGTTCTGGGTCACGGTGGGTCCGGAAGCACTGGACAGGAACACACCCTGGAAGGGCATTACAGCATTATATTTTAAGGAAAAATTAAACTTTTTTTTATCCAGCTGTTTTTGAGCTAAAATATATGCACTGTACAGGGTAAGGATAGTAACATTAGCTGAAGCAACCTGGCCTTTGCATTTGTTTGTTTAATATTAATGAAATAATATTATAATATATATTTTTTTAATTTAATTTTTTAATTTAACACAGTACTGTGAAAATGTTGTGGCACTGAGGAACTGAACAGTGCTTAGAGTCACGTGCCAGTGTGCTGCCTCCTTTACAAGCAATGGTGTAAGTTATTTGGACACAGTGCTGTGCAGCCACTGTGCAATAGACTTGTATTACATTGTGAATGTTTTTTTAAATTTTACGCTGTGTTAAATCTGCCGTTCTCCCTTTCATTCGTACCTATTGTTTCAAACTACTATTTTCATAAAATTCTGAAGCAGCGGCAGCTATATAAATCCGATTGTACAATCACAATTTACTATTTTTTTTTTAAAATATATGTACACATATATACACCGTGCCGCCTGGCTCAGCAGATAGGTGTTGCAGTCACACAGACCAGCAGTGGGTTCCAGTCCCGCTCTGGTTGACTGTCTGTGACGTGTTCTCCCACAGTACTCTCCTCCGGGTGCTCTGGTTTTCTCCCACGGTCCAAACACACACACTGGTAAGCAGATTGGCAAATCAAGTATCCATAGGTGAGTGTGAATGTGTGTGTGTGTTGCCCTGTGAGGGACTGGCACCGCTTATAGGGTGTGTTCCTGCCTTGCGCCTGGTGATTCCAGGTGGGCTGCGGACCCACCACGAGCCTAAACTGGATAAGCAGTTACAGATAATTAATGAATGTACATTTGCATTAACTAAACCTGCTGCATGTAAATACAGTACTGTAACAAATCCAACCAAACAATTAAAATCACTGCATGCTTCCTGCACAAGCCACAGAACAGTGTGTACCCATTTCAAGCATAGCTGTACTTGTTCCTACACCATTTCTGATCAATACGAACCAATGTGAGCATCAGTCATTTAAATTTAATTGACTCATTTTGAAGAAGCTGTAATAATTACCTGGAGGACAGAGGGCCTAATGGAGTCCTGAAGCAAGGCACTCCACGAGGCCTTCGTTTGCGGAAGGCCTGATCCATAAGTTTGCTTTCTGTAGAGGGGTCTATCCTCCAGAAGGAACCTTTGCCTGGTTCTTCTTGTGATCTGGGCACTTTGATAAAATAACGATTTAAAGACAAATTGTGGCGAATAGAGTTCTGGGAGAGAGGAGCACAGGACAAGGAATTTTATTTCACTGTATCAATTTAATTCTGTACATGATTAGAATCATATTACATTAAAAAAATTAAAATGCCATTTCATGAAAACTATCAAGGTATTTTTCAAACAAAGTAATGAATTCTTACCTGCCAACCCTTGTCAGCTGTTCTGTAGTAGGGATAGTTTTTAGTAATATGAGTATATATTCCATTCAATGTAAGTTGTTTATCTGGGGCCATTGTAATTGCTTGGACAATCAGTTGTGCATATGAGTAGGGGGGTTTAGAGTCATCCTATCACACGTAAGAAAAGAAGAGAATGAGTTTGGCATAACTTCAGTTTTTCAGATAATGAATGTTCAACATTTATTCTCTGGAAAGTTTTCACATAAATAAAAAAAAAACTTGCAAAAGACAGCAAGATTTCTCTGGCTTAAAAATGACTTCTACGATCGTGGGAAAAAGCAATTCTCTCTGGGTTGCTTACATTCAGGATCTCTGCATCTTTTAAGGTAAAACAGTATGTTGGGAAAACAAGCCTAGTTTAGCCAGACTGCCATTAGCCATAGAGGTGTTTCTGGCATTTCAAATCAGGAAAGCCCAATATACATACCCTTGCTTTGGTACATCATATCAATGTCAAAATTCAATCAACCCATATCAATTAAAACATGTGGTTTTAGTTATGTGATGTACAGAAAATATGAAGGGCAGGACTAATAAATGCAAAAATGAAAAAAGGGGCACAACATTTTAGTGTATCAGTTTTTGTTGTTCTTGTTCATATTATTAAAAAAAAGAAAGAAATTATATATACTAGGTGATCTACCACTTAAGAACAAAGAAGACCAAGAACATTTTGTTGATTTTAAGAATTACATTTACTTATTTAATGTAACAGATTAGAGTAAAACACATGAATTTAAGGAGGCTGTGCGTTCCTATATGGAATTTTATAAACACACTAAAGCCCAATTTATTCTTCGAACCCTACTTCGTAGCCTGATGCGCATCTCTCCAGAAATGTGACTACGTGTCGCATTGATGCACACTGTAAGGACTGTGACTGGTCAGAAGTCAGATGGACATTGTTTATGTAGAACCGAAGAAAGGGACATGAAATCCTCTCCTCCACACACATTCACATTCACAGCGAGAAATTTCCTCAAAGAATTACCTTAAATAGTGCGCTTTAAAGATCCTTAAAAGTAAATTATACTGCACCACTACATTGTGTACAATTTAGTGCAGAGGATGACGTTTGAAATTCAGCCATAGTGGTGCGGGGGTGTAGCTGCAGAGTGACGCACACACAAACGCAGAAGTATAAATTCTCGCAACAGCGTACAGCTCTTGCGTAGCCTACGGCGTAGGCTGTGCATCGAGTCAACGCAAAAGTATAAATCGGCCTTAACACCACAATGTCTCCCCACCACTTCCATTTACAATATTTCAGGCAAAGACACTCACATGAAATAAGGAATTCAGCAGTCCTCCTCTCTCTGTGAGATATAATACACGTGTAAAAGTTGCAGAGTTCCAAGTCGTCATGCTGAGCTTGTGAACTGTGAAGAGCCTTAACTAACGCAGAGCCAAACACAGCCCCAGGAACACACAAATGAAGCATGTTCCTGTTTTATTTCCTATTATTTATTCATATGAAACGTTGTAAAAGGACCCTGTCCAACTCCACTGGATAATAACGCTGTTTGAGGCTCTGGGCTCTTTGGTTACTGAACCTCAACATGCCCACAGACGAAGCTTGGTGGATTAGTCAACAAACTGGAATCATTACGGTTCCTTGTTGGTGGAAAAGTGCTTGAAATATGGCTGAACTAAAACAGATGGTGTAGTAGCACCACCTTGTGAAATATGGCTGAATAGGAGAAGATGAAATAACATTCGTACTCACGCATACGCGTTTCTACATTAGGAATCAGTCAGTAAGGGAAAAATTACCTACCGGCCCGGTAGGTGGTCCATGAAAAACGGCTGTTGTTTAAACGTGGCTGGAGTTTAACCTGTCTTTTTGTTCGCTGTTTGAATTATCACAAAAACTAAATTTTAACACAAGTTGTATAGTCTTGTAGCACTTTCAGTAACGCAGTTACTCGTTTCCTGAATTTAGAGACATTTCCACGTGATTTACAAGAATATGTCAATATTACCCACACATAGAGCAGGAATAGATTACTATCCTCATCTCAGTTCATATTTGGAGTTCTCTCCCATGGGCATAAAGAAAGACAAAGCCTAGCATACTGAACCGAGAGAGAGTTTTTTTTTTTCCTTTCATTATTATTTTTCTTTAAACAGATGACGGGAGTTCATAAACACATTAGACTCGTTTTGAGCACACAGACTGGAGAACTAGCAAATTGTGAGGAAACATTCTGAATTTTATAAAAACTTTAAATACAGGAATCTGTAATACATTTCTTACATACATATTTATTGACATTCATTTTGACCTTGAGTGTTTCATTTTGCCCACTTATTCACCCACAGAAAGTGAGGTCAGTTTTAATATTAGTATAATAACAATAATAATTGCTGTAATAAGCTACAGTTATTTAGTGCCTTTCACAAACCCAATGACACTTTTTTTGAGAAGGGTGTTTAAAAGAAGGAAGAATGGGGGTAAAAAAAATCATGCTCATGGTGCTTTTCACCTGCATGGAACCTACATGACTTGACTTCTGCTCTTTTGTTTTTCCAGTAGCCAAATCTTTGGCTTTTATTCCCTGCTCGTGCCTGGTACAAATCAAGACAAGTAGAAACTAAATGTGATGTGCAACTTTACCACCAGCACTGTTATGGTTTTCAAAGCCTGCGATTCCCATTTGGAGGGGTATTGTGATGTTGCCGAGTCAATTTATGCCAATCCCATGCAATGGAAAAGCATAATTGGTCTCCCGGCCTTGGACGGCTGAAGTATCACCAGGGATTGAATCCGTGAGTTCCAGACATTAAAGTGAGTTCTAAGATTGTACTTCATAACATACTTTAAAATCTAACATAAAATATACCTCAACCATCTCCATTTTAGTAATGCACGATGAAACATCGGAATTATATCGGTATTGGAGATGATTTAATTTAATGTGTAAAGTTGAAACCAGTTTCTGTAAGGAACATTTAGCTAATTAAATGTGGCTAAAAATTGTCTCAGGAGACTCTTTTTATTGTTTGTGAACAGATGGTTAAAATGATATGCAAATAAGTGTTACATTTGTTTGAAGTGTTAATCGAGGGTAGCCTATATTTTTGTATAAATGTGTATATTGGCATAGGCCCAGAAGACTTATATTGGTGCGTCACTACACAATTTTGTTTAATGCAAATTTATAAAAACTCACAACCAGTACTGCACCTAATCAATAAATTGCAGTTAACCAAAATGCAGCAATTACCATCGCACAAAACTATGGCTCACATATTGGAGGTGTTTGGAAGTTCCAAGAGTAGAAAGGTTGTGAGCTCCATGTAATCAGACAAATCAGAAAAAACTACAGAGTTGCAGGACAAGGATGAGAAAATCACAATTTATTATATATATTTAGTCCGACACAAAACAAGCATAATGTTCCAAATAATTCTATAACTTTAAAAAGATTCAAACCTTTGGACTGTCTCCTCCAGATGCTTCCTTGTCATTTTCTGATTGGGAGTTGTCCCCTATGAGCTCTGCCGTAAGCCCCCGTCCCACCCTGTAACTGGACAGCCCTGCCCCACGTGGACTGGAAGGACATGAGTTGGCAGCACTAGGGAAACAGGGTACAGTCTTTAGGGATAGTAAAGACCTTTGTGTTCATATCTACCAAAACATATGCACACATGAATGACTTCAGATGAGAGAATCGTTGATATGGTGTGGTAAAAATTTGGCAGGCATTTATGCAATTCTTTTTGACTCAAACACATTTCAGGTTGGCATGGAAAAAGCAAATACCATTACATTTTTAATCAACTTACGTCTTTGCTGTTCTCCTCCTACTATCTCTAAGAATGTCAGTGAATCCCAGAACAATGTGGTACTGTTCCATTACATGATTAAGCACCATCATAGGTTTTAGTCTGACAATTTTCTGCAGATTTCAGAATTCTTCCTGCTGCTACCATCTGCTTTAACATCAATTGAGGTGAGTCAGACACTGCATCAGCTATACTGTACATGCCTAAAGGCATTTACAATATCTCAGCCTTTCAGGCATGATGTGCTAAGGATGGCAGACATATGATAAAGAGTTTCACTTAAAAAAAAAAAAAAAAAAAGTATGTTGGGTGAGGTGACCGGTTTTCCAAAGTTAATTAATGCAAAGTTAATTTTTCCATCAGGTGGCATCTTAACACAAAGATAAATCGCTTTTTTAGTGTCTGTCTAAAACTAGTCAGTCTAACAATATCCATCTGTAATTTGTGGAAATTAGGGCTGCAAAAACTAATCGATTAAATCGATTAAAACCGATTGTTAAAATAGTTGGCAACTAATTTAATAATCGATTAGTTGGGTCTAAGTTATTATACACACAGGTACAGTTGCTACACGTGACGAACTCTGGAAGAAGGGTTTGAAAAATGGCGGAGGCTGTCACAGCAGAGGATAATGTTAGCACAAGCTGAGAGAAAAATGTACGACCCATGTCATCAAAAGTATGGGAGCACTTTACATTAACGCCTTCAAAGAACAGCGTTGGGTGCAAAACGTGCACAGCTGATCTCGCATGGCACAGCACCACAACATCACTGCACGAGCATCTGAAAATGAAACCTGTTGGAGCTGTGTGTGAAAGAGATTAAGTATAGTAAGTTAATTCTACTTTTCCTCTCACTCAATGTTACTAGAGCCTGCTAGAGTAGTTAAACAACATTTGTTTTTCTTAGTACATTGATATTACACTCGCGTTTAGCGAACAAGCCTTAGCATCCCCCCGAGTTCTCTTCCACCTTAAATGTGTCAGCTCGACCAGCAGTTCCAAAACCAACCGTAGTTTTAGTCAAGCTAATGTTAGCGACGTTACTTTTTCTCGACGTTACTTTTTCAATGTCACTAGAGCCTGCTAGAGTAGTTACACAAGATGTCTCATTTTTAGTAAATTTATATCACTCTTGTATTTAGCGAGTTTTCCGTTCCACCTTAAATATGGCGGCAGTTACATTCAGAGTTCAAAAAAATCAACCCAAACATTTTTTAAATAATATATTTAAAGCATTTTTCAAGGTCTAAGGTTTATGTCATTTCAATTTGCCTGCATTGTTGTCTGCATTTTAGATCAGTAGTTAACAACTTAAAAAGGGTGTATGTTCATATCTACACTTTCTCTCTCACCTCAGATAAAAACAGCCTAGCATTGCTGACTATGTTTTGAAGAAGATCTACACACCACAACAAGCAGCTGTTCTCACTGATGGTATCCTGAATATGCTAGTAATATTGTCTTTTTTTTTATTTTTTTTAAATAATCGATTAATCGAAAAAATAATCGACAGATTAATCGATTATCAAAATAACCATTAGTTGCAGCCCTAGTGGAAATATAGATTTATACTTTATAAGAATTAGACAAATTTGATTGACGACAACTTGATGCTGTCTGGTGTATGACATCTAGCATAAACTTCTTTTCTGCCTTAAAATGTGAGATGTATACAATTAAAGGTTATTTTGAATATATAGTATACCCAGTTCTACTGTTGACTGTAATAGATTTTGATGGTTTCCCCCATTTAAGAACCTCAAGGATCCTTCCATTCCTGACTATCTTTTCTTGTTTTAATGGCTCATTTGCAGCTACAAAAATTTCTTCTTAATCATGTATAATTTCTCCACAGCTTTAAAAAAGTAAAATGCTAAAATATTTTACTCATCATTTGGTCTGTGACTGCAAATGAATCACCCAGTGTAATAAACACTGCAAAACTATATGTCCCAATACTGAGTTCAATTTTCAAAAATGTCAGTTACCCAAATTCATGCACATATAAACACAAATACACTCCTTTATAATACTTTAAATATGCTGTTTCCTGATTTCACAAGCTCAAGGCCATCGTCACACTTTGGAATACTATTATTTGGAATACTTTGGAGTCTATTTTCACAACATGAACTCTCACTTCTACAAACCCAGCTGCCATTAATGATTTTTAAAATGTTTCTAAATGACAGAATATGCAAGGCATTTTTAATGGATTCTACAACCCCACAATTAAAATCCCACTGAAAGAAGCGCAGGGTTACCTGATAGTAATGCCAAACTGAACTGAAATTCACTTGGTATCAGAACTTGTGACAGTGCCAACATAAACTAGGAAAAGGTACAGACTATTTCAAAAAGTTTGGTGTTTATTTGTTTTTTTTTGTTTGTTTTTTTTTAAACAAACTAGGGTCAAATAGCATAGCTTAAACTTTTTTCTTTTGATATATCAAAAGTGAAATGTAGGGATGCACAAAAAAAATAACATTCAGGAATTTGTTTTAAATATGGCTTTTGACATTTATATTTGGCCAATATTTCAAACTGACTGGGGGCCATAAGGTGAAGCAAAATGATAGCAAAAAATTGTAATATGTTATGTTAATCTAGGCAGGTTTATAAATGTTTACATATCGAAATCAGTATGTAAAATTACAATTGTTACTGCTCCAGACTCCAGGGATAGTGTGCTTTACACTGATACAGCCAGGTTTCGAATACAACAAAAATTTCTTTAGTACACTTCATTCTACTATCTCTCTGGAGATGCATTAGTTGTGCACTTGATTTTATACACCAGTTACAACCTGATGTTGCCGACATACAAACTCAGTTAGGAGGAGTGCCCACTTGGCTGTACGATATTCAGGAAAAATACTGGATACCTCTACGTTTCACAATTCACATTTGTGCATCCCTAATTAAAAAAATAAACATTCTTCACAATGCACAGTGATATCAACCTGATAAATAAAGACAGGTACCTCACCCCAGTTCAACTTTATGAATAGAGGCCTATGCCCTTATAAAGCTTCAATAAAGACTTTAGTTTGTCAAATTATTTAGGGATCAAAGTTGTGCCTAAACAATGCACCAAAATCCTACCCTATTCACAGATTGGCTTTAGGAGTAGTTGTCACCTTATACCTGTATGACTCTGTTAAAGGAAAATACACCAACATTAAGAAGGTACATGATATGTACTGAAGACAGACTGGATATGAGCAAGATGGATTTTTACCTGATTGTGCCTGTGGGAGAGGGCAGAGGACTCATCAAGTGGGCAATGTTGTCTGGAATGTTGATGGTCAGCGGTGAAATTTGGGGCTGGACTGCCTTAACAGGGGACTCTGGGGCATTCCTCCTATCTTTCTTGCTGCTGGAAAGTGCGGTGAATGTGATCTTGATATTTGTGCTGGGGAATCGGAACGTGCACCTTTAAAAGAAGGGGTGTTATATTTAAGTTGTTAAGCATATTTTACCTTTAAACATTAGATATGCAGTGTACTTTATTGTGCTGTGGCACAAAATCAAAATTGGGGGAAGAAAAACAAAGAAAAGCCTAAACAGACAACATGCTTGTTTATATTTTATTATGAAGAGATAAAATGGTCCACAAGTACAGAGGGCCCAGCTCTAATTGCTAGCCAGTAACTGAATCCACAAGTGTCTGTGGTTTATATATGGAGACCAGCATGACTAGGTTACATAAGAGATATTCCTTTTTTAAGACAGATATATTTTTTTTAACAGACAGATATATTTGAACCAGTGCTAAACCTTACCATAGATACCTGATGTCAGTGGACACATGATGATATTTCATATGTTGCACCATTCAATGCATAAGAAAATTATATGAATAAACTACCTGGCCAATATTTCTCTGTAAAGTGCCAAGAAATCTTTGTCTATGAAAATATGACATCAATCTACATGCAAACCTGCAATTCCAGCACAATCAGCACAGGTTTACGCATTGCCACTTTTACTCATACAAACTTGCACATCAATTTTTGGTACTACAAGCAAATGGGTTTCCAACTTTAGTCCTAGTCACACGATACACCTTGCTAGGGGTGAGAAACATGGCAAAAAGTTTGAGTGAGTTTTGAATAATAAAAAAATGTAAATGTAAATAATTCTGAAATAATTGTTCATTACATACTGCAATAATCTGAATACTGCATGTTCATGTTCAAAAGCATAAAACAAAAAATAAAAGCCATGCAGTCTGTAAGATCGCAATACTGAGAAAGACAGAATCTCATATTGAAATAACACGTTGTAGATATGAGATATCATTATTATGAGCTTGCATGTCATAATTGAGAAAGCAAGCCATAATTATGAGTTGTTGAGTCATATAACCTCAATTATGATACTGGACGTCAATATTATGAGGGGGGGGGGGGTATACACACACATCTGAATTACAAAATAAGGTAAGAAATGTGTCATGTAGTATGAGTTAAGTTAGAAGAAAAAGAAAACAGAACAATATATAGAGTGAGGGTTCGGAAGATCTGGACATGAGACCCCTGGTGTAAAAGAAATGGTAATATTACATCAGTAATACCAGCCCCTAGCAGGGCAATGACACTCCTAATAACAGTGATAATGAGTGTTCCATGCAAATAATCTGTTGTACCACAAAGTGTGAACTTAGAAGAACCACAGCATAAAACCTCAATGTAGTGACAGAAAAGCTCGATAAACAAGTCACAGCATAGAGATGTGGAGATAAAAGGGTTAAAACACAGGATGTGGCTCTATGTAGCTACAGCTAACATTAGCTTTTCATGAAAAACCTCGGTCTGTTCACATATAAACTAAACACAGAAACGAGGCCAAAGGCCTTAAAAAAGCAGGGCTGATGTATATATACTTAAACGAATGGTCTATTCGGAAAAAACTGATGAAAACTGCAGTGAATTAAAACAAACGACAGAGAAGGGCAGTGTGGCGTTAGCAAACATGCTAACAGTCATCAACATGAGGAGACCCTCAGGAATGGGTAACACGAAAAGGCTTTAAAATACGAGGAGTATTTATTATCCTTATTATATTTTAATTATTGTTTATTATTTTAATTTAACACCACTAGTCATGGGGATTCTCCATAGCAGCAAAACAAGCAATTTTAGAATAAAATATTTGTCTATTAAGCAGGTTTCTCTCCTAATGTTGGACATGCTAAAACAATTCTACCTATTGTGACTTGTTACTGCTTATAAAGCACCCACTACTGCAAAATAAGAACCTGCATACATAAATCCTATTACCTTAGGCCGACCACCAAGAGTATTATGGTCATGAGAAACTTTGGTTTAAAGGGGTTAAAATAAGTTGAAGACGTGAGAGCATCTCTATCTCCTTTACAAATAAAAAGGATTTGTTTATATATATATATATATATATATATATATATATATATATATATGAAATAAAATAGGCATGCATTCATGCTGCGTTGGTTGTGGTTGTCATGACCAACACGTGCTGTTCGGCCAAACAAAACAAAAAAAGCCGCCCTAGCCGTGCTGCATTAAGGCGAGGGTTTTATTGCCTTTCGTTCTATTTCCTACAATATGCAAAAAGCCCATTCAAATCTACTAAACGCAGAGATCCTTACACTCGGGGTAGCTGTAGAGGGGGAGCTCCCCGCCTCTGAAATACTCCATCCACAAACACGCCGTTCTTGCCGAGGCAACGCAGGTAGAAGTCCCCGCCGCCGGCGCCGTCCTCCCCCGCGGTGAAAATTTCCAGGTGTCTCCTCGAAATGAAGCTCGAGTGGCCCATGCTAACGTCCACAGAGCCTTGCGACGAGTTCCGTCCCACGGTGACGGAGCGCTTCTTCATCAGATACTCGAACTCCCGGCCCTCGAGCCGCGCCACGGCGCACACCGACACCGCGTTCACCGCCATCTTCAGCGCTCTGCCGTTCTCACTCGTCCTTCAACCGGGGTTTTAACGGGGAAACCTGGAGCCGCTGCGGCCGCTCGCGCTCTGAGCAGATGGGGACAAAACAAAATTTAGCCCAGGGATGGGTTGGGGGGGGGTCGAATCGAAAGATGGAGATAAACAAAAAAAAAATTAAATGTGGAGGACAGCGCCAGCGGCTCCCAACCCACCGCCGCAACGGAGAGAAAGAGACCAGGGCAAAAACCCACCAAACAAACTGAGGGGGCGGGGCTAGACTGCAGACAGCGATTCTGACCAATCGGAGACCAGGTGATGTAAGAGAATCAGCCAATCGGCGCCCGTGGTCAGAGCTGAGCGTGGTTCTATAGGCCGCGGTGATATGCGCTCTGATTCTGGCTCACCAAAATGGACTCGGCTCAAAAAAAAAAAAAGAGTCGGCTCGTTCTTGCCCCAAAAGGCACTTTATTCACTTATCTCTCCCAGAACAGTCCTAGTGTAATATTACCCACAATTTGCACGTTTGTTGTTGTTTAATAATGTCAGAATGGGAGACAATTTAGGAATTAGAGGTAGGCAGACCAATAAAACAATGCAACCAATGAACTATTCGTCAATAAAGGAGAAAGTTAAAAAAAGAAAAATAAATCACAAAAACTAAGACGACAAAATACGAATAACTCACTTAGATCAAACCATGGTACAACGAGAGAAAATAACAAATCCACAAAATATTTCTCAAAAATACATATAGAAAAATTGGGTTTTGGGTGCGAATATAGCACCCAATATTCACCTAAATGGAGTCAATTTAAAGATCCGACTCGGTGAGTGTCATATCACTAGGCTGAGTTTGGTTGCACGGTGGTTTTGACACGCACTTAAATGGTGTGTTGAAAGAGACGGATTGGAGAGAGACACACGAAATGAAAAAGATCAGAGGGGTCAAATGTAAAATAACATAATAACAGTGCATGTTTTTTAAGGTGAAGCCCGCGTGTAATGTTTGGAACACTGCATGTTTTCAGTGTGTGAAGTAATGCTGGCAACGTGAGAACATGTCTCTGTGAATGTATTAAATCACATTCCCACCCAAACAAATAGACGCAATCACTATGAAAAGGCCGTCCCTCAACTTACATCGAGCTCATGTCCTAGAATTTCTCCAGCTGTCTTGGTACCTTAGTTTAAATATCGTAATGACCGTCTCTTATCCCACATACAGGGGTTATCTGGAGCTATTCTTAAACATAGCTATGTCGGTGTGTAAACAGTAGTGACGTCAGTGGTGGATGTGACAGAAAAACAAAACACTACCACAAATATCCAATAACAGATTAACCAATTAATCGACAATCTAATTTCCAGCATGTATTTCACAATTGCGTTTAATTTCTCACATAATAAATTGTGTGCTGTATCCCTGCAGAGCTCACAGTCCTAGCGTACGTTACATCATTATACTTAAACATTGCATTATAGGTAATCACTTCTATATTTTACAATCACAACAGAAGCATGAAAGGAGTTCAAATCAACGCAACAGCTTGAAAAACACAAATACAAAACAGAGAAACAATTATGTAGAATGAATAAAGTTCAAGCATAAACCAATTTCGGTTACGATTGGGCACTTTGGTAATCTTGTTGAATCAATTTCTTTTACAAACCTTTGCAATAGCTGGCAATAAATGATTGCCTTCATTTCCTGAAATTTTGATACTACTACTGTCACATTAAATTATAATCTTTTTTTAATGTAAATAAGGTAATATTCAGGTTCCTAATATGTTTTTCTAAATATAGAATCCAAACATAGGTGTTATTTAAAATTCACAATAATTCACATTAACCCAAAGAGAATGTGGCATGCATGAGTATTACATTTTAGTTTGGCCCATAAATGACATGTATGTAGTCATTTCACAACTGTGAAGTTCAGAATTTTATTTAATATCAAATTTTACTTTAATAGGCTGCTCTCCCCTGCCTTACCGCATATGATTACCACGTCAGTGTTCCAGGTGTTGAGGGCAGAGTGTCTATTAACATATTCTTACAGTGCATTAAGTAAATGGTAATTTGTTTCTATTAAACTGATTAACTCCCAAAAACTGTGAGGAAAAAAAATAATGAATATTGCACATACATGTAAGCAACATAAAACGGAAACACACATCTACATCATAGCTGTCCCCCCACCCCTTGTACAAGTTTACATGTTAAAGTCTATGTAGTTACATACGTTCTGTCTGTCATTTTGTGTTTATAGTAGTAAAACAAAACCTAACACTACTAATATATTGTACATACATGTTGAGAATGATGAATACATGTACACTCATCAATCCTCTTCAGTAATGACAGAGGCACTCCCTACGTTAGGTTAGGTGGTGTTAGTGGACACAGATCTTTCTAGCCATCTCTATACTTTAAAAAAAACTGCAATTCCCATGGAAGACCTTTTAAAAAGCAACTGTTTTTCATTCAAAAATAAAGTTCCCTCTTTTCACTCCACTGGACTAGTTAGCTGCAGTCAGGTTATCTGTCCATCTCTCTGCTCGGCCAGAGTCAGTTTGAGTAAAAAAAAAAAGAAAAAAAAAATACCTTACAACAACACAAATGTGAGCTTACACATCTCAGTCTTTCTTTTCACATGGAGTTCCCGATGTTTCATTTCCCAAAGACACTTGGTCTTGAATGCCACGTATAGAAATGCCCACTGACATTCTGCGGGTTTGAGGATGTCAGGAGGGGAAAAAATAATCACTTAAGTCCAAGTAGGATGTGTGCTCAGATCTTCTCATCAGTCATTTCCAAAAACTGGGCATATACATCCCTTGAACACTCCCCTTTTTGGTTGAACAGGAACTTGTAGTAGCTGCCATCAGCACAAATGGCTGTGTAAAGGAAAGAAGAGTAATGGTCATTAAGTCCAGACAGACAGCAAGTCGGTTTCTATGCAAGTAAATTGCCATTCATTCATAATTAAAAAAATAATTGTAGTTCACTTAAGTACAAATGGAACAGGTTGAGATTTTCCAGTATTCAGATCCTGAGTGAGGTTCTTCTATCGCATACATTTCACACTAGATTAGATTAATCCTTAACTAGAGGCTATTTTAATAAATACACAACTCTACTGCACCTATGACAGCATTGGGCTCAGTTCCAAAGGCACAGACACAGGGCGAGCCAGACGGGACCTGGAACTTGGAGAAGCTCCATTTAGAGCTAAAATACTTAGGGAGAAAACTGGCTGAGGCCAAGCTGTAAAAGAACAAAACAGAAAAATACAAAATATATGTTTTCACAATTAAATTACTGTAAAAAAAAGCTAAGAATAATGTCTAAATTTGCAACAAAATACTTCTGCATGTCCAATGTCCAAGGTTTGAGCCAAACCTTGATTGCTTGTTCCTTTTAGGATCTTCTGCAGCAAATATGTGAACAGTACCATGGTCACTTGACACACAGATGAGAGATGCATCTTGGTTGAAATTAATACTGAAGGAAAACATGGAGATTAAACTTGTAACTAATTATACTCTGCAATTCAGTAGCGGAATGAAAAGAAAATGGTCACTCATTACAGCACAGGACGGTGATAACAACTGACCAGTATATGTTTGCAGTTTGTGATCCTCGTCTTAACTCCTGAATCAGATGACCTGCCGATGTGTCAAATATTCTGATCAAAGTGCCCTAAATAGATAAATGCATAAATAATTAAACAAGCTAAACAAGCACTTTGTAATTATTTTTATAATAGAGTATATATTCTGGATCTGAAAATCTGGTTTTCAATAATGGGAGTATCTGATTAATAGAATGTGAAATTATATGACAGTGTTTAAGTTAAAATGTTCCATAAAAGCAAGGCTGTTTAAGCCTTTTTTATTTTCTAACGCTCTCTTTTAAAGATGCCAGACCAGACAGTTGCAATGTACTGGCTGGCTGATCACCAAAAATGCATTCCTAGTATCAATGAACAAATACAAATCTGTCCTTGGGTCAGATTTGGCCCAGAACCAGTCTTTGGATACCCTTGAGTTAGAGCAATACATCATGCAAAATATTTGCCATTTAGAACTTACTTTTTCAGATGCTGTGGCTATTCGTGTCCCCTGGAGGTTAAGGGCAATGCAACACAGAGCTCCCTCGTGGGCAGGAATGTCAACAGGAGGCCTCTCTGTGTTGGCCAAGTCTACAATTTGCACGTGCCCAGAGTGGGTGCCAGGAAAAGCTAGCAAAGAATTGTTGCTGTTTGGACACAGAACGCATAGACCTGCAAGGCAGACATTTGGCAAACCGCTAATTAGTTAATAACTGCATCAAATATGGGATTTTTTAATTCATACACTGTGGTCATTTAAAGAGCTTTAAAAAGAGTGTTTTGCAAAGAGAATCAATAAAAGATCACTCAAATTAAAAACATGCAGTAGAATAAAAATTGATACTTACCCTTGGGATTATAGCATGTTTCAAACACATGCAGCTGGTGAGGGTTATGTGTAAAAGTAAAAACTTTAATCATTGAGTCAAGGACCACCACAATTCTGAAACAAGACAGACACAAAATATTAATTACTGCATTGACATTCAATGCAATGTTCAATTTTTTACATATCCAAACTTTAATAAAACTACAGTGCAACATCCTCCATTATGATGTAGTTTCTTATGTATATTTTCTGAGTTAAAAAAAGAAAAATCAGTGTCCTTTCTTTCCATTCGTTTAAATACCAAAGGATGTTCAATGCTGATAAAATGTATAACTGTCTCTTCCTCACAGAAAGCCCTTTTGCTTTTTATCATTCATTGTTGTTAAGGTTTCATCATGTGTACTACAGTAAGTGGACCAATCCAAATGTTTACATCTAGATAAGTTTCAAACAGTCCTGCCATATTTTGTGTTTGCAATCATACAATCATTTGGAAAATGGGGGGCTGTTCCACAAAGCAGGATTTTCAGAGTTAGCCAAGTAACTTAGACCCAAAGTGTGAGCAGTTTGATAAGATCATCTATTACCTTTATTCCTATTGGCTAGGCTGGACTTTTTGCAAAAGTTAATTGTCATGTCCTGCTTTGTGGATTTCCTCCAGAAATTAGTAATTTAGCCTAATTCTCATATATATCTGACTGCAGCAGAAGTTGTCATTGCAATATAATCCTTAATTTAACAATGCAGGCACAAACTCAATAAATAAATAAATAAATAAATAAACGAATGAATGAATGAAGCCCCCCCGTACGATTTTTAAATATTTTTATTTATTCACTTAATTTATTTATGTCATTTTTATGAAACATGAAATTATACAAGTTAACTCAAGCTGGGTTTTAATGACAAAGCAGTTCCCTCTCTCGGAGACTGCTTGTGCCGTGCTGTGTGTGTAATTAAATTATCTAAGCTCTTTGTGCATAACTTCATGTCTAGTCTAACCCAGATGATATATTCTTAAGAACTTGAATGATTTGTTGTCTATTTCAGGTATGCTGTAGTGTAGTTTATGTGGCTGTAGCTACAACACTGGGTATAACCATGCATCCTGAAACTCCCTCATAGTCTTAAGTTTTTTGTCGTGGATTTTGATACTATTTTAAGGATTCTTTAAAATTATGTATTTGGCTAAATGATCATCAATTTATTTTTTTTTTACCTGTTCTTTGTTTAAAACAAAAATTAAATAAACTAAAACTACTATTCATCAGCTCTAAAGTGATTATCAATACCTGTCTCGGCGTAGCTTAACAGCTTTGACTTCTGTGGAAAATTCAATCTCAATCACAGTCTTCTTCTTGAGGTCATCCCAGATCATCACTTGTAAAACATGAAAGAAATCACGTCATTCTGGTATATTACAGTATGTTAAAGATGTGTTAATGCTCTTTATGTACAAATAACAAAAAAAAAAAAAAACTACTAATATATGGGCCCAGCGCTGAGGAGACTCAGATGAGGACAATAGACATTTCTGGTGCCTACTATCTATGTAAGAATCAGCACAAAATCAGAATGACTCATTTCAGCCCATGGTTTTTTATTTTATATTTTATGGCTTGGTAGGAGTTTCAGATATACAAATTAATGTGCACATGCCCTCAAATTGTATTTATTCATGATATGTCCCTTTCTCCATGATCACAAAACTGACCTCCATAACTGAATAAAGCAAAATGTATAAACACTGGGCTTCATTGCTCTGAAGGATACACTCCAAATAGATTAGTATAACTATTATTTTATTTTGCTATGTAACTATTGTACAGCAAAAAACACAACATACCTTTATTAGGTGGATATTTGGGTTTCTTGCCTCCTCCAACTAGTGCAAGATAATTGCATCGAAAAAGCATTTCCACATGCCCAACCCCACCTTCAAGAAACTCTGCAAAACACAAATGAGAATTCAACTCTGTACCTCAGTGTTATGAAGTGTAAAAAGCATTATAACCGCTCTTAATTACATATATGTTATAACATTCCCACTTAACATGTGACCAAAAAATATATACATCAATATTCTCAATTAAAACAGGTTAACATCCCAAACAAACTTTAATATTGTAAATATAGCCATTATCTGTAACCGCTTATCCAAATTCTGCATTAAAATGTGCAGCTGCATGTGTAATTTATCTTCAGTGACAGCAGCTCAATCACAAACAGCAGCTCCATAATCACACCTTACAGAGTATTTACATTGCACAGCAGAATATAGTGTTACACTTTTGTCCTGTACTACACAGTGCACATACACTGACCAATCATAGCATGCTTAATATTGTGTGGTTCCCCTTTGTGCCACCAAAACAGCTCTGACCCATGGACTCAGCAATTTGTTCTACAGTAGCTCTTCTAAGGGTGTCAACCAGGTGAACTAGTCTTTGCTCCCCACCTGAATCAGCTTACCTTGGGCACCCATGACCCAGTTAATTGTTCACCAATTGTCCTTCCTTAGACACTTTTCACAAGAACCAACCACTGCATACAAAAACTACCTCACAAGACCTTTAATTTGGAGATGCTCCAAATCTGTTGTCTAGCCAACACAATGTGACCCTTGTCAAAGATGCTCAGACTCTTACACTTGCTCATTTATTCAACTTCCAAATCAACTTCAAGAACTGACTTTCACATGCTACCTAAAATACTCTTCTCACAGACAAGTGCTACTTTAACAACATAATCAATATTATTCACTTCACCTGTCTGTAATTTTAATGTTGTGACTGATCAATGTATATAAACAACTCTGTTAGCACTGTCTGACAATCATCATCTCTTTGTTAAATAACAAAACGTACTGAAGAATAAATGAGTATGAAAAACCTAGTAAGTCTTGACCTCAGTAGTGTAAACCTATTTTAAAATCATAATGTTGTGTTGAACAGGTAGTACTGCTGGCCAACAATCCTGGAAGGAATTTGTAGTCATCTAGCCATTCATTGCAGAAAAAATATCAAATATAGTGTTGCCACACATTATTGCATTATACTCTGAATTATTAAGAATACTAAAGTCAGGTTGTAGAAGCTAAAAATGTTAATAAACATATTACATTGGTAATCGAATAAAATGTGCAAATAAACCCAGCATAATTTTTCCTTCATAACTAAAATAACCAAAGTAAGTGACCATTAGGTGAGGCCTAACGTTTAGAGGATTGGGCTTTGTACTGGAGGTTCACGGTTCGATTGACATGACTGGTAGGTGACCGACAGCAGCAGTGCCCTTGAGCAAGGCACCTAAATCCTAAAATGCTCTCCTGGGGCTGAGGATGGCTGCCTGCTGCTCTGGGTGTCTGTGTGCACTGCCCCTAATCACTAGGCATGTGTTCACGAAGGGGTTAAATGCAGAGGTCAAATTTCATCCTACAGTTGTACAATAATCATAAAGCATGTCGCTGACTAACCCCCATATATTTGCAGGATATAATTTCAATATTAACTGTTAGTGTATGTTTACATGTATTAGGAGATAAATAAATAACTTACGCACACGTCTGTGTAATAATGAGAGTATTCGCATTGCATAAATCTAGTAACCTATTAATGCCTTGCTGGACTAAATATAATGTCTATTTCTCCTCTCAGAATAATAACATTGATCCATCAGAAAAAAAAACTATTTAGTTTGAGCTTTACAATTAGTATACAATATTATTAAAAATATCAAACTAGCACATTGTAACACATCTAACATAAGTAACAACTGCCTTATTTATTTACACGTGCTCTATTTTGCTGGGAAAAAATAACTTCCTTTCCTCTGAAAGGCTGCCATGCACATATGTTTGTTTGTGTGTGTGTATCAGAAAAACTGCACTGGAAAATCACATGTGCTGGGATGTAAAACTGAGTAACTTCCTCATACAACCTTCCTCAACAGACTTTGAGGCTGGGCATTTTTCTGTGTATTTTTCTGCTCAATTAAACTAACAATTTGTCATTAATTACAATTAAAACA
Source organism: Hoplias malabaricus (assembly GCF_029633855.1). Taxonomy (NCBI): domain Eukaryota; kingdom Metazoa; phylum Chordata; class Actinopteri; order Characiformes; family Erythrinidae; genus Hoplias; species Hoplias malabaricus. Next base: position 19,856,765 of record NC_089802.1, read on the forward strand.
CACTGTACTGTCAGGGACAGTACAGGGACAAAGAAAAAGTTAATTTAGCAAGCAGACAATTCACATGCAGCAGTCACCTTGCTTTTCTTTCTCTTTAAGTGGATCTGTGTTGTACACTCTAAATCCGTTTTCCATTCCACATGCGAAACAACCTGAAAAAGGGAAGAAAAAAAATTGAGAGGTAAATTGAGAGACCTCTCAACATAATCTTTCCAGCCCAGTTGGCTGACAGTGAACTCTAGGCTGGCTGTTATGGCACTCTCTCTCTCTCTCTCTATCTATCTATCTATCTATCTATATATACACACGAATGGATGGATGAAACAATAGCTACAAATATATGGGTATTATGCATTTCTGTACGCTTCACAATTAAAAGGTGTCATACCATTTTAAAAAAAATGATGTCCATCAAATAAACGTTTGATATTTCTGCACTATTTACACAGGTAAGCTATTGATATTTGCCTCAATTAAAGACATTTGTAAAGTAATTAAAACAGTTGATGCGCATCTTTTCCCATGTTTGTGTCTATTACACCAAGTATTTTGCCAATAAGGTTAAAATATCACTGATACCTATTAACCACACTGTCATTGATTTAAAGGTTTAGGTAACAACTCTGACCAGTTAGCTACAGCTAACGGAGAAGTAAACTTGTTATCGTAGAAGTGCTGAAAAGACCCGCAAATCACTGTTTCCAGTTAAAATAAAAGTGCATTTAGTTACCTAAACATTTTGGAAACTAAAGCACTCGAGGAGAGCCAGTGACACGCCCTCAGTACGTTCGCTAACGTTTTCTAGAGTCTGTTACCGTTAGCTATCGCCACATCGCCCAGAATGACGTTAGCCTGCTAGTTAGCTTAGCCAGCCAACAACAGTTAACATCTTACCATGGTCCTGGTTAAATCCAGCGTAAAGAAGCCCGTTTCCGTGTGGGTTGGACGGCAGTAAATTCATGGTGTTAGTAGATGGGTTCGTCCTCTTAATGGTCGGAAATGCCGAGTTGTTTTTATCCGAAAGACACCATTCCTGTCGCTGGTTTCCTGAGCTAATGTTCAGCTGAGCGTCTGGAGCTGTTGGCGTTGAGTGCCAGGAAATCTGTGCAGCCTTCCTGCGCTCCGTCCCTTACTACAAAACACACACAAACACACACACACGCAGGAAGAGTAATCAACTGGAGAAACGGATCAGAGGGGTCGCTAACCCAAATTATGGGAAAACATTAAGTAGAAATTTGTCGTTTTTATCACAAAAAAGCAAAGTTATTTATAAAATATTTTGTTTTATATTCTCCCTCAATCCACACAAAGCAGAGAAACAAAAAGCTTTGTAATCCAGTCCCTGAATTAACCAGTTTATGTTCCACAGCGCGGGTCCCCCACATGTGAGCAATAAATAGTGAGGTGATCGCCATCGTTCCTTCATATGATGGAAAATGGATCAGAGCACATCACCATACCCATACTTCCAAGATAGCCTGAGCTGAGTGGCTAGAGGCAATAGCACCTGATCGGTAAGCAGTGCTTTGTACTACAGCAGGGACTATGGAGGTGGCCATGTTAAATTTGGCGTGTGAGTTGTGGCAGTGTAGTGAAGTCGGCCTCAAAGAACTTGAAGTAAATGTGGAACCCAATCACATTTTCCAGACCTCTGGTTGGCAGCTATGTAATGCTGTGTTCTGGTGTTCATTGGAAGGTTGTATATGCCAGGTGGTTAAATACGACTTGAGTGCTCGGCTGAAGATTTGCCCATAGTACACCAAAAAGTAATTTATCATTTAATAACAACTAAACGCTTTCTGAGTAATATATTTTTCTACAGAATACCTACATAATGAGACTATTCAAATGCATATTTTCCATTATATGGTCACAATATGTCACGTCTTGTAAACTCATATGTCATCTAGAATCCCGAGTTTACCAGTGGTAAATATGACTTTGTCTGCTGTACATATGCAATTTAAAATTAGGGAAAATTTGTATTTTTAGTATTAGTATACAAGATGGCAGAGTGAAGTATAAAATGGCCAGGAGAAAATGTTCAAATATTCCTCCACCCAAAAAAAAAATAAAATAAAATAAAATAAAATAAAAAAGTTCTTCTGTGCATTTCCACCGACAAAAATAGGTTCCAGAACACAAAAGATTCATTTGCATCATGAAGCAATATTTTCTCACTTCTGTTTACTACCGCTGTGCAATGCCATCTGTAGATGACGTATTCTGTGACATGTCCTTGGTTCCACTAAAACTGGTGTAAACGCAGGCTGGTTTGCTGAAATGCACCAAGGTTCTTAAAAGCCAGAGTGGAACCAGTTCAAGAACAAAAGTTTTTTTGGTTCAAAAGAGCTATGACATAATGACACAAGACAGGAATCAACACTGGCTTTTCCATGATGGGGGTTTGAAAAGATCATTTTTACATGTGAAAGTCTGGATAATGTTCAGAAATAAAGTTTGTGTTTTTGTTACAATGTATATATTTGATCTGGTAAATGTTGGTTTCACAATGTAATTTAGTGAGTGCACCTTGATTGTTAAACGTTTTTTTAACCAGCTTTTGTTTGTATGTTTGTTTGTTTTTTTCTTTTTCAAAACAATTTGTAGGTTAAAAAAATAACACATTTGTATTTTTATTCCATAGCTAGCAAATACACAAACTCTAGTTGAGTAGTAGCTATGCTAATAACAAGAAGATGTTAATGACCTTCTAGTACCTGCATTATTTTTTTATATGTGTAACATGGATTAACCTAAAAACAGCAACAAAAACCTTGTAATTCAATATTACTTTTTTAAATTTTTTGATACATTTTACATTTGGGCCAACAGTAACAGCGCAGCCAGTGTCTCAAGGCTCCCACCCTCAGTTTAAGAATGCCCACTCCTCCTAATCATGAAGCTGTGTTCCATAGAATATTTTTTTCAGTAGTATCCCTAAAACATTTCTCCTCTTCCTATACAAAGGAGTTTCTCACACCTTCTACATTTTAAATGTCTTTTTTATCTTTCTGTATTTGTATTATAAATTAAGTAATAATTAACCACTTTTACATGAAAACTTTTGTGTAAAGAAAAGTTACATTTTAAACAAGGGTAAAATGCTGGATTTCAAGGTTTCTTTATTAAAGAAAATGTTCTTAGCACCCTTCCTGGCTCGAGGTGTTGTTGTGGCGGAAAGGCTTGTGTGGTCTAATACTTCCAGGGCTATGTCATCAGGAGCTGTTAGCTCCCAGTAGGGCCTTCCATGGCGAACAGGTCTGGACAACAGACAATCCATGAAGCACCCCTTTGAACAATGTAAAAGCAATAAAGTGTACTCTGCCCAGGAGAGTGTTACTGGGACCTACACCTGGAGCCAGGCCTGGGAGTAGTGTCCAACGGCAAGCACCTGGTGGCTGGGCAGCCCACGTAAACCCGGCCGGGCTCAGCCCAAAAGGCAGCATGGGAGGATCATGTGGGCTTACCACCCGCAAGATCCTGAGTAGGGGTGTGAACGGGGCCTAAGGGGCCTCTAGCGTCGTGGAACTTGGCAGCAGAAACGGGTTCTTTGTACATGGAACGTAGCTTCACTGGGAGGGAAACAGCCAGAGCTGGTGCATGAGGTTGAGAGAGAGCTAGATATAGTTGGGCTCACCTCTACACACAGTATAGGCTCTGGAACCACTGGAACTGAATTGGTCTCTCTCCTACTCAGCAGTTGTACAGGGTGAGAGGTGCCAGGCGGGTGTGGGGATACTCACAAGTCCCTGGCTGGCGGCTGTACAGTTGGAGTTTGTACGAGTAAATGAGAGGGTTGCTTCAATGTGGCAGATGGGTACCAGGAAGTGATAAAGGCTGTAGCTGTGACTTTTGCTGAAGCAAAATCCAGAGTGTGGGAGGAGTTTGAAGAGGTCATGGAGAATGATTTCCGGGTGGCCTAAAAGAGATTCACAAAAACACTCCGACAGCACAGGAGAGGGGCTCAGGAGGTGGCATCTCTGCTATTTGTGGATGATCTTATTCTTCTGGCTTGTTTGCAAGGAGGTCTCCAGCATTCACTTGAGCAGTTTGCAGCCGAGTGTGAAGCAGTCGGTATGCGGATCAGCACCTCCAAATCTGAGGCCATAGTTATCTCCAGGAAACAGGTGGCATGCTCCCTTCAGGTAGGGGGTGAGAACGTACTCCAAGTGAAGGAGTTCAAGTATCTTAGGTTCTTGTTCGCAAGTGATGGGAAGAGGGATTGTGAGGTAGTTTAGGTGCAGCAGCTGCAGTAATGCGGTCATTGTACCGGACGGTCATGGTGAAGATAAAGCTAAGCCATAAAGCAATGCTCTCAATTTACCGGTCAGTCTACATCCCCACTCTCACCTATGGTCATGAGCGCTGGGTAATGACCAAAAGAACAAGATTGTGGATACAAAAGGCTAAAATGAATTTTCTCCGAAGGGTTGCTGGGCAAATTCTCAGTGATAGTGTGAGGAGCTCAGTGATTAGGGAGGAGCTCGGAGTAGAGTCACTGCTCCTTCAAGTTGAGAGGAATCAGCTGAGGTGGTTCAGGTATCTAATAAGAATGCCTCCTGGACACCTCCCACTGGAGATATATCGGGCATGTCCAACTGGAGCGCCAAAAGGCCCCGGGGAAGACCCAGGACACAGTTGAGGGATTATATCTCCTGGCTGGCCTTGTTGCCACCACGACCCTGAAATGGATTAAGCAGTAAAGAAGAAGAAGAAGAAGATGATGATGATGTTCTTAGCATTATGACTTGATTCATCAGGTTGATGAAGAATGTGCTATTGATGGTTCTATATAGCACCTTGTACAAAAGCTTTCTATATAGCACCAAAAACTGTTCTTCTTGTTACAAACTTGACATCGTAACAATAGGAGAACCTTTTTTGTAACATGAACTTGTCTATTAAAGATGCTATATAGAACCATCTATAACACATCCTCCATCAATCTGAAGACCCTTTAGTCATGCAAAAGGTTCTTCAAGTGTTTCCTTTAACAAAGAACCCTTGTAGAACCATTAATTTTTGAGTGTAATTTAAACTGATCACATAAATATACATAATTCAACAGAACACTAACAATGAAAACTGTAAACTACTTTATCTAAGCTTAACGTTTTGTTCTTATAATTTATCCATTTATGTAAGAGTACTTCTTAAGTGAGTGAAACAATAGAGGAAATGTTAAAATATGTTAACAATTCATGCATTGAAATCTTCAATCACCTACCCACCACCCTATTGCTACACAAAAGCCCCAGTGGCCTAATGGATAAGGCACTGGCCTCCTAAGCCAGGGATTGTGGGTTCGAGTCCCATCTGGGGTGGAAAATGTTTATTTATGCAAAATCTATACATTCTTAACACTTTACAGTGCTTTGACAAAATTCAATTGTAGATAAACAATTTGACGTATGATACCATGTGATGTGAGTTTTGTTACAAGAAAAGTCAGTTTGTTGTGTTGTGCCGTGCTGCCACCAATTAACATTTAACCTATGTTTGGATACATTTCTTGCCATGAATTTGCTGCAGTCTGTTATTTGTTGACCGATTCATAATACATGCCTTATTCGATTTGAATTATGTGATCATAGGACATAAAGTGAGGATGTTGTATTAAGCGGTTCCATGGTGTAATGGTTAGCACTCTGGACTCTGAATCCAGCGATCCGAGTTCAAATCTCGGTGGAACCTATCTATTGCTGAAAACCCTAACGAATATTATGGGACATCTGGAATTAATTCACACAAAACAACGAGTTATTTTAAAGAATGCCACAAACGTTGCTACAAACAGTGGATAGTATGCTTGTAACAAAACTCGCACATCTATATTTGACCGGTGTGGGCAGCTAGTTTCCCGGAAGTTGCAGTGTGTTAATATGGCGGCTCCCAATGCACCTCGCTGTTTACTCTCCTCTCTGTTTTCTTGGTCTTCGGTTTTTGCAAACAGCAAAGTAATGTTAGCACAGCTCCTCACCACATCATATTACAATAGTTTAATTCGACATTTAAACACCAGTCAACACTGCACAGCCAAGCACGAAGATATTTCACAGGTACGTTAGTGGAATACTTTTTGTTTGTATTTAAAATAAAATCAGTTTTCAAGCGTTTGACTTAGGATTTTTAAGTGTAACTTATTTAGAAATGTGACATACAAAAATAGGAAACATGCTATAATTAATAAAATGTCTTCCACGTGTGTAACGTTTCATTCTCTGCCTGATCGAAAAGGTGACACATAAACTCTAATATTCTACACTTATTGTAATTTCTCAGCTTCACTTAGGTGGACTTTGTAGCTGTAAAATTACAGATTGTATTATATACATGTTTCTGCATACTTTACTAGTGTTAGTGTAAAATTGAACAGAATTTAATTGAATTGGGACATTTTCTTTTGACTGAAATACTGGCTATAAAAACATTTTAATAAAAAAAAATGTAAATAATTTTTATATAAATGGAATAAAATATATTTATATTTAACAGGCGGATACACTCCCAGCCATTCCACTCGGTATGTACATAAGACATTCATAAGTCATTGGGAGTTCTTCAAGTTCAAATCCAGTCTTATGTTGTTTTTGTATATCTTCAACAGAAAAACTGAAAATAAGTTACAGCCGAAGCAGTGGACCTGGTGGTCAGCACGTAAACAAAGGTCGGATTAATATGATTTTGAGACTCAATCCGAAATTTTATAAGTTTCTGAAAGTTGTATCTAATTTTTTTTTTTAAAAGCAATAAAATTATATTAAACACATAAAGATTAAATCCTAAATAATGTCTTTGTTTCTTGAATATTGTTAAACTGATTTCTTGTTACCAGTCAGTACAAAGGCTGAGGTCCGGTTCCATGTACAAACAGCAGAATGGATTCCTGAAAATGTTAGAAATGAAATTATCCTGAAGGTAAGAACAGATAAGACATAATCTAACTATTTAAAACACATGCAATGCCTTTGAATGTTGAGCATTTAGAAATGCTGTCCCATGTAAAGCTAGCATAATTTGTCTGTTGGGTTTGCAGCTGTGCCTTTATTTCATGTATCATATTTAATATTGGTGTATCCAAAATCATATACTTCTCCTTTGGCACTTTCAGAATAAAACTCGAATAAACAAAGCTGGAGAGTTAATAGTAACTTCAGAAGTTAGCAGAAGTCAGCAGAGGAACGTGGAAAACTGTATACACAAAATCTCTGAGATAATCACTGAGGCCAGTCAGCGACCGCCAGAGCCTTCAGCAGATGATATTGCCCTCAGGGCTCAAAGGTGTGTCAGATGTGATTATATAAATGAAAACAACATCAATAATAAAAACTGTATGTATTTATATATGTCTGTTTGCTCATGTATTTGTGTAGGTTAGAAAGAAGAAACATATCAAGACTCAAACAGAAGAAAATTCAATCTGCCACAAAGCGGGGAAGACAAGTTGATTTTGATTGAATTAAAGTTAATCGTTTTAAGTTAGGTGACACTTACACTCTTTGGAGGACCTGGTATAAATTTCTTCTCATTTTCTTCCCTATAGCAATTCACCAAATTGTATGGCTGCATTTGTCAAGTCTACAGGCACAATACAAGGTGTCATAGCACTATGATTAAAAGTATATTTGTAGTATTTGATGTATATTTATTAGTATTGAATGACTACGGGACAGTGCTACTGAGGACTGTGGTCATAAATTAATTGGAATGTCTTGGCCTATGTGAAGAACATCACAGGACATCCTGCACTTTGCCTGCCTGGTAAAAAAGTTGAAGTTGATGATTCTGTCAACATGGGACTTCACCTTGACTGCCCAAGGACGTATGAAAGGATGTTATTTGTGGATTTCAGTTTAGCATTTAAATCCACATTTCCAAACTCTCCCGGCTCACAGTTACTCCCGCTATCTGTCAGTGGCACACCGGTTTCATGCCAGGCAGGGCATGCTGCTGGATTTCACTTAATATTTAAACTACGCTCTGTCATCTGCAAAATAGAATATAAATAAAATGTTCATTTATTTATGTTGCGTGTTTGAGAGTCAAACGCCATCAAACGAGGGGGGGTGTTAAAATTAGCAGAGGATGGTTTCGATCCATCGACCTCTGGGTTATGGGCCCAGCACGCTTCCGCTGCGCCACTCTGCTTTTCGTCTATTTCTTTAATATGACCTCTTTTTGTACTTTTGTTTTTAATTGAACGAGGCAGTGTTTTTGTGGGTGTTGTGCGACATTTTTCGAAGGCGTTATGAATGACACGAGATTGCAAACATATTTCATAGACTGTTTTGAAGAACTCTGATCACTGCAATTTTAAACGTTTGTAAGGTAAGGTGAATGTGTTGCTTACGGTCATTTGATAATTTGTAAGATTTATTAAATGTGACAGAAAATCGTAACTGCAGACATCGTATACCTTGTGTAACATTATTCAACATAAAACACAATTTTGGAAAGAAGGAAATTAAAAAATTCGACCACGAAGGGACTCGAACCCTCAATCTTCTGATCCGAAGTCAGACGCCTTATCCATTAGGCCACGCGGTCAATACAAGAACTACAGCACCATATTTCCATTAACATGTTGTAGTCACGGTGTCCCATCACTCCTACAAATTATAATCCGGTGGTGTTCTACGCGACAAAAGAGGCAAATCTTCGGGATTTACTTTGTAATTCTATACCTTACAAAATTAAATGTGTCTTTCCATGTATCATTTATTAGAGAAGACATTTCTCGGAAACATAATAAAACAGTACTGTAAATTAAATCAGATAGGGTTGGATTCAACACAGTGTATCAGCAGGAAATGCAAACAAATGAAGTGCACACAATATGCATCTGTAAAACCTAAACACAAATAACAAACTCCCTTGTGCTATTCAGTGCTTGTCAGCCAGTCTCTGGAGCAGGGCAATGATAGTGTCTTGTTTGGATGAGATTAACTCCAGGGCTGCTGCCATTCTTCCCAGAGCCTCAGACATGCTGCTCAGTGTCTTTTCTTGGCGCCGCTCTCTGGCTTCTTTCTTCCTTTGGCGCCCGTCCTCCAGGCGAACTCTCTCCTCCTGAGTGGTCAGGAAGTTACGGAGGAGTGTGGTGCGCTCTCCTGCTTGTCCCTGCTGTTGGACAAGGCGAGAGGCCACCGAACCGAGCTGAAGATGCCGTAGTCTCCGTTTAAGAGGCTGCCTTAGGACCCTAGAGACAGGCTTGGGGGAAACAGAAGGCCTAGTGCTGTCAGTGCTGCAAGCAGGACTTGGGAGTGGGACTGGGCTGGGGTTCGAGTTTATGTTTGGTTTTGGGGAAGCATTACACAGCACTGGAGATGTCACCAATGTGGGGATCTGGGGTGCTGTGGTGAAGAGGCCGTTGGGAAGCAAACATGGAGTAGCCACTGTAGCTACTGAGACACTGTGAGCCTGTCTCTCCTCTGACCTTACTGCTGCTTTGGCAGTGGTGGCAAATCCGACGAGCGTAGCCGAAGCAGGGCCCCTTTGATCTATTTTCGTCTTTCCTAAGACTTTGTCCATCATCTATGAATTATCAAGGGACAGAGACAAAAGAGAACATGGAAAAGATTAATCTATGATCCAAACCTGCACCAGAATAAACTAAAGTCTGATGCCATGGCTTAATCAGACAGGCCTTAGGTTCAAACTAACAGATTTGTGGGTAAAATTATGAAATGAGTTATGATACATTAGAATAGTTGCTGCTTCAGTGGGGCAATATTGGAAGGTCTGCTGCAAACCAAGACCTCAGCTGTCCTACTTGTAGTAACTTTATCAGAGCAATTATACTGCTCAGCCAAATGAATGCTCAGCCATATTAATGCATTCATTACAATAACAAGCATTTACATACCATTTTAATAGGTGATTTCTAGTTTGTTAATGACTTTTTTTGCCTTGTTCTCTGATTTACTGAAAATCATGTATTAATCTATTATCAAAATTATTTAAATTAATTTATTAGTGCAGTATTTATTGTGTCTACCTGGTAATATCTTCTTACCTCAAAGTACTCCCATGAGGTCTTGGCTCGGCCTCCTCCCAACCTGCTGCGTTCTTTCACTCTCTTGTACGTAACAATGAGGTTGTTCCATTTTCGGCGGATCTTCTCCACAGGCAGAGAGTGTCCGAGGTTCTCCAGCTCACTCTGGACACTCTGGAAGAGACGAGAACGTTCTCGGGAGCCATACACGTCCCAGCATCGATGCATGGCTTCAATGAGGTGCACGATGGCACGGTGGGTGAACTCTGATGATGTGGATACTGCCTCAGTATATCCCCGAGTTCCACAAGCCTTCCTTGCTTCTTCTCGGCCACCAACTTGGAAAATGAATAGTATATAACATAGCATGGGCCAAATAACACTAATATATTCTCCTGTTCTGCTATGTTTAACAATATCATCAGGAATATTTCATGCATTGCAGGTAACAAAGAGTTGTAATTTTGCATCATGAACATCAGGCACAGCAAATAATTTATAATATTATTCTTACCATGGGGAATCTTGTTGTCTCTAAAAGCTGGTGACAGTGATACTGCACTGTTTATGCTGATGGGATCTGTAACTCATAAGAAGAAAAAAAATTGTTAAAAAGGAATTGGAACTTTTTTTTTTTCAAACAGGTTTGTTCACTGTGGTGATTGGAACTACACACACCCAAAACATTTTATGCTTCTACAAGCTCACAGAAAGTTGCTCCACTATTTGTGTACTAAAAAGACTTTACAACTATTCAATTGGACAAATCATAGTTGGGTAATCTAAAAGACCCCAGTTTCATTTCTCTTTTTTGTGGCTATAATTGTGTTGTTGACACTGGAAGCCTTCACTGTAAGCAGTCTCTTAAAAATTCTAAGTCTGTAAGTTTCTTTAGAATAAATCATTTCAAGGTAATAAATATTTAGAGGCTTCAAATATTTCCCCAATTTAAAGAATCAACTGATCCATTTAACTCCAAGTTCCCGAATATTTATTTATTTAGGGAAAATTTTATTACAAAAACTATAAACAGAGAGGATAATTTATTAAATCAAGTACTTGTGTTTTAAGCCTCTATTTTTTCAGAGATCCCTCTGAATTATTTTGTTTACATGACAATAACTGAATTACAAAGAACAATATTAAAGTTTCTGAAAAATTCTACTAGATTTTACTTTTGTTCTAGCAATATTGTAAAAAGAGTAATACCTCAAATGAAATATAATGAAATTTAACGTGAACTATAACGTGAAAAATAACGGGTAAAAGAGTGGTGTGCTCAGCTCAGTTATGCACAAGAAAGCTTATCCTGAGGTGACAGTAGAAGTGAGACTCACAGAGTAAAACAGGAGACACTGTGGTAGACTCCTTCCTCTGGTGAGGCGCTGCTGTGAGAGCTGAAGACTCTTTAACAGCTGCAGAGACATCGCAGGACGGCACCACACTTCCAGACTCCTCGTCTTTCAGAGTGGCGTCCATCATTATGCACATAAACACACACACAGATAGAAAGACAAATACAGATAGAGGGAGAGAGAGAGTAACAGAGACAGAAATTATGATGTTAAAACATTCTTCCCCGCGCAGGGAGACCCGGATAGTTCCCGCGGCTCTAAACTACGCAGAGGCGCTTTCTGAACCCCACTTTCACACACAGAGACTCTCCTCAGTCCCAGCTCCGAGGCGCTAAAATCGAGTCTGTTTTCAGGAGATTCACGGGTTATTTTCAGCTATGTTCTGGACGCCTGAGTAATATTTTTTTAAAGGGCTGTTGATAAAGACTGAGGTCTGTAAAAATAATGGCTGCGCTGCTGTCGCTGGAACTGCGCAACTTTACTGCGCGGATCCACCTCCTGATTGGCCTGTGCCATGTGACGTCACACGCAGCCCCTGCGCCTCCGCAGACGCAGTGCGCAGACGCAGCTCGTTTCCCATGATGCAGAGCGACTTGAGAGACAACAGCTCCACAGATGAACGATAATACACCAAACTAATTCTTCTGTCTTTATAGTTATATCAGTAGGGGAAAAAAAGAACAGAATTTGGAGCTTTAGCTTCTATTTTCCGGACCAAAATAATAATAAATAATGTAAATATAAATATGTTGCTCATACATAAATATTTTTTAAGCTGTTGGTGTTGTGCTTCTCAAAAGTCTTTTGGGAAGTTATTGTAAGTTTAAAACTCTATTTAAATGTTGCTGTATATACTGAATATTACATGTAGATTGATAAAACATTGTTATTTTATTTTTTTTATTTTAAAAGTGAACAGATAATTATTCAAAGTAATAAAATTATTATTAAATTGCACATTCTTTACAAAATGCATAGTCAAACCTGAAGCTGGCAGACAAGGAACCAACTGTAAATTTGTCTAAGCAAACTGCATTGAATCACTGGGCTGCACTATAGGATAGCCTGCTTGCTTCTCTAGTGCTGTCTTAATGAATGTGTCATCCCAGCCATTCAGAGCAGTTTGATGTGAAATTGCACAGATACTGACTCAGATTTCTTTACCATGAGGGTTGGAACAAGTTGTGATGTCTACAATGCAAATACAAAAACACATATTATATTTGCTATTCTGAATGACTAGAGAACCTAAATATGTTTTTAAATGTAATGCTGATAAAAGTACAATAGTGATAAATCTTAATAAATAAGTATGCATTTCCATTTACAGTTACATGTAATTGCATGCACATCTTCAATAAGAGTGCCTTAAAAATACACAATAATCCAGATTTTTGGCTTAAAAGGTGTATTGTTTTATTCAAAAACTTTCTCTTTGGAACTTTTAAGTGGGTTGAATATGTCTATTTCATATCACCATCACTATGAACTACTGTGATTCTCTAAATTTCTCTAGAAAAAAGCATTAAACCTGTCTGGATGTCATTGCTGACATTTCAACCATTAAATAGTGCATATAAAAAAAACCTAATATACACTTAATGATGGTGTTTAAGAGACAGGTTACTATTGAACTGAGCTGGAAATCTAGCTGTAAAAACAGATGGGCTGCCTTTAAAATTCTGAGACAGTATATAGCAATGCACATTTAATACTAAAGACACATAGCCACCACTTTCTGAAATGGCTGATTGTGTCCCCACCAATTAAAAAAATCCTTATAAAATAGTAACAGCTAGTAAAATAGCCTGTGAATATAAATTTATATCAGCTCTGTGCTGTATTGGGAGGAGGCATATAGTATTATGCAAAGGTCATAGGAACCTTAAATTATTATTATTATTTAAAATAATTTATCTTCTTAAATAGCATGTTGCTTGTTTAAAATTATATATATATATATATATATATATATATATATATATATATATATATATATATATATATATATATATATATATATATATATATATCATTTCAATAAATGCAAATATATAAATATATTTTTTTTTTCCCAAAACGTTAGTGTGAAGAACAAAAGATCGTATGGATTGATCAAATCAACACCACACTTGATTTCCTATAATGAAGACATTATAAACAGCTAAAGCTATGTAATGTATGATGACCTCAGGTGGCTGACACAATAAAAGGTTTTGTTATTTGGAAAGGGTTTAACAAACACGTATACTCTTACTGTTCAGACAAATAGCATTTTAAGTATAATTTTCTCAGGTGCATAAACGTTTGCACAGTACTGCTGTTTCGTGTAAGTATGTTTTACATAGCTGAGTTTCCTTCATTTATTCAACATCAATGCGATTAGTCAATCGTTTTAGTCAATAAAACAAAGCGTATTATGTTTCTATGACAAAATAGTTCGTGAATGATATACCGAGTTGCACCTATTAAGAATCTGAAACGGGGATATTCCCACACTCTCAGAAAATGAAACCATTGGGAGAGCAGAGGAAACTGAAACTTAAGTCCGTGATATAAAGGAGGTTCCGTGTTCATTTATTTTCCGTTTAGTGGGTATTGTCTGATGGTTGCAATTCTCTGAAACTAGAACCATCAGACGAAATTAGAGACTAGATTTGTGTGTAGGCGCGATAACGAGGACACAAACGATATAGATATTTTATTGCAGCCATGTCAGTTGGTAGCTATATTTGATCGAGATTTCGACATGAAATGCCCCGGGTGTGACTCAGTCTTGAAAGATTCCTTCAAGTTCTGCCCTGAGTGTGGACAGAGGCTGAGTGCTCAGCTGGGTGAGTGTAATTTAGTGATTGCTTTGTCTGATGTTCACCTTGTTATGGCTAAGTGCTCCCTGTATACGCTAAGATATGATCATTGTGTAGATTTGGTTCTGCACAATGTTTTCATAGAGGGAGCAATTGGGCCTCATGTGACTGATTCAATTATTTTTGAATTGATTTGTATGGTACACTGTTGTTTTTATGCAATATAGATTTCAGGGTCAAAAGTAAACATTTCCTGTTAATATTTCCTGAATATATAATAGTAAGTTTTTCCTTAGCATGTTATATATGTATTTCTTAATAGTTCAGTGTCCTCATAAATGGTTAATGCTAACAAATGCTGATGGTTACTAATAATAATGACAACAACAACAATAATAAGAAGAAGAATGACAAAAATAATATACTTTACATTTATTATTATTATTAGGAAAAAATACTAATTGCAAATGAACTGTCTTAAAAAGAAGAGCAAATTGGGTAATTTTTGTGTGAAATTAAGGTCCAAAAACCTGAATGCCAGCAGCACCACAGATATTAACCTGATTAGGAAATGTTTTCATAGGAGATGGAAATTCCCCAGAGAAACCAGGCCTTCAGCAGAAAGAAGGAGAGCAAAAGCTACAGGATCCACCTGCCACCAGAGGCCCATCTTCAGAAGAGTCCACTGAGTCCCTGGAAGACAGTGCAAAGGTAAAAGTAAAACATATTGACAAATATGATATCAGGCCCAAACTAAACAGCTTACATAGACTTTCACTGTCATAAGAACAGGCTGCTCCAAAAACATTCTAAACGTTGTTGTTTTGTGAATTCTGTGTGTTTGTATCCAAAATGTTTGCCCATTTTTGGTTGCAGTGCATTGTGGAGGGAATTGTTCTTCAGGTTTTCTTCACATGTAGTGTCTGCCAACAGTTTGATATTATTGAGTTAAGCAATTTACCAGGTAATGCCTTTCCTCACCACAGGGGGATCCAAGTCTGGATAAAGATGCCTGTGCTGGGACAGCAGACAGTAAGAGCTCTGCTCCACATGATGGAGCTAGTATGTCTTCTCAAACTACAGATAAAGAAACAACTACTGCTCCACATAATACAGCTCTCCAAAACACACAGTTTTCATCCCCCTCATTTGGCCTTGTCAGGGATATGTCCTTGTTCCAGTCTCTGTCCAGTGCCTCAGCAGAGCGACCAGGAAATGAGACTAAGATCTTGTCATCCAGTTGTTTGGAGAGTGACTGCTCTAGACTGATACCTGCAGGTAAGGATATGGACAGCTATCCTCCTGAACCAGAACATTTGCACAATCTCAACACAGACATGGTTTATGCCAATTCATTATCTGTCATAGCAAACAATCATTCACCATCTGTGCCTAGTTCTCTGTTAAAAAGTCCAGCTACATCACAGAGAGACCAAAATATAATCACATCAGCGTCTAGTGCAAACGAAGCAGTGAACAAGGTGGATACTAATCAAATACATTCTTCAACACTTGGCACCACACCTGAACCTGGCAGTGTGCAGAGTCAAAAAGGACCGGAACAAAACAAAACTAATGAACAGCATGAGAACACACAAACAGAAAAGATAAACAAGGAATCTTCAGCCCCACTGGAGCCATCAAGTTTTCAGACCTCTGGAAACAGCATAGAGAAAACAGAGCCATTGAAGTGTGCCACTGGACAGGGTGAAAAACAAAACAATTCCTCTAACAAGAAAATGTTTGGACCACACACTACAGAGGTGAGGTCACTCACAATATAATATTTTCCTATTCTCTTGTCTAGTCAATTGATTAGTCCCAACGGTTTATTTCTCCAACCCTAGAAAGGACCTGCACAATCCACAGCTGATCATATGGAGAGCAAACAACAATTCACACAAAAAGAAATATCAATGGAAGAAAAAGAAAGGCAGAAACAAAGGAACACCAGAAATGACACAGAGACCCCTGGTCAAGTACCAAGCACAGGGGAAAATGATGTGGGGAAAATTGTGTCTTCAAACCAAAATGATGAATTACATGTTCAGCAAGTGTCATCCAGAGAGGAAAATAACACACACAAGCAGTATGTTTTCATGTTTAAATCTCATTTCTTTAAACCTGGGTTTCATAACCCTTATCCTAATTCCTTGCCCTGCTCCTTGTTTATACACAAGTTGTTGAATGTCTTTATATTCAGCTCACAAGCTAAAGGTCAGCTGACAAGATCAGGTGTGTTTAGGCAGGCATTAGTTTATACTCTGCAGGGCAAAGGATTACTAGGAGTAAATTAATGCTGCATTTGACTATCTAGAAGTGTAAATCCAGAAATGAATCATTTAAAATTTCCCCATTTGAGATTAAAAGTGGAAACATCATGGTAAAAGGTTTTGTTAGCAAAAATATAGCTAATTAACATTAGCAACATGAGTGACATCGTCAATGACAATGCTGTATTTATCTTCACAGCTTTGTTGTTTAGATCTGTTTTGTTCAGTTGTTTAGATCTGATTTCCCCAATGACAGGGTCTTGACTGATTTAAAGCAAATATTAGTATACTCGCATTTAAAAATAGAGAATTGCCAGTTTATTACCCTTAACCCCTGTGCACTCATGCTGATTTGCATATCCAAGTATGAATTCCAAGGTGTTGGTGGGGCATAGTGGGACCTTTCACATTAGAACCACAGCTTCACAAATGTTGAAAATGTTGAAAAATTATGTGTTATTGCATTTTTCTAATAAGAGACATATATTTTCTCATTAGGACATCAAACATTCAACAAGAATCCAAGGACATCACTGTTTTTTTTCATGCGATCTTATCCAAAGACTTTAAATTGGACCCATCCAAAGATCTTGTTACTTTAAGAGGAGGATCCATATTAGGAAACTGGAAACAAGATATTCTGACAATGCAAATCACAAAGTGAGATATGTAAAACAATCTGAATACTTCTGTTGAGAAGGAATAATTGTTTGACTGTAAAATGCAGTAGAAATTTGTACTAGAAATGAATTCTTATATATATATATATATATATTTTTTTTTTATTATTAATTCTTATTTATTATTCTCATTTTTGCAGAGATTTAGGACAAGATGGATATGTTGTTCATGGGAAACTGCAGATCACTAAAAGAATTTTAGGGAATTTTGTTCCTTATAAATATTACATTCACAAGAGGAGTAAAACTTCATGCGAGTATGAGTATGAATACATCTACCAAGATGGTGCAAAGTGCATTGTTAATCGATGTCTTTTCATTCAAGAGAATCTTTTGACAAAACAAGGTAATTACACATTTTTAATTGTTTTACAGTTAGTTTATCTTTATCAATGTAATTTTGCTTGTTAAAATGATTTTTTTTAATTGTTAATATTTTAAACGATCTAATATACACTTAAATAATGGGGAATTCTGAGTGGCCTGGTTGTCCAAGCATTGGCCCTTTCACACAGAAATCAAATTAAATAAAACATAATTTATATAGCACTTTTTACAACTGATGTTACAGAATTAGTATCAGAACAGTGGGCCTCTTGTTAGCAAGTTGAAGGCGACAGTGGCAAGGGAAAACTCCCTCGAGAATGGAGGAGGAAACATTGGGAGGAACCAAGACTACCAAGGGAAACCCATCCTCCTCTGATCAAACTACTAATAGAAATTAACAGTATCCCCAGTTAAGTCTGTCAATTTCCAGACATCCCAGTGATACCATAGCCATCTGAGGCTAACCCTAACTGGCTTTGGCCTCTGGGTGGGTAGAATGACCTCCCCCTCGCCACATCAAACAGCATTATAGTCAGAAATGTGGGCTTCTCTTATCATAACTGGGCATTGTTAACCTCTAAGCATGTTAAGCACACTAGTGGTTGTGGTAGCAGTTTGAGAAGTAATAGTGCCTTACTGAGTCACTTTTCTTAAATGTAGTATATTCTTGTCTTTACTGCACCTTCTTGCTAGCACTGTGTGAATTGGCAATGACTACACTGGAGAGAAAAAAAAATTGTCATTCAGAAAAATCCTACACAAATATGAAATCATAGATCTGTTTTTGTCTATTCCAGGTGAATGGCACCAATATGATGACATCATATGTGCAAGGACTCCTGAGCGTATGATAGACAGAGTTAAAAGCTATTTTGTGAACATGAAGACCATTTTATTGAGAGGAAGAAGCATAGCTGGAAATGAGATGCTGGAAACAATATATGATATTCTGTGTGAGTGGAATAATGTAAATGTGAGGAACTTTCTTGGCCAGCTCCAACAATTCTACAAAACGTTATCAAATCCCATTGTTTATGAAGATCAAGCAAAACCATGGTCTTTTGTGCAGTATGGAGAAGCAGAGGTATATTGATCTATGTAAAATGTCTGTTCTTTAAAATCATTTTCTGGTTTAATTATTTAATAAGTTTTATCATCTACTGTTTGTCTTTATTTTAGGTGAAAAATCTTCTGAAAGCTTTCTTTCTGGAGAAAGTTTCTCTAATCCAAAAAGACAGAGGCACTTACAGTCCAGATCAACTTGGAAAAGTGGTCATCTTGCTGATAGTTTTTATGAGATATGATTTAAAGATGGATCAAAATATGATTCAGAAATTTGGCTCAATGCTTTGTCTCCCAAAACTTTCAAAGGAGGACTTTCATATTTATTGGACTAACGTTTTAGAGCCTTTACAAATGGAAGGGTATGAATTTACTTTTGTTTGTAAATATTTCTAATGCCTGCTATTGTATTAAGTGTCAGAAGTGGGCAAAATTAAAAAAAAAATCTTCAGCTAAAATTATGGGTGAACAAGAATTTACAAAAAGTACAGTTAGAAAAACAAGGTAAAGTCATGTTAAATGTAATTACAGTTCATATGATAAATGCATTCATAATACCCAGGTAAGCATATCATATCTGGTATTGGTAATATTTGCTGAATTATTAATTGTCTGAATTAATAATTTTTTGAAAAAAATTAGTTCTTTAAGGGTTATTGCTGATAATATCATTTTTACATTCACAGTGCTGCACAGAATATCAGAGCTTTTTGTCAGATTGCGATTGACTGCAGAACAGTCAACTGGATCCTTATCATTCCTTTGCTGCATTTTTTGGAGGGAGACAGCAAACCTTTTGAGCAAAATCAAATCTCCCATGGACAAGCCTGTAATGACTGGGCAGGGCTTAAAAGGTTTAAATTGAATGAAAAACATCTCACAGACTCCCAACACACAAGGCAATTATGTTTGATTTGTAACAAGTTGTATCCATTCTTACAAGTTTGGTGCCTTCTTTCAAAATCTTATAGTTGTTGCTGCACCCACCCTCTGGAATTTTTTCACCATCATTTCTTAACACTTTTTTTCTGAATAATTTTGCTCCAGCTTATACATTTTTTAATAATTTCACCATTACATGAACCTTACAGTAATATGTATTTATTGTTCATTTTAAATTTGCAGGGCACTAATGAAAGTCATGGGGGTTCACAAATACTTGATTGACATAGATCAACTGCTTGCTCGCTCATGGATGTATGTTATAGATTTGAATAACTTAATTGAGTATACCTCTGTGATCCCAGGGGATGTTCTGGATGTCTTCATAATGCTCAGTTTTAGACTGGACTGTAACATAAGGTATTTCCCCAACGAGGTAAGCTGAAACGTGCAGTTACATTATTCAGAACAGAAATATCATAATGATTATTCTTACTGCTCAGTGAGTGAAATCTGTATCTTTGTATGAATGCTAAAAGTGGAACTGCCAAGCTGAACAAGGGAAGCAGCAGAAAAATGTATAGAGATTCGTCAATAGGTCAACATTACAATCTCACATTTAAAGCAAAATTCTTCTTCAAATTGGCTTGTATCACAGCAACTACTCCTTCAATGATATTTTTATTAAAATATCAAGAAATGGATGAAGACAATAAATTTAATGTATGGAAAGTAAGGAGGTTAATATATGGAACATGCTAAAAGCTAGATAATTAATTTTTCAGGGAAACCTTTTTCCTGTTGCACATACCCTTATTGTGTATGTCGTGTTTTTTTTTATTTTTTAGCTGTTTTATTTCTAGCTCATGTATAATGCTAGTCTAATAGCATAAATACTGTTGAAAATGTACCGTGTATTGTATCACGTACATTAATAATACTTAAGTGTCTTGATGCTTGTGTGAGATTATAATTAAATATGAACCCTGTGTTTAAATCCCTTTTCTTTTCTTACAGCAACTGAAGCATTTATTTTCACATATTCACTGTATGATAAAAGCCCAGCACTTCAGGTATCTACAGATAAATTACATATACCTATACTTATAGTATATGTAAGTAAAATAGTCACTGAGTTGCATGCAATACACTAACCAGTTTACAAAAATCCAGCCTGAGCTATCAGTTTGTTTGTAGGGTTGAGTGTGTATGTACACCACTGGAATTATATGGATCACTAGCAAAAGGTTTTGACAATGAGTTTTTTTTTTTTGGTTTGTGTTTTTAGGTTTACAGATACTGGATATACTGAACATTGCCTGAAAAAGGCTGTCAACATTTTGGGGATAATTTGCAAAAACAACAAAGAAGGCTGCCGTTATGAAGTTCCTCTTGAGTTCTTGAAACTTACCATTGAGATCATAAATTTGAAAGAAAGTCTCCATGAACAGGTAGCCAGTTTTTAACAGAGTTGTTTGTAACAAATAATTGAGATCTCTTTAATTATGATATACCTGTGCTACAAGTTTCCTAACTGAAAAGACCTTAATCTAAGGTAGCTGGTTATGTTGTAATGTTACTCTTAACCTGTGCACTTTCATTGCATTAATGATGCAGTTGAACACACCACAACCTGCAAGTCCACTGAAGCTAAGCAGGTTTGGGTCTGGCCAGTACTTGAATTTGAGACTTCTAAGGAAAGATTTGGTGACTGCTAGACATGGTGTTGGTGTGGCCAACAATGGACACAATCCATATGATTTGTGTGAATCCCAATGCCTGAGTGCAATGACATGGACACTGTAATGACAAAAATGATGCTGTCCCTGTGGCAGAATGTGGTGGTTGAAATGATTCCCTAATGTACCAAAAATGTAAGGCACTTCAGGTGCCTTGAATATGCTAAATGTGACTGTGATGAATATTTTACCTTAGCGTTCATCTCAGAACATACATACTTAAACATCTGATGTTTTCAAAAAGCAGTTCTTCACTTTAGATATTTTCTGGCATACAGACTACATGGTGTTTCAAAATCTGTAGTAATTATGCAAGGTTTCAATTTACAATTGTTGTTACAGGAATCTTTTGAGGCCCTGGAAAACAAGAGAACTAACATGCTGTCAGATGTAGAAAAAATTGTAAGAGAATGGCTTCTAAAAACATTCTCAAATCCAATACTGAACAGCTCACACAGCTACACGAGTTTCACTAACAATTTTGAGATTGAGGTAGGTCATTTATGCACAGATTTAAACATTTTAACAGTCTTTAAATGAGAGATATTTAATATACATGTAATTAATTACATTTACAATGTAATAATTATCAGGCATGGAGTAAGCTGATAGACCTGCACATTGCTGATAAGGAGTCCAGTTCAGCATGGAGGAAAACATTCTTGAGTCAGTTTGAAGGGAAATTAAAACAGGTAAGAAACATGCCTTGCAAGGGCCAGCTATATATATATATATATATATATATATATATATATATATATATATTAATGGAATAGACAGTGCCTTTAAGTGCTATAAATCTTAAAATATGTATAATATTTATTTTTCGTTATATAGGAGAAAGCATTGCATCAGATTGAAGTCTACTGCAATGAGGTAGAGAATGTGAACACCAAGTTTTCTGTCTTGTCCTCCTGCATTGAAAACTGTGCTTTAGAGGCTGTCAACACTGTTTGTCAGGTATTATTAAATGCTGCACATTTTATAATGTATTAAACGAAGAGAAAACTTTTCTTTTACATACCTGATTGCCTTTTATTTTGATTTTACTAACAGGGTGGCTCTGAGAACACGTTATTTGAAAAACTGAAGAGACATGACTTGAGCAAATTTGGGAAACTAGTGTCTGCAATTGTACTCAAAGCTTGGCCAAGAACCAAAGATGGGGAATTTCAAGATGGAGAGGAGCTCGTAGTGAAACACCTTCTGACGTGGACTACAGCAAAACATATCTTTCATCTGCAAGGTGTGAATGATTGTAATGGTGCAAGCAACTCTTAAATTTATTTAACACATATTCTACTGCATTTCAACATTTGTAATATTTTATTCCACAGGTTCAAATGGAAAACTGATTGATCAGCTCTCAGACAAGGCCAGGGAACTAATGGCTCTAGCCTGTTCTGCATTCAGCTCAGTGGCCATAAAGTTCATTCAAGGGAACATTGAAATAAAAATTCTTAATGACATCCTTGAGAAAGAGGATGCATTCTCTGAGCTTCTAAGGATTGGTAATCACTCTAATTTTTAAGTAATACATGTAACATTGTGACAAGCACATCAGACAATTGAAACACTTGGGGAAATGATTGCAGGGGCAAAGTTGCAAAGTAATCACCAATGAATGGGCTTAACTCTTGTAGCCATGACTATTAATGCTCCTTTTGGTTTAACTTGATATGGGCATACAAATGACATAATAAAACATCCCTGCAGATGGTCTGTGTGATGATGGCCGGTGCAAAGATAAAAAAGCAGTGAAAACTCTGTTTAGAAGAAGGAAAGAAGAAGTCGAGGACATCTACCATGAGAAAGAGATGGTAAAATGCCTATTAAATGTATGCCAAAGACTCAGAGAGCATATCAAAGGTAGGTTATTTATTTTCTTCATAACCCAGAAAGAAGTGCATGTTGTGTTAGATTTAAATAATAAAACTAATTAGAACATTTCTAAATACCAATATAAATTTGCATATTAGCATTACATGTTTACCTGTAAAAAACTATAACTGATTCAATGGCTGTGAACTGATAGAAAAAGAGTTTTAATGAAGCATTCAAACATCTGCAGTTGATATTGTGAACCTTGAAGAAAAATGCCAAGTGATTATGGAGCAGATGTCTCTGGATGATTTCATGGAAGTACATCAACTTGATGAAAGTTCTTCAGAATTCACCGGCATGGTCACCTTTTTCAACCTCAGTGATATCACAAGAAAGATGGCAAAGATCCTGCTTGCTTTGAAGGACAGCTACATTTTTACAATGTGCTGGGAAAACCAAGCCAAAATGCTCTCATTCACAGAGCAAGATGATGATGAAACCCAGCCACAGTTAATGACAGAGGCAGAACCATATTCACTGGAGCTCATTTCCGAAGAATTATTTGAGCCTTGCTATAGTCAGTATGAAACCATATACACAAGTTTGAGAAATGAAAACATCACATTCCAGGTGGTCGACAGTGTCTTTGACATCTACAAGGGAAAATATGAGGAATTCAGAAAAGATCTGGAAGTCATGTGCAAAATAAATCCTAATGATGACCAGCGGTGGATTAAGGAAAGAATCTGGCAAATCCAGCAGTACCATGATCTTCACTTAGCCGTAGAATCAGCTAAAGTAATCATGGATGTGAAAAAGGATCTGTGCCCTGCAGGAGATTTTCACATCCTGGATAGATTGCTGGAATTTGTGAGTTATTTAATGTGCAATATTCCCTACATGTCAAAATGTCAGACACAGTTTACTAATGTTTTGCATATTTTGCTCTAAAATGCTTACACACATGGAAAGATACACACATGCTGATAACCTGTTGGTATAAACCAGTTAACCAGTTTATAAGGGTTATTTCAATTATATATAATATGAACTCTGATTAGCCATAACACTATGACCAGTTCTTTGTTTCTGCATTGACTGTCCTTTATCTCAGCTCCATATAAGGGCACTTTGTAGTTCTACACTTAGAGTGCAGTCCATCTGTTACACCATGATCACCTCATGACTTGGGTGTGGAATGATTCTCAGCAAGGAGGAGGTTACTCACGAGCAAGGAGGTGGTTTTAATGTTATGGTGATTGGTGTGTATTTGTATATACAGTGGAACCTCTACCTATGAACTTGATCCGTTTTGTGATCCGGTTCGTAAGTGGAAAAGTTCGTTTCTTGAGTAAATTTTCCCCATTTAAAATAATGGAAAAACAATTAATGCATTCCAGCCCACCCCAAACGTCACCCTTTTTGCACTGATATATGTTTACAAAACTCTCAAATTAGTAAAAAATACATGAAGCATTACTAAAAATAAAAAAGAAATACAGTGGTAACAGTAATAAAAAAGAAATAAAAAAAGTTTTAAATGGTTACATATCGCGACCTTGAAGACGTGACGACTGGCTGGAGGAGTAACACAGGCACTGGCTGTATGACGGGAGGTGGGGGGTGGGTGGAATAACGGCGAGTAGGCAGGTGAATGTGGGGAGACGAAGCGTAGATACGGCTTAACTTAGAGTGAATCTCGATGTCTGCTAACTAATGCTAAATTGCTAAAATTACAATTTGCTATTCTTAAAAGCTCACTCAAGTCTGGGCACGCTGGGAGACTCGCCTATTGGGGTCAGTGGCCATTTCCAGCCACCGACTCGGCGGAGGCTCGGATTCATTTCTAGAGTCATGGTCCGTTGGTGGAGGCAAAAAATATTCAAATGCCTGGTTCGTATCTTGGAAAGTTCGTTAGTATAGGCCTTCGTTAGTAGAGGTTCCACTGTATATGTAAACATTTTAGAGCAATATATCTTTATTAATTCAATTATTTAAACACACTCAGAGTAAATATGTTTAGGCTTGTAACTAGTAACAGGTACATTCATAAGTGTGTGTTTATGTAGAGATGTAGGACAGAAATATAATTATCAAAATATTTATTATATTTCAGAATACAGCTGATATTAAGGAGGAGAGTCTAGATCGTATTGATGAAGACTTGATACGTGCCAAAGAGATCTTGCAAGACATAACAGAGTCATGCAGACTTTGCCTTCTGGAGCTCAACCATAGGAGAAACCTTGTTCAGTGGGTCAAATCGGAGCTGATAGGTGTGAAGACAGGCCTTTGTCTACCTCTTAATTTGAGTGATTTAATTCTGCCGACATGCAACAGATGGCCAATGCAGTTAGTTAATGCAGTGTTTTTCTCCTCCTTTGCCCATAATGCCATGTTATAAATAACATGTTTTCAAATGATTTCTTATCCACACTTTGTGGCTAATGTTTATAATTAATTATATTTTTGTTATCGTCACAGACATCAGTCAGCTTAAAGCTTTTGTTGATATTGCTACAATCTCTGCTGGGGAGAACGCTATAGATGTTGATCGTGTGGCATGTTTCCATGATGCCATACTGGGATACTCATCCATGCTCTATGGACTGTGTGTCGATTCTGATTTTGATGCATTTAAGAGAGCTCTGCAGAAACTTTGGCAAGCCCTGGAGAATGACAGTAACATTGCCAACAAACTGGTATGACAACTCTGTGATGTTAAAAATGTTGAACTTCATTTTATTTAATGTCTAAGATTTGGTCATTTTAAACTATCCATTGTGTAACACAACCACCCCTGTTAATAATGCTCTTTATGCATTTTATATGTTTTGTCTCTTATTCTTTTGCTGTTATATCAGAGAGATACTTCCCGCCACTTACATTGGCTGAAAACAGTGAAGGACAGTCATGGCTCAGTGGAACTGTCCTCTCTGTCCCTTGTCACAGCCATAAATGCAAGAGGAGTATATACCATCGGTGTCCAAAATCAAAAAAAGGTTTTTCTCTCATGTCATTAATGTATGACCCATATTTAATCTATAGGCCATATTTGAATGAGGAAAGGCCTAAATAAACCTGCACCAACAAAGAACAAAACAGAATATTTCAATTAAAATATTTTGTATGTAATTATGAACAATTATTAATCTGTATACAGTATTATATAACAAATATAGTAAATAATTGTATTTCATTCTGAATCATTGATATGCCTGAGGCTCAAATTATTGGCTGAAACCTGCTTGCTTGTTAGCTACATGTTATAAAGTCAAAAGTTAAACAAAATTACATTTGTAATGTAAAGTATGCTTAGTGCAGTTTAAGCATTTTATATTAAATACTCATGAATTCATATTCATATGAGTCAACCAACCCAAGCATTTTTTTGTACGCAGAACTGGTATTCTCTCTTGACTTGTACATGTAAATTTGAGTTGATGTAGTTATTTCTGTCTTTTTCTTATTTTGAAATATGACAGCTCAGTTTTTAGCTCAAACAAAATTAGTCATGTATAAAACATCCAATATGTTGTCATTTGTGCCAAAAGGACATAATATAGTCTAAAACGTCTACACTTTCTGGAACAGATCAGCATGGAAACTGCTCTCAGCTTGGACGTCCCTGAGGAACACGAGGAAGCACGGGAGATTCGTTGTTACTCTTTGGAGGACTTGAAAGATTTGCAAAACAAACTTATGCTTATGTCTGGAAAAGCTGAACAAAACAAAGAGGTGGAATATTTCACAGAGGTAAAAAAAAAATGTTCAGATTTTGAACCAAATGCACAGTATCGTATTCAGTGACACTAATCTTGTGATTTGTCCTTTTGCTTTTCTAAGGTTTTTGATCATGTTCAGAGATTAGCTACAATCTTCCTTGATATTCTTTCTTCTGGAAACCCTTTGTTCAGGCTCTGGGAAGCAAAAATCACCTGTTGCGATATAATATCAAACATTGATGAGGTTGGACCCTCTGGAATAATTATGGATTTCAATTTAAGTAGCATTCAAGACAAAGTTACAGTTGATGGTAATGCAGTTGAACAGCTCCCAGAACTCTGCAAAAAAATGGACAGGTACTTAAGTGACTGGATGAATTTTATAGAGAAACAGAGGTCTGAGAACTACTATCTTAACTATTACACTGCTGAGCAAATTGTCTATCTTTGTCGACAACTCTCATTGAAAAATCTTAATGAAGATCTGGATGACTGTACATTAATGATGCTCTCCTTCATCAATCCCAAATCTACAACATCTACTGTGTGGAAGTTATGGAACCTCATACATGCAGATTCACAGAATGTGGATGAAGTATGTTCTTTGTCTGAAGACATTTTTAACACAAGCATGTATGATTTCTCAGAAAAAGCTATTGGGTTAATTACATTAGATAGAATTTGGGATACATATGTTACAGACATGAAGGCCTTTCTCCCAGATACACTGGACATCTCAAGTTTGGGCAGCCTTCTTGATAGACTGAGCATTAATTGGACTGAAGATTATGAGGATGAGGAGGAATTTATAGAAATAGTCGCCCATGAAAGACTTATCAGAAGAGAGCTCCCAAAGGGATTGGTGCTCAGCCGTCCCAACCTCATCATTTGTCCCACTGAAGAGGTTCTACTCTCATGCATTAGTATCTACTCAGCCAGTGAATACCAGCCACTGCCAACTTTTGACGAAGTCCTGTTATGCAGTGGAAATACTCCATATGAGCATGTAGAACTTTTTCTCAGGCGTTGCCTCTCTGGTGGATATATGGGAGAGAAGATCTACTGCCTGTTGTATGCAGACCTCTTGAGCTATGATGTCAGTAATGCTGTGGAGCAATTGTTTCACAAGCTTCATTCTGTGTCCAGGAAAGATTATAAACTTGTGATCATCTGCAGTTTAGATCGGGAACATGCTTACATGCCCTCAGCGTTTAGCCAATTCAAGTTGCACATGATTCCACGTGAATCCTTAGAGAAAATCCAAGTTTATCTCTCCAGACACTACACCGTCTCATCTGAACAGGCCAGTGCTGCAACTGTGTTCAAAGACAAACAGTCTGTTGGAATTGTTTCATCAAAACGAGCAGGAGTTGGTAAGTAAACATTTTGACAGTTTTAACATAACAGTTTTGCTCATTTAGTTGTCACGGCTGTGTAGGGAAGATGAGGAGGTGGACATACAAGCAAGGAAACACTATTAAACAGGACCAAAACAAAATTAATACAAAACAAACACGAGCCGGTGCAAAAACAATAACTACATAAAACTAAACTGGAACAGACAGAAGGACTCCGACAGACAGCCATGAACTGAGGTAGAAAACCAAAAGACACACAAAAAAAATACATATCCACACACACAAGAACCAACAAGAGAGCACTGCAAACAAAGGGCTATATATGCACACAGGAACAAAGCCCACAGACAAGGAACACCTGAGACTGATAACAAGGGGGCAGGATTACAGAGGAGACACAGGTGAAGACACTGATGAGAGTGCGGAGCCAAGGGACAAAACAAAAACAGAGCCATGTGCTCAGGAGGCAAACAAGAAAACAGGAAGAGCTTGGAACAAGAAACAGGGCAAAAGTGTGACATTAATAAAAAAAAAATTTCATCTTGTAAATTAAAGCTAAAACGCACCCTACATTTCCATGTTTCAAATTATTTCAGGTAAATCCCTGTATATTCAGAGGCTTTATGAAAAACTCAAAGCGTCTGAAGAACCTGGAATCTCATGCATGAGATGTATTCGCTTACTTGAACCCACTGTGAAAGAAAATGTAATCCTTCATTCGTTGCTTGAGACACCAAACCAGAATGGACTTGTGATCTTTCATTTTGATGTTACTTCATTGGTAAGGATTTGATTTTGCGATATATATATATAGCATATAGCACATATATATATATATATATATATATTTAAGTTTACTAACTGATAATTGTTTTAGGTCCAAAAGGGATTGCAAGAATTTTTGTTTAAATTACTAGTCCTTGGATATCTAATGGATACTGAAGGACATATGTGGAAACGTAGCAGCCAGCACTTGTATGTCATTGAGATGCTTGAACATACCTCAGAGTTTCTAAGATTTGTTCCAAA
The DNA here is from genome assembly GCF_029633855.1 of Hoplias malabaricus. Lineage (NCBI taxonomy): Eukaryota > Metazoa > Chordata > Actinopteri > Characiformes > Erythrinidae > Hoplias > Hoplias malabaricus. The sequence goes on from NC_089802.1 coordinate 19,885,823, forward strand.
ACGGGTAGGTTTCTTTTTTCTTATTTTAAATATGTAAATCTTTCAGTTCCTCAGTACCATATTGGGTTTCTAAAGAGAATGTCAGTTTTAACTTACTATTTCATTTGCAGGAATCAAAACTACGCTTCACCTTCTTTGATGTCTTTCCCAAAGTGCAATGCCGAGCACCTAAAGAAGTTTTGGAGCTGGAAATTAAAATAGAAGATGACCCTAATTTTGAGATTGAGGATCCTCTTATGGATGATGAATATTTCAGAAGTGAAGCCTATCAGAGGCCCTATCAGTATTTGAAGCATTTCCATGAGAAGGCTGACCTTGACAATTTCACCTTCAGAGGAATTGAAGGTACTCACACAGAATGCCTTCAGATGTTGTTTATATACTGTGGCATTGTTGATCCATCATGGGCAGAATTGAGGAATTTTGCCTGGTTCCTTAATCTCCAATTGCAAGACTGTGAAACGTCAGTTTTTTGCAACATGAGCCTTGTAGGAGACACTCTGAGAGGATTCAAAGACTTTGTGGTTGACTTCATGATATTAATGGCCAAAGATTTTGCCACACCATCTCTAAATATATCTGATCAAAGTCCAGGTAGGCAAAGTGTGGACCTGATGGGTGCTAAGGAAGAAGATCTAGAACCATTCCGCATCAGAAAGAGATGGGAATCAGAACCTCATCCATACATCTTTTTCAATGAAGATCATCAGTCTATGACCTTCATTGGTTTCCACCTTAATGTAAATGACCACAAAGGAGTTGATGCAATTGATCCATCTACTAACAAAGTGATAAAGAAAAACATCATGACAAAGCAGCTCTATGATGGTCTCAGAATTAACAGAGTCCCATTCAATATTAATTTTGATGACCTGTCTAGAGACGAGAAGATTCAATGTTTGTGCAGTGTTCTTGGTGTTAAGTGGCCCTCGGATCCCGATGAGACTTATCAACTCACTACCGACAATGTACTGAAAATGATGGCAATTCACATGAGGTTCAGGTGCGGCATTCCAGTCATTATCATGGGGGAAACTGGCTGTGGAAAGACAAGACTTATCAAATTCCTATGTGAACTGCAAAGAAGTGGGACCCCCACCGAGAATCTGAAACTGGTAAAAGTCCATGGTGGCACAACCCCTGATTTTATCTATTCAAAAGTACAAGAAGCTGAATTCACTGCGTCCTCAAACAAAGAGAAATATGATCTTTATTCAGTCATTTTCTTTGATGAGGCAAATACCACTGAGGCAGTCAGTTGTATTAAGGAAGTGCTTTGTGACAACACAGTGCAAGGGTGTAAACTTAAATCCAATACTGGATTACAGATCATCGCTGCCTGCAATCCTTACAGAAAGCACTCCTATACAATGATTGAAAGACTGGAGGGAGCAGGTTTGGGATACATAGTGAAAGCTTATCAAACTCAAGACAAACTAGGATCCATTCCTCTTCGTCAACTGGTGTACAGAGTTCATGCATTGCCCCCTAGTATGATTCCACTGGTGTGGGACTTTGGGCAGCTCAATGACCACACAGAAAAAATGTACATTCATCAGATTGTTCAAAGTATAGTTGAAAACAATTCAGTCCATGAAAACTACATCAACATGATGACAGATATCCTTGTGGCATCTCAGAGCTACATGAGGAAGAAGAATGATGAATGTGCTTTTGTCAGTTTAAGGGATGTAGAACGTTGCATGCAAGTATTTGAATGGTTCCTTGCCAATTACAAATTGTTTTTTGAAGATCTGAAAGAGTTTTTGAAGAAAAAACAAAAACCATCAAACAATGTTGTTCATACTTCAGAGGACAGAGATCCAGTTGAATGGGCACTGCTGTTGGCAGTAGCAGTATGCTATCAATCGTGTTTGGAAAAGAAAAAGGAATTTTGGGCCAAACTCTGCAAATTTTTCCCAAGTTACAACAAACCCTCAAAAGTGAAGCAAGAAATCTTTTTAATGCAGGATCTTCTTCTGCATGATGTACCCCTTGGTGGAACAATTGCTAAGAACAAGGCTCTGAAAGAAAATGTGTTTATGATGGTAGTGTGCATTGAACTACGAATCCCTCTCTTTCTGGTTGGCAAACCTGGTAGCTCAAAGTCTCTTTCAAAGACCTTAGTGGCAGATGCAATGCAAGGCCAAGCTGCCCACTCTGAGTTGTACAGGAAGTTGAAACAGACTCATATGACATCCTACCAGTGCAGTCCTCATTCAACAGCCGAAGGAATCATTAACACATTTAAACAATGTGCCCGCTTTCAAGAGGGGAAAAATTTAAAAGAGTATGTGTCTGTTGTTGTCCTGGATGAGATAGGCCTGGCAGAGGATTCTCCAAAAATGCCTCTGAAGACACTTCACCCTTTGTTGGAAGAAGGTTGCATTGATGATGAACCACACCCCCATAAGAAAGTTGGGTTCATTGGCATCTCAAACTGGGCTTTGGATCCAGCCAAAATGAACAGGGGAATCTTTGTCTCCCGAGGTGACCCAGATGGGAGTGAATTAATTGAGACAGCCACAGGAATATGTTCATTGGATCCAGTGGTCTTAGAAAACATAAGACATCTTTTTCAACCTTTGACAGATGCTTATTTGAAAATTTGCCACATGCAAGAAAAAGGTTTTTTTGGCCTACGTGATTACTACAGCTTGATCAAGATGATCTATTCTGTTTCCAAAGCATCTAATCCTTCTTCAGAGCAAATAGTCGATGCAGTGTTGAGAAATTTCAGTGGCTTGGATAATGTAGACACTCTTACGGTCTTCTCAAAAAATCTGCACATTAGAAATGACTTGAGTCACACTAATACTATTAATCTTGTGCGTCAAAATATTGAAGAGGTTAATCAGGATGAGGACTGCCGCTACTTGCTTATCCTCACCAAAAATTTTGCAGGCCTTCAGATCCTTCAGCAGAATTTTTTCTCGAAAAATAACCTCCCAGAGATCATCTTTGGTTCAAGTTTTCCCAAGGATCAGGAGTACACTCAGGTTTGCAAGAACATCAACCGTGTGAAAATCTGCATGGAGACTGGCCAAACTGTTGTGCTTTTGAACCTTCAAAATCTCTACGAAAGTCTCTACGATGCGTTGAACCAATATTATGTTTCCCTTGGGGGTCAAAAGTATGTCGATCTTGGCTTAGGCACGCACCGTGTGAAATGCAGAGTTCACAAAAACTTCCGCCTCATTGTCATTGAGGAGAAAGAGGTGGTGTACAAACAGTTTCCCATTCCACTAATCAACAGACTGGAGAAACACTACCTTGACATCAACAGTGTTTTGAACATCCGTGAAATAGAAGTCGTCAATCTTTTGCAGAAGTGGGTCCAATATTTTGTGTCCGCAAACAATCAGCATGACAATTCACACAAATACTCGCCACCCGATGTATTTGTTGGCTTTCATTCAGATACTTGTTCCTCTGTTGTACTGCAAGTGATGAATAAACTGAAAGATGAAATTGAGGACTCAGACTTCCAAGAGAGTGTGTTAGAAGAATCCAAATTTGTCCTACTGAACTGTGCCACTCCTGATTCAGTGGTGCGACTGGAATATACTGATTTGTCAGATGTAGAGACACAGAGATTGGCAAATACATATTTCAAAGTCCAGAAACACCAGTCTCTTGATGAATTCATTACCTCCCACATCCAGCAAGGGCACTGGAATCATTGTGTCTTCACAGAGGTAAGTTTTTATCCTTGTTTGTCTAAGGATTTTTGATTGGGACTTTAATGCTGAGTACTTATTTTTTAAGCATTTACATTAAATATGTCTGTTTTCTGTTAAGGTTACAACATTTTCCAGACTGTTGACAACAACAGATGCTTGGCAACTTCAGAGCTTCACAGGAATTCATAACATTGATCTTATTTCACTGCAACAATTTGAAACTGAACTGTCTTTTCTGAAAAAACTTAGGTAAAAATAAGAAAGGGTTGGGCTTCTGAAGACCTAGCCAGTGATTTTCTTAATTACAGTGGTATGATTAGAGAGTCTTTTAATTATCTTACTTTTCTGTCTTTAGAGAATTCCTTAATACACCATCTGCAAACAAAATTCTTCTCGTTCAAATGGATTTTGGTGAAGATGCACTGAGTGCAAATATTCTAGCGTCAGCTAGGTTTGTGTTATATTGATGTTTTATGAGTGGCAATCACCACTGATTGCAAATTCATATAATATTAATAATATTCATATTTCATAATATTTTTGTCCCCTGTAGGTACTCTTGCATGAATGAAATAATTCGGGCAAAGCATATAGGTGAATGTAGAGTGTATGTGTACTTCATTACAAAACTACCACGAATGGAAGGGGGAACCTCATATATTGGATTTCAAGGAGGTTGGTTTGACTTCACTTAATAAATAAATGTGTGCTATAGAACATCTATTTTATATATCATATTCACAACATATATTACATATATGATATATTTTTTGTATATAGTATGTATAGAATTGCATATATAGAATTGTAACTATACATTCGGTCATTGTTTTTGCTAGGACACTGGATGTCAGTTCACATTGATGACCTTAGAAGTTCTCAGGACATTGTTTCTGATGTCCAAAATTTGAGAAATGTATCCATCTGTGAGCTTTTTGAGGAAAATTCAAGGCAAATTGAAGGTATTAATTCCTAAGTAAACCTTGATCATTTGAGTTTAAATTATGCTTTGCTTTTTTATTTATTAAACCTCTTACATTTAGATATGTATGTCGAGGACACTGAGCTTGTGCAGTCTGAGTCTGAAGATTTTGTAAGTATACCAATGGTACAATAAACATGTAGGTTTTCATTACATCAGTGTAAATAATATTAGTTATAATGGGGATGATATTAATTCATTGTTCAAATAAAATTTTTAACAGTATAATTATGTGCAAATGTTTTATGTTTGCCTTGGCATTTAAGAAAATATGTTGAATAATTATAATCCAGTCAGATACAGTTTAAAGCTCACTGAAAATCTGTTACAACTAAATTCACTGGAAAAGGGGAATTGATTGATAAGTGTTGTTTTTAAGAATTAATTGAAAGATTCTGACGTGGACGTGGAATGTAACTGTGCAATAGCAATTGATACATAGAAATATATCAGTTTACATTCAGATGCAAGTATTTATCATGCACCATTGCGTAGTGGTGATATCCTCAACAGGAACAGGAACAGTAAAAACAGCTAAATAAAACTATAAGAAATATCCTATTCTTATAGAATAATGTAACACACATTCCACATTTTTGTATCATTTTTCATATGATTAGGGAGTTGATATGTTCGGCTCATAATGTGTTAAATGAATATGATTTAGTTTTCATATATATTATTTTGTAATATACTGGTATGTGGGGGATGTGAAATGGTGTATATCTTGTTTAGTGTGATGCTTGGGTAGACGGGTTTTTACAATGATTATCAGACAGTCAGTGACAAGAATTATAAATAGTTGCACAAAAAAATTCAATAAAAAAATTCAATACTCACCCTAATATATAAAGAAGCAAAAGACATTAAACTGTCTTGTAACTCACATGCTCACTCATAGTTAGGGATCGTACCACAAGGGGCACTATTTCAAACTGTTATGGTGCTTTCCATCGCATGTTTTCGGCTCTGCGTGACTTGACATGGCTCTGCTCAGCATGCTTAAAGCTTGACGCTCTTCCACTGGCAGGGCTCCCCCGCGAAATGGAGTTGGTACCATCACAAAACCCCCTCTAACAGGAATCACTGGCTTTGAAAACCACAACAACAGTGGCAGTAAAGTTAGGTGATGTGTACTCATTGTGTATTCGCGTGTTGTTTTTGTTTATGGACAGAACACTGTTCTGTGCCCCAGTTCTCACAGATCAGTTTTACAAACCGGATTCCAAAAAAGTTGGGACACTAAACAAATTGTGAATAAAAACTGAATGCAATGATGTGGAGATGGCAAATGTCAATATGTTATTCGTAATAGAACATAGATGACAGATCAAAAGTTTAATCTGAGTAAATGTAACATTTTAAAGCTAAAATATGTTGATTCAAAATTTCACAGTGTCAACAAATCCCAAAAAAGTTGGGACAAGTAGCAATAAGTGGCTGGAAAAAGGAAATTGAGCGTATAACTAACAGCTGGAAGACCAATTAACACTAATTAGGTCAACTGACAACATGATTGGGCATAAAAAGAGCTTCTCAGAGTGTAAGTGTCTCTCTGAAGCCAACATGGTAAGAGGATCACCAATTCCACCATTGTTGTGCAGAAAGATAGTGCAGCAATACCAGAATGGTGTTACCCAGTGTAAAATAGCATAAGACTTTTAAGTTATCATCATTACCCGTGCATAACATCATCAAAAGATTCAGAGAATCTGGAACAATTGCTGTGGGTATGGGTCAAGGCCGTAAAACTCTACTGGATGCTTGTGATCTCCGGGCCCTTAAACGTCACTGCACCTCAAACAGGAATGCCACTGTCAAGGAAATAACAGAATGGGCTCAGGAATACTTCCAGAAAGCATTGTCAGTGAACACTATCCACCGTGCCATTCGCCATTGCCAGCTGAAACTCTACAGTGCAAAGAGGAAGCCATTTCTAAGCACGCTCCACAAGCTCAGACGTTTGCACTGGGCCAGGTGTCTTTTAAAATGGAGTGTGGCAAAATGGAAGACTGTTCTGTGGTCAGATGAGTCACGATTTGAAGTTCTTTATGGAACACTGGGACTCCATGTCATCCAGACCAGAGAGGACAAAGCTAACCCAAGTTGTTATCAACGCTCCGTTCACAAGCCTGCATCACTGATGGTATTTGGTTGCATAAGTGCTTGTAGCATGGGCAGCTTGCATGTCTGGAAAGGCACCATTAATGCAGAGAACTATGTTCAGGTTCTAGAACAACATATGCTCCCATCTAGACGTCATCTCTTTCAGGGAAGACCCTGCATTTTTCAACAGGATAATGCCAGACCACATTCTGCAGCAATCACAACATCATGGCTACGTAGGAGAAGGATCCGGGTACTGAAATGGCCAGCCTGCAGTCCAGATCTTTCACCTATAGAGAACATTTGGCACATCATAAAGAGGAAGGTGTGACAAAGAAGGCCCAAGACGATTGAACAATTAGAGGCCTGTATTAGACATGAATGGGAGAGCATTCCTATTTCTAAACTCGAGAAACTGGTCTCCTCTGTCCCCAAACGTCTGTTGAGTGTTGTAAGAAGAAGGGGGGGATGCCACAGTGGTAAAAAATGGCCTTGTCCCAACTTTTTTGGGATTTGTTGATGCCATGAAATTTTGAAACAACATATTTTTCCCTTAAAATGATCAATTTTCCCAGTTTAAACTTTTGATCTGTGATCTGTGTTCTATTCTGAATAAAATATTAGATGTTGGCACCTCCACATCATGGCATTCAGTTTTTATTTACAATAAAAATTTTGTTTAGTGTCCCAACTTTTTTGGAATACGGTTTGTACTTGTTGCACATTCAGCTTTCACTGGAAATTTTCTTTGCCCGTCAGTCCACGGAGCATATAAACCCCTTCAAAACACCTCGAGGTAAAGTTACGAGCTGCCATTGTGAGTCCAATAAAAATAAATGTAAAAGCTGTAACTTAAGAGTTTTTACAAGTGATGACTTGTGCTGGATGTGAATGAGCTCTGCATTTCATGGTGATGCACTCTCTGCCAATCAGTGCTCTGCAGGGTTTACACGTCACCATTTAACCTACGGTTAGAACCAGGTGTGAGCTGGGACTGGAAACTTACCCAGTTCCAGGGACCAGGTTCCAGTTTTGACCAGTGGAAAAGCAAAAGATCTGTGCCAAGTAGAGTAGAATTGTGTAGGTTCCATGCAGTGGAAAAGTGTCATTAGTGACTGATTCACCTGGCTCACTCTTGTCGTTACCATGACGTTGACCTCGTAGCTAGTCTAACTATAATACTTGAAAGAATAAGTCCAAATAAAAGATTCTAGTCTAAAGAAATACTTGAAGATGAGCTTTTGGAAGATCCAGCAGGTTCCTTTATTATCTCAAAGCATTGGAGAGCATCTCAGAAGGCCTTCAGAGCACTCTCACTCAAACAAGGAAAAACACAGTTTATATAGGCATCTTTTGGGGTGAGATCATCCTGCCCCACCTATTTTTTAACTAGGTTGTTTTCTATATGCAACCATTATTTCCAAATAAGGGTTTTTTACCCCAACAAAATGCTACCATTATCTCCAAATCATGTGAGTGTAGTTTTTTAAAAAATACCTCGTGTCATGCAGTACCAGGCCATCCCACACTGTTCCACACACCATTCATCTTTTTTTCTACAGAGTTCATGCCCGAGTCATGAACTCAATTGTCTCTTTGTACATACTATAAGACTCATTTGTTTGACACCACATGTCTCTATATTATTTGTTTATTACAGTCACATGTCTCTATATTCTTGCCTCTGAGGAAATGTCCCTTGCCTGACCTATGAATAAGTAGATCTTTATACTCTTCATATGCTCAACTATTGACCTCTTTTCCTAATTTTCCATCACTCTCTTTGTGTGAATGGATATTTCCATCACTCGTGGTCATGCTAACCTTAGTCTCCATAGCCAGCCGCTCTAGGGACAATCTGGTGCCTTTTGGCCCTTAACGTGGCCAAGAACTGCCTACAGGAAAAGAAACTTGACTGACACACAAAAGGACCAATCACAAGTCAGCTATTTTGAGATTCATATCAGGCCAATACCCACGGTGACCAAATTAACTGCAAATTAAAATGAGCTGTAAACGTACAAAACACATTCAAAACGATGACGTCTAGGCATAAGTTAAAAAGCAGAAATGCGATGCAACTTCAGAAAACAACTGCAAGTTTAGGAAACAAAGGCAAGTTCAGAAAAGAAATAAAAGTTCAGAAACGCAATGCAAATTCAGAAAACACCTGCAAGTTCAGAAAACAAATGCAAGCTCAGAAACACTGCAAATCCAATCACAACCCAAATGAAGTTTTGGATGACTCCGAAAGCTGCTGCACTCCTAAAAACAGAACAAAACAGATTACATTCGTGATTTTTGTTGTTTCTGTTTAAAACAAATGTAAGGCTTTTTTCCTTCATATCAAACACCAGAACAGCGCCTAAGCATTAGTTGTATTTCATTTAATAAACTAAATAACGTTTGGTTTAATGGTTGGTGCAGAATGCAGGATTTTTTAAATAAAAAATATCTTAACAATATAAAGAAACGTGTTGTGTATCAGACTATACACTTAAGTATAGATTGGGGAGTGGTGTTTACAATTTTGGCCTCTTTCAAAATAGAATTGCCAAACCTCTACTTCCTTTATATAAAAATTGGAAGATAAAATATACACACACATATGTCACCAAAATTATTTTAATAAGTATCCGGCTTTACAGTCCAGAGTTTTCAGCCTTGCCAAAATTCTACCCCTGAAATTATACTTGTCTCTGGAGTGTATAGTCTGATTTTGTTTTCTGAACTTGCATTGCATTTCTGAACTTGCAGTTGTTTTCTGAAGTTGCATCGTGTTTTTTAAATGAAGCCAAAACTTTGTCGTATTGATGGATGTGTTTTGTGCTTCTACAGCTTGATTTAATTTTCAGCGCAATAAAAATATCAGACTCTTCAACTTTTGGATGGAGCATCTGTGGTTGAGACTATGCTAACCTTAGCTAAAAAACTTTGACAAAACAGACATCAAATGATAAAAATGTTGTTAGCAGCATTGTGTCACTTCAAGTATCAGAAGAGGCATGTACTGTTATTTACACTTGAAAGCAGCATGGATTTAAGAAACCTAATAGATGGAATATGTCTAAAATAGGTTGGAGCATAAATTGTGTTAGAATTTTTTGTTCAATGCTGCTAAAAATGCCAATATTTGTTTCAGGTATTAGAAACAGAGTTTGACACGACAGCACTGGTGCGTAGTTGTGTTCAGAGTGCTGTAAGCATGCTAAAGGATCTTGAAGATGGCGGATGCCTCAGCACAAGAAGAGTGGACATCCTACTTACATTACTGGACAACAGTGACAAACTAAAATGTTAGACTGTGTGCTCCCTTGTTACATTCTGAGATAAATATCTGTATACTTCACTGTAGTAAGGAATGTTTTCATGTTTGACAGTAACATTCAGCAAGGCATTGAAAAAGCGCCTTCATCTACTGTTGAAAGCTCGTGAAGAGAGTACAGATAGGCCCAAAAACTGGGTTTCCAGAGAAGCAGCAAATATTGAAGCCCTGCAAGAGGGAGGAACTTTTAAGTAAGCACCCATATTAGCTTAAGCTTAAAACACTAAACATTTACAAATTGCAAATGTTTCTTTTACCTGAATAGAAAACTTAATTAAGCATATTAAAAAATATTTTTAAAATGATTTTTAAAATATGAAATATGGTGTAATTTGTCAACAGACAAACTCTGTGGCGAAGGGTACAGACAGTGATCACTCCTCTCCTGGCTCAGTTAATTTCTGTCATTGACCGTAACTGCAACCTGGACCTTCTGCTTGATGATAACTGTGAAGATGAAGTAAAAAATTTGTGGCTTCTCATATTCGGACAGAAATTGTTGGACATACCATATATTCAGATAGTGCAAAAGTAAGTAACAAATCTAATGAAATTTAAGTTGTGTATTGATTATTTATTAACAAGCCAAAAAAATTATCTTAATTTGTGTGGTTAATACTGTACTTTTAGAATAAAATAAATTCTTTGTATATAGCTCAGAGGCACCGACAATCCTGATCCAAAACCATATCTCAGTGGGGAGAACTATGTCCTGCATCATGCCCTTCAGCTGGAAGATAAAAGACCTGTTAGATGACCTCTGGGAGTACACTCTACAGAAAGAGGGTGATTGTGTCTTTCATACATTTTTAATTAATCTTTAATTCATTGTTGTTTTCCGGATTTTCTAGTCTCATACAAATTGCTATGTTTTTTACTTTGATCAGGTCAAACAAATAAGCACTTTGAAGAGGTCTTCAAGAGGACTGTGCTTGGGGAATATTTTGCAAATGTGGACAAGAAAATGCAGAAGGAATTTTTTCAAAGATACCTTCAAGATTTTATTGCTTTGACGATGAAAATTTCAACAGTTGGCGAACAACAGGTAAGACCATTAGTGTTTTTGGTTTCTGTTGTAACCTTATTAATAATCTTAGTAGTATCTCCCATAACTGATTCTGTATTGTCTTGTGTAATCAACCTACAGCAAAGTCTCTTTTGTCTTGGGCAGTTGTTGTGTGCTGCCTTGCTGAGTTGTGTGAATGAGATATGTAGGAAGCGAGGTAGCTCAGTGGAAAATGAGCTCTCTTTCCCGCTAGTGCATACTGCTTACTATGAGTTCCAGAAACGTCTGCAGAACTTCTCCAGGATGATGTCCATCCTGCCTCAGGTGGTCCTGATATTGCAGGGAAAGCCACATGTGATGAAGGGAAATGAAATGGTATTTTTAAATAATATTATTATTTTTACTTCATGTGTTGTTTGGCTCTGTTTTGTTTTTCTTGGGTCCGCTCCATTGTCTCTGCCTTTGGCCCTCCTTTCATTAGTGTTCACTCCAGTGGATCCTTTGTGGTTCACATGTTTCTATTTCTCATGCTTTATGCTCGTCTTAGTCTCAGTCTGGTTTAGTCTTAGTTTCAGAGTTGGCCATTGTTACTGCTTCTTCTTTGGCCTCAGTCTCTGTATTTGTTACAAGGTCTTCCTTTGTGTCAGTCCAGTGTTGGTCTTTTGGTTTATCATTATCTTAGTTCTAGCATTCAGTTAATTGGTTTGTCTCTGTCTCCATTCAGTGTTATTTTCCTGTTTTCTGTGTTTGTTTAATTTTTGTCTTTGCTCCTGTGTTAGTTTCTTTGTCCTCATCTTCTGTCCCAGTCTCTGTGCAATTATTTAGGTCTATCTTCTCTGTCCTGTACTTTATTTCTCTGCTTCCTGTCTTTACTCACTTGCTTGGTTTGGTCAGTACTACATTTTCTTTTCTTTGCATTTCCTTTATCTATTGTTTCTGGCTGTTTATATATATCCTCTAGACATTTTAAATCAGTTTTTTTCCTTCTCATGGTTTATTTGATTTTTTTAGTTATTTTCTTGTTTAAAAAATGTGCATCTTTGCATATACATCAGCCTCCTAGTTTCCCTGCACCATACCCTGACCCAGCTTTCTCCTCTATGTAGATATTTGCTGCCTATTTTAAATTTTAACAGTGTTAATACTATAAAGAATTTCTTTGAGGTTCTTAATATCTGAAAAGCCTTTGATGGTGTTTTGAAGGTTTCAGATATATATTGTGCTCTTGCCTGTGTGGAGCACCTGGAGCCACAAGATTTCAGTGTCGATTTCCAGCACCTGTCCTGGCTGAAGCAAGTAAAGAGACTTAAGGTCCCCATTGAGCTCATCTGTTCAGAGAGTAGCCTTAAACACTATGGAGATAGGAGGCGAGAGATGATGAAGCAGATCCAGTAAGTTTCAGCTGACCATTTAATGTTTCCAATTATTACTCAATTGTCTTTTTGTTATGAATCTTTCATATTTATTAATGTATTCACTATTGGGTGGAATATTCCTTAATGAAGACAGAACATTTCTTGGAACAGAAGGCAACAATCTTATTAATTTCTTCATAACAAGGATTTCATAATTTACAAACCAATCATTGTACTTTCACACATTTCTAGAGTTGTGTAAACACACCGGAGATTCAAGAAAACTTTAAGGGTTTACGTCACATTTTTGTGTATATTTTAACACTGACACATTATATTAGAAAGTCCCTTGAGAATCAAATTCTGTAATTATGTTTATAAAAATTTGATTTTTTTTCCTTGTCATGTGTATCTTAGCACTGCCTGGAGGCGAATTTTTACATTCTCTCTGTTTGTGGAGCACATTCAGTTGGGCATTGAAGCTGAAGATAAGAGATTAAAACCTCTAGTTATGGAGCACTCTCGAAACTTATGGAGGGTAAGAAATTGTACCCTATATAAATTATAATTGCTATTGCATTTTTTTAGTATAATAAATATTATTAACATAATATAATAAATGGGCAGCAAGGTGGCGCAGCAGGTAGTGTTGCAGTCACACACCTCCAGGGACCTGGAGGATGTGGGTTCAAATACCGCTCTGAGTGACTGTCTGTGAGGAGTTGGTGTGTTCTCCCTCTTTCCAAGTGAGTTTCCTCTGGGTGCTCCGGTTTCCTCCACGGTCCAAAAACATTTGTTGGTATCTGGATTGGCTACTCAAAAAGTGTCCATAAGCGTGCGTGTGTGTGTATCACCCTATACAGGACTGGGGCCCCCTCCAGGGGGTGTTCCTTCCTTGTGCCTAGTGATTCCAGGTAGGCTTCAGACCCACTGTGACCCTGAACTGGATAAGCAGTTACAGACAATGAATGATTGTATAAATGAATATAATAAAGTTCATATAAATGCACATTTGGAATATGCTAAACCAATCCAGGACCATGGCCGTTTTTCAGTTTATTAAGAACTGTTTGATGAAGACAACTTCACATACAATAAACTACTGAAAAGTAGTAATTTTTAAAACTGTAAATGAACATTTAATAATATTTTTCAGTATTCAAATGGAAATGGCTGGGTTATTCCTAAGTGAGCTTTATGGAGTTTAGATTTACAGTTTTAGACATTATCAGGAATCACAATCAATAACTGTAAATATTAGAAAAATTACATTTTTTGTCATAATATCTTGTATTTGTTAAAGGTACTTGAAAAAAACTCAGACATGAAAGTGGAGAAAACCTTTGCAGCTGTAATTGAAATACTCAGATCCTGCAAGAAAGGAGCAGATGACCTAATATTCAAGTAAGATAACAAATATATCTGATTGTAAATATCTTTTGCCTATGGAAATGTAAGTAAACCATTACTAAATGTGTATGTTGTAAATTGTGAAACATATCTTGTTAAGGTTTGGCCTCCAGTCATGTGCTATATGTCAGCTTGAGCCTCAAGACCCTGTGGAGTTACCATGCAATCATATCTTCTGCCAGCTTTGCATCAGGAGATGGCTGATCCCAGGCCAGATGTACTGTGCTTTCTGCACTCAACCAGTGCAAGATGACTTTGAAGTGAAAATGTCTGAAGATGTTCAGTGAGTCATGTCTGTTTCTATAGATGCTGGAAATTACATTGTGTGGCATTGGAAATCTTTGCTGAAATGTAGTTGTAAGTGTCTTGTAATAGAATCATACTGATTACATACCTTTTGTATCTGTCTATGATGATTTTACAGGGCCTGTCTCAACTTGAATGCCCAGTTCAGACAACGGTGCAATGCGTTTTTCGTAGAAGCAGTGTCCACAATGTGTTTCAAGGACAATTCTCCACCGTCCAAAGGTGTCATTCTGCATCTGTTGTCTTTCCTCATGGCTGAAGCAAGACCAGCTGCTCTAGTTCAAGGTAGGGTGCTTTATGCCTGTTCTATGCATAGGTAGGCATTCATTCCTGGCAGTTTAAATACAGTGATCAACCAGATTATGCAGCATTATGAAAACCTTCTTGCACACTACAGCACTGCTGTGTCTGATCCATTTGTACCAGCACAACAGACACTAACATACCACCACAATGTCAGTGTCACTGCAGCGCTAAGAATGATCCACCACCTAAATCATACCTGCTATGTGATGATCCTGCGAGAGCTCGTTCCATTGAAGAACAGAGTGAAAGGGGGCAAACAATGAATACAGAGCAACAGACTCATTCCAGCCTGTATTTATATGACTCCAGAGTGCTCCTGTGGTCAGTGGAGCTGAGAGAATGGACAGTGAGTGTAGAAACAAGGAGGTGGTCATAATGTTATGGTTGATTGGTGTATATTACCAAACCCTGAATCTAGAGCCCTATGCTTTGCATGTTTTAGTGTTTTCCCTGCCCCTATGCACCAGATTCAAATAATAAGTTAACAAGATACCTGGGTTAGAAGTCTGCTTGAAGGAAGGGACATTTTTTAAATGTGCCAGGTAATAGGACTTGCAGAACCAATGGAATTATTAATATATTATTATGTTTTGCTTATCTTTTCTACCCAGCACAAAGCCATATATACACCAAAGCCCTTTCACCTTTTGATGAGTGTTTGGATAGACAGCCCATTGTACGCTCTGTGGTGCTTAAACTCCTGCTCAAATTCAGGTACACTGACAAGCTATGTATATATTTATACTTTTAAATGAATTTTACAAGGGGGAAATAAATAAGCAGCAGACTTTATACAAAATATATTATTCTGTGGAATTAAGTGCTATATATTTATTTTTTCAGCTTTGATGAGGTTAATGAGTACCTTGAACAGCACTTGAAAAATATACTACAAAGCAAAATCCTGGATGGTGCTGATAAAACAGAACTATATACTTTATACATCAATTGTTTTGAGGTAAGGACATGGCTCAGTGATTCAGAAATGGTTTTAGGGTCATAAACAAATATATCAAATAAATTTGATCTTTATGTCAATGTTTTGGGGCTATTTTACAGGACTCCATGTTTGAGAAATTAGATTTGAGCTCTGAGGCAGAGCAGAAGCAGCGTCTGCAAGATGGTAGGGACTTCCTGCAATACACAATACACACAGGAAGGGTGGCCACAGAGGATGTCTCCATAGAGACATTACAGCAGATTGCACGACTGCGTGTGTGCTTGGACATGTGTGCCCAGCTGCTTGCCACAGTACCAAGCAGTGGTTAGTACATTAGGGCACATACATTTTTTAGGCTTCTAATTATATTCTGTATGAAGAACATATGACTCATTAATTTTATAGGAATTCCAAGGTCTAAGCTTGATTTGTCTGTGACAGAAATGAATGAATACCCTGTGGTAAACAAGCCAGTATTTTTGAATTATGAAGTTATTTAAGCACAATATGGCAAGCTACCGACTGCACAAAAATAAGTAGACTAACACTATTG
Source organism: Hoplias malabaricus (assembly GCF_029633855.1). Lineage (NCBI taxonomy): Eukaryota > Metazoa > Chordata > Actinopteri > Characiformes > Erythrinidae > Hoplias > Hoplias malabaricus. Next base: position 19,901,795 of record NC_089802.1, read on the forward strand.
CACAGTAGTAACATCTACACATACGTTAGACTGCTATTGCTAAAGAAGCTTACCTGTCAGATTTTAGTTCTCATCAGTGTTCTTGCACATAGCAAAATAAATATTTTCACTTAATGATCACAAAATTCAGAATAAAATGCTATTTCAGTACATGCTCTGTTTTAAAACATTTTGTATACTGCAGATTGTAATATTGGTTATTTATTTTCTGACATGCAGAAATCCATCTTACACATAGAGATCCTAATTAGTGCATGATTCCAATCACATAAGTCTATTTCTGGGGCTTTTAATAGAACTTATCTTTATATACATTAATAGAGACTATGGAGAAAAATCAAGAGGAGTTCCTGGGCACAGTGATGGAGCTCTGTGTGGAAAGCAGAAATGACTGGTACAGAGTGTATCTGATCAGAAAGCTCTGCAGATTGCAAGGAGTGGAGGTTGTCCAGAACATGCAGAGCGAGGCAGATTTCCAATGGCTTTTCCCACAGGAGATTTTACAACAGGTAGAAGAATAATGGCATTTCAAAAACACCATATGGGGATTAATAAAATTTGAATCTTTCATTTCAGTTTCAGTCATATTCAGCCCTTGGATGGTGAGAGATTTTTTTAATGTAAATCACCATTCACAAAATCCCAGTGCTATGTTCCATAGCACAATGGAAAGTTTAGAAAGACGGATAAGAGCAAACATGAAAACTTTTTTTTTCACTAAATTTTTTATTCACTAATAAACTGTTCAATGCAAACATGCTGTAGATATTTGAGAATTGGCAAAATGCAAGTAAATGAGTTAGTTAAAAAATTTGCAGTCTGGAAATCATGTTTACATGAATCAGACTTGGGAAAAACACTACGCATATCTGTACATTTTCAACAAATAAATATAATCAATAAATATAAGCAGTATAACAAAATGTCTTTTCTAATCTTGAACAATAACCGAGCAGCTACAGAAATTTTAGAATCCACACTTTCAACAGGAAAGTCTTCTGATTTTATAATTGTTAATCTGAAGACTAATTGATATGAAATTGCATTTTGCTAACAGTAATATTAGAGAAAATTGCTGCTGCTAAGATTTAATATGTAAATGTTGGTTATGCTGACCGTGTTGCAGGAAGAAACTGGGGGCCAGATGGACCAGTATTTGGTGTATGGTGAAGAATATAAATCTGTACGTGATGCAGTTGCAAAGGCTGCAATGGAGGGCACAGTGCAGGTCATAGAGGAATCCCTTGGGGTGAGTAAAATTAGAAAATAACACTTAGAAAGACTTTCCACTGACCTATATTTATGCTATTCAATAATATTAATTATTGTATTTTGTTATTCACATTATTCAAGTTTACATATCATAACAGTTTTTTCTTGTAGTGGTAGTTATGTATATTCCTGTATACCATATAAATTCCTTTTAGAAATGTACATGTGCTCCAAGGAGAAAAGCCTTCTACATACTTCTTGCCATATTTCGAGAAGTTACCTGTCTGTTCAGAAAAACCAATCCAGCCCTTAATCCCAGACCTGAGGTAGGAAATATTTTGAACTCATTTTGTCATAATGGCCTTTAATATTTCATTGTGTTATTTCAGATATATTCACATTTGGACTTTTTTACTGTTGGTTATCTTTTTTACTGATGAGTTCTTATTAATAGTTAATATTAGTTGGTCATTCTCTTTAAATTATAAAACATTTACATGATTTACATTCTGGATTATATTAAAGTTTCATAAACATTCTGTGTTACCTGATTGAAAATTACACTTGTGATTTTTAGATATAAAGCACCTCACTCAGTCACTAACAAATTCACTAATTCAGTTAATAGGCTTATGCGTTTTCTCAAGGTGATGTCAGTAGCTGTCAAATAGATTTTAATGATTCAGATGTACCATGAAATTGTATAATGTCTTTGTTTTAATATATAAACACAAATGTCAATAATTTAAAGGCTGTAAATGATAATAAATTACCTTAAAGTTAAAGTTTAGAATTTCATATAACTTGCCTCAGTAAAAAATAATATCAAATCAGCCATACTTTTGTTATTGTTGGCTATAACAAATATTTATAGGAGTTAAACATATTTACAATTAAACATACTAAGAACCCAATATTGTAATACTTTTCCAAATGTTGTAAAGGAACCAAGAAAGTAACCATTTTACTTATCTTGGTCAAAGATATATTTAAACTAATGTACTAACTGTTATTGTGTATGTTCCACATGAAAATGTGACAAATTCTCAGTAAGGTATTACACTATTAGTAAAACTTAGTCAGACGTTGCATAACATCAGAAATGAAATAATGACAATATTGCATGGTTATAATGTAAATATTATATGACATTACACTTTTGGAAAATTCTTACAATATTGAGCCCAATATTGTCTACACAGACATATTATGACTTGCATTCTTAACCATTTCAGCAACGGCAAACTCTCGAGGACTTCATTCATGGCTCACAGTACTTGGATACCAGAGAGATGAAGGTGTTTGCTGCAGCTCTGGTGAATAACAGACTGGGTGGCCTGAGTGTTGACGGGCATCGCACTCACATAGATAACACTCTTATAGACCTGGCTGTACACCTGAAGGCTGTTCTGCTGTGTGGATCTGAGCGAGTGCTGGCTCCTCTCACTCAACTTGGGCTGTTCCCTGCCACCATGCAGGTGCGTCTGATGCCCTGTTTAATATAATACTGCACTAATTTTTATGAGTGTATATTCAAATATGTTGCTGTATGTTTTATTGTACAGGCAGCATTTATACCCACTATGCCTGAAGACATGCTGGCTGTTGCTCAGAAGGCTCTTGGTCACACGTGGTATAGTAAGTAAAGCCACAGATTCCATTTGCCACATTTCGGTGGCAATTAACAAATTTGTCATGTAATGTAATACAGTTGTCATTATGGAGATATTATAATTAGTTGTTATTAATATGTTTTATTTATAATTTGTAATTCCTAGCATGCCCCAATGGTCACCCTTGTGTAGTTGATAAGGTAAGCCATACTCTACTTAATGTATATGTATGTACTAAATGTATTTAATTTATACATTTCCAGTATAATCCAGAAATGTCTCCAAAACCATCTTAGTCCAAAATGCATTTATAAGAAAATTAACATTTATAATATAATATATAACATATAAAATGCTAAAAAACTTTATATATTATATAGAAGATTATAGTTTATCTACCTAAGCCTTTTAAATATTTTTTAAATGTAAAATAAACTTGTTGTTATTAAAATATGTGAGAATATGTTATACAGAGTATATTTACAATTACTTTTATATTTACATGTACAATATTACGTTAATATCAAAGGTCTTTTTGACAATTTTTGCATAATTCAATTGATATGGTGTGGATACATGCCAGGTATTATGTTGTGTAAAATACAAGAATTTCCATTTTATTTTCTATTATAAACGGTCAGTAACCATACCTTATGTTCATAACAAAAAATGGTCAAATATTGGTAAATCTCGTGAAATTTGTTTAGGGAAATATTTCTTTAAAACATGTTGCATGAATATCTCCACCATGAACAGGTTTAAAAATATTTTAATCAAAACCCTAAAATCTTGTTTTAAAAAATGCCTCAGGTGCCTGACAGCAAACGTGTATCCATTAAATTTTTACATTTCTATGAGGTCATACCCCTTTGATTGATTTAGAAGAAGTATATACTTGTGAGATAAAGAGATTAACCACAGCTGTTTTTCTGCAGTGTGGCAGGCCCATGCAGCTGGGCAGATGTCTGGAGTGTGGAGCAATGATAGGAGGACAGAACCACAAGTCTGTGCAAGGTTTCAGTCAAGTGCACCAGCAGTAAGTCTAACAAAGCTGAGATGAAAATTTCATGGTAAAAAAAACGATGGAAATAGTCAAGATGAATGTGATTTTTTAAAAAATATATTAAAATCGCTCAGGTCTGTCTAGATCTCTGAAAAACAATAAATAATAAAAAGCACTGTAAAAACATGTTTTTATATAAAAATTGATGACTTAAGTTAGTTAAATCTTGAGTTAACTGAGTAAGTTTTTCTAACATGTTGAAGGAGTTAAGAAACGTATTCTTGTTTTCTTAATTTTTTTTATTTCGAAATATAAAGGAAGTCCCAGTAACTAACAATTTTAAGTTAAAATATCAGCGTTTATGGCAGGAAAAAATAATAATTACAGGATAATCCTAGTAAATTAGAATAAATAATTAAATAATTTGTCTTTATAGGGTGGATCGTACCCAGATGGGCCACATCTTAGGAGACCCACAAAGACGAGATAACCCAGACACCCTGGACACAAAAAGCTTGTCTTTAACTCCTTTTACATTGATCAGAATGATGACTCATTTAACCATGCTACTGGGGGCTTCAGAGGAGGCTCAGGTAATGTTAATGCTAGTGACTGAGGATATTCTCATATATTATTGATTTCAAATCAGGTTTCTGGAGTAGCCATGTCCTGATTATTTTAGCATAAAATTCTCAATTTTCTGTATGAATCCTGAACTACACCACAACACTACAAACATAAGGATCAATATAATATATTTATTATTTGCTGGAAAATATAAACTTTTAGGAAAATGTTTTGAGACCCACTTGTTACTCCTCCTCTTACCAACAACTAATCAAACTAATCATATGGAAACACTGCCATATATCAATATTTATTTTATGCTTATAATTAATAACTTTCACTCTCTTTATCTTGAAGTCTCAGTATATAGCACAGATCATCCGGCCCCACGTTCAGGACCCCTGTGAGTTTTTAATGCTTCATCTTGGGAAGGATTTGGAGCAGTTGGGCAGGGCTGTGGGAAAAGGCATGGATGAAATGGTCACTACGGTTCATTTGATGTTCAGCTGGGCTCTGGAACCTCCTCAGAATCTTCAGTGTAAGTCTTAGAATACATTTGCTTATTTTTGCGCTAAAGTTGAGAATACAATATTTAAAAAAAAACAATAGGTAGCAGATAGATATTTGAAGGCTTCTTACTAATCATTTTACATATTGTGTAATGGAAAATGTACTATATATATATATATATATACATACAAACACATGTTGGTATGGTGCTCTGGGTTTAATGTTTGCCTTATCGATGTCTGTGAGGAGTGTGTACTCCCTGTATCTGCATGGGTCTCCTCTGGGTGATATTGTTTCACCCCAGTCCAAAACACATGTTGATATGTTGACTGGATGTACACATTTTTCCACCCTACAATGGACAGGCCAAATGTCCAGGGTGTATTTCTTGCCTCTGTGTAACCTCTCTACCAAATAGCTGATGTTTGGCGAGTGTACTGGTGTTAATTTGCTACTGTCGTACCATCAAGGTGGACTGGGTATTTTTGTGGTTGCTGAGACAACTCCCTAATTTTCCAAAGTATGTAAAGTGTTTGAGGGTCTAGAAAAGTGCTGTATAAAAGGAAGTGTATATTTAGGCATGCAACATTAAATTTTTAAATATGAATAAAGTAGGGTTGTACTTTTTTTCTTGAATCAAGTGTCTAGCTCTGAAGGAACACTATGTAAGATTTAGGTTTCTAGCTCCTGAAGTTCCTAGTTTAGGACATGAATACGGTGCTGCAAAAATGTATTAGGGAACCCCAGGAGCAAAAAAACAAAAAAACAAATCTTATCCACAATGATTTTGAAGGTGTAATTTTAAGTTAAAAATAATACATAGTGTTCCTTTAATGTTAGAATCATAATCTTTAACACTGCAAAGAAACTTTGCAGATAATAGATATTATAGGACAAACAAATCTTACAAATCTTCTTCAGGTAATTTTGTAGTACACATTTTAGCATAAATACATCTGGGAGCAGTGTCTGAGGAAGTTCTCCTATATATATATATATATATATATATATATATATATATTTCTAACAATAGAAAGAATTGAAAGATACCTTTAGAAGCTGAAGTGAACACAGAAATATATATATATATATATATATATATATTTTTTTTTTTTTTTAATAGACTTTGTTTTTACAGTTCTACAGGACAAATGGTATAGATGCAAGCTCTAATTTGAATTACTGTAACATAATTTGCCCGTATGATCAGTGGTTTGCTTCTTGCTTAAATACAATGTGGTAAATAAATATTATGATGCTAGGGCCTGGGGGCTATGATACTACTCTTGCAACAAAGGAGGCCAGGAATGCCTGGGAGATCTTCATGGCTCATAATGTCATCACTCCCAAACTAAAGGTAAAGGAGCTGCGTTTTTTTGGTTTGTTTTTGTTTTGGGCACAGAACTGGGACACCATGCTGTTCCACTTAAAATGTTGACCCCTTAATGTATTATTCTGTTGTGAATATTAAAATGTATTCAGTAACTGGAATCCTCTTATGAATTTGGTTTATGTATGTTATGTAGCAATACTAAATAAAGTGTGAGCTCACATGCAGGGTTTATGGGAAGTTCTGATGTTGTTTTGATTTACATTTTATGGTTTCTCTAGTAATAACTCTTTCTGCATTATTAATTTTGGGTTAACAGAAGCTGGAACATAAACTGAAAAAGGTGAGCACCCGCATGCAAGCTGATTCTCGAGTGTCCTCTAACCCCATCCTGAAGGTGATGTACGGTGACCCGTACATGTTCCTATCATCTCTGCCGAAGCTGTGTGTACTCCACAGCTCCACTGTGTGGAGCTGCAGGGAGAAAGGTTCTCTGCTTAGCCTCACACACATTGTTGAGCAGAATGATGGCAAAGACAACTTCCCTTTACTCTGGAGATTTCTACAGAAGGTATTTTCTATTTTAATATGTCTTGAGGGTTTTTTACCAACTGCAGTCACATGTTTAAATTGTTTGTCTAATTGAAAAAAATAATTACCACATTATCTATAAAAATATTTAAATTGTTGATTTTAGCCAATATTTTGCAGTTTCTTAAATAAGGGCAGCACGGTGGTGCAGCAGTTGTCGTACAGCTCAAGGTATCTGGGTATGAGGGTTCGTGTCCCGCTCCGGGTGACTTTCCGTGAGAATGCTCCAGTTTCCTCCCACGGTCCAAAAACACACATTGGTAGGTGGATTGGCTACCGAAAAGTGTCCATAGGTGTGATTGTGTGAGTGTGTGTCACCCTGCGAAGGACTGAGAAGGCTGATCAAACATTGTCTGTAACTGCTTGTCAAGTTCAGCGTCGTGGTGTGTCAGGAGCCTACCCGGGATCACTGGATGCAAGGCAGCAACACACTCTGGAGAAAGCGACATTCTCCCTTATGGACACTTTTAAGTCGCCAATCCACCTACCAACATGTGTTTTTAGACCGTGGGGGGAATCCGGAACACACAAAAAGGGGGAGAACACACCAAACTCCCAAACACACCAAGTCACCCAGAGAAGGGCTCGAACCCACAACCTCCAGGCAGGCCCCTGGAGCTGTGTGACAGGGACACTACCTGTTGTGAAACCATGTCGCCCTATGAGTAAATGTATTATTTGAGAAATAATAATAATAAAATTATTAATAACAATAAAAATAATAATAACTGTAATCTGAGGAATCATAAGCAAACACTTACAGTGCACCACTACTCTGAAATCCCTAAAGCGTAAATTGTAAGTTTTTTCTTCTCCCAGTATGTTAAATTTAATAGTTTTATTAGTAATTAGAAAATCAACAAGAATATTATAATGGCCTTGGGCAACAATTCTTTAGATCATCCCGTCAAATTTTGCAGTTGTTTTTTTGCAAATTTTGCAGATTCAGATTGAAAACAATTTTACTTGTTTCTGTGATTTTCTATGAAGGAGGCAGAATTTCGATTGATCAGGTTCCTTCCGGACATACTGGCTCTGCAGAGAAAACTGGTGAAAATGTATCAGAACCTCCCTGATTTGTGTAGTGGCACTATTAGGGAGTTTATTGACAACCAATCAACAGGTAAATAACGTGTCATGTTCATAAAGTGGAAATAATTTCCCCAATGATAAATTTTGACATAATAATAGACACATTGTATTGACACCCAGTGGCCTGGCTGTATCAAAGTTTATTTTACTTGAGCTTGAAAAACATTTTTATGTTGTACCTCAACAGCATCTCTAAAGAGTTGGTATGAGAAGCGCATTCACATTTTCCTGAGTTTATGGAACAAGCTTAGAGTGTCCTTGGCCACTTGTAAGTTCTCTCTCTCTTTCTCTCTCTCTCTCTCTCTCTCTCTCTCTCTCTCTCTGATTATTCCTGTTTTATTTTACTTCCTTTTTAAAAAAGCTTGTCATTATATGGATATATGCAAAAGCACAAATCTCTCTGTCACACCACCACTGAATTTAAATTTAGGAGAGAACTATTTTGTATGTTAATGCATTGATTTGGTACATTTGTTTACTTGATTATTCAAAAAAATGTCATTTTATGGTTTTGCCCAAGAAAAACATAAATGCAGCTGGGCAAAACAAAAAATTCAACAAGATTCTACACTATTTCGCTTAGTCACGGTTTATATTTATGAAAATTATGTCACTAATCATTTTACGGTACAGAGTACAGAGTGAAAATAAGTACACGTCCTCTACCAAGAAAGCACTTTTGCTCATTTAAAGACCAAATTTCTCTTTGTTTTTATTTAAAAATGTTTGAATTAAAGACAACTTAAACTTTGCAAACCTTTAATTTGTCCAGAATTTTAAACTGAGCAAATAAACATTTTTCCACAAATAACTGCAGTACAAAATGCCATACTTATTTCCTTCAATGAATGTGTTAATTTATTTTGTTTAGCAAAACAACATATTCAATGTGCACATTTAAAACAAGCCAATTCTGTGTCAGTTCTGAACATGCGTTATGTGTGTGTTTGAAGATGAGGTGAATGTTCCAGGAGATTACTGCAGTTTGGATCTGGATATGGGCAGTGAGCTGCAGGTGCTGGTTCCCCGAAGGCAGGGGGCAGGACTGTGTGCTACAGCGCTGCTCAGTTACCTGGTTTTTCTTCATAACCAACTTGTCAGCGCAGCGGACAAACATTCTAGGGAACACAACAGGTAGTGACCTGCCATTAACGCCTTATTTTTCAGTTTCAAGCTCAGTGCAATAAATGTCATTTTCTTGATCACAAATAGCACTCCAACTCCTCTCGATAGTGTATGGTATGGTACAGTCTAAAGATGGAGGGCTTTATGCACCTCTACTCAGTGCTTAGCATGTGACTTCAAGCTCATATATTGCTACTTCAGAACATTACATTTCATTTTCTGTGTTTCCGTGGAGACTGCAAGTTGTTAAACTTGTGTTTCCACAATTGATACAACTTGAATTAGCAGAATTCAAGAATTGTAAGAGATTTCGATTAACCTTTGGACACACAAAGTGTTTAGGGAATATGAAAGTGAGTGTGCTATATGTTATGTGCCATTGTTCAGCTACACGGTTAGCCTGGCAGAATTAAGTGAGCTGCATGTGATCCGGTATGAAGTGGAACAAGACTTGCTACCCCTGGTGCTAGCAAATTGCCAGTACAGCATGGAACGTGGTCGAGAGACACTGTCCGAATATGACCTTCCCAAGATCCAGCAACAGATCCTCACTCGCTTCTTACAAGGAAAACCCCGCATCTCGTTGACAGTGAGTGAACATGCTTTTAATTATGATTTCTGTTCTATAGTTCTAATGCTCTGACCCAGTTATTATGGAGCATTCTATCGGTCCTCATAAACTAAAAATATGATCCAGTTGTTAGTTTGTTAATGCCCTCAGATGGGGGTGACAAAGTCAAATTCCTGCATATAAGAACTATGTATGTATGTAATACAATCAGCGAGCAATACCATCTCTAATAACAGGAATAGAGAAGGTCAACCTGGGACTGGTTAATTCCAGCAGGGTCAGAGCCACTTTAAAGCATTTGGATTCTGTCCATTTAACCACTGATACACCTATGTTTTAGGTTACTTTAGGTTCTATTAAGTGAAAAACACTTATAGCCCAGTATCAAGCCCATGACAGGCTTTTTGTGTGGAGAATTACAGACGTCTGAGGCTGTTTTTCTCACAGAAGGGAAGTTTACTTAGGTTTTTTGATAGAATTATGTACTAAAAGTGCACAAATCCACTTAGGATGCAAACCTGAAACACATCAGTCTTCTTAAAACACAGTGATGCTCATGCCTCTCACAATCCACAATTAAATGAATATATTTTATGAAATAACCAAGACTACTGTAAATATAGAAATTGTATACATTTCTAATTATCAGGTAAAAACTAAGTTTAATATTTTTGCAATGCTCTGGTTATTTAGGGGTTGGTTGTATACAGTGCTCATGCTCATGAACTATTGTAGTGTCAATCAATTAGTCAGTCACTCAACCTTTTTTAAACTCATTGGAAGTAAATATTATTTGCAGTATAGTTGAAAAAAAAGTGAATATTAAAGTTAAAATATAGCAAAGATTATAAAACAGAATGCACTGCAGTAAAATACAAAAACACCAACAATGTCTCAGTGTATGTCACTGTACTGTATGAAATGTATTTGGCTTATATGACTTATTTAATATGAATTTTTATTACAGGGAATTCCAACTCTAGTCAGTAGACAAGAGAGAAACTATGAAAACATTTTCAAAGACGTAAGAGAAAAAGTGCTTCAGGTAAGGAACCATAGCAGCAGTGTCTTTGTGTACTGCTGAGTCAGGCATCTGGATGACATAATCAAGATGATTGGATTATTCATTTATATATTTTTTGCATATGTTTTAGGAGCCTCTGACCTCTCTGAGCTCTGCTGGGCTGGTGATGGAGCTGCAGTCTCTCAGCGATGTCTGTGAGGCACTGGTGGCTGTTGAGGTCACTCTGGGCTTCTTGGCTATGACTGGAGAAGATGAAAATATGCCCCTGGAGACGTACCTGGAAGAGAGATTACAAATGGGCAGCCACACTGCTCCTAATATCCTTAAGGTCAGTCAGCAGTATGATATCAGGTAATTATTTTATCAAGATACATTTATAGAAATTTCCACTTGGGAAAGAACAGACCTTTATTTAGAAATCATTAGAGGCTGGGCAAGGGGTTTTTGTTCATCTGTTTCTTTAGGTGGTGGTCATGAGTAAACATGCTGAATATTGTTGAAAGAAAACAAATATTCAGAAGAAATGTAATAGACACTATGATTACTTATTATTTTTTAAAGGTTAATTAGAAATATTGTTTCTGTGTTTTGATTTGTTTTAATGTTTATTGGATTATGCCATCCTGCTTGGTGTGTGAAGACTCTGGGCAGATGCTGTCTGAAGCACTGTGTGTCTCTGTGGCAGCTGCTTACCTCCCTCAAATCGGAATACATGCTTCGCCTTAAAAGGGTAATGGATAATATGAGGACACAATTTGGGAAATACTGGCTGGTTCATATACCAATAACCTATGTTTGTGCATTTCTTCTTTATGGTGTACCTTCTTCTCTCAGGACCCATTTTCAGGAGTCCCAGCAGAATACAAGCAAGAACTTGGGGAAGAGGAGAAAAATTTGTTGAATGGTTTCTTGTCTAAGAGCAATGCAGACACTTGGCTGATTGAAATGCATGAGTTCCTGTTGCTGAAACTGAAAAACAAGAGAGCTTTAGAAACCTTCAAATCAGACTGGAGGTGACAATGCAAATAATCTAGTAGAATTTACCTAACATTGTGTTTTGGGTCATGATCTCATGCTTACAATACTAAATGAATTTCATTTCCATTTCTTGCTTCTTAGTATTAAAGATACGTTGGCCTCCTACATGGAACGTAAAAATCTTGAAGTTCCTCTAGATGTGGAAGAGGAGTTCCCAGAGCAAATCCTGCTGTCCCAGCTGGTGGAGACCTGGAGGTTCAGTGTGACCCACAAACAGCTAAGATAAAGGACCATGGATTAAGACAAAACAATGACATTCCATTTTAAGCACAACTGTTTAACACAGTTAAACAAACTGTTTATTTACACATAATATAAATCAGGAAAAGCTTTGATCTCATGCACTTACAAACCAGGTATTTATATATATATATATATATATATATATATATATATATATATATATATATATATATATATATATATATATATATATATATATATATATATATTAGTCCTTGTTTTTTAAATGATTCCAAAGCTGTTAACATATCTACACTGAGAAAGTGCAGTTATATACCACTGGATGGAGCTGTGGGCCTTTTCACTTGTACTGTGACCTGATTCTGTTGACTTTATAAATGTTATCATGTCCATTTATTGTGTTCTCTCAGTAATTTACCCAGTATCCTTTAACCTTATCTTCATCACTCCAGATAAATCAACTGTAACCCATTTTCTCTTATTAATGACACCTGTATAAATAAAGCAAATGAAAACTCAGTACCTGCTTCCTTCCCTGCTTTAGCTTCACAGCAAACCAAGAACTCTCTTATTCTCATTGTTCCACATGGCACTAAAAAGGCACAGTTGCCTACACATAATATGGTAAGCCACTTAACCCATGTTCCATCCACTGCCCTCCGCTCACAGTCTTCAGTGAGGCAGGATGAGTCACCACACGCCAAAACAAAAGCATCACCACTGATGCCCTCTCAGGCCACCCTGAGATGAGTGTTGCAGCAACCCAGCATTTGACTACCATTACACTGGCATGTGCTGTATACCCTCCTATCAGTGTCTAAGGTAACAAGATATAAAGACAGGTGGATTCGTAGACACAGATTCAGAGTGAACTAAAAGGACCAGTGTCACTTATTATTCCCTTACAAAAGGAGTGAGGTCTTAAAGTCTTAAACTCAAAAATAAATAAATAAATAAAATTCCAGATTTTGCTAATATTTCTTACTTATCAAAAGTTAGAAAAGTTTTCAAATGTTATATGACATAAAAATAATAGTGACAAAATGGTATCAGTTTAAAAGTCTGTGTTAATAAAAATGAAATACATTTTAATATATCCTGTCCACTCTTCACTTTTAAAACCTCCAAAACAGAGGATATCTCTTGAGAATCTTTGTATGCTCATAGGGGTCATTTTAGCCCATTGTTGCAGCAAATTGACTCCTTTTGCTGTCTGTTATGTCCTGATTTCTACAATTAATTTCACATAATTCTATTATACTCAAGTCTGGATACTGGGAAGGCAAAGACAAAACTTTCACCTACTTTTTTTTAGAAGCCATGTCTCAATTGAATTTGCTTTATGCTTTAATGTCTTTTTTCCAAGCTTTAATTTTTGTTTTTCACTGATTGTAGGACGTATTGCCAAAATCTGTTGATTTTAAAACCAGACATGCTACACTAAAACATCACTGTTTGTCCACCATGTTTTACTGTGGGGATGGTGTTAATGTGCTTTTTTAGCATACTACAAACTTGCAGCCTAATGTCTACAATAAACAGTAATTTCCTGTGTACTTTTCTTCCAAACAATCCTGAATTGTGTAGACAGTGCTTCATTGCTTTTGCTTCTAATAACTTTCTTTTTAGTCACCTGCTGTTTGAATTGTTGCGGTGCTCTTGAACAATTTTCCTGGCAGTCTTTGTGCTCTGAACAAGCCGCTTGATTCTGCTCCTGAAGATTTACCTAGCAGCAAATTCGCACTGCACGTCTAATCTGATACGTCTGATGCCACTCAACATGTATTAAAAGGTACATCTTCGATTGTGGGGAAATGCAGTTCTCTCTGCTTGTTTTTGTTCAGAATCTCAGCATCTTTTAATGGATTGTTTGAGTGGGAAACTCATTTGTAACTTGAATTGTTTAGTTTTATAGCACTTTCTTGTAATGCAGTAAGCCATTTGAGTTTTACCTTAAGTGACCCAAATCAGCAAAAATAAGTCAATATAAGTTTGGAGTTCTCACCATTGTTTAAAAAAAATCATCCACATGCCGCTGCCATGAGCAGAGAGAGAGAGAAAGACCAGCATACTGGACAGAGACAGTTTGGTTTTTTAATCATTTTACAGACAGTGGGACTTCGTGAACACATTAGACTGGTTTTGAGCATGCTGGAGAGACTGGAGAGCTAGCAAAAAAAACAGCATCTGAATTTTATAAAAAGTGTGTATTGATTAGAATTGAGTCACCAATCCACCTACCAATGGGTGTTATTGGATTTTGGGAGGAAACCGAAGCACCCAGAGGAAACCCCACGCGGACACAGGGAGAACACACCAAACTCAGTCACCTTGGAGTTGTGCGACTGCGACATTAACTGCTACACCACCATGCCACCCAACATGGAGATCATCATATGTATTACTTGAATATTTAATATTAGCTGGAAGATTAATGGTATAACAGAGGTACATTTTGTTGTTTATTTGAAGATAATCTTAAGGGGGGGGGGGGTGCAAATATTTGCACTCACCTGTAATTAATTTGGATATTTTTCACATTTATCTCTTCTATGAATATTATGGCAAGTTCAAAGGACAGTCATTAATTAACGCATTACTGTAGAACAGTATTCATGACACCTTCATAATCTAATCATGATAGGACAAGCATTACAAATGTGCATCAACTTGGATTTTATTGAATTTTTTTAATCAAATTGGATTATATTGGATTTTCATATAGACAATATATATCATAATAACTTTGAGGCAAAGTTGACAGAAATCCAGCGTTACATGATACCAATAAAGTATGTTTGGTTAAGGCTTTTATGCAGGAAAACTTACCATTTTGATTTTGCAGATGTTCCTGACTGAGCTGGGAATCAAACCCACTATGTATTATAGAGGAAAGTTGTGTTATACGCTACTTTCTAATATTGTGCTTTGTTGTATGTTTATGTGAGTCTGTGTCGGTTGTCATGAAGCTTATTTGGGTCTTATAGCCTTAGGAACTCTACTGTACAATGCTGCCAAGTATTCTAAGCTCTTGCTGTCCTGGTTATAGTATTATAGATTAATCCTCATACAGTGCATTAATAATTATATTCATCAAAATAATTATATTCTTAGTGAGGCATTCAGTGGCTTATAATGATATTTGCCATCTGTTGAGCCTACCACCCCAATAACAGATCTTCATTAGGTTAATACAGCCACACTGTCACACCATCTGCACTACACATAGACTATGAGTGTGATACTGATGGCACCTGTGAACTTGATTCACAAAATGAACCATGACAAAGCCCCTCTTTGAGCTTAATTACATGAGCAGGCTTGAGGATGGCAAGCTTCTTTAGTACACCCGGAGTAAAAGAGACTGGGAGACATCCAAAGAAAATGCAGGCTTTTCAATCACGCAACATTAGCCCAGCCTGCTACTATGTTATTATGGAGCTTGATTGCAATGTTCTCTTGTCATTCTGCCACCTGTACGTGTGTGTGCACTGTCTGTGCATCTGACAAGATTTAGATCTTCCTTTGTATGAGGTCAATAATCTATTACCATTACAATCACTAGAGCTAACTGTAATTTGCCTTTTATTATGCTTAGCTAAACATAAAAGCTCATTAGAACAGCTGCTGTCATAAAGGATAAAATAACTTTGGCAACGACTGGCAAATTCTGTTCCTGTGAAAAACCTTGTTATTAACACTCAATAAATATTTTTAGTCAAGCAGGAACACAAATGGCCTTGATTCCTTTGTCAGCAACCGGCCCAATGAAAAATGAAATTAAAGACTTAATGTCTGCAGTTCACTGCAGCAACTTGTCCTGTCTGTTAAGTAAGACTTAAAACCTAAAAATAAACATGCTATTACAAATAAAAAGGAAAAATACATAATATTCAGTGTCCTTAGGTTTGATCTCTGCCATTTGCTGTAGTCTGATGTAATTTAAGACACTAGAACGTGTGTGAAAAATGTTACTAACTATCCAATTCTAGCATGGTCTGGTGCCACTGCTCCTAGGAGAGAATTCTAGTGTAAACTGATTTTAAAATACAAGACTCACTGCTATAAGTCACTGAGGTCATACATTACATTTCTGACATTTGACTTATACTTTTGCACAGAGTGACTGTGTAGTGCTAGGAGTCTTTCCCAGAGATATATTGCAATATATAAATGCCTTTTCATTCATTATCTGTAACCGCTTATCCAATTCAGGGTCGCGGTGGGTCCAGAGCCTACCTGGAATCATTGGGCGCAAGGCGAGAATACACCCTGGAGGGGGCGCCAGTCCTTCACAGGGCAACGCAGACACACACATTCACTCACACCTACGGACACTTTTGAGTCGCCAATCCACCTAACAACGTGTGTTTTTGGACTGTGGGAGGAAACCGGAGCACCGGGAGGAAACCCACGCAGACACGGTGAGAACACAAAAAACTCCTCACAGACAGTCACCCGGAGTGGGAATCGAACCCACAACCTCCAGGCTCCTGGAGCTGTGTGACTGCGACACTAGCTGCTGCGCCACCATGCCGCCCTATAAATGATTTGTAAAACTTTATTTTCTAAGTCATTCTAAGTCACGTTGGTTCATTTTACCGAACATTCTTATTATAATTCATTCATTCATTCATTCATTATTTGTGACTGCTTATCCAGTTCAGGGTCACGGTGGGTCTAGAGCCTACCTGAAATCATTGGGCGCAAGGCAAGAACACACCCTGGAGGGGACGCCAGTCCTTCAGAGGGCAGCACACACACATTCACTCACACCTACAGACAGGTTTGAGTCGCCAATACACCTACTAAAGTGTGTTTTTGGACTGTAGGAGGAAACCAGAGCACCTGGAGCAAACACGTGCAGACACGGGGAGAACACACAAAAATCCTCACAGACAGTCACCCGGAGCAGGACTTGAACCCACAATCTCCAGGAGCTGTGTGACTGCAACACTACCTGCTACACCACCATGCCACCCTAATTCTTATTATCATCATGTGATTTAAATAAAAAAAAGTTTTTGTCTGTTAACAATACATACTAGAAATTCTAGGCAAGACTTCATCTGATTTTTTTATTCATATGTCAGTGTAGATTTCATATATATATATATATATATATAATTTCATCCAGAAGGAATCAACGGACAGGTATAAAACATAGGTTTAACATCGTAAGATATGAAAATGCATGGCCATGCATGTGACGTAAGCAAGGATAGGCATTACTGATGTATCTGACTGACTATAAAAGGTTGCCCCGTTATGTGTGCTTTCCATTCTGAATTGTGCTGTGGTGCTGGTAGCACCTTTTGCAAGAAGGAAGAGGTTTAAAGGAATTCAAGCACTTGGTAGTGTTTGAAAGGGGTCACATTCGTAAGGCTCTGGGAAGTCTTATTGAAGTATTGTGTGGATATTACCATAGCACGCTGTTTACAGAAGTGGATAGAAGAAGGCACACATCAGCAGCCCAAAGGATTGTTCCACTTTTGTGGCGTGAGCCAACAGCCTCGAACGTGGACATTCAGCGAGCAGTGATTCCACCCTCAAGGAGTGATTCTAGTTGTGTCAGCACTATTGGCATACGGCTGAATAACGCAGGACTACATGCATGAAGGCCATTACAATGACTGCCCTTACTACCACGTCAATATCACAAAAGCCTTCAGTGCTGTCATGCCAGACTCTCATGGAGTCACTCAGAATGGCAGCAGGTCATTTTCACGGACAAGTCCTGCTTTTGTCTTAGTGGAGATGACCAACAAATCCATGTGTGGAGGCACAGAAATGAGCACCAAGGTTTGTTATCATGCGTCACACATCTTGAAGAACTGGTGTCATGGTGTGGGGTGCAGTGGGGTGCAGGATGCCAGATTATCTATGGTCTTCATTACAGACACGGGATGTATGGCTGTTGTTGTTGGCTGTTGTTTACTCCCTAATAGTCCTCAAGTCCCTAAAGGTGTAAAGAACTTAGGTTCAATATCAGTTGTTTTAAATGTGCTATAGAAATATACACGCATTACTTACTCATTACTGGCATGCCCACTATTCCAAACACCAAAGTGTACTGAAATGTATCAAGTTTGTGTATATGACATTTCGTGTTGTTTTTTTTAATGCAAGATGCTGACAGTATTAACAAATGATTTTTGTTAACACAGTATTAACAAATGGTACTTGAACGAGCAAATATTGAAAGCAATATAAAAAGAAAGCTAATTTATATAACCTTTTTTCTGTACTTACTGAAAAAGCCAAAAAAAGAAAGTACCTATTTGTATCCTTTTTTTGAATGGCACTGAATCCTCCCCAAACACATCATGACAACCCTGGGTTGATGGATGTTGGCCATTATGCAGACCAGCACTCAGCCTTGGCTTGAAGTTGGTGGTTGAACGAGCTTAGTAAGGGTGATAAATGACTTTGTCTGACAGTTGGATTGAGGCAAACACATGGTTCATAAAGGACTTTCCTTATTTTTTAAATCCATTTTCCTGAATCAATACTCAGCATGACAGGTTCCCAAAGGATATTATTAAGACATCATCAAAAAACAAAACAAAAAACAAAAAAAGACCTTTTTTGAAAGATTTCAATTGGTATGTCATTTGTTCTCACAGTGAGAATATTACTGTGCTATGTTTTATTTAGTTGTTGGTTACTGCATCACTTAACCTCATGACAGAATTCATGATTTAAAGCTGCATTCGGATGCTCCTCAGAAGGTTGTGTATACCAGGTGGTTAAGACTTTGAGTGCTTGGCTTACTGTATACAACATGTCCCTAAAAAGTGATTTATCATTAAATAACAACTAAACGCTTTTTGAGTAATAACAAATCTGATCATAATATTTCACTTTTATTTACAGAAAACATACATAATGAGACTATTCAAATGCCATTTTCTCCAGGGGAAGAGATAAAAGGTTGTAATATACATCACATTTTGTAAACATTTTAACATTTGGACGCAGTTCACAAGTGTGAAAATTGGTATTTCCCAGTTTCTGACATCACACAAATGCAGCATTATTATTTATTACGGGGACAACCTCTAGATTACGAACACGAATTGGAAAGTGAGAAAACACTGTCAAAAATATGTCACTGGACTGGGCTGGAGGGTCCGTCTACATTTTATTAGATTGGTTCTTGGACTGAATGGAGAATGGGAGAAATGTAAATACTGCTCATTTATTCATTTTCAGTTTGAACACATGAAGACAGAAACGAGAATACAGTCCATGTTTTGAATATCGTTCATTATATTGATTGGGAAGTGTGGGCATTTTTAAAGAATACTTCACACCTCATTGGTCAGTCTGAGCTAAACTTACTCCATACTGATTCAGCTTTCTGACTGGCTATGTATACATTTTGTACTGGCCCTGGTACAGGTCATACACGAATATACATTATGCCAAAATAGCAGACTTGTGACTGGTCCTTCAAATTTGTTTTTTCCAGTATTTGTAAATGTGAGACTAAGGATCAACTGTAATAAATACTTATAAATACAGACATGCTATTTGGTTTCCTACAGTACTGTAAGATATCTGCCTTCTGTATCAGCTAGGATTTATGGGGAAAAATATATACAATATAATATATAATATAATATAATATATAACAAAGGAATAGCTAGTTTACCCTATTTTGTTCTTACAAATCATTTTCCATGGGGATTATAAAGAATGTGTAAAATTTAATGCCCACAAAATCAAATATTTCAGAAGATAAATTCACAAATCATTAGCGATTGTGCTAATTGTTGGATTTGTTCATATTTGACCCTGCAATGTAGATTTTCCTGTTCAAAATAAATGCAATAAATTGGGCAGCAATTTGGTGAAAAACATAGTGCTGTTGTCGCACAGCTTTAGGGTTCTGTGGGTTCAAGCCCCACCTCAGAGCACTGACTGTGAGGAATAGGTGTGTTCTCGCCTCGTCTGCATGGATTTCCTCTGGATGCTCTTGGTACCCCCCACAATCCAAAATGACATGTTGGTGGGTGGATTGGTTGTTTGGAAAAGTGTCCAAAAGTGTGAGTAAATATGTGAGTGTATGATGCTCTGGCTGTCTGAGAAGGCTCTTAAAGAATATTAATAACAAACTGAATTATTAGAACTGGAACGAGTTAAAGACAAAAGGGTGGGCAATATGATCAAAATGTGTTTATTTCTTTTTGATTCGCACAGACCCATTTTTTTAGCAGTTTACTACATTTTTTTGTGCATAAGTATTAGGCATCTAAGATAATTATATATTATATAATATATATATATATTATATGTATTTAAACTATATAACTATATTTACATTAATGCCTTCTTAATAAGTGTGGTGCTTGTATAAGATATGAAAATAAGTATTGGATGATAACCTCAAATATTACGAACTGCCACAAGGAGAGTTTTGGAAACAGTTAAATCAACACATTCACACAGAATATCAAACTGCAGTAATGTTATTTGGTTTTATTCTAATGTTGTGCGTTATTTGTTGTTTGTTTGTTTTTTAGCAAATAAACACACAGTGCTCAGATAAATGGCTTTTTAAATCTCATAATCTCTGGTGCTTAAAAATTTTGCACAGTAATGTATACACACACACACACACACACACACACACACACACACACACACAAAACACACATACATACTGGGCACTCTCCATGTACGAAACACATTTTGTAGCATTTATTCCACTTTTGTACTGGAGTAGTGGGTTAACCGTACCTGTTACCTGCACTCGTTTTATGATCAGATTTGACCTTATGCAAATTTAATGAATTAGTGGCAATGTCTTTCACAGATTTCAGAAAGTGGTTTGGCAATTGCTATTTATCATGTTAATTTTCATATTTACATTTATCATTCCCGGGAATGGGACAGCTGAGGCAAAAACCATCAGCCAAAAGAAAAAGTACTTGACCAGTCATAATCAGTCATGTTTCTCACTTTGCATATTGAACAGGTGTGTTCTGTATGTATGCAGATTTATGCACGAGAGCAAAACAAACCTTTTAAGAGGAACAAAAGCTGTTGCAGAATTCTCAGTTCACGGCCAAGCCTCTTAAACAAGGCTATAGATCACAGGACAATAAATATGAATATGTTATTTACTTTATTGAGGTTTTCTGGAAAGATGTTGAGTCATTGAAAACAGACTGCTGTCAGTTAAAGTAACAGGGCTTCCTCAGATGTTATGCATATTACTGTTGTCTACTTTTATTCAGGCTATAATTTTACTCACTGGTTTCTGCAAAAGCACATATTGATAAAACTTGTTATTGGTCATATATTAATAATGCTTTATACACTGTGAGAAACATTGTCATATTAACTGTAGATTTTAAAATCTTGTTAATTTCATACACTCCATTTTCTCTACAGGACTTATGTTCTTTTATTTTACACAGTTGTCACTTATAAGTAGTTATACTTGCATTCAAAAAATGTAAAAATTAATTTAATTAATTGTGAGAAAGAGACAAAGAAAAAACTTTGCTTTTAATATTATCATGCATCAGTGCAACATATTTTGGAATCTACAAGTTTCAAGTTGCAATGTCCTGAAAAACTAAACAGCCTGGTTTGTCATCTCACAGAACCAAGGTTTCATATGTTTTCATATACTGCAGGCAGTAGCTTCAGTCTCCAAAGCTTAATTGTACAGTAATTAAAAGCAATAATGCTTGTTGAGTTTTACTGAACTGTAATTAACTTCCCTTTTCTAGAGGCCCATGCAATTATCAGTCTCAGGGCTGTGTGGGTGGACCTGTCACATTTTCATAAATAATTGTTCATAACCAAAGAGTCAAAGAGCTGATGTTTAAAAATATTTTACAGTCTTAATAACAAACCAATCAGGGTTTATTTTTATTATTATTTTATTTATTTATTTATTTTTTGGCATAAATGGATAACTTAATGTTTTCAAACTAACCTCTCTCTGCCACATCTGTAGAATATGGTTGTTTACAAATGACAATAATGCTGTCACATTTCCCAATGTTTTCAAACAACAGAAAACCTTTGGAATCAATATATATTTCCTAATGGTTTATAGTTTAAAGGATTTTTGTTGTTGTTCTTGTTTTTCCTTGCAGTGCTTTGTAAAACACACATTGTCAAAAAATAATGTATTAGATACTCAGTATACTTCCTAAGGAGCGTAGGTACAATATCAGCCATGGTTCCTCTTTCTTCTGTGAGAAGAGCATTTTGAGGATCTGAAAGAATGTGTAGCTGTCAAGAGGCTGTTATTGAGAAAATGAAATTTGGAAACCAACCAGTGCTTCTGGTGTTCTAAGAACAATGAAATGCCCACACCAGATATGAGATCTGAGGTCAGAGGATAATACTGGGATGACTTGGGGACTTAGAAATGGAACCTGTGATAAAG
This sequence comes from Hoplias malabaricus, assembly GCF_029633855.1. Classification (NCBI taxonomy): domain Eukaryota; kingdom Metazoa; phylum Chordata; class Actinopteri; order Characiformes; family Erythrinidae; genus Hoplias; species Hoplias malabaricus. The sequence continues at coordinate 19,924,089 of NC_089802.1, forward strand.
GCACATTATGAACACATTAAATGCCGAAAATGTTGATACTATAATTTATTTTTTTAGATGTATGTCATAAATGCATCAGATAGCGATTACACAAAGGCACATACAAAATCACTACTAAAAATGGTTTTGCATGCAGCGCTGCCTTTGAGGCACATTTGTGTTCTGACTTGCCTCAGAAGAAGCTGCAGATTTTTATATGATAACAGCTTCTAAAGAAGTACAGTTTATACACTTCATTTATGATCACTCCCTCTGAAGAAGCTGCAGAATGACAACATGATAATGCTCTGCATCCTCAGAGGAAGCAGAGAGCATAATAACATTCTGCAGCTCCCTCAGAGGCAGTTATATTATCTTCCATTTAAGTAAATCAAAACACTGAGATTTTTGAAGCATTTCCAACTAAGAGTACAGTAACAAAAAAAGAAAGTTATATTCCACATATATTGTTTCAAAGACATTTCTGATAGAGTAGGCAGAGCTTTGCCAGTCTAGGGGGCTGTATTTGAAAATCTCCACCTAACGCATTTTAACCAATCACATTAATTTAACCATTCACAATCTCAGTTCAGCACCAATTTGACTAGTGATTTTGCACACATGCTAGGCACCTTTAATGGATTCTTTTGGCACCTTTTTATTATTAACGGTGCATATACAGCCAACTTGTCCTAATGATCACCTGTTTCTAGGGCAGTTTTACTGACTCCATTTAAATTATTAGGTAAGCAATTCTGTGTTTTTTTTTATCTGAAATCTTAGCTCATCTGGCAGAAGCAGATGGCAGCACCTGGTATCTCCAGCCTGTCATTCCCTGTTGTTTATTTTCTTTGGATCATGTGCAGTTATTGGGTGATATTTGCAGTTCAGTTTGTTGTCATCAGTCTTTGTTGTAAGAGCAAACATGAGTCACAGGGTTATATTTAACCTTCAGGATGTGGATTTTGCGGTTCAAAAGAAAGTATATCACCTAACTTTTGTAGTCATGATTCCTAATTGTTCACTTCATATGTTTCAGTCAGAATTTGGCTAACAGATTAAAAAAAAAAGATGTTGAAATCACCACACTTAGAGGATTTTCACCAAGCTTTTTTACTTTATAGAATTTTTTATAGCTGAATATTTTATCATTGATAAAAACACTTCCGATATTAATTATATTATTTTTAAATAATAGCTTTTTTCCTCCAAAGTAGATAGCTGATCTGCAGTGCCCACTTTTGTAGATAAGAATATTTTTATTTGGAATTTACATATGGAAAATCTAAACACCTGAACAGAAGAGAACAAGGTTACGGTGGGCTAAATAAAAGCAGTGATGGAGTGTGGATTTTTGGATGAATGCTATATTCAGTGATGAATCATGAATCTGCTTTGGTCAAGGATAAGATGCTAGCACATTTGTCTGATAGCATTCTAATGAAACTTTGTTACAAACCCCTTTTTAACTAACTAAGGTCCATGCCAGTCTAGGGTTCAAGAGTTAGTAACATGAATAAAACACACAACAAGATTGCATTTAACAAACTCTATATTGAAACTGTAACATGGCCAGTTTAATAAATCACAAGTTAAACTTCAGGGTGAGCAAAATGCCATAACAACAAACAAAATAATCTAAGGTACAAACCAAAACTAACTTACCTGCCCATAAAAAAAAAGATAAAAGAAAAACAACATTAACTAACCTATCTCCCTTTTGTATAAGCAGGAGAAAAAAGTACATCAAAATCAAATTATACACACACCTACACTTGTGAATAACCTTTAAAGTTTCTAACATTACAAATACTAAATAGACAGAGTAACAATGGCTAAGAGATTCAATCCCTTCAATCAGGATTATTCTATCCTTACAAAACTGTTTAAATCCAAAGAGCATCAAAACCAGCTTTTAAAATAAACCTGTAACAGGTCACATGGTGACAGGCAACACCATAGGACAGAAAGCAACACATCATAGTTGCTTATAAAGCCCCATTATCCAAGCCTGTATTCTCCCAGTGATCAGCTGACAAACCAAAAAGTCATGTGGTTTACTCCAATCAATGGTCTATGCAGTCAGCTGACCCTGGTAAAATGACGGTAAAGAGAAAAAAGAGCCAAACAAACCTGACCAAGAGAGGGCTACATCCAATTGCACAACTCTGGATGAAACATCAGCACAAAACTGTCAGGAGCATCACGAAATAGGTTTCCATGGTTGAACAGTTGAATATAAGTCTAAGATGACTATGTCCACTAGTTTTAGGCACCTGAGAACATGAGATTTAAAAACCATAAATTTTATTTGAGTTTATTTAAACAGAGTTTATTTGCTCATAAAACAAATCAACAACAATAACAATGAAAAAACAAACAAACCAGAACAAATTACATGTTTACAGGAAGTAGTGATATTCTGAGAGAAAATGTGTTGGTTTAATCATTTTCAAATCTTTTCTTATGGTAGTGGTAGTCCAGTTACTTGAGGTTATCATTCAATACCCACTTTTAAATTAAATCAAATGTGCAGTTGGTTCAACAAATTAATACAATTAAGGGCCTTTGTGCTAAACAATTCTAGGTAGGACATACAATGACCTGATAAGGATGAAGATGTTACAAATAATGAATAAATGAATGACCATGTAAATGTTTAATAGAATTTAAAGGCTGCATTAAAACAAAAGAAAAAAATAAAATATTATGCGCGGAAAATGAGAAGGGAGAGTGTGGCTGCTTTAGAAAAGAATACCTACATAGTATGTGGTGAAGTAGAGATGGGCTTTTGAACAGTAAAATCAGCTGAACTACGTTCCAAATAATACCAGTATCTGCTCTGTCTCTTGTATCAAAAAACCTTTTAATCATGTTGCCCAGCTACAACGATGCTTCTTTTGTCCTGAACAAATGCCTCTGTGCTTCAGTTCTGATTGAAGTGATAATGAGGCTGGCACCAAAAATAATCAGACTTTTAGGCTACATGACCTAGTCTTGCTTTTATTCATTTATTTTTTAAATTTTAATAAATGCACACTTAAAAGCTTTGAAAAATCGCCCACCCCTTGCTTAAATGGGCGCGAGACATATTCATCCCTTATCCTTCCACCCGTTCTCAGTCTTTCTCTTTGACTGGTGACGTAGAGCAGTAGATGCTGAAAGACAGCAGAAGGACACCCACATATGCTGCAGCACATCCAGACCAATTAACTGCTGACAGCATCTACAGCAGAGGCACTAGGACTGGGACAGCATACGTTGCTATAATGTGTTGACCCAGAGAATCCAGTTTAATGATTGCTGTACAGTGTTTCAGTGTTTGTTTTCCTACATTTTCAGGGTAAATATACCCTGACCTTGTAAAAAACTTTAGGAAGAAATGTGGTAAAAGCTGTGTACTTATAAAGGTACTAGGTTGGATACACTTAATAGAATCTACATTTTTCTTAATATTAAAATTAAAATACAATATTTAATACAAACCTTGTTTTCAAAATTTAAATGTGGATTGGATATATTGGGTATACTGAGTATAAATATGGATTGGAATGGCTTCAACTATGGCTTTATCTGCTGATGCTGAAAATAGGACATAATAAGCAACACAAGAGTAGGAATACAGTTTGTTTTGTTTAAGTATGGATTGTTGAGGCCTAGTATTGCTTAATTAAAATATGGAAAACCTTATGAGGAGATTTATAAAAAAACAGAATTTTTTTTGTGTGTTTGGTTGGGAGGGGGGGGGGGGTATGGTGGTCATGATGAAAGGAAATCTTTAGTGACCTTCTTCTTGCTAGACAGCTAGCACTGATGAGCACTGCAATCACACTGATGATTATGAAAGTAAGTCTACTATTATGCTTAAACTAGCTTGTATGTTGCAAAAGTATTATTTTAACACAAGGAACAATCTGTAATACTGACTCCAAGCATTTAAATTATCCATTTTTTCCATTATCTGTAACCGCTTATCCAATTTAGGGTCGCAGGGGGTCCAGAGCCTACCTGGAATCATCGGGCGCAAGGCGGGAATACACCCTGGAGGGGACGCCAGTCCTTCACAGGGCAACACAGACACACACACACACACACACGGACGGACACTTTCAAATCGCCAATCCACCTGCAACGTGTGTTTTTTGGACTGTGGGAGGAAACCGGAGCACCCGGAGGAAACCCACGCGGACACGGGGAGAACACACCAACTCCTCACAGACAGTCACCCGGAGCGGGAATCGAACCCACAACCTCCAGGTTCCTGGAGCTGTGTGACTGCGACACTACCTGCTGCGACACCGTGCCGCCCGCATTTAAATTAGGAACTGCAATATAGATTCAAAATGGTGGAAATAATTTTTATGTCATTTTAGGAGGCATATTATTATTATTATGCATAATTTTCAAAATTCAAACATTTAATTCAACCATAAATGGTTAGTTTGCACGTGTAACGTTAACATTATTTGCCGGGTTCACTTGATTTTACCTTCCACCTTAAATAGTTGATTATGCTAAGCTGAATTAGCACTAATTTTGGAACACTACTTTTTTAAAACTCCTATTCCTCACTTTGTTTGCTGCTTTTATTCCACCTTAAACAGGGGACTATGCAAAGCTGAAGATATCTTTTGAAACAGAATGCTTATTCTTTAACACAGCACAGTTTACAAACCTTAATATGCCTTGATTTCTATAAAATACACAAACCTCTGTGTGTACCTTTCAATGTCCATTATTCTGCACTTTCTACATATAAAATACATATAATACAGAGTTTACATCTTTACCTATACCTATACATAAGCATCTCTACCTGTCCAGGAGAAGATTTGTTAAATCTTGATCTTTCTTGTAGTCTTGTTGCTTCTAAGCTGCTTCTATCTTTCATATACCTTGCCAGTATTTTTTTCCATCTCTGGACATGGAAAATTTTAGTAGAATGCTGAGGTTTTTTAAGTCTAGTAGAATCTTAGCAGGCAGTGTTTATACAAGCATTCATTTCAGACAAGATTCAATGCCCTCCTCCCTCAGAATACTGTCTTAGTTGACAGCATACTGCTCTTTGCAGACACAGCCCTTATCTCTGTTCACTCTGTAAATTCCATTGCTGCAGGATACTGTGTTTGTAAGACAAAACAACAATAGATTTCCGCTCCGGTATGAACACTCCTCAAACAGAATATAGTTTCCAGTCTCCAATTTAGTTTGTATCCTTAGTCTTCAGTGACACACCCTGGTAATTTTATGGTTGAATACATAAAATATATTACAGATTGCTCCTTTAATGACCTTGTAAGATGTTGTGTCTATATTAGCAGGTAAAGTGTACATATGGCCTATTACATTGACTTTTGAAATACAACTTGATACAATAGCCATACCTTTTTTATTGGCATTGATTATCCCATGGAGATATTTGTTTTGGTCAAAAAAAATTCATGGACATGACACCAACTACAGTGCCTTACACTTACCATAACTTAAACCCAGAAGAAAATATTATTGCTCAAGGGTTGCCATCATAAGTAAGACAGGAACCTGATTGTGGACCTGGCTTTATGAATCTTAAAATCAGGATCCTGCATCTCCAGCACTCTAAGGCGACAATCTTGGCTGATGGACCGGTCCCTGGTGGGTTGATGCTTAGCTGGCACGAGTGACAGCAGACGGGCTGACAGGTGGAGTTGGACACCCATCGAGCTCTGTGGGCGAGACTCTGAGGCTCAGGCCTGTTGCTCAGAGCTCTGCCAGCCGGCGGCATCACTGAGTCATAGGGGAGCAAGACAAATCAAGACCAGAAAAGACATATGGCATCTGCTCTTTCTTCAACACTTCTGTCCCACCGAGTCATCTAATCCCCTCTATTTATTTCCCATCTATGCTCAGTAATTGAACATTAATCCAATTATGCACCAACAAGTGTTAGTCTAGGATCTCTTCCAGATCATCTGTGCTCGCTAAGCCCGGGAAATCAAGTGTTTACCAACTTCTACAAGTAAAAATAAAAGTGCCAAAAAGGGTTCTCTGAAATGAATTCAAAGAAATATTTCCATGGGTTGTTCTGAACATTAGAATAAACATCTTTACTTTTTAATATGAACATTATATATAATAATATTACATATCATCCCAAGGCTATGACCTATTGCTTTTATGACAGCTTCTATTCATTTTGAACACCAGGAGCTTCTTTGTTTGATTTGCAATTTTTTGTATTTCCTTTAATTAACAGTTCTTTTTCATCCACTCCTGCTTTCAGACTCATATTGTTGTATTGTCTTCTCACTGTAAAAGCATTGGCAGAAATATCTTTCTTAGAGAGGAAGCAAGATTGGAGCTTGATTTTCTCATGTTTTTCAAAACTTCAGGTTCTGTTTATCTGATTGATACAGTCCTATTTTCTACATATTTTTAAGAAAATCCCAGTTTTTTAATGTTTTGCTTATTTTCTTTTGGCTTCTCTTGACTAGAACGTATTTCTAACCTCATCAAAATATCTCCTGAAAATGAATAAGCAACATTGTGCAAATTAGGGTAAACTTTTCCATTTCCTGTTTTCCATTAAAAAAAAAATGGTATAATGTGATAAAATACATTTTTGAAACCGCCTTCCTAATTTGATATGGTTTTGCTGTTGGGCCTTTAGCCCACCCTGGATATTGTACTTTGGCCTCCAACATAAAGGCTAGGCCTTTTCTCGCCAAGAACCATTAAGAAACCATTTTTAAAAGAGCATAGCAGGCACAGCCTTGGAGACTACTATAAATCTCATGATCAATGTTAACGCCAGGTCTCCCCCTACACACTCTTTCCTTTCCTTTCTTTCTCCGTCTGTTTCCCTCCAGCTCTCTCTCTCTCTCTCTCTGGCACCCAAAATATCCATTACAAGTATCTTCACTTTCTTATCAGATTACTGCCCTCTCCCTCCTCTGCCTCCCACGACTCAGACTGCAGTTTCACGTCACCAAGGAAAGAAGAGTGCGAAAGCACTGGCTCGGATATAAATAAGTTCCTTCTTGTGTCCACACGTGAGATCTGCTAGCTAACACTCATATTTTCTGCAATCACATGCTTTCAGGCTTTTTCGACCTGTATCTGGCCCAATTTACGTCAGCTTATAGAATTACCATATTGTTGCTATGGTAAGTTTACAATTATTTTTTCATTATATCTGTATATTTATCTGTAAAGAGAAAGCTTAAGGATTTGAAGTGGTAATTATTTTGTGCAGAAATGTGTTTTACGTTAATTTAATATTTGACATTTGAATCATTAAATATGTCATCTATGACTCTCAATGTATAGGGAATACAAGGTATACAACGGAAGAAGAATTAGTGAATAAATGAAAATGAAAAACAAACAAAGCATCTAGTTTGATCAGGGGTGCCCAAATGTTTATATAAGGGTAAATATGAAGTGATACATATAACAGTTGAGGCCTAGTATTGCTGAAATAACTATGGACTTCTTAGGAAAATATGCTTCCACATCAGTGGTATCTTCAAATATATGTAAGTCACCCATACCGTGGGCTCTGATGTAGCCCTATACCAGGAAATGTGTTGATAACAGTCTGGATGTTCACAGAGAACACAGAGGACAAAGAGAATCAAAAATATTTATAGCATGTGTGATGAACTCTGCACTCTCCGAAAGAAAGGTACCAAGCTAAATTTTAGAGAACAAATGCTTGTCACCCCAGCGAAAAAGCAATTTAGGTCCTTGTGTGGGCAAAATTATTATAACAGACAGGCTGTACTTGGGCCTACTGATGTGCAATATAACTTTTGTCTTTTTAGTAAGAGCATTCATAATTTATTCTGCTTTGCACAATATACAGTATATATTCCATTGAAAAGTAGAATCAGTTTAGTTTAACTAATATAAAACATTAAAGGCATTAAAAAAGCAAATCTATATTTTAAATAACAAAATGCTTCACCAATGTAATGTAGTATAGCAAAAGTAATATACCCTTGAAAAAGTTTTAAAATAAAAACCATGAATGGATTATTCTTGGACATAAATAGTCATGGGTTTTATTTCAAAATTACTATTTGAAAGAGTGCAGTTTTCAAATCACTTGAGTCACAGTTTTAAGTGTATCCTACATTGTCAGGAACATGTCTAAAGATTTTACTGGAAATGTTTAGCTTCTATATAACCAGTTAGACCAGTTGGAGGCAAACACTGTCTGACATTTTACATTCAGTGCTCATAATTAAAGCCAAGCCTCCAGGCAAATGCTTCAATTGTTCTTAAAAAAATATGAGCATCTGATTATGTCCTTCTATATTAACCCTGTGGGACTTTCATGTGCCTATCTATCAATGTAGCATCCTCCCTGGTTACAGCCATTGATGAATACACAGAAGGAAATTAAAACTGAAGAAACAAATGCAATGCCACACACTAACATTGTTAGTTCTGTACATTGGCAAAGCTACATAAAGGGGTAGTGGAACAGGCACTCGTTTGTAAATGATCTTCAGTCTAACTTTTAACCATTTGATAAACTCCATCAAAACATACACTGTGTCGAAGACAGGGGTATTCAAACTGGGGACAAAAGAATTGCAGATGTGAGCAAAATAATCTTATCAAAGCAGCAGGGACTTTAGGCTGCCCATGGACCTATGGATGAGGCGAGAGAGCACCCCCAGAGCAGGAGCATGTGTCCTGTTCATATGTGCAAAAAAGAGGAGAAGCTCTTATCATTGTGTGGTGTTATTTTAAAATTTTAATTTTAAACAATAAAATGCACAATGAAATCCTGGACTAATAGGATGATCCAACCTGATTTGATACAAAGTCCTTTGTTGTTTACAAATAGTAGTGGCGCAGCAGGTAGTGTTACAGTCACACAGCTCCAGGGACCTGGAGGTTGTGGGTTCGATTCCCACTCAGGGTGACTGTCTGTGAGGAGTTTAATGTGTTTTCCAGGTGTCCGCGTGGGTTTGCTCCAGTTTCCACCCACTGTCCAAAAACACACATTCGTAGGTGGATTGGCGACTCAAAAGTGTCTTTAGGTGTGTGTGTTGCCCTGTGAAGGATTGGCACTCCCTCCAGGGTGTATTCCTGCCTAGCGCCCAATGATTCCAGGTAGGCTCTGGACCCACTGTGACCCTGAACTGGATAAGCGGTTACAGATAATGAATGAATGAACTCAGAGTTAAGGGATAAATTTCACAGCATTCCTTCTTTTATTACAAATATTGTACTTTGTCTCTTGTACTATCAAACATAATGCAAGGCCCAAAATGTACTAGCATATTGTTTACAATAATTCAGTTATGATAGTAGTGATCAAACAGATGATGATCTTACCATGGGCCTTGTAGTTAGTTTGCGAGTGATTGCTTCAGGTTTGGCCTCACCTCTTCATCATCTGCCAGAATTGCCCACTCAAATCTGAATTTCAATCTCATGTACCAGGTGTGCTTTTTAAGTCACTGTGTTAACTCACATATGAAATTTCCTTTTTGTCCCTCAGGAAAAGGTTCATCAGAATCAGAGCTTTACACACTTGCGCACACTCATTTGTAAATGGATACCTACTATAAATATTTGTGAAAAAATGCGAAATGGAAATTTTTTGAATTTATATTGTAATTAATAAGTGAAATGTGAATTTTCATTGAGCCATTCCTTTAAGGAACAAACCAAGTTAGAAACACTTACCTTGAGCCAAGTGTGAGTGTTAGTGAGGTCAGGTAATGATGCTGGGCGTTTGGTTTTGGATAACAGATAGCACTCTAATTCATCGGAAAGAATTGAACGGTGCTTCATCACTCCAGAGGACACAGTTCCACTTCTCCACGTCCTTATGCTGAGGGGCTTTATATTCCCCAACTGACACTTGCCACTGGGCATGGGGACTTAATGTCAGTAATTGGTCTACCTAAAATAGCTGGAATCACTTATTAGAAGAAGTGTCTGCAATCAAAAATCCCTCTGATTCTGTTTTATTTAACACACATTACACACTGGACACACTTGATAGCTCAAAAATCCTGAGGACATGGGGTCAATTGACAAAGATATGTGGCTGATACCATAATGCTGTGAATCAGCCAGTGGTCAGCGCATCTAATGTATTAAAATGGATGGATAATAACTTTCTAAAAAAAGAATGTCACCTCATTTGCACTGTGGCACAAAGAATTAAGTGAACATAGAAAGAAGCCTTAGGAGACCAACCTGAAAATGATAGATTTAGATGATTTTGAAAGCTCAGAAACATAGATGGAATTAGATAATTTAGTCACCCTGCACAATATAAGTGGATGACTCATAGTTCTCTTACCTCCGGTTCTGTATTGTCCCCTTTACTCTATTAGCTAAAGTCTGCTTATACAATTCTGTGTGTATAAATGTAGGTAGTACTGTTTCTTGCAAAGAGAAGGGAAACAAATTCACAAGTTGTTGAATCTTTGATTGGCTGATTAAGAATTAGATTTCTTATTTTAATTCTGTAATGTAAAAGAAATGTGGGAAAGAACATAAGCCATGGGCAGAAATCCCATTTTATTCAAAAGACATTTCCTAGAACTGTCTTTAAAAAAGTGACAAAATCAACCCACTGAACACAAATACACCAAGACACTGAGGTAATACAAATGGCCATAGTGCATGTAGACACAAAACCAAAAGCCACGTGCACAGATGGACAGGGTGCCAGTCCACTACAGAATATTACACACTAATGCAGTCACTTACACACTCACATAGCCGACCCACCTTCCAACATCTGTTTATGTGTTGTGGGAACAAAATATTAAGTCAAAGAATGAAAATAAATGAAAAATAAAATAAAGAAAATGAAAAATAAAAGTAAAAATAAATAAGTGAATTTAAGAACTTTAAGAAAATTTTAAAACTAACTTTAAGGTTCAGATTAATGTTAAGAATAAAATTAATATAAGTGAAAATTGCCCACCTAACTGCTGAAACTGCAACAATTAACCAAATCTATCTTGGTTATAACCTCTGTTGTTGTTGTTGTTGTTGTTTTTAATCTTACCTAGTGTTCCTTTAAAGAGATCTTAATGATTTTTCCTTTTGTAATTGGAAAATCTCTCTTCCTACCTGCAGCCACAAAAGTTCTGTTGTTTGCCGTTTATGATCCGATCAGCAACCAGCTACAGCTAGCAACATTTACCCACTAGGGTTACTGTGGCCATTTATGATCTGATCAGCAGCCAGCTATACTTAACATCTACGATTACTCATTGAGCCTAGCCAATGAGTACCCAAACCACACACTACATCAATAACTCTTCACAGGGGTCATCGGGGAGGCACGTCCCCTCTTCTGTGTTTTGCTGAATTAAGCCCATGACACCTCCAGAAGGCTCAACGGTGAAGTCTGGTGTCCCAGACCCATCCCCTCCAAGCTAGATTTACAGACTTACCTTACCCTTTACCATCAACAACCGTAAATCCACACTGGCTTCCCTGGTGACTAAGGCTGTACCTAGCCCCATTGGCACCATTAATGCATGCACAGTGCTATTTGTTTCATGTGAACTTTACATACTACATCACCAACAACCACAACAGCATCTAAACAGTGCATTTCCCAAGTAATCTGTGCTCTCCTTATCCACTCCCACTGACTAGACCTTTCAGCTGTTTCTGATAACTCCTTTACATCTGCCCTTGGTTTCCGGCTCCTGATGCCAAACTGCACAAACGGGGATGTGGCCGACTTGGCTACAAATCCCCGTGCCACCCATGTTCCCTCACCTCAAACGCCAAGTCCACGTACTTCAGTTTCTTCCTTTTGAATCCTTCATCTACTGCATCCACAAATGGAACTGTTAACTCTATGAAATAAACTATCCATTTACTTTCAGTGTAGAGCACCATGTCTGGCCTTAGTGTAGTTAACACAATGCACTCAGGGACCTGCAGCTTTTTATGTGCATCCACCAGCAATTTTCAGTCTCATGCTTCACCCCATCTACCAATATTTGTAGCCTGTGTAGGTTCTCAAAATCACAATCCCCCTCACGCACAAACTTAACCATTTTATTTCTAAAGGCACTCGTCAATGCATTAGCCTCTAGCCATTTGCTGTCCAACAAACATGCTAAAACCCTTACCACCTGATTATGTCTCCATGTATACCAACCCTGTGACAAACTAACCTGACAAGCTGAAATAATATGCTTTGGCTTTAATTAGAATAATGACATATATTTAAATGTTATTCAAGAATAAATAACACCAGACTGCTTTTTTGCAACTCATCTGTATCATATTAGTCTCTGTCAATCAAAATGACAAATTTAGAAGCTATTTCTAAGAACAATCCCCTTATGCCTTCACTTTTGTTTTGATTCAGTACAAGAAGAGCTTCTGCTGACAGAGCTGCAATTAGTCCCATCCATATAGGATCCTATAGTAATATATCTTCAAGTAGACACAAAAATAAATAAATAGATAAATAAAATAATAATAAAAAACACCTTGTTGGCCACTAGAGCATGATTAATTTATTACTTAATTTAAATATTTTTTTTCCTAATGACTTTTAAATGAATGAAAAGTTGCTTTGTGACAAAGCAGGGCAAAGCTGTGGAATGTAATTCCATTTTTTTACAAAAAATGCAGAAAAATCTTCAACCCTCTTTCACCCTCACTCAATGACAAAGCCAGAGAAAAAGGGGCTATGGCAAAATTGAGTGTCATCACAGTGCCGTGTGAGTGATTATTTCCATTAAAAATATCAGAATGAACCAGGACAGATAATCACAGCAACAGGAAAAGAAAAAAAAGAGAGAGAGAGAGAGAGAGAGAGAGAGAGAGAGTAACTAGTGGGCACTGTGTAGATACGAGCATCACTGCTGAGTATTCCTATGTATGGCCCCCCCTCGCTGCTGTGTGATGTCATAGCCGAAAAGCAGCCAATCAGGTGACTGAAGCTTCCCCTCTCTTTTTGGCTCCGCCTTACCTCTGGCTCCTTATACTCCACTCGTCTCAACTAGAAAACATACAACGTGCTGCCTCCAACAGATTACGCACACACACACAGACACTATCTCACACATATACAATCACCACAAACACACAGCCAGGGAAAAGGGAGCGCGTGAGTGAGTCTTCCTTGTGACGCTAGCTGGCTCCTCGCTCTCTCTCTCTCTCTCTCTCTCTAACGACTAAATTACTGTTTACATCGTCTTTTTCTTTGTCTCAATTTATTTACATCTCTCTCTCAGTTCGTCTGTTTCTGTCTTTATTTCTCTTTACATCTTCCTAGTCCTTCAGTCCATTACTCCTTTCTTTTTCTTTCTTTCTCTCTCTTACTTTATATTCTGTCTCTCCCTATCCCTCCCCGCTTTTTTATTTCCCGTTCTTTATCTCTGACATTTATATTTTTTCACTCTCCCTTCCAGGCAAATGCGTGTTCATGACAAAGACAGCAGGATAAGGTGCGGGCACTGGCCGAGGGGTCTTCAATGTAAACGGCATCACCAGCAGCTGTGGCATTCGGAAGCCCAATATTTACGTCACTGTGCAACTCTCCCCAGGTCTGCAGCTCTAAGATGGGCTGCTCCTCCGGACGGCTGCCGTGCCAGCCCCCGGCCCCCGTGCAGCTGCCCACTCTGGACCCTGACCGTTGCTTAACCCAGGAAGGGATTGGACCTACACCCAAAAGCCCAGAAAACTTCTCCACACTGGAGCGTCTGGCACAGGCCACCGGGGGCACGGAGAAGTCCTGGTATCGCTGTGTATTTCCTTTTGGGGTCATCTCACTGGTGATTGGCATGGCGGGCACAGGAGTTACCTTTACTTTCAACACCCTCTTGCAGACGAAAGTGGTCTCTCTGGTGCTGCTGGCTGTGGGCTTCATCATGTTGCTGGTGGCAGCTGCTTGCTGGAGGGTCCACAGAGCTAAAAGGAGAGAGAAGAAAGAAGGGGTATTCTTCGGCTCGGAGCAAGGGACCCTATGAGGCACTTTTACATTTTTCTTCTTCTGTGCTGGACCAGAAACGGGCTTTGAAAGGTAGGTTTCTATACACAGCCAGAAGCAATGCCTGACTGCTGACTCTACTGATGGTCTTTAGCACATAAAGATGCTCCTGCTCTACACATGTGACTCAACAGCTTTAAGAAGAAGAGTTTGTGAAGGCACATACTGTGAGGATGCACTTGGTGCCATGTGTTTGTCCTCATTATTGAGCCTCATTCCTGAAAACAGCACAGTCTCCAAGGTGCCTGACAATGCTGCAAGTCTATTTCACACCATTGTGAACAAAGCTCCCAAAGGTACAACAGGTTCAAAAACGAAAGGAAGACTCTTTGCATCCCTTGATAGCGGGAAATCTCACAGAGGTGTCTCTCATAAACAGATCCCTGGAAGAAGAGAAATGATCATGAGAGAGATTGAGGTCAGTAGGTCCAGCTCGCAGATAGAAATAACTGCTTCACCATGTGGGCATTTCTATAATTAGGATGATTAGCAGGGTGTAGTATGTGAGAAGACTGAGACCTTCCCAGGGTGTTTAGAAGTGTCCCCACACTTAGACAACATACCACTCTGGTCATCAAAAATCTCTAGTCATGTCAGTCTCTAGTGTGATGTGCATGACTTTGGAGAAGAATGTTTTTGTAACTAAGAACGTGTGTTGTTATAGATGATATAGAGGTATATTTTTGGTGGTGTTGTGATAAAAGGTACCAATGTGTGCTGCATGTGTGTTACCACACAATGTTCACGAATGGCCTCAGGAATTGTCAGTTCTTTAATTTCTTAAGATAAAGTGAGAAAGCATTCTTTAGAGAAGGTCTGGAAATCACTTTTGGTTCCCTTTAAACCTCCTACTTAAAAAAAAAACAAAGACATGTACATATTAAAGTTTTATAGCACCCTAAAAATAACTTCAGAAAGATAAAGAATATTTATGTTGTGTGGTTTTATGAAAAGAACTCACAGAGCTCCTTTTGGGAACTAAAAGTGGTACATCCATTTCACTCAAAGAACACTTTGCTTCGCCTAAGGTGGTAAAACTGACAACAGAGTGAAGGTACATTAACAAAGGTCTTAGCAGGTCTTTCACAGCTGCTGAACTTAGTAATCAGAGCACTGACCCTGAGGCTTTGGAAAACAGAACATTAGCAGTTGATATGTTACAGAAACCGATTACTCTCTTATTAGCCGCTTTGCACTTAGTCATTTTGTACCACTGATTACTGACTCGTTTTACCCTCTGTGAACAAATGAATGTATTGTCTAGATTTGCTAGGTGATTGAATTAGTGCCCTGCTATGTTGTGATAAATGTTCACTTTACAATATGCAGCAATGTAGGACAATGGACAACAATCTTGATGTTACAACTCTGGTTCCTCAAGCACTGGTATTGTATTTAGCTTTTGTACATTTCAGAAAGGTTGTATTTTCCAGCCCAGTGAAACGGAACAGCAGACTGTTTTGTATTTTGCATCTATTCTTTCAGTGCCTGTCTTTTTACATTAGATATTTTCTTATCACTGGAGTCCTTCCAGTGTTTACAGTAGTGCCAGCAAAAATATGCATCACTATTGCTATATACCAGCTCATTGATCCTGTTTCCAAAAATAGCAGTAGCACCACACATTATGTGAGCAATGACGGGGATTCCTGAGCTCCACTGAAGATGAATATGTTCAATGGAGAGAAAAAAAGACCGGACAGACACACACACAGGTTTACACAAGCATGCTTCAAGCATGCGTTCTCTGTGCAGCAAGCATATCTTTTGTTCCCTGAGGAAAACCAACAATTGTGAATAAGTGTGTGTGTGTGAGAGAGAGAGAGAGAGAAGGATGGAGCAAGGGAGAGTGGCAGAATGAGGGAGGGGGAGCTTTCATGAGGGTTCATTGATAAAATAAAAGCCCCGGAAATAACCATGCGTGATTGGAATATAAATAAGCAAAGCCCAGCATGTAACCTGCAGTATGTTCCACATCTCTCTCTCTCTCTCTCTCGCTCTCTCTCTCTCTCTGTCTCTCTCTTACACAAACACACACACACACACACATATATATATATATATATATATATATATATATATATTACGTCATGCACCGTAAACATGACTCATAAAATGTACACTGCATTTCTGAAGGGACTAAAATATGCACTTGATTGCCTTTTTAATTTTTAAAGCATACCCTTGAAAAGGCAGAGTTCTTTAAATGTTTGTTAGTAAAATAAATGGTTATACATAGAACCATTCCATAGTAAGAATCACGTTTATTTTTGAATTTTTTTTGGTATGGTAAAATTGTTTTCTGCAATGGAGATGCTGCATATGTTTCTTTTTCCAGATCTCACTGTTTTCTCAAATTGGTTCTTAGCAGATCCCAGATGATGCCTATATCTTGGCTACTCAAAAAAACAAAAAGAAAAAGTAACTTTATATCAAATATGATTTTAAGTTTTGTAAATTAGCAAGAGATTATATAGAGGTTTCGGCATATATTATACACAATCAAAAATATATAAACCACATAATACCCAGCAATGGAAATGTGTCTGAACTTG
Source organism: Hoplias malabaricus (assembly GCF_029633855.1). Lineage (NCBI taxonomy): Eukaryota > Metazoa > Chordata > Actinopteri > Characiformes > Erythrinidae > Hoplias > Hoplias malabaricus. The sequence goes on from NC_089802.1 coordinate 19,940,607, forward strand.
CCATAGCAAAAGTTCAAATTTAGGCTTCTATAAATCCATATATATAATAACTGATTCACTTTGTTCCTAAAGCAAGTGCTTGTTCCGCCCATCAGTTTCCATGGTAACACATTCTACATGTAGTCTGTCAGTGTGACAAGAAAGTACAGAAAAAAAAAAGCTAAAAAAAAAAATAATAAAATAAATAAATAAATAAAAACTCAACAACTGATAACAATAAGGATTCATCAATTTCTTGTTTCTGAATTTACATTTACGGCTTTACACAGCCACTTTTCCAGACTGCTGACAGATGTAAACTTACTGGTATAGCATGGTTTCATACCTGACCTGGGAATTGAACCACACTCTGCCATGTGAGGTCACAATGTTACCCACTATGATCTACTAAATATTACAGCACCTTCCTCAAGTCTTAATGATATTATTTGAATGTCTAATCTATACAAAGTGATTCATGTTTTTGACAGTTCAAGAGTTTACTAAAATTACAGTATGTAGGTTAATTTTATTTATATTACTAAGGTTTAAATTGACTTTAAAGACCATTTTAAAAAGCACTCCATGTATAACATTTAGATAATTGCTGCACTTCGTATATAAACAGTAGATTGATTTCAAAGTAGATTTCAACTTGATGATTCTTTGAAAATTTTGATTTAAAAGTTGGACAGTGAAACAGAGAAGTTAATTCATATAGTATTTATCCAAAGAACTTTTTTAATGCCTTTTATTTGTAAGAGCATATAAGCATCACAAAACATCCTGCACAGCTAAAATCACAAGGAACCTAAGATCTGCTCCCAAAAACATTCTCAATTTAAACACCTTATGTACTATACATATCCTCACACTTTTTTTATTTTCATACACAATTTGAACTGTGTAAAAGCATCAGTTCTTTCTGAGAAAAGCTGAGGAACAGATACATATGTTATATGTAGCTCTTTTAGCTAAGACTATACATTAGAGATTTCCTGGTGCCAGACAGTATGTATGTAACACTGTAAATAAATGTGTTTTTATTTTTTGAACCTATGTATGTCCATAGATTTTTATGTTTTTGACTATAGGAAAAAGAAAAATATTAAAGACAATGACACAATGTGAACCCAAGCTGTGTCCCTGGCTTTCTTTGGAATTCAAGAGGCTCCCAGAAACCTTTTTTATTTTATTGATTAATTAACAGCTGACTCTTGCTTCTCTCAAAGAGGGATGGCATTAATGTGCATCCTGTAGTGGTGAAGAGCTTCCTGCCAATTTTGCTTTCCCATTAACATTCACATAGTCATCACGACTCGCAAGCGCACTCCCTCTCCCCCTGTGGTGAACCACAAAGACTGTTTTCAATGCTGCCTCTATCCCTTAGGAAGATACTAAAAATAACTCAGCATGAGAGAGAGAGAGAGAATTTGAATGGCTGTATAGCATTGGGCTGTCTGCACATGTTACTCTCAAGACTCTCATATCCTACCACACCTGAAGAAAAAAATAGAATCAGAGTGAGGGAAATAGAGCTGACAGTAGGGGAAAAAATAGTTGCATATATGCCTACGTCTATAATATGCATAAGCCTCTGAATATCTTCAGACTCTGATTCCCTGTTGTAGCTGTTCCCCCTAATTAACTGGCTGATTACCATGACGGGCAGCAGGAACTACAGATACTGTGTTGAACAGCGTATAGTATTACTCTCTTCATTATGATTGCTGGTAAAATACTGGCATTATCTTCAAAATTTTACAAAAAAAATCCAGTCTAGCCCCTTGCATCTATTTAAAAAAAATCATAAATCTGAATTCAGCCTCTCAAATGGCAGACTGAGAACTGATAGCATATAAGTATTATATTTGTAGTATGTGAAGTATTTTTCCTCATAATAGTGATATAGTGCTGTCAAATGAACAAGAACACTGTTAGCTCTCTCTGTGTGAAATGTGACTGTTCAGCTGCTAGTGAGACATGAGGGATAAACAGGGCTGAAAATTAAGCATTAAATACATCATGGTCAGATTCAAAGATTGATCAGCTGGCTTACTCAGAGCTTACAGGTGAGTCTCTCCCACACTGAAGGTCTCAACATCCTTACTACTGCTGGCCACTGTCCAAGGTTGTGCTGACATGTGACTTGTGTGAGAGACAGATAAGGAAAAAGAACTTTAATTTTCTAGACATTTTAAAGAGGAAATCTCACCATGTTCCAAAAGGCCTAGAGGGAGAGGGAGATTTGTCTCCAAAAATATCTCTGGAAGGTCAAAGTTCTTTTACCTTATCTGTCTTTGACACAAGTCATATGTCAGCATGACCTTAGACAGTGTGGATGCTATGATGAACATAATGTATTTTGTCCCAGGGAAAAGGAAGATATGCTTTTCACACAAAGACATAGAACACACTTGGGGAAAATATCCTTCTAATAATGATTTTTTTTTTTTGGATAATGAATCAAAACATTGATTAGTGCACTACGAACAATATGTCTTGCACCAATCAATTATATAAAATATAAAATATAATATATATATATATATATATATATATATATATATATATATATATATATGTGTGTGTGTGTGTGTGTGTGTGTGTGTAATGACACTCAAAGAAAAATGTGACAGATGTAAATGATAAACATAAATGCCAAGAAGAAGCCAATAGTCTGCTTATATTTTTTCACATGACTTTTCCTGCCAATTTCCAGCCTGTTTTCCTCAGCTGTGTTCACATGGGAGCCATATATTTCAGCTCCAGAAATTTGAGGAAAAGAGGATTTTCATGAATTTTAAAAATATTTTCACTATTTTAGGAAAGTTCTGATTTCATTTATATCTGTTGTTTACATTTCTTTGAATATTTATTTTGTCCATTAATAGTATAGTTGCTTGAAAGCAACAAGATGCAACACTGGATTGAGGATTCCATGTTTTTATGCTTCTTAGCAATATGCCACACTTTGGCAGAATACTAAGAAACTTTGAAATAACTGCGAGTATGTGCCTTCTTTTTGATGTTAAACATCTAAATTTATGATATATTTTCCATTTAGTTATTGGTAGTCATCTGCGCATAGACTAAAATATGTTGATGCTATAGCTTTGTGAGCTCAGTGGGTGTATGTGGGTGCTCCCACACACATTGACAAATGCATGCATTCATTTCCAGATGGTAGTGATGATGAGAATGAGGAGGAAAGACCTGTAAATGAAGGAGGCAGTGGTGATGAGTTGGATGATTGAGTGTTAGGTTTAAGTACCAAACTCCTGACAAAACTGCTTCTTTTCCTTCCACATACAGTAGCCTAAAGATGACTTGGACCCTTGTCCATAGTTTCCATGTTAATATTAAATGATCCACTAATGTTTGTCCTTCAGTACTTTACAGCAATGTTATGAACAAAAAAGATTTTTTTTTACTTATTGATCAATTTCCTAGCCTAAAGACCGGACTTGAGAACGAGAAACAAATGTATATTCCTTTTTTGCGCATTGTTGCTTGTAGGTAACAAACCTCTACTAAAATGACAGCTGATTACTATTGTTTTTTCAGTAAAAATTGTCTTTTATATGTAGTTGCTTAATCAATTCTTTCATAAAATGCACATTTTCAATTGATAACTATTATTGCGCCAAAGTAACATACTTAAATCTACCTCCTATTATCATTCATTCATTCATTATCTGTAACCGCTTATCCAATTCAGGGTCGCAGTGGGTCCAGAGCCTACCTGGAATCATTGGGCGCAAGGCGGGAATACACCCTGGAGGGGGCGCCAGTCCTTCACAGGGCAACACACACACCCCTACGGACACTTTTGAGTCACCAATCCAACGTGTGTTTTTGGACTGTGGGAGGAAACCGGAACACCCGGAGGAAACCCACGCGGACACGGGGAGAACACACCAACAATTTTTTAAAAATTATTATTATAATTGTTCATTGTGCTCTATGGAAGGTAACAAAATGTGTGCAAATATTTTTACTCCATTATTTCATATATCCTGCAACAGAGTCTTAAGTAATTTTTCCTTGAACCTTGCTCCATATTTGAACATATTATATGATTTATTTGTCCTATGCTAAATTCAGCAAATATTCATTAATTGTGTTCTCTGTAGCGGAAGTGAATTTATTTTTAATTGGAAATTCAACAAAAATTATACCACAGTTATTTGAAATCTGATTAGCTGAGTGCCAAGATTGCTTGATAATGGCATGCTTACTAATTATTTATATCACAATGATCCAAACCCACTGTAAACAATGTTTAACCATGCCATTTTTCTGTCTCTATGAATAACACAGCCTTAGATCAAAACTGGTGCAAATGTGGACCTGCTCACTGGAGAGAATCCTGAACACTGTAAAAGTAAAAGATCCAGAGTTGAAAAGGGCATCAAGGAATGTTTGACGTAATGGAAATATTTTACCTTGCAGAAGGTTGATGAGCAAACATTTTTTCTGTCTTATCTTAAAACCTAATAAACAGTGATAATGAACTCTGATTTAATTGCCATAATACCCTTGATTACTGATATTCGGTACACGGTCTGTGGCCTCATACCTGCAACACACCAGCGCAATTATCTCATGTTACAACACACCCACTTGTGCATTATTTCCTCACCATTTCCTCACCTCTCCAGTGCGTTTGCATGCTCTAAACAAGACTAATGAAAGCCCCATTGTCAGCAAATGGGTAGAAAAACAAATGGTCTTGGATCAGTATGCTAGGCTTTTTCTCTGTCTCTGCTCATGGTTTCATAAACCCATTAGCCAGGTTTTGAGCATGCAAACAGACTGGGGAGATAGCAAATGGGAAACATCCTCAAAAATTTATAAAAAGTTTGACCATGAGTGCCCAAACTCTGTTACTCTACCGTACCATTCCCATTATTACATCTTCAACTTGAACATTGCAGGTTTACATTCCTAACTGATAATTATCTGTTGAGTCTGTATGCTGTCTAATGATTTCAGTCATTAACTTCTGTTGGGCCCTGTGAAGGACTGGCGTCCCCTCCAGGGTGTATTCCCACCTTGCGCCCGATGATTCTAGGTAGGCTCTGGACCCCCCACGACCCTAAATTGGATAAGCGGTAACAGATAATGGATGGATGGAACTTCTGTTGGTAATGAGCTCTTACTGAATGTATAATATTTGCCTACATTTTTATTATCACAGTGAAAAGCAATAGTGAGTAAATCCATTGCAATTTCTCAGCTATTTCCAGTTGCTGCAGAACCACTGATTTGTACACAGTTGCCTTGGATGCCATAGGAGAAAACATCATCTATCATTACCTCCATATTTCTAACTGCTCTGGAGAGTGAACCTGCATTTCATTTACCAGCCTTTGGGGGAGCACAAGATGATTTCAGGTGTATTTTACTTATATCTCTTTATAAAACTGTCACATGGATATACAGAGATGAAAAAAGCAACTGGCATGGAACTGTAAAGCTTAAATGAGTATGCAAAAGCATTAATGACATTTTCTGAAATTAAGCAAATGATGAGAATTTACAGATGAGGGTACAAATAACACCACAAAGGTTCCAGTGCTCCATACATGTAGTGCCTCTACACTGTAAACATGTGTTTTTTTTATATATACAGTGTTTTTACAAACTCAATTTCCAGAAAAGTGAGACATTGTGCAAAATGTAATTAAAAACATTGCACTGGTGGGAGAGAACCACAAGGCTAGTAATGCCACACTCATGATAAGTAAGCATCTTATGTTGTTATATGATCAATCCTTCCTCCTTTCCATGCAACTTTCAGTGCTTTTGACATTAAGCAGAGATTCTTGTATAAAGATTTAAATGTCATAATTTTAATATTACCCTCACAATTCATTTCTCCCTCCAGCAAAATGTCAAGACGAGCATAAGGGACTAAACCCTCTTGATTTGATGCATAAATGTTCACTGCACAAGGCTATAAAGCCCCTCCAGGACTAGGCTGGGGAACAGAAGAACCTGAGTATAATGTAATAACAGCCAATACTTTTGGGATACTTTAGAGTGGAGTTTGTGAAGCAGAAATAATCAACCAACCTCAGTACCTGAGCACAATAAAGTTAATGGGGCTGAATGCCAATAGCAATGTTACAACATCTAATATAAATAAGTGAAGAATAAAAACCTTTACTGAAGCAAAGGTGTGTAAACTCATTCAGTGTCTACACATTTTTGAGCATAGAACATTTTACTCTTTACCAATGACTGTCAGATTCTAGTGTTTAATGTAATAAAAGTAATGATGTGCATAGTTTTTACTTTGATGTAGTTTTTCACACGTGTTGTAGTGGCTTATGTGTAAGCTGAGGACTAGCAAATAAGAATTTCATTCGGCCAAAATTACTATTAAAACATTTTTAAGTCAGTGTGGGGGTTTTTTTTTCTTGTTTTTCTATGAAATAACACTGAATGTGTCAGTTTGATGAACAGACATGAGTATTAAGGGATTTAGTCGATTTGTTTGTTTGTTTGTTTGTTTGTTACAGTAAGTTCTCTCTTATTTTCTTTTGGGTGTTATAAAAGTCGTTGGTCTTTTTTTTTCTGGTATAGTCACCAATACGTGTTTGTGTGTGTGTGAGAGTGAGTGAGTGAGAGAGAGAGAGAGAGGGGGGGGGGAGCGAGATTTGCACTGTTACCATGGAAAAGTAAGGAATGGATGTTGCTATTCTCCACCAAACAAAGTCCTTCTGTGATGGTCTATGTTTAGCAGATCTGAACGTCAGCAGTCGATCCTCCCCCATTTCACTTCTACCTACAGACTTAAATGTTCATACAAAAAAATTTAGACATACTATAGAAAATCTACTCTCAAAACATGAGAATCACAATGACTGGCATCCAGCAATAAAATCCATTCTGTGTAGCAACGTATGTCTGTCAATTATTCATATCACAGAATAGTGTGATGTTGCCAAATACTATCGTCTGCAAAATACTACTTGCATTTAGAAATTGTCTGTCAGTGCTCCACTTAAATATATTGTTTCCATGCTACTGTCACTAGACAAGCTTTTCAAATAGCATTATATTCCATTCAATCAAATCTGAAATTATATACGAACATTTGTTATTATTGTGTCATTGTATTTATTGACTTTTATACAAGTCATTATTGGCTGATCTCTCTCATCTCCCCATCGCATAATAAGCATATCATTTGAAAAGCAACCTAAAAATGAGAATACAAATATATCACTAATGACGTCAAAAATGAGGTGGCACACACATCACAGGTTCAACACACACATTTTCCATCAAAAATATCCAAAATGCTGTTTGTGGATGTGAGCCCGGAGCATAGTGTGAGTGTGAGGTAAACACAGAGGAGCTTTTTTTAGTGACCCTCACCTCCTCCCCTACACAGTGAGAGGCAGCTGAGCTTGGATGTTTTCCTAATCAAAGGTTTCATCAGTTACAGGGACTTTGAAAAAATGGATCCGTTTGTTCAAATACACAGGAAAGCAGTCAGTAATGCTGGAAGGCAAGAACCAAAAAATATCCATTGCACAATGTCACAGAAAACAAAAAAATACATGCAAACAAACACATGCCAATCTGCATCCATGTTGATTTCTGCCTTCTCTTTATTCCAGGGTCTTAGCTAACGACAGGCACAAAGGGGTTGTTTAGATTCTAAAAATGTCAAAGTAGACATTTTAAAATTAAATTATTCTGTACCTTTTTCAATTATACACCCAAATGATTTTATCTCTTGTTTTAAGTCTTTGCCAATTCCTCCCACTACCCATGACTCTTTATCATACAGTCCAACTAAGCAGGTGTGGAAGGTTTGCACATGCTTCCTCAGAGACAAGTAAAACCAGCCACCATTCCTTTTCCTTTGCTGCTAACACAACATCATTAGAGCTCAACACTTTTGGAGAGTAATAACTGCCCCTTTCTTTTTTAGGTAAAATTGACGGCTAAAAACATATTCTAACAAATTTAGTTAAAAATGCAGTTGCAAATCATAGATATGAACTTCTTCAGCTTTCATATCTTATCATCATCATCATCATTTTCTTTTCCGCTTCTCCATTTCAGGGTCGCGGTGCTTTCATATCTTATACAAATGTCTATTTCTAAATGTATACCAATAATCTTCAGGTCCCTATTTGTAACTTAAAAGTACATTACATTTACATCTCCAGCCAAGACAGGTGCATATGTTTACATTTTTATATGTTTTGTTTATTCATTTATTCATTTATATGTTACAAACATGCAGTATATAAATTTTGGAGTTAGAATCAGATGGTTATAGCATATACACATATGCAAATATTGTATAAATACTATAGAATAGACAAAGTTGTTTTATTCATTCATTGTCTGTAGCTGCTTATCCATTTCAGGGTTGCGGTGGGTCTGGAGCCTACCCAGGATCAATGGGCGCAAGCTGGGATAGACAAAGTTATGTTCCTTAACTACTACCTATCTGAAGATGTACCCTTGAGGGCCTTTGTTAGACACTGTGTATCTGTCGTACAATTATGGCTCTCAGCTTATGTTTCAATCCTCACTTATGGTGCTTTTCCACTGCATGGTATCTACTCATGGTATCTAAGTCAGCTTGTTTACATTTCCATTAGGCCAACCTGGTCTCAGAAACCAGGTATATATATTTTTTTACTACCCGCTGACCTGTGGATCCAAGTGGGCTGAGTAGGGACTACACATGACATGTAAACCTTGCAGAGCACAGATTGGCCAGAGAGCCTTGTCTATCAGGACAAAATGCAGACATCAAGCACAAACTTGCCATTTGTAAAATCTCTTTGGATGAATGGCTAACACAAGACTCCTGTGAGAGCTGGAGGGTACAACATAGGACAAAAAACTACACTAACTTGTCTGAACTGATGTGCAGAGCCATGTTAAGTCCCAAAAATGCTAACTCATTATGAGTAAACAAAATTTAACGTAACTTAACTTCTCCATTGTTCTGAATTCCAAAGCCTGCAGTTCCTTTAGAGACAGCGTTTTGGAACATCACCAGATACATTTCAGGGAAGCCATGGTATCTGAAAACAAACCAAGGACCAGGTACCAAAAAACAAGTAGAATCGAGTACTGTAGGTACTCAGGTTTCTGATCTACAACATGCAAAGGATTTTGACCGTTTCTTCTAGGAAAGTCATCATGGTTCCTGATATATTTTCTAATCACTTACAGGGGGTTTCTCCTGCAACTCACTTTAAATTTATTCAATGAACAGGGACAGCATATAATTCACCTTCATTATTAGATAATGTAAATATGCCAGATTTAACCCAATGACTAATTTCCATCTGCAGTCCATGGACTGTTTGATTTTTTGGGGGATTTTTTAAGTCAGCCTCTGGTTGGTTTTTATCAGTGCACCATCAGAGCTTTGAAAATGATCCAAAAACTGGCAGTACATCTAGTCTTTAATCTTAGTAACTCCACTCATGCTACTCCCCTGCTGAATTCCCTTCAATGACTTCCTGTAGCTTCTGGCATTTTAAAACTCTGATGCTCTAAGCTACAAAGTCAAAAGTAGTTCAGCACTTCCATTCACGATGACAATAGTCAAAATCAAAAATAACATAACATAAGCTCTTGAAGCTTCAAGCACATCCCAGCTTGAAACATCATAGTGTCCCTGATGGTGGTCCCTCCCAGCATTTAAATGAACACTAATCTAGCACTTGCTGAAATGTCTTGTGTTGCACTGTTGCTCGTTCCTATATATCAGCACTGAGTACATTCATTTTGTATTTTTCTCTTCAAGGTATCAGTACTGTCTCCTGTTTCTTGTGCTATTTTAGTGAATTTAGGACTCATCTCTCTGCACTGACTGGGGTGCATACACTGAGTCCATCACAAACCATTTCTATAAGTCACTCTGGAGTTATAGAATTCCGTAACTGAAGCAAATGTAGTTTAAATGTCCCCATTTGGAGGGGAAATTTAGTAATAGTAGCAGTGGGTTAAACCCATTTATGCACAGTCAGATATAATCTACCCACCCAATTTTCACACAGACACATCATTGTTATTGAAGTTTTTTTTTTTAATGATCTTTTATTGATTGACAGGAATCCACTACTTATCTCAAGCCTTAGTAAAGAAAAGTGCTTGTTCTACTCACTTTTTTTATTGAATAAATTTCCCACAGGAAAAGTTCAGTGAAGCTCATTTCATCACTGATTTATGATCTTAGCAGAAACAAACACATCTATTATGTTAAGAGTTTTTATTGCATTCCTTCCACATCTTTCTTTGTTTATTTTATTGTCCAGAAATAAGCATGTTTTGACATGGGAATGAAAGCTTGAGATGAGTGAAGCTCTACCCAGAGGAAGGAGAAATTAATTTGGGTAAATGTTTTGAAATATTTACAGTGGCTATATATAACTCTATAGCTGGATTAACCATGCATTAAACATTTATTGGAGACCCATTTTGTCAAAAAAAAACACTTACTCTGTTACTTAACAGTGTATTTAGCTATGCTCTTATTTCAATTTAAAGAATTTATATCCAAAATATTATATAAAATACAACCATCCAGAGAAAAGAGTCACCATTAAATAAATCATAAATTAGGGCTGGAAATGGGATAGTTTTACAGGGTCTTTTCCACCATATACTATATAATCAGTGATTAATGTGTTTGTCTACTTCATTTCCTGCATTATAAACAACTAAACATTTTGACTACTGGCAGTAAATCTAGGTCTTTAGATATTATCTTTAATGATTAAAATAAAAAAACATTCACATCAGTTTAATTAAGCTTACTCTTTAGCTTTCTTTTCCCCCCTGAAATAAACATGTTAGCATTTTTAGTGAAAGCCAGAAAATGTATTATCAACTGTGAGGTAAAGGGAACAAAATCTGACTTGGATATATAACTAGCTCACAATGTGGTTGACAGCAGTCATTATATTTAATATAGTCACATTAACTAATGAGTTGGGCTATATTACATTTTTACACTTAATATTACATTTAATTATAGAGTAAAGGAATTACTGGACATTTACATTACAAAAACCCTGACATTAACAGAAAAACTCAATGGGCAAAACATACAATTATGATTTTCCACTGGCTGAAGGAGCTATCAGCTGAACTTGAAAAGGTCTCACTAGACAAATCATTTGACTGTGGAACTGAGTAAAACAATAAACCATTAAAAATGTTACAGATCTGAGCCAGAACTCTCTGCTTTCCTGACATTAAATCCTGGAACAATTTATTCCCTCTGTTTAAAATTGAGCACCACTTTTGCTTGTTTCTTACCATCCTTCCACTTTAGTAAAGTACAACTTAATATTATGGGTCTGAAAGGATGTGTATCTGTCAAAAAACCTATCTGAGAAAAGCTGCTTGTTTTCTCTGAACAACAACCTGACTCTGGAACCCAGACATAATTTTTTTCCTTGATATCTTTGGATTGTAAGTAATTTTATAAGCAACCATCTTAATACCTAAATTTTGAGCTATGGAAAATAGGTTTTGAAGAACGGAAATTAAGTGTAATATGAAAATTGGAATCGTCATAATTTAAAAACAGAAAAAAAAAAAGAAGGAGGTTGTAGGTTCGATTCCCGCTCCGGGTGACCGTCTGTGAGGAGTTGGTGTGTTCTCTCCGTGTACCCGTGGGTTTCCTCCCACAATCCAAAAACACGCGTTGGTAGGTGGATTGGCAACTCAAAAGTGTCCGTAGGTGTGAGTGAATGTGTCTGTGTTGCCCTGTGAAGGACTGACGCCCCCTCCAGGGTGTATTCTCTGGTAGGCTCTGGACCCACCGCGACCCTGAATTGGATAAGTGGTTACAGATAATGAATGAATTAATATATTTAGTGGATGAGGCTGCAATGTTCTTACAGTAAAAGAACTCAGACCTAAAGTACAACAAAATTTACCTAAACAAATTAAAAACGTCATTGATTATATCCAGCAAAGTTAGAAACTTTTGTGTGTGTAGAAGCTGTCAGAGGTGTATAGCTCCTTGGCCTGTGTGCCCTATTTCTTCACCTTGCTGTCTGTGTCTCCTGATCTAGATGACAGCACTGTAGCCCAACCATAAGGTCTCAGAAGCTTAGAGTTTGTGTACTGCATACCAAGTTCTAGCTGATTAAAAAGTGAAAATATCCATTCATGTGAAACTGGCCTTGATTTCTAAATGCCTTGTCCTTCATAATAAACAGTCCAAGAAAAGATAAATTACAAACTTGTGACAGCATATTAAATTATTTTTATTTCTAAGGTCAAACATGTTCTGTGGCCAGTTACTGAAATTTTGTCCAAGACAAAGCACTGATTCTCTATTGTAAAACTGAGTGGTGAAAACTTAACCAGCTGTGACACACACAAAGGAAGAAAGCAGTAAATCCTTTTTCATCATGCCTTTACAATGGATTCATTACAAGAAAGTGACTGACTTTTATTCCAAACACTCTCACATGGTCCAAGAGATAGAGTTACCTGCAAATTGAGGCAGAGTCAAAGCTTTTAAATCTAGTCACAGAACTGGATAACAGTCATTTAGAATCAGCTGCAACAGCACAGCTTTGATAAACACGAAGGACTGCTTAAGCAATATTATGAACTCTTGTAATGTAGCATATTTTAAACAATATCCAAATATTTTGTTTTCAGACAAAATGCAATTTCCAGTAGCAATCTGTAACTTTAACAATATTTAATTGTAATTGAGCTGGCAATTTACACTCCAGCAACAAGGTATGATATCAAATCTATCAGTATGTAACTCGTCCATTTTTTACCATTATGCACACTGCTGCTGCTTTAAATATTCTATCCTTACAATATAAAACCAATGAGTTAAAGCTGTAGCTGTCTTCCAAATAATGCTGCTCTAAAGGGGTCATGGACATCATGTTCCCCTTCAAAGAGACAATAGCTGTGACCCAAAGCATAGGTTGTATCCAAGGTCCTCTTTTGTAACCTACAAAGGACACAGTTAAATAGTAGAAATGTGGTGGCATCATCAGAAAGGGTGTGGAAAATCTGATAGGAACATTCAGATCTTTAAATAATTGAAAGATCTCCTCGATTTGGAGGTTAATTTTTCTATGATATTTTGTGGATTTTTTTCATCACATGAAAAGTTCACAAAGACTTGTCATTACATAAAAACTGAGAAGGCTGCATTTCTCAGAAGCCTGTGCTGCAGCCATGGCTTTGGGGAACAAATACACAAACACAACTCATCTGCCATTTATGTGCATATAAATTGGCTAAAGGCCATATTTCTAAGTGAAAAGATATAAATTATAATATAATTATAAGACAATTATAATTGTCCACATGGAGAATTTCTGAGTAGATATAAATGAACTCTTCCAAACAACTGAAGGATAAGTCAAAGGAAAATAAGTGAAAAAATTATTATGCAGCACAATTATGAAGTGTTTACATTATGTGATTGGTTTTTAAACTTAAATATCATTACATTAAAAAAAGGCTCAATAATCTTAAAGAGGAACTATCAAATGAAGAGCTCAGAAAACCAAAAGCGGTTCTTTTATAGCATAACTCAAATGAAATGTATGAAGACTGAATGTCTAAAATGAATACCTGCAATATGATATTCCTCCACTATCCCTCATTGAATTAACAACAAAAGAAAGCACAAAGAACAGCATAAGCCACTGATTCAGTCACTGAGGAACACTTCCCTCTGGGGCATCTTGCAGCGAAAGATGTTGGGTAATCCTTCACATTTTGTTAAAGCTTTAGTTGTAATCAACTTGTACAGGCAATCTTAGTAATCTTCGTGCATATGTGTAGTGAAGCCACATATCAGGTCATATTTCTTATAAATACAGACATAAATAAGCAGCTTCCAATGTTTATGAAAAGCCAATTGTCTGGCCAAATGCAATTGAATACTCATTGTTACTTAAGTTTTATTTGAATTTAGCAAATATTCTTATCCAGGGTGACTTACATTGTTAACAGTGCTACAGAATTAGACTAATGTAGAGTTATGGGTCTTGCCCAATAACTCATATATTTATAGGCCGGTGTTTCTGCCTCTGCCGGTGTTTTAAGTAGGGAATTAATCCCATCTGTCTTTTGGGAATATACCAAAAATTATATTTTGATTATTATTTGAGAATGTGGGATTTAAATAAATACTGTCCCATACCTTAGGAGTTTTCTTTTTCTTTTCCCAAAACCAGGTTTACAATATTCCAAATATATCCACCCAACATTGTCCTATGACCAAAATCGAGAATGAATGAATGAATGAATGAATGAATGAATGAATGAATGACAGACAGACAGACAGACAGACAGACAGACAGACAGACAGACAGACAGACAGACAGACACACACACAGACACACACACAGACACACACACAGACACACACACACACACACACTTTATTGATCCCCAGGGGAAATTCAAGGTCTCAGTCGCTTACAGACATCACATACAACAAGCACTAACAGCAATGGACTAATAAAAAAAACAAAATAAAAAATAAAACCTAAAAAACACATGAACTATAATGAGATCCATCATATCTAACTTTACACATGAATGGTGGAGCCACATGCTTTGTTTGTCTAATCAATATTTACATGTGCCTTTTGTCATAAACACTTTAATGTCAATGACAATAATACACAATCCAGCCAATTGTGGCTCTGTCGCAAAGTCAATATATTCCTGGAAAAATGTCTATTAATTATAGTCTTTATGCATATACGTAACATTTTTACATGCTGCGTGTCATGTAAGAAAGTGTATAATGTGTATTCTTGTAAAGACAGTTTCATTAAAATCTTCAGTGTTACTGTTTAAGAGGTTGCACACACTATTTAAAGTGGTTCTGTAGGTAACCAGATTAGGTCATAATTAAATGGTTTTAGTAATGAGGGTTTAAATGACTTTTAAGATTTAATAAATAAGTAAAGAAGTTAAATAAGAAGAAGTATATATTTATCAGCCATTTGACACTTATAAATATAGCAAGAGAAGCTGGAGCAAGACCTTTCAGTGTTTGTCTGTTGCTTTGCATGAGCTGAATAATTCTGGGTCAGCACTTGATCTACCAATTCACATATTCTCTTTGAAGACTTTTGAATACTATATGTCCTCAATATTGTCCCACTATTATCTACAGCTTCTGTAATCTTTCTAATTAATAGAGGGAGAGAAAGAAAGGGGCTGGGAGGTAGGTAGACTTGGTGAGAGAAAGAGAGAGAGAGAGGGTGGGGGGCAGGCGGGAGAGATAGAAAGCAAATAAACATACACATGCATATTCTTTCTCTGCAATTAACAGACCGGTGGCTGTTTTTCATGAGCTTATCAGGCCACGCTTGTTGGATATGAATAAAAGAAAGTGTGCTATCTCTCCAGACTAGAGAAAGTAATTAGTATCCATCGTTTATGCAACAGCTGTGTTTATTTTTCCCCCTCATAGTATTTAATGGTTCTTCCATGCTACATCTCTCCTGCCCTTTCTTTTTAGAAAATGGTCACTCAATCTTTTTCTAAGCAATTATTTTCTCCAACAAGTGAGCTAGCTTTGTGTTCCATTTGATTCCATTTAAATTCTACTAAAAGTATCCTCCTTAAAAATGCAGTTTCTGAATGAAACCAAACAAAGATGGTGAGTTTGGTTTGGTGTGAGTTTAGCAATTCTCTAAAAATGTCCAGAGGTAAGTATCACATAGGAGAAGACAAATATATCAGTGGACTATTGTGTGCTCTTTAAATTAGAGGTGCCAAAAAGGGCTCTTAAGAGTGATGTTCTTAGATTGTCCATTCCTAATAGAACCATTTGTTTTTTGTTGTATTGATGTGGAAGTGTGAAGAACTTTTTAAAGCACAGAAGTGTTTTTACACACTTCAGTTTCTCTGCTGGGTTAAAAATACTGCCAGCTAATAAAACTCATCAAGCTGTAGCCACGTGATTAAAAACTGGCCACTGATTAAAATCTAGAGCATTGGTCACCAACCCTAATGCTAGAGATTTCTCAATAAACGTTTGTTGAAATTCTTTTATAAGTCATTGCCATTCATTCACCCCATTCATTTTCCCAGTCATATGCAATGCCACCAACCTAGGAGTGAGGGGAAGCAACATGCTCCTTTGAACATTCTGACACATATGATGCCAACCTCCACTTGAACTCCTGCTGACAGTTCAACCCACTTGGAAGACCTTCCCCCATTTCTCCAATGTATATAAGGCCCTCCTAAAATATTTGGTGTTAGACTGGATAGGAACAGACTGGACTGAGAACAGACTGGATTGGGTATAGAATGACCTGGCTATAGACTGAACTGGTGACAAACTGATGACCAAGCTGTGCCTGTGCTTTTCTGCATGCACGTGACTCTTCAATGCCGAATTTCTAACACAACTAAAGCTACATAAGATAGTTACATTTTGCTTGTGATGAAAGGAAAGGGATTACCATCTTACCCATTCAAAAAAAGTGAAGCCAACTGTGCTTTTTACAACTCCAAACTTGGATGGCTGAGGCATCACTGGGGACATTTACACATTTGTGTTTCTGGAGTATCTTCCAATGCATAAACTGTGAAATAACACAATTAAGACACCTTTTTTTTTGGTTACCTAAGTCAGAAAATATGTGATTGATGGGGATCTGATTTTGCTCCCATTACTCTGTAATAAAATGATACATTGGAGACACATTGCTCCCTTGTCTGAGTAAACCATGTAAACCAGACATGACAAGCTCAGAGAAAAAAACAGGGTGGAAACACATGCAGAGAAATGACAGAATCAAGCAAAAACCCCGATAACTATAGCTTAGAAGGAAATGAAGTGAGATAAATTAGATAAAACTAGCATATATATATAATAGTGTTGAACTGAAATGGTGAAAAATGAGAGCTTCTGCTTGTTTGCTTTTCACTACTGCTCGTTTGTGGCTGTGATGTGCTATGCGTGGCTCATCATCATTTAAAGGATCAGGCATTGTTCTGAAAGGGCTGTGTAACAGCTTATGTAACACAATTGTGCTGTGAAGCTTGATCCTTGTGTTATGTTGACCAAAGCATGTGGCAGATGTTTCATTAAGATGCCAGGTAACTGTGTTAACTTGTGGAAATGAGATTTAATCATAGAACCAAAAAAGTAAACATTGTTGGACTAGTGTGTTACAACATCTAGTTTAAAACCTTCCCAGAAAAGATGAAGCCTTTCCCATAATTTCAGAAGTAGTATTGGATGAGCCAGGGTTCACATACTTCTGGCTATACAGTGTATGATGAAAATGTATCTTATATTAAAAAGTCTTTAATGTGAATCTCTATAAATATCTGCCTGATATCTTGCAGATGACGTTGCTATGGGAATGCAAGAGAAAAACTAAAAGCATGTTCTACATGAAGCTGTTTTACTAATGTGAAAAACATGGTCTTCCTCACTTACTCCAACAAAAGAACTTCATAAATTCTTAAACCTTTTTAAGAAGTTTTGCTTTGGAGTTAATAAACAATCAAAAAAATTTCAGAATCATTTTAGATGCAGGTTGAATCTAAAAAATGTAAATAAAGCAGATCTTCAAATGGAGAGCTGGTTGCAGGTTATTACTGTTCTAGTTTCTAATAAAGTTCTAGAGAGTATAAAATTCTCTGTTTATTAATCACAATACTTTTTGACCACATATTCTGAAAATAGGGAGTTATGTGCTGGATAAGAGAAAACACTTGGGAAGACTTGGTATAATTTAGCTTAATCCCAGACCAAGATTGCAGCCGATGTACAGGCCTTTATTAGATTTATGCTAGGTCACAACTTATCTATATTATTGCATAGGGCTGGCCCCGAATATTCAGATATTCGTTCGTTGGGTAGGAATTCGGTTTATAATTTAGAGATTTGGAGATTTTAGTTTTTTGTCATGTCTGTGATCTGCTTTTTTTTCTACAAAATTAAACAACTGAAGGAACATCCTCAGAGACTGGTGATTCCATAATTTTTGCCAGGGGTTGTAGACAGTGAATTGTGGGTAACTAAAAGACAGGATTGATATTTTGGTTGCTTTCTTTACTCACGCAGCCTTTACTGTACTTGGAGAACTTTGCTGAGTGGAGCAGACATCTTTCTCATAATATCCCCCAACATATTTATAAAAACTGCCTTTCATTGCATGCTTTGGGATGCAGCCTTTGCATTTTATCCTCTATGGCCTTTAGGGATACTGCATAACGAATTGTGTAAATAGATGTGTGTGTTTGTGTGCTCTAAAATGAAAAAGCCATGGATCCTAATCAGACTCTGTACAAACATTTTTATGAGATGGTTCTTTTGAAAATTATATGAGAATGCATAATGTAAAAACTATTTTCCAAGTCACTTACATTTTAATAATTTTTATATTTATTATTCCATTCAGATGTAATCTTACAGGATGTTATTTATTTGATTAATTTGAACTAAACGTACTGTGTTTAAATGTTCCTTATAACTAAATTTAATTTCTTTCATTGTGAGAAAACAGTGAGTGCACAAGCTCACAATGCATTCTATATGGTTTGCCCCTCAAACTGACTCTTGAATTAACTAGAACAATCAATCTATCGTACCCTCCACATCAGCTCTAATTACTCTGTAATTCTGCACGCTCTCTTTCTTTCCCACACACTCTCAGATTGGAATCGCTGAGCTGCTGCTATCACACATGTGGCTGCTGGCTGGTGGGCGGATGTGCTGGGGCTTTGGTAAAAATGTCACTGGGGAAAGAGATAGGCAAGTGAATAACATCGTTACTGACATTCTCAGACTGCAATCGCACAAGGAGTTCAAATTCTTCACATTAAGGAAACAATATTGGGAGATTAGTATGAAAACAATATCTTAGGTTGCACGTAATGACATTTGTGCCTCTTTCACACAGGAACTCTGGAGAATCTCTAGAGAAACTCCAGAGATGATCTGGAGTGGTCCTTTCACACATGCAGCGCACAGTGCTTGATTGATTAGATATTACTATTGATTACATACATCCAAACTGCAAGAGAACAGTAATGTATGGAAAAAAATGTGATTTTATGTTTGCTGTGTTTTTTTCCTACTTCAGGTTAGTCTGTATATGTTTGTTTATATATCCTCCCCACTCTAGCTAGGGCTGATCCTTGCCTGGTCACATGCCACACCTGTAAGGTATCAGTGGTAATATAACAGACTTTACAGGTAATTCATGTTTAAAAATCCTGTGTTTAAGTATAAGTATTATTGGTAAATGTCACTGGTGGTACTTTGCCTATTTTTGTTATGATAATGGTTGTTTTATGTCAGTGTTAGCAGCAACCCTGATAGCAAGGAGACAGCGGACCACTGTTGGCCCACTGAGAGCAAAGTTGGAGGTCCACTAATGTTTTGCACAGCGTTTTCTGGGCGGACCGCTTGTGATTGAACAGAATTTTAGACAAAATGCCACATTTTAGCACTTTTCCATTCACAGTGCAATTTACATTTTTTTCCTTCATTAGGTTCTTTTCTTATCCTTTATAAATAAGATTAGTAAATAATTTTAATCCAGCGCAGTGTCAACATTTTCATCATAATCATTTTATATCAGGCTTATACTCCTTATTATATCTCTCATAGTTGTTGGTGATACTTGTATTAGCTTGTTTTCCAGAATAAAAGTCTCTGTGAATTTAAAATTTGTTTGAGGAGAGTAAAAATGTGTTATATCCTGTACAGGACAGTAATCTGAGTGGTCCGATGGTGGATCAGCAGTGATCTACAGTCAGTGGTGAGCCAGCATTTTTATGCCAGTGGACCGATATATGCTCGCTGTCTGGGAAAAAATACAAAGATGAGTTAACCCCATAAGCAAGAAGAGCAGGTCATGAATCAAAATAATTAATTGACAAAATGTTTTCATCAAACATTTAACGACGCTAACTAATATTTTTCAGAACTAATCCTACCTACACACCGTTCTCGGTAAAAAATAAATAAGTAAATAAATAAAAAATCCCCCTGCTTATTGATTGTTTACACCTGGAGCACAACGCCCTTGAACACTCTGCAACATAAACATGTAACATCACGTATTTCATTTTTTTAAAAATCACTTACAGTCACAGGAGATGTGCTGCACCGGTAAAAACCATGAGCAAATATCAGTATTCACTTGCGTACAGCGCCACAGAAACATGGCAATGTAACATTCTTCAGCTCCTAGCGCACGTGTGGAAAGTTGTTTTTACGCAAAGCTTCGTGAATTCAAAATTTAAGGTGTTATTTATTATATTTCATCCTGTACTCTGCTGCACGCTTCGCTTGAACCTGGCAGATCAAAACTGATAGACACATCTGCAAACAAATAATAAAGACTCTGACAACGATGGTGTGCCGAGATCACTCACAAAATATCCAGGCACGCTGAGCAGGAGAAAATTCATTCGCGGCCCGAGTGCCCGAGCAAGGCACTTAACCCCAAATTACTCCCCGGGCGCCTAGGTGGTTGGCAGCCCCTTGCTCCGGTTGTGTGTGTGTGTTCACTTCCCCTAGTGTGTGTGACGTATTGCTCACTAGTATGTGTTTGTGTGTTTGCTACCACACGTGGGTCAAATACAGAGGAGCACTTTCCCTAAGGGGATCAATAAAGGTGTTTGTTCTTCGTCATCTTCTTCTTCTTCTGGAGTTGACAGAAGGAGCGCTATAGAATGCAATCTGGCCAAAGCATTAGAATAAACTTACATTTTTATCATAGAACAGTTTTGGACACTTTGTGGGTGCATATGCTTACAGTCAGAAAATGCTAATTAACTCCACTTTAGAGGACTTTAGAGTGGATCAGCTTAAAATATTGCAAATTGTTTTATAAGACCTAAATCTGAGAGTGTGCTGTATGTAGAACTTAAGATAACTAGTGTGAAATAGGAGTAGCACAAACTGCTCGAGAATGAGCCGAAACCTGTCTCTGTGGGGTTATTTAATGTTTTACCTTGTCCACATCATTGTTATTTGTAAACATATGAACATTCTTAATGACTGCAATGATACAAATAAGGGTGTGCGGGGGCCATTTAAAATGTAAAACATCAGACTGGAAACAGGTGATGCAATTATGCTTGAGTATTAATGTAATAACAAGAAAAGACAAGGCTTTATGACCAAAGCATAGCCAAACAGTGTGTCGATTATACAACAGTTTAGAAAAGGTTATTAATTCATTTTCAATAGACCCTTTACAATGTATATTTAAAATTTTTCTTCATCTCATTTACAAATGTGTTCCTTTAAAGCATTATCAAATGGTTCTTCTAAAAACAAGTACTTATTCTGTGCCGTTGCTTTGAACCCTTCTGAGAACCTTTATTCTTATGAGTATTGGGAAGGGGATTTTGCTCCTACCATTTTGGAATAAATTGATTTCTATTCTGCTACCTACTGCTGTCCATTATAGACCTACTGCTATGGTTCAGGGAGAAAATAGCTAATATATCAACTCTGAGTCAAATAACATTTGATGTTGAGGAATTAATGCACAGCATGTTGAAAAATGAATACAAGCCAATCCCAAAGCATGAACAAAACTGATTTAGCTCTAGGCTATAATTATTAACACTAGTTCAAGAAAAAAAATAATATTGTTGTGCAGTTTTTAAAGTGAGAAATGAATAAAGCATTGAAATAAATCTGTAAATTTATAGTTTAGATTGTGATAAGGTAATTATGTCATTTACCTCTTGTTAAAAAAATACCTTGGACATCCAATGTTGTATATCAGATAATTGAGACAGTTTGAGAGGAATAAAATGCATGGACTTTTAATTTATAAATTTCAAACTATTTAAAAATGCTTTCATTTCCATGTAACAATTTAATAAGGTATATATTTGGAAAAATACAGTGGAATACCATTTAATTTACATCCATGCAGTTGCCTGCAACCTTTTTACAGTGCATAGTAAGTATGGCAGGGGCATAGAATGTATGGCAGACACACTCAGAAAGTGTAAAATTGAAGAGCAATGCTTTGTTCCAAGCCAAAACTAATCCATATCCCATGTGCATGTAATTTCATGTTCTACTGTAGTCCACAATCCACACATTTGTTTTATGCATCAATAGGATGTTATATAGACTTCCCTTCATTTAATGGTGACTTACCCTAACTTGATTATCATAATGAACACTGCAATAACCCAAACTCAATTCTTAATGTTACCCAAACCATAAATATCACCTTAAAATTGATTTACACTGTGGGAACAAATATGTGATCCTCACACAGAAGAGATTTAGCCACAGTGTTAATATGTAAACACGTTTTAGATCCATCCTTTAGATAAAATCTGGTTAACACACACACACATGCAGCACACTGACAGAAACACAACATGTCTGTAGAGAGTGCATATAAATTCAGCTAAACTTTCCAGAAACCAGCCATCCCAGTCAGACAACTCGCTCTCCATCCATAAAGCCCTTGGGGCCTGACTGTGAAGGAGATATATAGAAATGCTGGCTCAATTTTCTCCTCCTTTCTTTACAACTCTTTCCTGATCTCATCTCATGTTGTCTGTTGAACTGAAGCCAGTCTGGCTCTTGGCTCTTTAACCAGAGAAAGCTAAATTAATGAGTTTGAAAGGTTTTTAGCAGATCACTAGCCTCTCGGGTTCATGCCCTTGAATCAGTTAGTCAAATGAATAATTTAAATTGTGCCTAATGCTCGTATTGTAGTATTGAAGAAATAAAGGTTTTGTCATCCTACTATTTATCTGATGCTGCTGAAGCATCTCGTCTAAAGCCACCAATAATTGTTTTCCATTTTGCTGTCCTTAAGAACATTACTTAAAAAGTAATGGAGTCTTGAGACTTTGATAACCTCTTATGTAGGCAACAAGCACAAACTGTAACCAAACTGGGGAACTTGGTTTGCAATATCTTCCATGCAGTCTTTGCTATCTGGGCCAGCCCTGTCTGGTTTTCTACAGGGCAGCTGGTGTGATGCAGTAGCAGAGAATGCTCTCCATTGTGCTCCTGTAGAAATTCACTAATGGCACTTTTCCACTGCATGGTACCTACTCTACTCAACTCAGCTCTACTCAGTTGTTTTTGCCTATCCATTAGGTAAATGGGGTGCCTGGTACCTGTTTCATGATATGTAAACCTTGTAAATTTTCAAAAAATGCAGACACCAGCATAAACTAGCCACCAAGCTACAGCAGTGATCACATTCATTTTTATCTGACTCACAATGCCAACGCTTAAAAAATAACACCGTGGTTATTTTGAAGGTTCAATTGTTCCTTGGATCGGCGCCTGAAGATAGACTCCAGTGAGGTGCAACGAGGAACAGAAAAACTACACTGATTTATCTGAACAAATGTGTGGCTAAGCCAGGCTCAGCCCCAAAAAACAAAAACTATATGCGAATACACGATGAGAGCTCTAACAAGGTGGACCAACAATGTAGATGTGTCTAACTGAGTGGACAGTGAGTGGACACAGTGTTTAAAAGGTGCACTCCAGGTCCACTCATACCAGCACAACACAGACTAACACACCACCATTTCATCATTGGAGAGTCACTGCAGCCCTGTGGGTTCTGGCATTTGAAGAGCAGGGTGACACTGGGCTTGCAAAGTATGCAGAGCAACAGACGGTCTACACTCTTTAGTGTAGGATTACAGAGTGCTCCTGTATGTTTAGTGGAGCTGGGAGAATGGACAGTGACTGTAGAAACCGGAAGGTGGTCAGAAAGTTATGGCTGGTCAGTGTATGAAGAGTGAAAAGTGCTTGACTGAGGACACTGCCCTGTGGTACTCCTGTGTTCAGGGTTAGAGCAAACAATATGTGGCTGCCAACCCTGATTGTTAAGCCATTTTCATATGAGTTTGTCCTTTGACGGACATTTTCCATGTCAGATGGGTTCTCATGCCTAGTAATGTT
This sequence comes from Hoplias malabaricus, assembly GCF_029633855.1. NCBI lineage: Eukaryota > Metazoa > Chordata > Actinopteri > Characiformes > Erythrinidae > Hoplias > Hoplias malabaricus. The sequence goes on from NC_089802.1 coordinate 19,964,539, forward strand.
TTGTAGGCATGGGGTGGCACCTGTACACCATGTCTAGGAGGCATGACATTGAATTCATTGTGAATTCTCATTCACATCACTAGCTCTATTCACACATGGGCTCACTCTGATCTATATGGATACCGTAACATAAGCCCTTGAGGATAATTAGGATAAATTTTTACTTTACATCATGAATGGACTAATAGACATGCTCCAAAATTTAATGATAAAATCTTTTTACTTTAACTTCAGCCAAAAGTTACGAAGGTTTTTCCTTCTCCTTTAAAGTTACCGTATTAGGAGATCAATGAAATTCTAACTATAACAGTTGTAGCAGATTGTAACAGTTAATCCCAGGTTACTTCACTTGTCTGCCAGTGTATGGTGCATTATTGTGTTAAAAGCAGACCCGAAGTCGACAAATAGCATCCTGACATATGTTGGGATGGTCCAGATGGAACAGGGTTATGTGAAGAGCAATGGAGACTGCATCTGTTTCAGCAGGAGGCAAATTTTGGCTCTCCAGATCAGTGGGGATGCTGCTCTTTATGTAAGATAGAACAAGGCTCTCAAAGCACTTCATGATAACTGGTGTCAGGGCAACTAGGGAGAAGTTTTTCAGAACTTGACTACTTGCTGTGAACAGGGAGAATTGTGTTGGATTTCAGGGATGTGGGCACTACAGCCTACTGCATGTGTTAGAAAGCAACCTGGCTAGTAGGACAGCACATGACTTAAGTGTGCCTTGCACTCTGGCCCCACTGATTTGGCAATGTCCAACTTTCTCAGATTGGCTCTCACCTGATATCGTTGTAGGATGAGTGCAGGCCCCTCTTTGGATGGCATTTAAGTTTGAGCTCTCACTCTGCTGGTGTGGTTGTCAAATGGCGCCTGTTTACTGCATGCCACCTACACTAATCTCCTCGAACCTGTGCACCTTTTTTGCTTTCTGGTACATGGTACCTAGAAACAGGTACTTTACAACTTACTCGCTCGAAATTCCAAGTGTGCCAAGAGGAACTAAACATGATGTGTAAACATTGCAGACCGCTGATTGGCCTGAGAGACTTGCCAATCGCGATGAAAAGCAGATATCAAGCAAGAATTAGCCGTTTATAAAACCTCCAAGCCCATCATGCTTGTTTTATCTAACTCACAACCAGAGCTCGTAAAATTGTGACATGGTCTTCTGAAGAGCTTAAAAGGCTCCTTGGATTAGTGCACAATAAAATTTTCCAGTGAATACTGCATACTGCAACAAGGAATGAAAATATATACTGACCTATCTAGCCATGTTCAGTCCCAAAAAATTACATGATTACATGATGAGTACGCAGCATTTCACACCACCACTGTTGGAGTTTCCTACTGTGGCTTTTAGAGATGGTGTTTTGTGATGTCACTGGCTACATTTAAGTGGGAGCAGTATGGTAGAATTCCAACCAGGAACCAAAAAGTGAGTACAGCCAAGCAGAGTAGAGTGTGTTCCACAGTGTCAGTGTAAGCCAAAACGGATGTGCTGCATTTCTCCTAGTTTGTACTCTGTGCAAACAACTGACAGTCCTGAAGCAGTGAAGTGGATTCTTCATACCAGACTTGAACAGTTTTGACCGACTTGGGCATGTCTATGGGAGGGCATTGTCTACTCAGAAAGAATCATCTGCCCATTCAATGAAAAATCAGGCACATCATTTTGTTATGAACATTCAGATGCTCATGCTGCAATTATTATGTTTTCTTCATCTCCTTTTCACCTGTGCTTTGTTTATTTTCTTGTTTAGTTGTTTTTTATTGTTTTTCTTATTGGCACAGGTCACAGTCTTTAAGCAGGGTATATGTGTGCGAGGCAGTGCTGAGAACCAAGTGATGAGTGCATGCTGGTGCAGCTGGATTGAACCATCTAGCACACACGACAGGGTTCCTCCACCTCAAAATTCTGATGAGAAAACAAAAGAAAAGAAACAGTGGTGTGTCCCTCTGGGCACAGATTAGATTTAAATATTGTTTCATGGTTTTTTTTTTTGTATAAGGTAAAAGCAATGTACCCAGAATTCCTAGATTTGGACACGTTTACTGGAGGTGTAAAAAGACCCTTTTTAATTTGTATTTGTTCTCATTCAGCAGACTTGTTATCTTAATGGAATGCTTTATGGCTTGTCATTTCCCAAGCCAATCTACAACAGAAGCCAGAGGCCAGTTGGCCTTTACTCCTCATTACCTCATATTCATATAAATGTGAATCTTGAATGCAAACACTCAAATTAATGCACTCTAATGAATTATTCCATCACAAGTATTTGTATAATTCAGTGGGAAAAATATGTGGTAATGTTTTACCAGGGTAATGGCGTGTAGCCAATCACTATTAGATACTGGAAATCTTCAACAAGTCCTACAAGTGTTTATACCCTGTATCCATCAATAGCTGAATTGCTTCTGTTATATGTGAGATTTAGTCAATGTGCTTTTTGTTCCTTTCTAACCACAGTAAATTAATTGAAATCATTGTCAGTGATAGTCAGCCATATGCCTAAGATGCAGCAGATGGAGATTAGATAGTAAAATGCTATTTGATGCAATTCTGTGGAGTAATTTGGATGCCTGCAACCCCATTTACAATTCATTAATATCTCATGAGCTCCTGTCATTTAGTCTTTGTAATATTCCTTTATTGCCAGAGAGGTCTAATATATTTGCCCTAGGTCACTCTCACAAGACAACAAGCCTCCAGAAATCTATTGATCCCAAACACTTTTAAGCTTTATTCTTCTGCTAGTTTCTACTAGAAAGCTTTTACATGGGGGCGTCAGAGATCGTAGGCTGACTCCAAAGCTAAGAACAGAAGATGCAATGTATGTCTGACAGTGCTGACCCCTATTTTCAGGGGATGTTGTTTTCAACAGTCAGTCTTTTGCAGAAAACATTATTTTATTCAGTCAAAATTTTAACAATAATACTCACAGATTTTGGTTAGCATTTTTGCCCATCAGTTGAGGCATGGGTTTGAGGTGAACTCAGCACACGTTGCAAGAGTTGTGCAAGTTCAGGAGCAGCCTAAAACCTAAAAAAGTTTCTCATAGAATGTTCCGACTTCAATCAAATAATGACCCTGATAATGACATTCTGATGACACTGACAGGTTCCCTGTCCTGTTGCTAACATTTCTCTAGTAATGACAGCTAAATACCTGAAGCCAAACCTTAGCAAGATCCAGCAAGATTCTCTATCTGTAACCCAGATATTATAACCATGATTTTTCTTCTGATAACTCATTCAATAACAATGTTTCTGAAGATGCAACCAGCCTTTATGAAATAGTGGATGAGCAGTTTTTGTTGTCAGCTCATATTGTGGTACTGAGCTTTTTAGGTTGCTGTCAACATCTGTACTGCTTTATGATTGGTTACACATCTTGCTTTAGAGCTTTAGTGTTTTATTTGAGACCAGCAGGATCTAAAAATAGAAGATTCAGTTGTACTATAGTGTTTCTGTATTTCTGTACATTGATAATTTAAGCATTTTCCTAAGCAGATACATTTGTGCTTTTATTATTTTTGGTATAATAGATGTTTGACTTTTATTTTAATCTAATTGTACCCAAGTATTAATACTATTATTTAAATGGAGTTAGCATTCCCATATTATGATGTATTTACGATGGATTTGAATAATAATTGCTGATTAAAAAAATGTATAATAACACAATAAACACAATTACACAACATATTAATGACTTTATTTATTTACACAAAGGTTTTAGGAGGAAATGCCCAGTTAAGTTCAAATAAATTTTACTCAGAATGTTTATACCATAGCACTGTCAGAGTGGATAAACTTGGTTTTAAAACAGTATAATTGTATGTAATTTACCACAATACAATATGCAATTAAGCTGGCTTGTCTCTATCTGTATGTTTCTTAAATGCACACAAGCAAATCATTCAAACCAATGCAGGATCAATGAGAGATGACTTCTGTATCTTATCATGCCGGAGGTGCTGCATTATTTCCACCTCCACTCAATCAATATTGAGCAATGCCACTGAGCAACATGAATAATGTAGATTACGTGGCGAGAAAAAACAAAGCTTTTCCAACCACTTAATGATCATCATTTTCATTATTGTGTATTGTAATAAGTGGGAGAAATGCAAATTTCTTGAAGATGCCATTTACATTTCTTTATTGTGGATGGTTTAATCACATTTGCTTCTGCAAAATGACAAATTACAGTTGTCAAAATGTGATGGATGTGTAAAGAGTGCCAAAAACGCCTGCTTTGTGAGGCACTATAAACAGCCACATGACTCTTCATTTATTTTCTTTTATTTCCTCTCTGCCCTTTTCCTTATGTTGTATAAGGGTTCAGGATGGTTTTGTCTGTAGTTTACTTTTACCTGCTGTGAAACATTCCTTTTTTGTTTATTTTTCAGTATTGTATTGTAATTATTAATCTTTCTGTGTGTTTATAAATGACCCATAATGTGTTATTTGACTACTGGTCAATTGCAGAGAAGCCTTTCAATATTGAACTTAAATGGCTCTATTCCTGGTTTTCAGCTGACATATGTAAACTACATAGGTTTTAAGGGGCAGCCATGGCCTGGTGATTAGAGAACTGGGGTTGTAACTGGAAGGTTGCTGGTTCCCCAGAACTGGCAGGTCATAAATGAAGTGACATTGAGCAAGGCATCTAACCCCCAACTGCTCCACGGGAGCTGTGGCTAGGGCTGCCCACCACTCCGGGGCATATGTGCTTACTGCCCCCTAGTGTTCAATAGTGTATGTTAATGTGTGTTTCACTGCACGGATTGGGGCAAATGCAGAGAACAAATTCCTGTGTGTGCAAGCACAGTTGCAAATAAAGTGATTCTAATTTAAGCAAATTAATGTTTTTTTGATATACTGTCCTACTTGAATTAAATTTAGCAGACATGCTACAATGCTATTTTTTTCTGCAATTGGTTATTGTATTATAAAATTGTACATGTTTTTAGGGCTATAGTGTCATTCATAATTATTAGACACAGGTACCTTGATTTTAATACAAATTTCTAAATTAAAATTTCCATCCATTTTAAATACAAAAATGTTAAGCAAAATATTTTTATCCCCACATCCATATGTAAAATCTGTTTGTACATAAAGCAAATTGCACTCTTTATCCCAATCATTTGAAATATTGTGCTGGTTTTTTATTTAATTGTGTGGAAGGCCCCTATCACAGCTCAATGGCAAAAATATGAACAGGCTCTAAGATGAAGCTAACCTAAAGTTACTGACAAATAGCAAGATTTTCAACTGGTAAATGTTGTTTAATTTCAACACCTAGCCGTATTCCTGAGTATGTAAAGTTTTTTAATGAATCCTGCCATTTAACAGATGAGAATATATTTATTAGTCACGTTCTAAGTTAAAATATCTTGCTCTATGACTCATGAGCAACATTCGCTTACACAACACAAATCTGGCGCTGACAGATCATCAAAATTGCTGCCTGCAGGAGAGGTGGAGTAGCATCAGCCAGGAAAGAGCAGAAATGGGCAAATATCATATGAGTGCAGCTAGAGAGAAGCCTCATACATTAATCATTTCCATAACAAACACTTCACAGCCTTGTCCAAGCAGTTCTGTAACATTTACAGGGCCTTTATAAAGCTGAGGTTCTGCAGAGCAAAAGAGTAGTTTAAACAGGCTGTTAGTTATAATATATATAGTCGGATTATGGGGTAAGTAAGCAGAATCTGTGTTTAGGTTTCCTGTATTTTACAGTGGTGAGCTGAAAGCTGGTGTTATGTTAGAAAGCTACATATGTATCTACAGAAGTGCCTACAATGTCAGTTCAGCCTCTAAACCACCTCAGCTGTGTTTCATTTTGGCCCAAGCTACTAATCCCACAGCTTCGAGAATGCAATGCAGAATGCAAAAGCTAATGTTAATGCTAATTTTAATGCTAATTCATCACCCCCTCAGCAACTCTTCTAAATGTAAGCCAGATAGTAATATAATCAACAGACAAAGCTGTGAATCAGCACTTCCATTTATGGTCTGGAGCTTTTCGTTCCATATACATTTTTATTTTTCCAAACCTAGATTACCCCTTTGTCTATTTCATTTTTCTCTGTCCAATGCAGTCTAGAAATAACTAACATGCCCCATTTTCAATATGCAAATCTAAAAAGCTAACAGTAATCTAAAGGCTAGGTTGTTTGAATCTGTTTCTACATTAACAAGCAATGCCCTTTTGATAATGAAGAAATATAAAGAATAATAATGGAAAAATGTTATTTTTATGTTGTATGTTAACTACATTTTTAATGTTCTCTCAGAGGGTTGTTTATTTGTATGGCCATATTACACCAAATGTTTCATTTTATGTGCAGTACACTCCTATGTTAATGTAACCTTTTACACTGTCCACCTGTGGTACACAGCACCACAGTGCTAAGGCATGCATCAAACATTAAAAAATAATGCTGAGTGATATCCATGCAAGTCCATATCATGATTAACTGAACATATTACCTCGACTGTGATCACTTTTACTTCATAGTACGATTACGATAACTTCATAGTTCTCTGACAAGGTTTGTACTGTAAGCTGGCATTTATTTTACTAATGTTGTTGGGAGCTTGTTAGTTTTTTTTTTTTGCCATGCAATGTTCGTATTTGGTTCATGATATTGCTTGAAATAGACTGGTAGGATTAACTTTGGTTGCTGAAACTGGTTTTTGTCAGTGTTTACATTTTACGTTCAGTGTTGTCTTCACTAAAGTCAAAACATTTTCCACTTGCTGCATGTGGGAAACAACACGTGGTGGTTGCATAAAGTGTGAAACAGCAAGTGTTTAAGTGTAGTTCTAGCTTGCCTTGCAAGCTGTGTCGTTTTGGTGTAAATGAGCCTGACACCTGTACACCTACTCATTTATGCAATCATCTAAATTGTGTGTCAGCACTGCAGTAATGAGCACTGATGATAGGAAGTAGCTGGAATCTTGGCTAGGTTTGTGGCAGGATATTTGTACTTAATTCTACATAATTTAATAATTTATACATATTTTGCTTCAGGTTTGTCAGGTCGAAAAGGCCTTCTATACTTCTATATTTATACTTCTTTAAATTATTTCACAGACACAAGTTTCAGGTTAAAAGAGAATGGGGTCCATTCTTTATTTGAAGAATTAAAGCGTTAATTCTCAGTCACCCTGCATCCAGGCATGACTGACCATCTTAGAAAATCTACAATTTTTTATACCTTTTTTTGGGCAAGGAGGTGTCTTTTAGGTTGCTGAAAATTCATTATCTGTTACTTCAATAGCAATGTTTCCACTGTTTTCAAGCCAGGTTTTACAAAATAACAGTCTTAGGCTTCAGGCCTCAGGGAGACCTGGCTTTGATTCACTCTCACGGCTGCCCTGTAATGTAAGGCAAAGTTGATAATAAAAGTTAAAAATTATCGCTGTCTCAGGCCTCTGCCTTGAATTCTGCAGGTGCTTTGATAATAAGAATTCTGCTGAATTACAGTGGACTCTTTCGACATCACTAATAAGCATTCTCAGGCCTCACACGGCACACAGGATAACTTACAGAAAACCAGCTGCACAATTTCATCCTCAATTGTAGCATTTTGCAATAAACCTAATTATTCTTTTAATTTGTGTATTTCCATTTTTAATAATTAAGCCAATATTTTAGCCATTTATCTCTGTTCCATTGGGATTTTCCTGTACAACAGCTGAAGACCACTTTGGGTTCCACTTTCTGTCAGACAAGAAAAGAAAGGGCACAGACTCTCCAAAACTAAACAGATGAACACTGAAAAAATGCCTGGTCTGATGAATCTTGATTTCTACTGAAGTACACAGATGGTAGGGTCAGAATTTTGTTCCAACTTTATGAATCCATGGACCCAACCCACTTTGTGTCAACAGCCCAGGCTGGTGAAGGTGATGTAATGGTGTGGAGAATGGTGTCTTGGGCCTAGAGCCTCTGTAGGTTTATCTGGTCATATTTTTTGCATTCTTGTTCATTATCAGTAGTGAGGGCGGGGGTTAAGAAAGCACAGGATTTGAGTTCTTGTATTACAAGATCAATAATCATGGAAATGTAATCGTTAACAATGATTGTATCCACCAGTCAGAGTAACAGTGTCTGTATAAAATACAACTGTTTTCTCTACTGGGTAAACAAATTTAAAATATTGTTCAATTACATTCCTGCTGTTGATGCATTATAAAAAACACACAACACAGAGGTTGTTGACTGCTGATGCCAAGGTTGCTATACCAACACGTCTCATGCTATTCTCAGTAATATATTGCATTTAGTTTCATGATTCACATACAATGTACCTGCAAATTTTTCATTCAGAATGCTATAATTAAGCCTGTTGCTGGAGATATAATGTTTTGAGGATAAACCACTCTACCCTGCATATAACAAAATGCATATTGTTGTTTGCCACTCTCCCAGGGTTGTGGGTTCAAGTCCTGCTCCGGGAGAAAGTCTGAGGAGTTTGGTGTGTTCTCCATGTGTCCTTGTGGGTTTCCTCCAGGTGCTCTGGTTTCCTCCCACGGTCCAAGACTCACGCTGGTAGGTAGATTTGTGACTCAGGTGTGAGTGTGTGAGTGTGTGAGTGAATGTGATGTGTGTGTGTGTGTGTGTGTGTGTGTGTGTGTGTGTGTTGCCCTGCGAAGGACTGGTGCCCCCTCCAGGATGTGTTCCTGCCTTGCACCCATTGTTTCCGGGTAGGCTCTGGACCCACCATGACCCTGAACTGGTTACAGACTATGAATGAATGAATGAATGTTTGCCAGAAAAGGGGGCTTTTCAAAACATGCTTCTAGGTTCTGCCTCACAATCCAATGATTAACATAACCACAAATACACGCTACAGTCCAAATACAATAAACAGCATTTTTTCCCCATAGTTGGGGTATGGCACATGCCAGGGGCTTTTCTGCAGGACCATGCCCCCTGAGCTCCCCATGTAACACAGAGTTCATGTTCATAACACAATATTTTAGATCTCAAAAGGGTGCTTTAATACATGAAAAATTACTCTGACAGGAAAACAAAACATATTCAACAAATTAGTAAAAAATGAAAAGAGATGCTTGCACATTGTAAACTGGCACACTGCATTCATCTACAAAAATATTGTTCATATTTTCTGTAAATGCTTTAACATTTTTAAAAAATATATTTATAACTAAGCATATACTTTTACATCCAGTTTATTAAAAAACCTCAAAAAGCATATTTTCAGGTTTTATATTTTTTGATATTTGCTAGATAACTCTTCTTGAAGTTTTTGAAGTAATGACACCAATCTGTTATAGTGTGATTGGGCTTTTTGCTTGGTTGTGTTTCTTTGGAGCAACCAATTTCTAACATTTTCTCATTTTCTCACTTCTCATGTCACATCGACCTCTTTTCCACTGCAGGACTGAGAGGTTCTTAAGCAGATTCTGAACAGTTCCATACCATTACAGACCCATTGGCTTGGTTACAGTTTATTTTTCCAAAGAAACTGCTAAATAGAAGCAAGATGTGTATGACATCTCATAATAATTATGCAAGCATTAAAAGTAGGTTTGATTGTTTTACATTCTTTTTTGTGTGCAAAGCAGCACATAATAACCAAAAATTAATAAAGGAAAAAAGGGGGCTTACCTGCCTTCACCCTAGTAACCAACTGGAACTGTACCATACCAACTGCTCTAGTAAGCCCTCAGGGTGCCATAGTAACCACCAAGAAATGTCTCAGCAGTACCTTAGCTGCCAATAACCAACACCTTAACAACCACCTGGGGCATTTTTCTTGTCAATGCCACATCAACCTCACTCACATGAGGCTACGACACAGAATTCAGTAACAACAGCAATTGTAAAAAGTGCTCTTTTAGTTAAATTGGATTGCATGTTGTCATATATTTTGAGGTCAAGGTCTGTGTTCAGTCATAATTTCATAATCTAGGGGAATGTTTTAAATTTTTGTTGAATTGTTTTTCAATCAATGTGAATTGTTCACAGAGGAGGAGAAACTGTCTCAACCTCGCCCCTCTCACAGTGTCCACACAGACTGTTTTTCCCTGTACAGCCTGGATATTTTTTATCTGTCTGTTTTTATGGCCAGATTGTGGTCTCTTCTACATCTATATAGCAGATGTCAGTCAGTCTTTCAGTCTGTCCCTCTCTTAGAAATGGTTGCGTCTGTTTTCCTGCTGAAGATCCATACAGCTCAAGAGTTTTTCACACTTTGATGTGCTCCAGTTTCTCAAACCCTCAGACTCGGCAAAAACATCAAAACAGGAGCATCCATGGCCGGAAATAAGTGGGCTGCCAAGGCAAATCACACCATAAATGTCTGGTTTCCGGTAATGTGCACTCTTTACACTCCTCAGCAGCTCTGAATGTGAAATGACACTGCTAGCTACTCGAGGATCTAATTAGGCAGAGGACTGTCTACACATTTCCAATTTATGGAAATTAAGATGGCGTTAACTGCAGAGCCAGAAGTCTGCAGCAGATTACTGATTGAGAAAAGCAAATGGGTTATTATCAGTTTCTAAGCAAGACATAATTATGCCACTAATAACAGAAAGGGTCCTTTGAGATAAAATGTTTAAGAATGAAAAGATGCATTGTTATGCATACTGGCTCCTTTTCTTTCCCAATAGACTCTGTTCTTTTAAAAATTTAATAGAAAAAGGCATATCAGCAGGAAAAAATGGGAATTATTTTGAAGCCTTCATCTCTTCAAACTGACACAGTGCAGGCCTGGTTTGTATCATGATATCATCATTTTGACATTGCAGAATGTTCCAGCTGATTTTCCTGCACATGTAATTCAGTGCTGTAAAAAGTAAGAGACATTCTTTCATTTCTTTTATTTCTACCAATGGTACACTAAATATAATATTGTATTTTAGTGTCCATTCTTTTCAGGAGACTTGTTTTTATTCATTGTTTGTCCAAAAAATCTGTGATATTCCAAAGTTCAGTATGTTCAGTTATTTCCTATTTGTGACAATACAAGTAACCCCAAATACATTAAGTGATGCTGGGATCTGGGCTCCTGTCCATTTTGAGAACAACAAAAACTCTTTTAATTGATTTGCAAGTATTCTCCTGTTTGTTTGTTTCTCTCAACAAAAAATCCCTAACAGTTACAAATACTTTCAGATCCGCTGCATTTTATTCTTTAGATGCTGGTCACAGTTTTGATGGTCTGTTAAAGGGGATGTCTATGATTGTGAGGAAACGCTGTCCTCTCTGGTTTGTTTGCATTCAGAAGCTCCACTTCTTTTAAGGTGGAAAGGTATGTTTGATGTACAAAAACATCAGTTGTTTCTACATGGCTGAAGTTTAACTTGTCTGTAAATTTTTACTCACTGTTTGAATTACAATAGGGACTAATTTGTAACTCGAGTTGTTTCATTTTGTAGCACTTTTGGTAATGAAATTAGTCAAATTTGAAGACATTCCAAAGTAATGTAATTCTCTACATTGTCTAAAGATGCCTCCATAATGAATGGAGAGAGAGAGAGAGAGAGAGAGAGAGAGAGAGAGAGAGAGAGAGAGAGAGAGAGAGAAAGAAAGCCTAGCATACTGGACTAAGACAGTTTGTTTTTTCTTGTTTACAGACATTGGGGTTTGTAAACACATTACACCAGTTCTGAGCACACAAACAAAATGCAACGCTAGCAAATGGTGAGAAAACATCCTCCGAATTTTATTCAAAAATATTTTGCTTAAAATAATGAATGTTGCCTTTAAGTCTTATGTAATTGTTCAGTGCCATTTCACCACAGACAAATCTCCAGTTTTTCATAGATTCTCATATTTACTTCCTGTCCAGTTATATCCCTGTGTTTAGTCAAATGTTGTATCTCCTGAGATATACAGCAGCAATCCTAAATTGGGTGGGTAAATTTGACTTATTTTTGCTGTTATGCATAACTTAAGGTGGAACTGATGCCAAATTCGGGAGAATGCTAATTACATGAAAGTAAACAGACTAAGCAATGCAAACTACAAACGAGTTTCTGTGGTAATCCAAACAGTGAATATAAACTTACAGATTAGTTAACCTTCAGCCACATACAAACAACAGTCTTTTTTGTACCTCAAATATACCCTTCCACCTTAAAATATGCGGAGCTTCTGAATGTAAACAATCCAGATAGAACAGTATTTCGCCACAACTGTAGACGTCCCTGCAAAAGTACTGGGTGGAAAAATACAATAAAACAAAATAACAAATATGAATTTTTATTAACTATGTGGCTACAAAACATATTCATTTTGTGCAGCATTTTATCACAAAAATTCAGTTTGATAGCATAAAAGAGTCAAACAGTGGATTTATTGAACACTTACATGTACCTGCCTCGTGTAAAATCCCTTCTTGAGCTGAACACTTGAAGTGGGATTAAGAGGGAATAAGCATAAAAAAAATAACCAACAGAACACAAATGCAGCTCAGTGCATCCAAACATCCATAAATAAAAACCAAAGCCCCCATAAATTACCAAGACAGGTGGTATTGTTGCATCATGGGAACCATGAAGCCACCTGCTGCGCCCTTCTCTTTTTCTACTGCACACATACACATGCATACAGTTCACTACATTCAGGAGAAAAAGAGGAGAGAGCAGCAGATGGCATTATGAGATGCCACAATATGTTCCACATAAATTATGCCTACAATTGGATCCAGAAAATTTTTACAGAATTTCATAATTTAGCCTTAGTATACCACTACAGTGGATTTGAAACAAAGAAAACAAGATATGACTGAAGTGTTAACCTTTCATTCACAACATGTAAACCTTTAAATACTCACATTGACCGTTCAGGAATTTCAACCAAATTTACAGGCTCAAAAATCATAGATATCATCAAATGCAGACTTTTATTGAGATGCTTTTCCGTGACATATTCAGTTAATTTTTATCCTCCTTGGATGTTGTGATGGCATCTTTACCTAAAATGATTTCTGCATGTTTCCACAATAAACACACTGTGTGGCCTTGGTTATCATTTTATGGTTTAATAGACCCAAATTTATGTGCACATGCACTGAATAAGTACAAAAGATAATGAGTGTATATCTTTACTAAATATAACATGCACCATTTAATAAAATATAACTAACATTTTTTTCTTTCAATACTCCACACTAAACTTTTTAACGTCTAAAACAGTTGTCACTTAATATATCACAAAATTTCCTTTAGATATATAAATAGGAATATACCATTTATATACTTTACAATAATATGCCCTTAGTAACCACAGTGCTTCCAACAATAAATGCAGCATATAACTTCTTTTAAGTAGTGAAAGAATGTATTACCACAGGGAAAGCTCCTATGACACTATTCACTTTCACGTCCCTATGATACTATTCACTCTGGGGAAATATTGTAATGTGTTAAGGTGAGAAAGTTAAAATATGCATCCCTTATATTATTACTTTATCATTTGAACACAGTAGCTGTCCTTCACATTGTGTGAAAATTTCATGATGAATGGACCAATAGAAATTCTTCAAAATTACTTGGAATAAAATAGTTAGTACAGCAATTATATGTTAAAGGAACACTGCATTATATTTTTATTTTAAAATAAAACTTCAAAATCATTGTGATGCATCACTGACATGTAATATGGAGAACAGAGTCCTGTCATTGCTACTCTGGGCTCAGCACTGCAGAAAATTCACTATGTAACTTGTTTTTGGAGGGGGGCACCCCTCTCTCCCTCCACATTGCTTTCAATATAGTGGTGTAAAAATGAATTACACTAATTCATGGGGGGTGGAGCCCCAGAAGCAATAAACCCTAATCTTACCTAATGTTCTTTAAACAGTATTTAACACATGAGAAGATTTTAATATCTCAGTTTCTGGCATTATTCCATGTTTCATCAGACTCTCTCTTCAATATCTGCAAAAATCAATATCTTTTTTTTTACTAGATCATTGTATACATAACCCTAGCCATAGTAAAGAATGAGGGATGTCAAGTGTTAATATTAGTCATATGTTGTTTTAGTATTGAGATAAAAGACTACAGACAGGTAGAAGAAATAAGGAACTAGAATACAAGAAAATTGCAATATGAAAACCTGTTCACATTTTGTGTTAGTGGCAAAAGCTCATAATAGACTTCATCACATCTCTTTAGTGTGTTTTATAACTTTATAACTTTATTATGGACCAGTCCTTTGAACAGCTTGTTAGCAAAAAATTCACTTATACATAAAACTGACAGAAAATTATGTCACGGCCATTTTATGGCAGATTTATGCAGTTTTTCAGTAATGTAACCGTATCATGTTACTAGTGCCTCTCGTAGTGTTTGATGTCTTGTTGACTTGACACATTGTGTATACTCTAGCTTGTATACAAAATGCTCAGCTTTATAACCTCAATAGAAAATAATGAAATAAAATGGGATGCTTTGGAGCAGCTGCACAGTCACTATGCTCAGTGCCAAGCATGGGCTAAATTTAAAAATCCAGCAATATTCTGTCCTCTAATGTAAAGCCTTACTAGATGATTAGAAGAGGTTACAGCAGCAAAGAGGGGCAAACTATTTACAGCATTTAATTTAAAAGAACTGTTGATTGGACAGGTGTCTATTATAATTAGTGATAGTTAACCAACAATTTTGCTGTGCCTATTTTATCTTCCTTTTTCTAAAAGAAAAAGACCTATATAAAGCAGTGCAGTTACTTACACAACAGCTTTAGACATAAAGGGCCAAAGCCATAGTGGTAATTGTAATTTACACTCATAATAACCCATCTGACCCAGCCTTAAAAACATTTATGAGGGAGAGACTTGATTGTGGCCAAATAACTCATCTTTTTACTTCAAGTTTTTCGTACCTGGACATTATTTTTTTGAAAAACGTTAAGGAACATTTTACCACAGATTGCTTGCCTTTTGTGTAGCGTAGAGGTAAGGCAAAATGTTTGGAGAATCCAGCATTATTTTTATGTATCAAAAGGTAGAATTCTTTCAGGGCATAAAGATATTAAAAAGAGTAATATTCAGACATAAATGACAGTGCTCTCATTTACAATTATTTTCCAGGTTATGATTTTGATTTGGTTCTCAAAACCAGTGGCTGTATTCTGGGACAATATTCATGACCGTGCACTAGAGCTGTGCCATATCATATTATTTGCTATGATATCAATATCATTTTTAAAACTACAAGAAAATTAATACTGTGATAATAGTAAAATACTGAGTTGTTTTATGTAATGATGTCATGCAGTTACCTGTAATATGGCGTTAGTTTTTTACATGAGTCATTTATTCACAGTGATGTAAGGTGGAAAGTAGTTCCGAGGTGGAGGAATTTTCTCCAAAAAATGGGAGTGACTTCAATAGTGTTTAGGTGGTTTGGTTACAAAATATCAAATGTACAATAAACCGTAGCATTATGTAAGAAATGATAGATGCCTGTAACAACAGAAGGGGGAAACACAACTAATATGTTTCACCACCTCAAGCAGAAGCACCTGGTTGAGGACGAGGAAAATCAAATATGCTGTTAGAAGCTTTCAACAGCCAGTGAGCTCTAAGCTGAGCAGAAAAACTACAGTGACTCAGCATAGCAACTATTCTGTATTTGTTTGTTATTTACTTTGAGGCTTTAAAGTTACTTCTTGTATATTTATTTACATTTGCCGTTTACATGCACACACTGAATTTTCTGCGCTTTTGTTGTGGCAGATTTATATTCATTCATTCATTATCTGTAAACGCTTATCCACCCTGAAGAAACCCACTCAGACACAGGGAGAACACACCAAAATCCTCACAGACAGTCACCCGGAACAGGACTCGAACCCCCAACCCCAGATCCCTGGAGCTGTGTGACTGCAACATTACCTGTTGTACCACTGTGCCATACGGCAAATTTATATGCCACGTTATATTTTTTATACAAAATCTGAATCTTGGCAAGTTACAGATTTTTTTTCTTCTGAATGTTTGAAACTTACATTTGTAGTAAAATAAAAATTTTAATAACTAAACCCATTAAATATAATTAACATATGTAAGTGTTTTGTCATATCGCCAAGAACATTTTTATCGCCAAAATACCCTGAAATATCATGATAT
Organism: Hoplias malabaricus; assembly: GCF_029633855.1. Classification (NCBI taxonomy): domain Eukaryota; kingdom Metazoa; phylum Chordata; class Actinopteri; order Characiformes; family Erythrinidae; genus Hoplias; species Hoplias malabaricus. Next base: position 19,980,672 of record NC_089802.1, read on the forward strand.
TATGTTAGGGCCATATCACCCACCTCTATGGTGCACTCTGTTTCTATGTAAAGTCTTCAAACCATCGAAACCATGTTCTATGTATTTTTAAAAATAGATGTGAAATGAATGCAGACACTGTATTACTTTCTGGAACATGGCTGTATTTCTCATTTTTCTGCTAGTGCCTATGTCTTACTGTAAATCCTTATGTTATTGCAATGATTTCAGCAGCCAGACATTTAATTTCTGAATATTTCTGCTGGCCAGCCCAAATTGTGGTGCATATTTTCCAGTCCATTGTTACTGATGTGAGAATGTAAGCAGTTGTGCATGCCTTACCCACAAAGTCCAACTCCAAATAACAGTGAAAATAGTATCCTTCATTAAAATGCCATTAGCAGTGCTGGTGAAGCATAGCATTTCTCACTGACACATCTTCTACTGCTCTGTGCTGAAATCTCGTAAAAGTTGGAGGGAGGCTTCTGTGATGATGTAATGAGGTTCATGAGTATGAGTCAGTACACTTCTTCGCTGCCCACCCTTCACGCTGGTCTTGTTAGCTTCATGCCCAGGCAACCTATCAAGGTTTCACATCAAACAGAAGCAAACGACACCCACCAAAGTGCATCCAGTATTATCCCACCATCTTATTTACAAGTTTTTGAACTCATTTCATTTCCTGTCTTTCTCCTCCTTGATGGGATGCCAGGGTTTTAATATGTGTGAATATAATGCCAAATTACTCTCGTCACACAATATCAGGGGTTGAGCACCACTCATTTTGTGGTGTTATGCTGACCTCCTTCCACATATCTCTGCCTTGCAACATCTTACTTCACTGTGCTTTTACGTTGCCATACTGTGACAGTGCTACTACTTATATATATTGCTACTATATAAATATACTATATAAAACTACCCTTTTGATATGTGTTTTCACAGTTATGATATATATGTACAATGAATTAAAAACAATCACAATTCCAGTAGAATGCCATTTTGTCATGAAATAAATTAGCTCTCGCTCTCTTGTCCACTGAGTGAAGAAAAGCAAGCTTAATGTCTAATCTATCACAAATACATACATACATACATACATACATTTTCTTTTCCGCTTTTCCATTTCAGGGTCGCGGTACACAAACATATCATTTAGCATTTTCTATTTGAATGTGATGTTGGCAATTTTAATCCAAATACCTGCTCCATAACTGGGAAACAATGACTTGTATTTGCTGTTACATTTACATTAATTAAGGAGAAATTAACTCAAATGTGGGAGACCGAAAAAAAAAAAAAACGCATACCAGAGGTGCTAAAAAATCAAAGAGTAGGCTACATAAACACAGAAAACTTAAACTACAACCAAGCAACACTCATCCTATTCCACCTTAAACGATGTAGAGCTTCTGAATAAAAACAAATGGGGGGTGGTCTGCAAATCGTCTGTCATAGTTTCCATACAGCTGAATCCACTGCAACCATATGACATCATCAAAGTGCTGCAACAACACCCTGCTAGTAGAAATATTTAAAACATATTTTGGATAATAAATGCTTCCATTTGGTTCATTCAGTACACCATATTTTAATTATTTTAATTTGCACATTACATGACTATATCACAATCTTTCTTTATGCCTTAGGATTGCTGTGGGTTTAAGACTGAACTGAACTCTGACTGACTATATATCTCATTTAAAAATCAGTCCAGGCTTATGACTCAGCCATTCAAGGGCAGGAATCCAAAAAAGCACAAATAGTACTCATACTCCTGCATCACACAAACACTGCGCTAGTCAGCATGGGCGTCTGTTGTCTGACGTGGTAGATCTGTGCATTTAGTGCTGTACTCTAAGCATGTTGAGCTGTGCAGTAGCGTTGTGTTAGTGGCTGTTCAAAAAGAGGCGGTGGCTTTGCATGTCGTAAAGGAAGCATGGGCTTGCTTTCATGCGCCTGGGTTGGTGGCATTGTTTGGGAGAGCACTGAGGATATATTAATTCATTCATTCATTCCAGAGTCTACCCAGGCAGGGCGACACACACTCACTTACATTTATAGACATTTTTGTGTAGCTAATCCACCTACCAACAATTTTTATTATCATTATTAGAATACAAGGAGAGTAAAAAGTCAAAGGACACTCTTTTATCTGAATACCCCAACAAGTAATGGGTGAGGGGGCCTATGTTTTAGGCTATGTCTGGAACATGGCCACCATCTTGAAAGCCACCATATTGGATGAAGGGCAAGTTTTTCCGATGGGAATGTGATCATGTAGCATATCAAAGGAATAAAAGGGTGTCCTGCGACTTTTGACACAACCTGTAATTATACATATTCAAGGCTGAAACATTATTTCTAATTTCACTTTTAATGGGCTTCTGCAGGCTGATGGATTGTTTTATGTGTGTGTCTTTTATCTTCATATTAAAAAAGTTTAAATATTTGTGTGCTATATCATATGTATTTATTTTAAAAAGCAAAGATTTTTTTTCATTGTAAGAGGCATTAAATGGTGGTAGTGGTGCACATTTTGAGAACTACAGAAATTTGACATTTGAAAACAACAGACAAATACTTTAAGAACAGAGTGCAGACACACTTCAGAATAATTAATTTAATGTTTTTTTAATATATATACATATATATATATATATATATACTATTATCATTCAGTGTATAGGTAAGACTTTATTGCCTTCATTTTTTAATATTGTTATAAATACTTATTTTGTATACAGAGAGTAAGAAAATAAAAGTTGTTGATATTTAAAGCTAGAGGGCAAGAAGCAGAAGAACAGGCTTTTTTATGGGAGCTCCTGGTGGACCCTTTGAACCCACTGCTCTCACATCATCAACTGGCACTTCAGAGGCATGCTGAGGGTCACCTTGTTCACGTGAGACCACAATTATTATGCATAAGTCATAAAGTGCAAAAGAATGCTGAAGCATATCAAAGATTATCTTTAGGATGCACTGCCATCTACTGGAAAAAATAATATTACAGTACATGTGTTTCATATTGATTTGAATTTGAGGTACAATTACACAGACAACAAAAGCATCCATAAGGCAAAGTGGAAAGCACCATTTGGTTTAAGACAGAAGTTTCTAGAGGTGGGACTCTATAGGCATCTCATAATCTTGTGGTCCAGAAACACAAGAGGTGATTTTAAAATGATTCTCCCTGCATTTAACAGCTTCTCCGTTTTTACGATCTATTGCCCAGTGTATGACCTCTATAAAATAATGAACACAGCCATAATTCTATATGGCCTATACTTTCTCACAGCTAACACAACTTTCTCACTTATCAACATGTTTTTGAACAATGGGAGGAAACCTGGCACCTGGAGTAAAACCAGGAAGACAGAAGAATAACACACCCAACCCCTCACAGTCAGTGATATGAAATCGGGATTGAGCCTCAAACCCTTGAAGATACTGCTCACATACACTATCTATGTAGGAAACACAGACTCTAAATAATAATTTTGAATTTTTGTGAATCTTTTCAGAATCTTTCAAGGGAGAATCAAGACACACCTAAGGGTTAATTAGGTCTCCCACCTCTAGTAGCTTCCATGTTACGTACAATGTATAATCATGTTACAGAGGTAGGTGTACAATGTTCAGAGTCTTATCCAAACGACAGTTTACTGCTAGAGAGGGAACTGAATCCCTATTCTGCTGTGGGATGTCAATGATACCCACTGATATAGGCTACCAAACAGGACACAACAGGACACAAATGTGTAGCATAATAAAATACAGTGTAAACCAATGCAATGTACTTTTCACAATAAATAACTTGTAGTGGCTGAATAACTAAAAGTGCAGTAAGTTGAAAGACATTGTTTTCATGCATAGTATCTCAACATTATATTTTAACAGACATTTCACAAAACTGAATAGACAAGTTTCTTTAAAATTACTGAACGAAATTACTGAACGCATTCCTAATAAATGAAACCAAATTCAGCAGACCATATTAGGAAAAGTTGCACAAAAACGCCACATCTGTTTAAGGTGCAGCATTGTACATACTGATTTCAGCAGCTGTCACAGTCTCAGAGTAATAAATATCATAATAAATACTTCAGTCCTTTTTCACTGAAAAAAAAAGATTTTCTTAAATTAGGTCATATATTTTAAATCTAAAAGCATAAAAAATATAAAAATAAAAAAAGGTACCCCAGAAAAGTGTATTCCCACAATTTCCACATACTGTATATCTATTGGCAAAAGCATGTCTGGTGTCTTAAGCTTGCTTCTTTCAGTTTTACCCTGGAGTTTTGAGATTAATGAAATGGACATCTGTGAACCAAAGAAATGTTGGGGGATGTGATTTGATCACATGCTGTACAGTACTGTGCAAAATTAAGAGACCACCCTTATGTTATAAAATTTCCAGCTATGAAAAGCTCTAATAAAAGGCAAAAGGTTGAACATAATAACTCTAAACAATACTTACATGATATGGTTCTGTTTCTTCTATGTAATTTAGGTTCAATATTTTCCTGACACTCAAAAATCACATATATTTAATGTCCATTCTAACTGCAATAAATAACAGATCAATTCTAAATTTTGCACATGTCCCTATTTGTTTGATAATCTGTATTTTAAAACACATTATCAAAATACAGTCATTTAAAGAAAACATTATCTTGTCCCAATTCTATTTGCTTTAAACATAAGTCACAGTCAAAATTGTTTTTGGAAAATGTAACTACTGCATGATGTTATACAACAGAATTCCTACTAACGTCAAAGGAGGTGTTGGTTATGGTATATCTATCCGTGCGGTTGGTCACAACAGCACATTTTCCCAAAAAAAAAAAAAACAATCTCACCGTATTCTCAGCAAAACTAATACAGTACAGACTTTTTATGTATTTGCATATCATCACTGTCATATCAAAACCTTGTAACGTAGCTTGTGTACATCTTTTCCATTTTACTACTTTATGTAAACATTAAATTATTAATGGACCAATAGAAATATCCTTAAATTAATATCCTTAGAGAAGCACTAAGGATGTTTAGGTCCTTTTAGATATCAATGCTAATAAAAAAAAACTTTTACAAAGTATTTATTCAATATAACTTAGGACTACATCTAAACCCTTAAGGAAATCATGAAAAGTAATATAGGATTATTTGTCTAAAGTTATACATGCTTTAAAATCAATATAAAGCAGATTTCCTGAAGTAGGAGCTTTGTTAACTAGATTTACTCCACTCCTCTGATCATGTTTAATTCAAATGAGGTTTTTCCCTTTTCTGGAGATGTGATGTTTTGCAATGACCGTGATGATACATGTCAATGCTAGATTAGGATGTTTTGGTTGATTTAAAAAGTACTGCTATCCCTTTGGTGAAATCTTCTCAATCTCTAAACTCTCTGAAGTCAGGTCACTGATGTGTTGGGCATCCTGCAGTGGTAAGTGATTTGGTGTTGCTTTGGGTGAACCTTTCATATTCTGCTTATCAAACTCTGCAGTGATCTCAGCCAATGTCTTGCCCTTGGTCTCAGGCAGAGCGAAACTAATGAAGACAGCTGAGACTATGCAGACTCCACAGAAGGGAATGAAACAGAATTGCCCAAGACTGTTGACTATGAAAGGGAAGGTCATTCCCATCAGGAAGAGACTGATCCACATGATGGAGCCGGCCATCATGTAAGCTGCCGGTCGTGCCATCTGGTCGAAAATCTCAGTAGGCAGAATCCCAGTAACTCCTGCAGGACCCATGCCAAAGCTAAGGATATAGACAAAGATGCACACCATGCTCAGGTAAGGCATGCCAGGCACTCTGCCCAACAAAGAAAGAGCCACGGTGAAGACCAATGCCCAGACAGCCATGAGTGCATAGCCAACAATGAGAAGCAAGCGGCGGCCCACTCGCTCTATGAGCAAATTGGACACTATGGATGCGGTGAACTCACAAGCTCCTGTGCCAATAACAGCGTACTGTATCTTATCCGATGGAATTCCAGCTTCCTGAAAGATGTAGGATGCATAGAAGTAGATGGAGTCATTGCCACAGAGCATCATGGCACTGCTGGCTGCCATGATGATGCACAGCTGTCTGCGAAGGCTTCGGTCTGTGAGTAATTCCCATAGTGATTTGGCATGAGCTTCGCCAGCTGCTCTCTGCTCCTCCAGCATCTCCTCCATCTCAGCGTCAAAAACATCACAGCCCCTGAGGCGAATAAGTGCAAGGTTGCAGGCCTCCCTGTCCTTTCTGTCAATCAACAGATAACGAGGACTTTCTGGAAACCAAGGAAGAGTGAGCAGCTGCAACAGGCTTGGAATAGCATTGCTGGCCAAAAGATATGGCCAGTGGTCCTCACTGCCCAAGACTTCAGTCAAGCCAGCCACTTGTCCCAGGAGAATCCCCATTGCTGTGAAAACAGCAGAGGAAAAGGCAACAGCACCCCTTAATGCCTTTGGGGCACTCTCCCCAAAATACATAGGCTGGACATTCATGCTTACTCCAGCACTGACCCCAACAAGCAGACGTGCCAGGATGATCATCTCGAAGGACTTCATAGACCGACTGCTCAGGGTGATGACTGCACTAATCAGAAGGAAACCGTTGTTAAGCAGAAGTGTCTGCTTCCGTCCAAATTTGATAGCCATTGGACCAGCGAGAAGAGACCCCAACAGTCCACCAACTGAGAAGGCGGAGACAATGAGGGTCCAAATCATTGTCACCTGGTTGGACTCCAGAAGTGTATCCCACCTTTCAACACAGGTTTCATTGATGAACTTTTGAATGTAGGCTGTTGGAGCGTTGATGATGGAGAGGTTGTAGCCATACTGAAGAGTTCCCCCAATAGCAGCAGAGCACACAGTCAATATAAGAGTCAAAGAACAGCCTTCACCCCTTCTATTCATCTTCTGTAATGAACTTTAAACCTCTGAACAGAATAACAAACGCGGTAGGCTACATTTAAAAACATGTGTCATTCTGAAACATAATGACAAAGGTTCCTCTAATGACCTGTAAATCAGAACGACTGAGGGCAAAACCGGCACCTGTTCTGCTCACATGCTTATCGTGAAGCCAGACAGCAGGGAATCGAGCGCAAAGGGAATCGATTCTTCGATTCCAGGCACTCAAGACCCGAGAGTTTACTCCCAAGCTTTAGACTCTATTCCACAATAGGACAAATAAATCTCTACGACTCTGGTTCACTAGTATGAAGTGAGTGATTCGGCGACTGGGGTGCCGTTTAGCTTTTTTAATTCTTAAAAAAAAAACAAAAAACAATAAAACACGTTTAACCCATCCGAGGAAAATACAAATTTTTACGGTGTACCTTTGCTTATTGTAGTTTTTAAATAAGACTAAGTTCAAAGGGACGGGCTTTTTGTTTGGTTAGTTTTTTATACTAAAGTTATTATATGTGGAATCGAGACAGTGCCATAGAATCGACTCACATTGCTTGAAATCAGGATAAGAGCAACCAGCCAAACATAATCTTTGCTTAACTTCATCCTGCGTTTTTCAAAATAAAAGACTTGTAAAAGGGTACAATTCTCAGCTATTTTTTGTTCTCCTTATCAAGCAGAACTGTTAATATGTAACGGTGTTGTAACCTATTGTCGCGTTTTGTGCAAAGTTACATAAACACGTCTCCGCAATGTGAATTTTATTAATAGTCAAAACGTTCTGGCAGCGGTGGGATTCGAACCCACGCCCCCGGAGAGACTGGAGCCTTAATCCAGCGCCTTAGACCGCTCGGCCACGCTACCTTCGAATAGGTGCAAATACGTATGTGTTCAGGTTCGAGAAAATGAACGCTGAAGGACAGATCAATGATCTAAAGTTGTAAATGTTCAGTAAAGATGAGCCTTTTCCAAATAAAATGTATTTCTGCTTGTATGACTGTTATTACAGTGCAGTTCACTTTGATTTGGGTAAAATTGTCTCAGATAACCTTCTCTTGACAGTGATTCGTGATAAATAAAATTTAAAAAGCTAGAAAACGAAAATTATTCAAATTATATTTTAAATTAGATTAAGTTATTTATTAAACCTAATACGTTACGTAAATTGTGGTATTTTTCTAAGTGCATGTAAAGAATACACATCGCTTTCCGATCCCTATTTAATTCCTGAATTTAACTTATTGGGGAAATGAAAATGCTGGTATATGGCAAAAAAGTAGAGCAAACGGCGGTAAAATGTATTTTGGAAAAGGGGCGTCTCTTTGTAATGACGTGATCGAGGTGTTCGGTTGATGACGCGTAATGTAAAGCGCGGCGAAAGACGAGGGTGGAGAGAAATGTGAGTTCTCATTTTATTCTTCTTAATTTTTAAATATGTGTTAGTGTTCGATACTAAAACACTCGCATTGTACGTCTTGCTTCATCTTCAGGCTCTGTGTTTGATACTGTGCATTTCGGTAGTATTATAACGGAATAATTTAGCAACATGTTTTTATCCAGACCTTTGTGTAGATTGTTCCTGGAACAGGAATATACCACGCTGTGAGGACCAAAACACATTTATAAGCGAACATTAAGGTTATACCATGTGTCTGTGAGAGGCAAAACTTGTTCCAAATGGTGTATACGAGTAAGATTCAGGTAATAGTACTTAGGGATAACGTTAGAGTATATCGCCACCGAATGAATGGGTGTCTTTGCAGTGTCCCCACAATTCACAAAAACAAAGTGTGAGAGAGAGAGCGCGATGAAAATTTTATTCTGTTCAGCTGTTGGAGCTCAGTTGTACGTTTTGTAAAAAAAAAATAAAAATAAATATATATATATATATATATATATATATATATATATATATTAATTTTTTTCTCATTTATCTTCTATTTTGCAGACGGTTCAGATATTAACACCCATTAATGGGTAGCGTTCTGCAGTTTATTTAGCATAGTTTTATGTCACTTAGAATGACACACTATCCAATTGAGTGTTTTTTTTTATTGTTATTTATTTATCCAGTCATTGCGATGCCAACCATTATTATTTAGAGGACAGGTTTTGGTCCAAAGTATTTTAAAATCCTGCCTTGGCAAAGAGACACGTGTAGAGAAATAATCCTGAGTGAAATTTTCGCTACTTTATTTTTTATCAACAGTACTTACTGATGGTTATTTTGGATTGTTAGTAAAAATGTCTATATGTATGTTGTAGACATCACAACCCCTGGTTCCTGCACTCTAGCTGTAAACTACTGTGCAGATATTTTGAAAAATTATCATAATTCCCCCTTAAATCTGAGACTATTATTACATTTACATCAGTCATCATTCACAAGGTCCTGTGTGATTCTATGATATCATTTCGGACTTATAAATATTTCATGGTGCAATAACACAAAATGTTTATTTCTGTGTTACTTGTGTTACTTTTACACAGCTTGGATTCTAAATCCTAAGAAATGGAAAAAAGTAGCATTGTTATATTTTTAAAACGCTCTTCAAATTCATACATTGTTCTGCTCTGTATATACTGTTGCTCAGTATAAAATTCATATTCGTGTAAAATTTCATTTAAATTCAACCAAAAACAACCAAAAAAGTAAGTAATTTGAAAATGACAAGCAAAAATAATTCGTTTTATAATAATAATTTAATTATAATTTTTTTAATAAAAATAATTAGTATCCAAAAGTATATATGTTTTAGTTTGGATTATGTAAAGACAATGATTTTGATGTTAGCGATTGTGAACCAGCACATTGAAACTTAATTCATTAATAATTTTTAAAAATAAAATTATAAAAGAGAAGTAGAAGGTTTAAATTTAAATTGCAATTATATGTTACATAAAAATGCTTTAAACCTCTAATAAGTATCTTATAATAACATTTACATTCTTTCAGGGCTCCGTCTCCTACCAAGAGGAAGGACCGCCCTGAAGAAAAGTCCAAAGATCGAGGGAAGGACAAAACAGGCACGAAAGAGAATACGGAGAAGGAGCGGGGAAGGGAAAAGGCGCGCAAACGCAGAAGCGCTTCTAGTGGCAGCAGTAGGTTGGTTGTCTGTTTTCATATTTTTGGCAGGTCAAAGCATGTGTCTCATATTTCTAGTAGTCTTTGTTATATATCTTAATAATTGGAGCCAACATTTTCTTGTGTAAATGGTATTCTGTTGGTTTCCCTGTAGCTCCAGCTCTAGCAGCAGCTCTGCATCTAGTTCTGGCTCATCAAGTGGTTCTAGTTCGTCTTCTGCTTCTAGTCGCTCCGGCTCCTCTAGTTCTCACTCCTCCAGTTCCTCCAGCTCATCTGGGTCTCCTAGCCCCAGCCGCCGTCGCCATGAGAACCGGCGACGCTCACGCTCCAAGTAAGTCTGAGTCCTAGGTTAAAATTTCTACCCACAAAAATAAATAAATAAATATAGCTCTGAAATTACCTTGCATTAATAGTTGATGTACAATGAAAGAATGAAAGAACAAGAAAGTGTCAGTGTAATTTATGATGTCGTAGAAATTTTTAATGTTAGTCAGAGGCCATTTGATGTGTTTGTAGTCTAATGAAGTCTAGTTCATTTAAAAGCAGATTACAGTTGGAGCCTGAGAGAATCTGAATGTTTTATATTGGTGAACAAGTAGTGGGGTTCAGGTGGAAGCATCAGGATAAAAACACAATGATTTGGTTAGGGGTTTTATTTATATATTATTTGTTGATTTTAGATGCCTTGTTGGCATTTGGGACTGACTCTGGAATTGTGACTCTTTAATAGATCCAAATCTGTTAAAAAGGATGACAAGGAACGTCGCAGGAGGAGCCCAAGTCCACGCCCTACTAAGGTTTATTTGGGCCGGTTGACTAGAAATGTCATTAAAGTGAGTCCGTACTTAACTTCTTTAGCTTAATATTTTGGTCAGTGCAATATCATTAACATAGCTACATTTGTTAATTGTCATGTTAAGGAACACATCCAAGAGATCTTCTCGACCTATGGAAAGATCAAGATGATTGACATGCCTGTGGACAGACTGCACCCTCATCTCTCAAAGGGCTACGCATATGTGGAGTTTGAAACTGCGGATGAAGCCGAAAAGGCCCTCAGACACATGGATGGAGGTTGACAGACACCCAATTTCTTTCCTTTACACCAACACTACAGAGAGTCGTAAATACAGAAAGTAGCTTTTCTTAATGACTGTGATTTTGTGATGTTCACAGGTCAAATTGATGGCCAAGAAATTACTGCCACAGCAGTCCTGACCCAAAGGGTACGCCCTCCGCCACGCAGACTCACTCCTCCACGCAGGATGCCACCTCCACCACCCATGTGGCGACGCACCCCACCCCGCATGAGGCGCAGGTTAGTAAAGCATCTAAAATACAAGTGCTAAATATCTAATTTGCCGATACTGGTCACTGAAATGTAATTGTTTACAGTACACATCCTGCTCCAGAAATGTGTTTGATACCCCTTCAGTATTAAACCAAAGTAATGGAGAGAAAGACAAACAAAAATACCGGCCGTTTCTGCAAATGAAGCCCTTACTACTTGTGTAGTCTCATGCCTCAGTGCCTAAGGGTCTTGTGACAAAGGCACTGTTAACAAACTTTGAACCAAAAAAGTGACTATGAAAACATATTATAAACCGTTATTGAGGATTGTTTTTACTCTTTATTTGCACTGACAATCGCTCTTGTGTTGTGTTGCTCTGTTTGGTTGTATATCGTAGGTCTCGTTCTCCTCGAAGACGCTCTCCTCCGCGCCGCAGGTCCAGGTCTCGGTCACCAGGACGCCGCCGACATCGTTCTCGCTCCAGCTCCAACTCCTCGCGATAGACGACAGACAGCCTGTCATGTCCATCTCTGTTCCTTCTGTTTTCTCCATCACACCAAATGTGAATTCTTCACCTATTTCAGTTTCACCATATTGACAGGTGTTTGTGTATTTTCCCACCTGCTTTTACTCACACCCTTAAGGTATTTTTAAATTAGTTATTTCAAATGCTAGGGTTTAACTTTATGTATTGTAAATATTTAATGACTGTCTGGTGTTATTTTAGTTGAGCCACAATTACATAAAGAAATCTGAACGATTTTTAGTATCGGACCTGTATTGAGTGACTCTTATCTGTAGACGTGTGATTGCTAAGGCTGTTGACATTAATTGCCTTGAGAGCTATTAGGTTTAATCAAGGTATAATTGTCTAAAATTATATATCGTCTTGAACACAATGAATGAGATGCAAGTTTTCGTGTTTTTTGTTTTTCTAAATAACTTCCGAGTCCACAAATATATACATTACATATATGGTGTCCAAATAAAGAGCTGTTCTACTGTGCTTATAATCAGCACTTGATTTCACTTTACTTTTGTAGCAAAATATTGCTTCAGGACAAAATTCAAACCCTACCTCATGGAGTTGAATCATGTTTATAGTAGGAATCAGCCTTGAAAACCCTTATCAGATTAGTTTAATTTCCATTTTAGAAAGATATAGTAGCATGTAAAAGTTATTAGAAAATATATTAAAAATGTCTGTTTCCATGTTTTACAAGTGTTGTGAAATATCCCCCCCAATATCAAAATGCATCATATCTAAGATGTTTTAGTTCAGTGGTGCACAACTCCAGTCCCGGAGGGCCAGTATCCAGGAAAGTTTGGTGATTCCTTTGCTCACACACACCTGATTCAACTCATCTGTTAATTGACAGGTTTAAGGGTTGTGTTTTAGCAGAGGAATCACCTAACTTTGCTGGATACCAGCCCTCCAAGACTGGAGTTGTGCACCCGTTTTATTTGTTTAATTAGAAAAAATAACTTGAGTGTACTATGTATCCCCTTTCTGAGATGAGTAGCATTGTTTACAAGATATAGATTTGTTTTAAAGTGTAATTTTGGCTTGGGTCTGGCCCGTATAGACTTTTCTTTTAGTCCAAGTGGTTTTCATGTTATGATTATCAATAATTAAAACAACACTTGTCTGACATGTCATGACTTTGCAATGGTAAAAGGGATGTCTCTAACATCACATAAAGTTAAAGAAAATATTTTAGAAATGCTCAGATTACTGAGTGTGCAGGGTTTTTTTTTTTTTAAATATTCACAAAACTGGCTCATTTATATATGAAACAACAGGCATGGCAACCAGCCATTTTGAGATAAAGGTGCTGTGGTGCCTTTATCCTTTAGCGTTTTGACCCAAAGGTCTCACAGACCACCCATTAAGACGCCAGGGAACTGTGCTAATTTATCTATGTTATGTTTGTAAGCAGGGCGGCACAGTGGCGCAGCAGGTAGTGTCGCAGTCACACAGCTCCAGGGGCCTGGAGGTTGTGGGTTCGATTCCAGCTCCGGGTGACTGTCTGTGAGGAGTTGGTGTGTTCTCCCCGTGTCTGCGTGGGTTTCCTCCGGGTGCTCCGGTTTCCTCCCACAGTCCAAAAACACACGTTGCAGGTGGATTGGCAACTCAAAAAAAGTGTCCGTAGGTGTGAGTGTGTGAGTGAACGTGTCTGTGTTGCCCTGTGAAGGACTGGCGTCCCCTCCAGGGTGTATTGCTGCCTTGTGCCCGATGATTCCAGGTAGGCTCTGGACCCCCCGTGACCCTAAATTGGATAAGCGGTTACAGATAATGGATGGATGTTTGTAAGCATTTGCCCTGTTGAAGTATATATTTAAAAAAAACACACACACACACACAAGAAATATCAAATGTCTTAATATTTACACAATTTACACAAATTCTTCAACATTGAATTCACATCTTATATTTCTCCAGGATGTAGAAAGAGGGAGAGATGGACAGGTTTCTGAGCTTTTTTCAAGGTTCTGATTTTTTGTCTTCTGTCTGTGGTTGGTCCATTAAATCCTTGAAGCCAAGCTTTTCTAGGGGTTCCTTAGTCATCAGTTGCCTGAGGAAGACGAACAAGACAGTACTATATGTCATAGTGTATTAGTTTATGTACCATCTCTTCGTCACCAAATGGATATGTGAGCAAGGTAAAAAAAAATAAAAATAAATAATAATAATACAAATATTTTCAATGGAGGAGGTTTTTAAAACACTTCTGTCATTCATTGTCTCAGCTACAGCTTCAGTTCTGCTATTATCTTCGCTCCTGATGTCATGAACACTTGCTCACCCAGCAACATGGGTACTGGGATTACTGAAAAAAAGTTATTTTAAATGTAGGCTATAATTCTCATTGTTAAAACACCTAAATCTCATCTCTGTTCTTCAAAATGACACATTTAGAAGATATTTTAAAAATCAAAATTCCATAATGCTATTTAGTGTAGTCTCTCCTTGCACTGCTACTGCCTTTTTGCGATTTTATGTTACATTTTTTTAAAATAAATTACAGAAGTGAGAGAATGTTTAAATTTAAAGGGCAATTATTTTACAGAAAAAACACTTTAAAAGGTTTTCTGTTTTAAACCCCTAATAAGTACCATAAACTCTTAATAGCATTGAAATGTTGTAGATTATACGTAATATACAATATTTAGTGTAGTCTCTGCTTGCACTACCACAGTAATATTTACTCACAATTTTCCCAACACACAATATTGTCTTTTATACACAGCAGCATCTCTTTACATTGTTAAAAATTCTGGGTCAATGAACCAATAAAAGTCTCCAAAATAAAATTAACTACAGTAAAGATGCCCTCCAGTGCAAAAAGTTTTTTTTTTTACCTTGTTAACATGTGAGTTTAACATAAAACTTTATTGATCCCAAAGGAATTCACATTAGCTTAAATATTACACCAGGACAGAAGTATATATATAAATATATTTGTACAAAACGAGTAATAGTTTGTATTAAATTAATAATGGAATGAGGTAGTAAAACTGCCAGTAAATAAATTATTCAAAAGGGCACAGTGGTCAGTTTAGAGAGTAGAAATAAAGTGAAACTGTCTTAATACTACCAGGTAAAATAAAAACATGAAATAAGTGGATAATGCCATGGCTAAGCACGGCTGGTGTTTCAAAGCCAGCCAGGGTTTCTTACGTCATAAACCTATAAACCTGGAGGCCAGCAGCAGAGGTTGGGACTTTTTAAACATTACATAGCAGCGAAACATTTAGTGCTGTGAAGAACCCAGAGTTTCATGAGACACTACATGCACTACATAACCTTGAGACTTGAAAATTTAATATTGAATGACGAATTGTTACAAAAATCTGACTCCAGACATTTTTACCTTGCCATCCTACACTCCAGATAATCTTTAGACTGCAGTCTGCACAAAGAGTTGTCGAAGTTGTTTTCTCTGAGACAGCGCATAAACGTCTCTTTGAATGCTTTACATTCACCTGCAAACACAAAAGATTACAGGGTGATGCTGTAGGAAAACACACGCACACAACTTTCAGCAGAGCGACTCAGAGGGGTTAAACAGCCCTTAGTTAGAAAACAGATGTGTTTACACGTACCGAAATGATCTAAGGGGAAAGATCCTTTATCTGGAGGACGAGGTTTGAACGACTTAGTTCCGAAATTCATCGCAGTCGACATGTTTGCTTTATTTTGGAAGTTTCAATATATGACCGAAGCTGAGGACTACTGTTTGGGGAAGCTTACCACCACATGCCCCGACACTTGCACTTCAAAATAAAAGTCTCACACTTGTTATAGCGGCCCAATTAAAGTCCCCTTTCAGTCGTGGATTAAACCAAAAACGGCTCTCATCTCTGTTCAACAAAATGACACATTTTATGTTACTGTCCGTCAAAATGTCTTTGATCTATATCAAAGACACAAGCTCAATGATGCCCCTCCAAGAAAAGCAACCTCACACATTTCCTCCTGCTTTGCAGTACTCTCAGTACTGTCTGTTTGGAAAGTTTCTCTGCACAAAGTAGGTTACCATCATTACAATGTTTTGTCAAATGTTAACAATAATAAACAGTTAATAATAAACAACAACCTAAAAAACTTCATTGACGTTTACCAAAACTGTTTAAATTGTCCATTTTTAAAAAATACATCTTGATTAGGAAGGTGGCAATTGATATCATCGCTGTCCAAAGAAACATATGTATATACATTTTTGTTGATTTTAAGTTTGCTAGATTTGAACACAGAAACATAGTTTGAAAATATTACGATGAAAGGACCAATGTAAATGCTCCAAAATTAATTTGAATAAAATCATATCATATTGATTTACTTTGAAGGAATGTTTTGGGTTTTTTTCCCCCTTCTACTACATATTATTCTTCAGTCAGCGATGATCTGCAGTAATGAAAATGATCAGATTTAATTTTCACAAAGCAAAATCCTGATTTTTTTATTGCCAGGACTAGGTATATAATCACCATTCTTTAACATTACATATTGTTTTATGGAAATGTAAATTTTAATATGAAGTTTAAGTGATTGTTTAAGTAACATTATTATTATTATTAAGGTGAAAAATTAGCTGGAGGTGGCCCATTCCCCTATGGTTGAAAAAAGGTTGGTAAAGTGCCCTCAAGGTTGGCAAAAAATGAAATAAAGCGCCCTATTGGCTGCCCTTCATATGGCAAATAAATAACTCAGTGCCCTCTTTGGTACCATTTCTTGCAATAAATTATTAAATGAAAGTTGAAATTGAAATATTCCTTGAAAAATCTGAAAAATCAACATGTAAATAGTAGAAAAAAGTATAATATTTGTAAAACAAGATTCAGCACCCAAAGGCATGAGAGTAAATATGTTTTTTATTTGTACTTAAAAATATAAATTGTAGATGGCATCCTAATAAAACCAGGCAGACTATTCCATATATTGGGGGCAGCAACAGAAAATTCTCTGTCACCTTTTGACTTCAGTCTAGAATGGGGTGTGTCTAACAATAGCTGATTGGAGGATCTTAAAACTCTTGGAGTTGAATATGGATGCAGGAGGACAGAGATGTCAGTTGGAGACATGCTGTTTAAAGCTTTAAAAACAATCAATAAGACCTTAAATTCAAATCTGAATTTAACAGGCAACCAATATAGCGAGGCCAAAATTTTGATGATGTTCCTTCTTAAGAAGTGCCCCTATATCATTACATCATTGGTTGTGACACAATAGGTGCCCTTTTTGTTTTTTTCGCCCCTGCCCTTCCAACAGTCTGAGTCCGCCACTGTTAATTACATTTAAATATTTATCACTTTTAAAGACAGTACTGAACTGTAGTTACACATGTGTTAGAATGTTTGGAATATCTTGATTAAGATATCTCAAAATCATTTTTCATCTTTATATACACAAAACCTTACATCCCTTTGTTAATAATAATAAGAAAAAACATATGTCTGAACTCTACTTAAAAGAATAAACATTTTTTATTGATATGTACAGTTTAGAACAGTATATACAGTGATTAAATAAGTTACATTCACAGCGGTATGCTCTCAGAGTTTGGGAACTTGGCAGGTCCAACTGGTTGAATCAGGCTGATACACAAATTCTGTCCTGTGGATTAGACAGAAAAAGATGTTAGCATAGACACTTATTAAAGAACATTACTATCTACATCTCCATAGAAACAGTATATGTAAGTGTAGCTTTTATTATCAGAGATGTATAGAGTAGCCTGAAAATATTATCCTTTAAATACATCATGCAATTATCAGCATATGAACTGAACTTTTTATGGCACCATTCTTTTCTTTGGGAATAATTGTGTCTAAATTAAAATGCTAAACAGAAACATCAGAACAAAATGAGATAAAATATAAAACAGGCTATATTGCTAGAAGTAGACATAGCAGTTATATCATTTGAACATATTAGAGAAGTACACATTTACTATGTGACATAATTAATTCATAATAATATTCAGATTTCAATTGTACTATATGATGAAGTGCACTTGGATACAGCAAAAATAAGGAACCGCTAAAACTGTACCTACTGCTAGTATGTTGATATGTTATTTTTCAATTCTTTAGAGAAATCAGCACAATATACAGATATAAAATTCATTTTAATCACATTTTTATTATTTGAAATCAAAACTGCGGTTAATTGTTTCCAAATCTAATAATCTAACACCAAATTAATTAGTTAGGCCCAAAGCTAACACGTTGTCTAAAATACACTGTGCATATTATGTCCAAAGAAAAACATATAACACACTTTACTACATTAATTGAACACAGCTGCTATCCATGTGACAATGAATGAATGAAATCATGAATGGACTAATAGAACTTCTCCAAAATTACTTGGAATAAGATTTATTTACATTGTCTTCCACTGAAATTTGAAAAGGCTTTATCCTTCTTCTGTAAAGTTACTGTTTTGTAGATACGTGTTTTTCCTTGGACAGCAATGATATGTAGAACTGAGTAATGGGAACTAGGTACTGCACACCTCTAATGATTAAAGTATGTAACGCACTCTCTTTTTTGGGGTTGTCCATTTCCTCGACACAAGAGACCCTCATCACAGGGACAGATCTGGTTGATGCTGAAGGCCAGTCCTCCGTCCGGCACGAAGCAGCTCTGATCCAGCACCAGCCGCCGCTTACACACCATCTCACCATGATGTCGAGCACAGCACATTGAAGAGCCACAGTCTTTATCAACTTTACACCGGGCACCTGAAAGAATGAGGTACACAAGACACATTGACATATTGCTACATTATACATGTCAATAAATAGGGTGAATCTCTGACATAAAAAAAACATTTCAAAAATTGATCATGATTTATGTAAATCTTTGATCTGACCACAAGAACTCTTCCAACAGTGGTGCTATATTCATCGTTATCATCTTCTTGTTGTTTCTATTTAATCCATTTAATGGTAGAAGTGCTGCTATATTCACAACTGTTTTTAGGATTTATAACATTTTGGATTGATATTTTTATTTTGAAAAAATCTTTATATAAAGAATATTATAGTAATAGCTTTTCTCATTCCAGCAGTGGTGCTGCTAAAATATCACTTTCTTAATGCATTGTCATTATGTAAGTGTTTATAATTATGTGTTAAAATCCCATCCTTAAAGAAAAATGTATTGTCCGTACCCTCCTGGCCCTCTGGGATGCTGCGCATGCATTTGCCAAACATGCAGCTGAGTCCCCGCACGCACTGAGCATCTCTACGACAGTATTTCCCTTCCTTTTTGAGGGGAACACACAGGCCAAAATGGCGATCACAGGAGAACCCCTTTCCACAGGCTCGATCATGTTCACATCCCACCTAAACAAGATAAAACAGCTATATATTTTAAAAAATCTAAAATAAAAGTATACAAAAACATACACTGTACAAATTATTTTGTGGGTGTTATACAGAGTTATAAGCACTAAAGTTGTTTACAGTAGTGGTATACTATTGCATATGATTTTAAGTATATTTTTTAAATTAAATATAAACTAATAAATGTACTACATGTAAATTCAACAGCTGCCCAATAAAACTAATAACCACTGTTTTAGGCTGTGTCTGGATAAATTGCCCATAGTGTTTTTCCTATTTCCTCTGTTTGTTATTTTGCTATGCAGTACATACCCTGAATTACAATACATACATCTACTTACATTAAATACATTACTTAACTTTTTCTTTGTCTTCTGTTGGAACATTTAAATACTAATTTTACATTTAAATACTATTAGTTTTCTCCTCTAAATGTGTTCCTATTAAATATTTTGGCTCCAGATTAATATCTTTTCACTTTTGTATGATTTCCTGTTTGGCAGTGGCAGGAACTATTGTTTATTATTATATTCTAATATCATTTCATAAAACTAAGCTTGTAGGAGATGGCAGGATTGTACATGATATGGCACAATTAATCAAAACTAATTTCCTCACACTATACATTTATATTTAATTTTGTTCATTAGTTAAGTGAAAATATATAAACATAATCTACAAAAAACCTAAAACAAAATTGTTTAATAAACATCATCATCATTTGTCAGTTAACTTCAGCAAATTAAAAGTAAATGTTGAGACGTGTGCTCTCAGTAGAGCATTTGTAGTAATTTTATCTTTAAAACAACAACAAAAAACTTTTATTTGAAAATTGGCAATCAAACCTGTGAATAACTACTGTATTATCAAATTAATAATGCTTTGCCTTAAAATGTATTTACTTGTTTAATAATAATAGTGAATCTTTAATTTACTTTGTCAGTGTGGAAAGCATTTATGTGTACACATTTGAAAGGCTTTACAAACTCACCATGTCACCCTTCTGGCTAGCTGGGTATGCCTCAGGCTCTCTGCCTCTGAGTGCCACAGGTCCTTCTTCTGGTGGACTGTAGGGCATTGAGAGCATCCAGGCCCAGATCCTTGCCTGAACAGCTGATGCAAACATGCACAAGCAAAAAATGCGCAGGGACCTTGTAGAGCTCATCATAAAAATGATAAATCTTCCGTTAGCGTTCAATTCTAAAAGTTGCAGAAACCAGAAATCCTCTCTGTGCTTCCTCACCGAAGTATCAGTTGTTGGTGATTTCCCCTGTTTTCTCTGGTTTATATAGCCTGATGTATCCTTGCTTTCTCTTGTTTTTCTGTTTGTCAAAGCCATAATGTAGGAGGAGACAATTAGTAGTTAATGGATTAGCAAAATTGCTTGCCCCACCCCTTAAACCCCATTGCGCTTAGGCTATTTTGGCACATTTATCAGCTCCAGAGGTCAAGTGGGTCTGGGGGGTGGTGGGGGGGGGGTGTCATGTGGGCTAATGGACAGATAACAGGCTCCTACAATGGGACAGGGCGAGCACCTTACCTCCATTCATACATACTCATGCTGAGGGTCTGCATTGCAGACAGTCCACAGAGAGACAGTGTGGAGAGCCATCCACATGTCTGCTTGCTGTTTACCACGGCCCCCTGCCTAAGGATAAACAACTCTGCCCCGCCACCCCTTAGCCCTGATAAAACCCTCCATAGACCCCTCAGCCCCATGCTGAGAGTAATTTGCAGTAGCGCGTTCCACAGACGACAATGGCCACCTCATTAAACATAATTATCATCATCACGCAGTGAGCAGCACAACACTTCTAGCAGGCTGCTGTTTTTCTTTACAGGCCTGTTTTAGTAATGAAAATGTTTAGTAAAACACAAAAATAGTTGCTAGATGATTTAGCACTATTTAAAAAACTTTTCACCAAAGTGCTTTACAACAGGAAAGAACATTAAGAAAAGAAAGAATGAGAAATTCTTACACATAAATAAAACAATATGAAAAAGAGACATTTCCATACACACAACACAACAGTAAAATTAATCTTAATCTTAGCTATTTTGATAGGCCAGGACACAAACATATGTTTTCAGGTTTTGATTTAAAACAAGCCACTGATTATGTGGCCTTAATTCCAAAATAAATATGTAATTTATATGTAATGTTGCAATAAACTTGATAAACTGGAGTTGTCCAAAAAATGGTCAAGGGGAATGTTTAATATTTATCTAAATGTTTTTTAGTACATTGACCCTTCAAAACATAAGGGTTTGTAGGCGAGCCCTCACTTAGTTTTAAAGCCATTTATAATGACTTCATTAGAGTAAACCACAGAATCAAAACTGATAAGACAGCAGATACAACAGAAACGCTTGAATCAATTGTCATTTGCTTTTAATTAATCATAAAACTGTATCAGAAGTCTTATGATTGATATCTTAAGCATTTCATATGTTAGCACATGTGTGCTCTCTATCTGTACTGGTGAACATATGATTTGGAGCAGTCTCTCTCTCTCTCTCTCTCTCTCTCTCTCTCTCTCTCTCTCTCTCTCTGCACTCCTTCCTGTCCACATTGCTGAATACCAATGTTGTGACTAATCGCTTATGTTCAAAACACAGAAAAGCACCATGCTGACTTTTGACTAGTTTTTTCTGCTCTTCTCAGCAATTACCAAATCCAAGCTGTAACGATGTTATACATTTTCATGTCATATTCTAACCATATCAGACCTATTTGGTGCCCAAGCACACAGAAAGACTCTGGAAGAAATCATCCATTAAAAAAAAAATTAATTAATTAATTAATCCTGTAAAGCACTGAGCAGTGTCCTGTGGCTGTATCCTCATCCGAGTGGAAGTTACAGGTCTTCAGATGTTAAACTTAATGCTTTATGACTACAGAGATTCTACAGGATGGGCCATTTATATGGATACACATTAATAACATGGAAATGGTTGGTGATATTAACTTCCTGTTTGTGGCACATTAGTATATGGAAGGGGGGAAACTTTTCAAGATGGGCGGTGACCATGGCAGCCATTTTGAAGTTGGCCATTTTGGATCCAACTTTTGTTTTTTCAATGGGAAGAGGGTCATGTGACACATCAAACTTATTGTGAATTTCACAGGAAAACAATGGTGTGCTTGGTTTTAACGTAACATTATTCTTTCACGAGTTATGTACAAGTGTCTGACCACTTATAAAATGTGTTCAAAGTGCTGCCCATTGTGTTGGATTGTCAATGCAACCCTCTTCTCCCACTCTTCACACACTGATAGCAACACAGCAGGAGAAATGCTAGCACAGGCTTCCAATATCCTAAATCTACTAAATATCTATTAAAATGGTCATAGATGTTATGCTGAGCATTTAGCCATTTGACGTTCATTTAGCCATTTGACATCAGATTTTACCTCCTTGTTTCTACAATCACTGTCCATTCTCTCATTTCCACTGACCATACAGGTGCACTTTATAGTTCAACATTAACAGACTGTAGTCCATCTGTTGCTCTACATGCTTCATTTTCTCCCTTTTACCCTGTTCTTTCATAGTCAGGAGCCCCTCCACAGGACCACCACAGGCAGGTTTGATGTGGGTGTAATTTATATAAGCTCTGCAGTGACTCTAACGTTGTGGTTATGGGATAATATGTGTTGCTATGAAACAAGTGGATCAGACAGAGCAATGTTGCTAGAATTTTTCAACCACCCAGAGTCATTGCTGAACTGAGAATTGTCCACCAACCATAAATATCCAGCAAACAGTGTCCACTGACAAAGAAACATTTAGGACGACCAGATGCAACAGATAAGTTACTGTCTCTAACTTTTCATCTACAAGATGGACTAATG
This sequence comes from Hoplias malabaricus, assembly GCF_029633855.1. Lineage (NCBI taxonomy): Eukaryota > Metazoa > Chordata > Actinopteri > Characiformes > Erythrinidae > Hoplias > Hoplias malabaricus. The sequence continues at coordinate 20,003,647 of NC_089802.1, forward strand.
AAGTGTAACGAGTTCTAATGAGGTATATAAAACCCTCACTGCTGTCTCTGATCCAATTGTACCTGTGCAACACACACTAAAACACCACCACGACATCTGTGTCACTGCTGTGCTGAGAATGATCCACCACCAAAATCATACCTCATCTGGGTTTCCTGACCATTGAAGAACAATGAGAAAGGTGGCAAACATAATGTGAGGAGCCACAGATGGACTGCAAGCTGTAATTGTAGAACGTTAACATGCTCCTATATGGACTGTCAGTGTAAAATCAAGGAGGTTGCCATAATTTTATGGCTGATTGGTGTATATAACAATTCATCCATAAACCCATAAGTACCAGTACTACTACCAGACAACATAATAAAAAATGGTCTCATCTTCCTCAAATGGAGCATCTTCAGCACCCCAATTGAGTGTCATCTTAGTCCTCAAATGTTATTTTGTGACATTTTATGTATCTTCTATTCTCTTGCTATTCATTATTTTTTTTACTGAATAATATGGTGTAACAATATGAACATTATATATATTTTGTGAAGTGAATCAGTTGTAGTGAGCAGACTACCGAATAGAGCTGCTAAAAACATCTCCCAAGCCATGAACAGAACTGGCTAACATTAATCTATAGGGTCATTATGACAGTTAATGGCCTTACAAGGTATAAATACTCTTTCTCAGTGCTTTGTAATACTGCTTTCGTAGAAATGTAAGTATAAATATGAACTAACAAGGAAACAGTAAATATGGGTATTTTTATCCAAATTATCAGATCTGAAAATGTCCAAATGTCTTTCTAGTATTAAGAAAGTTTCATTGTAACTCTAGTTTCTGAATAATAAGTAATTTAGTTACAAAAGTACCCATGAACAACCCTTTACAAACACAAACTGCTTGTTTGTGTTTGTTCAAGTTGAGGTATAGTTTAGCAGCAGTGTGGATAAGATCTCTGTGTCTGGATCATTGTGGTGGAAATGCAAGCGCATTGTGTCCTAAACCTCCAAGTATACACAGCTTCTGTCTGCTCTAAGAGGATCGTCTGCCGTCTCTTTAGGAGCCAATTACAGGTCCTTATCAATTAATGATGGTAGCACTGATAATGAGGGAGTTGCTAGAGGGAACTGTAGTCGAGGAGCTGTGTTTTTGTGTGTGTGTCTGTTAGGTTGTGTATTTTTATGCCAAAATAGCCTGATGAGAGAAAAAAATTGAACCACTGTTCATGTTAAGCATTACAAGCTTTTGTATTTGTTTATCAACCATCAAACCATCTCCTTCTCCTTTATAATATCTGTTTAATTAATACCTTTTCACATAGTGTGAAATATGTGCCAAAATAAAAGTGCCTGAACATAACTGCAACACAGACCATTTCGGATTTGCAGGTCTTGCAGTTTATAACACTGAAAAAAAATAACCCATTGCTGAATAGTTTGTGTGTCTGTGAGCAGAGCATGCATTTCAGAGGTGATATGAACTTCCTAAACAAACAAATGTGAGGAAAGAGGTTGAGCGTATCTGGGAGCAGTGTGTGAATGACAGAATAATTCAGCACAGATTGTTTATTTGGATGGATCACTATTGGTGTCCCACCATGTGACAATATATTGACACACAGTGTCTGTGGTATTAAAACTGAGTGGATCTCTACCTCGCCCTATTTACTTTCTCTCCTAGCCCTCCCAGGTATTTGTTAACACTGTTCTTTACAAACACACACTCTAGCACTGTTTAATTAGCTGTTGATCATGCCAGCAGGGGGCGAGTCACTCAGATAATCACTCACTTACAGTTACGTTAGTTACTTCCAAATAAACCGTAGGTTTTCCCCATTGTAAAACAGTTGGAATCCATTGTGTTGATGGGCAGACTAATGTGTGTATTGTGTGTTTGTATTCTTTGTGCTTGAGGGTCATAGGGTGTGTGAATGTGTTTTCATTTAATGAGTAATGCCTTACATATTATCTTTGCTGTCATTGGCATCAGAGAATTTGTTCTTCTCCAATCAAAATAAATCTACTAGACATTATAAAATGGGCCGAAAAATCTGCTTACAGAGCAAGGCTGAGAAAGGGCATGGGTTTAATGCGTGAAATCATTATTTTGAAAGCTGCTCCATAACATTTTAACAAAATGTATTGTTGCTATGCTGAGGTCGCTCTCTCTCACTCTCTCTCACTCTCACTCTCTCTCTCACTCATTCCATGCTACAAATTAGAAAGGACGCCGGTTGGTGGAGAGTTGTCAGAGCTGATCTTATCATTGTGGCCATTAAAACATGACCGAAAAACAACTGCAATGATCTACTCCTCTTTTTCCACTTTGCCACTTCTCTCATGGTCTTTTTTTCTTTTCTTCACAATTCTTCTGTTTTTGTTTTTCCCCCACAATTTTTGAATATATGTATTAGCTATACACACAGTAAATTATAAATTATACCGCAAATGTTATTTGAATTATGAATGTATAATTGTGTTTTTTCAGTCAACTTCTCTCCATGTTTCCTGTACTCATTATTTTTTTTTCCAAGTACATCAGGAGCATTTCTATTGACCATTCATCATGTAATTATCACACAAAGTGTAGTATAGCTGCTGTGTTCAAATGGTGTAGTAAACAAAAATCAACAAAAATGGAGATGGATTTGGAATGGATTTTTTCCAGTTTTTTCATTGGATAGTCTTTGATGGTCATAATTTATTTGCATTGACCCTGGACCATGGAATCAGTGAAGCATTTCTTGTTATTATTAGTTAAATAACCTTCTTACGGTGTAAAACCTTTTAAAATCAAATTTTTGGTTTAATTAGTTATCTGAGTCTGCAAAATTAAATTTGCATATATAATTTGCGTTATAGGACATTTAAAGTTAATGAACTGGGAGAGAGTTTTGCCTTTATGTATCACTGAGTTTACAGTGTAAAAGAATAACACTAAATACAACAGAATTTGGATTTGATAATGTGATACATGTGGGTGTTTTGAAAGGGTGTAAAAAGTCACAAAACATCTGTATTATAATGTCATAGTTTTTATTGTTAAATTCCCAGTGTTTGAAATTCCAATCTCCTGGAATGCATGTCTAACCCAACAACATTTTCTTTAAAAAAACATGGATTTGTGGGTGTCGGGTGATGAATGGATTGACCAATTCTGCTCATTTAAATGGGATTAGGATGTTCTTTTCCAAACAAGCATAGTATTCTGATTAATAAAAAATCACTGAATTTATGAGTGCACTGTAAGCTACAGGCTGTGAATTTCTTTTTTTTTTTTTCATGAAATGAAATCAAGGCAAAGACAAACATAAGGCAATTGATTGGTTCCACTTTTTAAAAATGTTCTGAACACTATGGCGTTAATAGCTGGTGTTCAACAAACAACTACCATCCTTTAGTCATTGTAATAATACGCCCAGTCCCCTGCTGTAGATGAGTGAAAATGACTGTGGTTTTTAGTAATTAAAGGAGGGCACACAGCACATAAGTGAAAAAATATGGTTACATTAATGCATGTACACAGTGTTTTTGGTAGTCTTATATTAAGTTCTTCAGGCTCAGGTTGTTATGATTTTTTATGAAGGTTTTTGTGTGCTTCGATAGAGTGTTGTATGAGTAAGTATTGGCGTCATTTTATGAGAAGCTTGTACCATAGTGACCTACAACAAACGACTGTGTATTGGAAATTGCTCCATGGCAGTTTGGTGCATAAGAGGTGAAAGCACATGGTGTTTCAGCTTCCTTCAGCTCTGAAAGTTATTTCCAGGCTAAATTACACACAACATCAGAAACACATTTATCCATAGCAGTAAAAGTCGCAGACACAGCATCATAAATATCTGAGCAGCTGGCAAGTCTTGACCATAACTGAGGTGTTTCAGTAATTTTATTTCTGAAGGGTGATGTAACAGTTTGTTTGGTCAAGAGATATCTTTCTCTCTCTCTCTCTCTCTCTCTCTCTCTCTCTCTCTCTCTCTCCCTCAAAAAAAAACCAAAAAAAAAAACAATACTAGTCTGTTTCAATTTATTAAGAAGCAGGTGATGACCTTCTGGATATCACTCTCATGCTTTTTTCTAATCCCTCTGTGTTTGTTTTCTCTCCTTCAGGGATGGTCACCATGCCATTACTTTTCCGTCTGGACTGAGATTACACATTCGTCTTTTAGCGGCCTCTCTCATCTGACAGACATATGGCTGCAAAGTCCTAATGTGTTTTTTTCTCTTTGAAACTCTGATGTTTTCTTGCTTTATGCACACACACACACACACACACACAAACACTTATCAAATTACAGGTCATACAGTAATTATATGACTTTGTTCATTTAGCTTTAAAAGCTATTTAGTGCCATCTCTTCCTGTCTCATTGTCATGAAAAAGGACAGGAAATATATAAAGTATTTGTGATAGAAATACCTAAAAGGACCCAACACCAAATATATGTGCCGTGCACAGATTCAACTTTTACTGTAACAATATCTTAATATTACAATGTGTACAGATAAACATGAACTGAAAGCAGTAGAGGACTCAAATCTACATGAGCAAGACTGAAAGTCACTGAAAAGTTCTGATGGTTATATTGCATTCTAAAATGTATATATTTGTGTATGTATTTATTCTTTTTTTTTTTTACAGGAGTAACAGTTGTTTCACATGTTTTAGGATTGTTTTTCATCAGTGTTGTCCATGCACATTGCACTGTGGGTAAAACGGTATGGTGCTTCATTTGCACCCTAATCAATACTTTTTTTAATGAAGGCTGCATTTTGCATTTGAAAACATCGGCTGTTTTCAAAGTATACGTCTAATAGGTAGGTTATACTTTTGTGCTGACTTGACACAAAGCCTACACAAGGCCTACGACATTGTGAGCGTTTATCTGCGTTCGTGCCTGCGTCGCTCTGCAATTACACCGCCACACCACTAGGGCTGAATCTCAAACATCTACATCTACACTATGTAGTAAACAATGCAGTAAAATTACTTTGATAAATCTTTAAAGTGCACTATTTAAGGAGGAGGTAGTTGTTTGGGATAGAGTATAGTTTACATGAGATGCCAGGATAGAAACAAATGTTTTTTCCCCGTGGGGTCTCGCTTCTCGTCCGTATTTTTCCTTTGTTTTTTATTCGTCCCACACCATGTCTGAGTATTTCTCACTATGACTTTGCTGCTGTCTTTATAGTGTGGAGAAGAGGTGTTCATGTTCCTGTATTTCTTCGGTTCAATATAAACAGTGTCTGTCCAACTCTGACCAATCAGAGTCCTTGCGGTCTGCATCGACGCGACTCGTAGTTACGTTTGAACAGACTTGTGAGGCAACATCCAAGAAGACTGTATCACACAGAGCCACACTCCCAGAAATCCTTCACTTTGATGGAAACCACACAGCCTTACCAACTTTCGTTTAGGAAATTTACAATATTTGAATTTTAATTGTAGATTATGAAGTTGAATTGATGGCATAAATATAAAAAGTTAAACTACTGAGCTTTAAAAGTCAAAATACTGAGAATTTGAATTTATTCAAAATAAAAATAAGTGAAAGAAACATTATTTTCATTTTCACTTTTGTATATTTTAATATTCGATCTTTTTCAGTTCCAGATTTATGTTTTCAGATTCATAATTATTTTTTGTTTAAGACCTTTGATCTGCTGTGAGTGGCATTACATCAAATCAGATGGGAGTCAAAGACAACTAATAAGGCTGAGGAACGTCTTCAATGTTGTCTCCAAGAATAAACACTTTCTGCCCATCATATTCAGTTAAACAACATGACGCTAGTGACAATATTCTGTTTAGCAAACTTTTGAATCTCCTATTCCAGATTAAAAGGTGCTGCAGTTACATTCTGCCATCTGTAGGTGGCGGGTTTTAACACTGAGAAAGGTGTTAAGATATTAATTTTCAAGCAGACAATGCAATCATTATTCACTGTGATTTCACAGTCTTGAGTAATACATTTTCAGATATATTCAGCTCAAAAGAAATCTTGCACTACTGCTCCGTATGTTTCTCCTTTTTATTCTGGGTATTTACTGTGTTGTACTTGCTTGTTTATATCAGTGTTAACACATCTTCAGGTGACAAAATGTAATCTCAGCACCTTTCAAGGAATTCCAAATAGGTACATGCCAAATAAGAAGCTAACTTCATCCTTGTTAACATTTATTACCTTCTAACCTGGAGCCAGCACCTTGTTTATGTGGAGCCGACCCCATTGCAACAGTCACCCGGCTGTGTTCAAAGTGCTAGTGTGAAACTTCAAAGTGTAGCTGTTGAAATGCACAATGTGGCATAGTTTATCCCTCTCATACTGTCATTGGTGCCAAATCCTGTCTAAAATGAGCTTGCTAAAGCAAAACTATGTGATTAGCATCAGTTTTTTCACTTAATGTGGTGTACGGAATGTGTTGAGACATATTTCACAATATTGATCAAGGTCCTCAGCCATTTTTGTTATGTTAATCATTATATCACCCCCCCCCCCACCTCACTTCAAGGCCAAACATCTAAGAATGAAAAAATACAATCTATGCAAAAAAAAATATGAATGTGAAAACATTATGTGAAACCAAAAAGAAAAATACATAAGATCAACATCTTAAACATCTATCTAATTAAAAATATATATACACAAAAAATAAACATTTTTTGAATACATTGTTATTACATTGTTTGTTTTTAATGGATTTGGCTCCATAATAGTACAAAAAAAGTATACTTTATTTTTTTTGTGATTTTGCATTAATTTAGACAAATTTAGACTAATTTAGACAAAAACAGATTGTGTTTTTGTTTTTTAATACATGCTCCTTAATTAAAAATTTGTTTTAAAATTATGTAAATTGAACTGATAAATCAATAACTGACAACCTAGTAATAAGCTTGGAGAGTAATCCTGCCTTCTTAAGGATGTATTATATAAAACATTTGTAATGCATGTGTGTCTTGCTTCTAAATAATTTATAGATATTTATGAGTACATATGTTGGAAACCGCAGACAATATATTTGAAAGCATTAATAAATCTCTTGATAGGATTTATATAATTTATGCTTGTGATATTAAAGGCTTTTGAAATCTTTAAGTAGGAATAATCAAACATCTAATTCTGAAAGATTTGGTGCTGGCGCTATCAGGAGACAGCTCTCATAACTGCAAAGGTCTGTAGTGTGGGACCATTTGTGTAATGTCCCGTAACCAACACAAGTATAACTCCCTGCATCTCAAAGGCAGAAGCACATATTTATGACATAAGCGCACACTTCAACATGAACTCTCAAACATAAACCCAGTTTAAATCATAACATGTTTGATATTTACAGTGGCCTTCACAAGACTTACACAATATGCTCAGTTGTTTCTATATTGCTTGACTGCTCTGGCATTGGTGTTTCTCATATGGTCCGTTCCCCCTCCAAAGCTGTTCCTAATAACAGCAGGGCGAGTGGGATTCCTGCTCTAATCGGAAACATGCCTCTCCATTTGCTGCCAGAAGAAAGAGGGAGAGGAGAAGAAGGTGGAGGAGGAGGAGCATATGGGGAGGAGGATCTAGAGCAAGGGTTGATTGAGCTAATATTATTTAATTTATCATAAAATCACCATGATTCCATGAAATTAGTTTTTTTCTGACAAGATTCCAAATGATTTTTGTAAATTAATTATGAGTTAATAAATACAGAGGAGTACGGATACTCCATTTTTTAAAACATAATTTTGTATTTAAAAAAAAGAAATTTAACATTAAATGTATTTTTGACAGGGAACAAATATTTTTAACATTATTTATAAAATATGCGGATTATAAAAATTATTAAATTCTGGTATTCAGTTAAATTTGCAATGGTTTTAGAATATCAGAATTAACACTTAAATCAGTGCAATAAAATTTGCACCTGTCGTTTGATGCATTAGATTAATGTCTACACTCCTTTAATCCAGCCTCATATTTTATAAACTACCTATTGAATTCAAAATTCAGTTGAATTCAAATTGAGTTGACCTTAAAATTCAGTTGAATTCAAATTGAGTTGACCTTAAAATTATTTAGAGCTTCTGTTTTTTTATTTTATTTTTTATATTTATTTATTTTTATTATTATTGTACATGTCCATCAGTCACAGCGTTCCAGGGACCTGGAGGTTGTGGGTTCAATTCCCACTCTGGGTGTCTGTGAGGAATTGGTGTTCTCCCTGTGTTTGCGTGGGTTTCCTCCGGGTGCTCCGTTTTCCTCCCACAGTCCAAAAACACACGTTGGTAGGTGGATTGGCGACTCAAAAGTGTCCGTAGGTGTGAGTGAATGTGTGAGTGTATGTGTAGGACTGGCGCCCCCTCCAGGGTGTATTCCCACCTTGCGCCCAATGATTCCAGTGTGAGGAAGCTAATTACTAGTTTACTATGAAAATGCATCATACATCATCAGTAAAAAACCTTTTTAAAAACCTTTTGCATTGGCTAAGTTTTGTCCAGTGTTTACCTACTTGTCAATACTGATGAGTTAACCAACCCATAAGAAGTGCACACATTTTATTCATCCTTAGTGTCTTAAACGATTTTGTCTGCATGCCCCATTTCAGGGGATTGTGACAGCAATAAGTGGGTCATACACTCCCATTACTTGTTAACTATATATAATATCTCCAGTCCAGAACTAAGGAAACAATCTCCAGATGGCAAACTTGTAAGTTTGGCACAAATTTAGTGTCAATAGGGCAGAATTTCAACCGTTTTTAATGGTTTTACTGTATGTCACATCGAAATTGCTACTCATCAGGTTTAACCCAGAGACAGCAGGGTTCTCGTTGTGTGTAGTAATGTCATCTTTCCTCTTCATCATACTCTTTGGAAGGTTTTTCCCTCAAAAACATTTTACTCATTAGAGATCTGGAACACATTCCTGTAAAGCTGCTTTTTGACTGTCTATGTTAAAAGGCACTACACAACAAAAAGGAATTGACTTGGACTTCCAAACCTTGATCTGTTCACCATCATGCTCATCATCACTTCCTTGCTTTGACGTTTGTTGCTGTGAAAATAACCCCAACTGAACACTTTGAAACATTCTCTGTGCTTATTGACAGTCTTAACTGAGGCCACACAGATAAAGACCTTTCTGTTCTCGCCTGGATAAGCCCGGTTCACTTACATCTAGATGATTTGTACAGCTGTTTCTGTTTGGAACACATTACATGGTGTAAATACCCCACACCAACAGGCAGCTCATTAGTTTACCACTTAAACTGCTTTAGATGTGAAGCACAAAAATAGCAGAAATACTCATTGTCATCTGGACTGCACAGTATAGGATCATGACCTTTTCTTTGTGAAGATTCAACTCAGAGCTGCTGAAGCTGCCTTATTGGTATATTAATATTAATATTATATTAATAAAAGCACTTATAATTATCTCTTGCATAAACCCTACATCCAAAAAAAAAAAAACATTGCATAACCCCATTATACACACTGTGTCTCTGATCATTGCACACAGTGCCCCAGTTTAATGCTGGGTTGCTCCAGAACCACCTGCTCCCATATGTACAACATCCAACATCTTCCATTTTCCCACACTGGCAGACAGTATGGCCGTCTGGATGTTACTTTTGTGTGAAGATCTAAGAACATCTTTTCATCTGAAGCTCAGGCCACAAAAACCCAATTTACCCAATATGAACACCTCAATTAGAGTTTAATACCTTGGCTTTAATTGTCATAAAACAGATTCTTGAATATTGAATGCATTTACCTAAATGTTTTTCACCCAGGGTGTAATAATAATAATAATAATAATAATAATAATAATAATAAGGGTGTAAAAACACAATATTATGTTTGCAGTAACAAATGGCAGGACTATGAAGAACTCCTCAACTAGACTTTAGTGACTTTAAGATAAAATATGAACTAGAGCATTCTGTATGTTTAAGGATTACACAGTTAAAAGAACCGTGTGTATTTACCCTACATTTTCAGCTCAAAATAATCATTGTGATATTTCACTGACTGATAGTGCAGAGAATAGGGCCTCAGATATTGCTTCTCTGAGCTCAGAACTGCAGTAACTGCACTATGGAACTTATGGAGGTGGGTAGGAAGTTACCCCCAACCTTCCCATTGATTTTAGCACAGTGCTGTAAAAATTAATTACACTAATGGGAGCCCTAGGAGGCTTTTTAATTAGGTTTTTAGATTCCTGCTAGCATTAGTTGCTAATAATTTCAGTTTAAATTATGTAAGTAAAAATGCATAACTTGAGCAACACCAGCTGCCGTTAAGCCTAGCCTTCCATTGGTTGGAGTGATGTAGGACGGCCAAGAGCAAGTTTTGTAAAAGTACAAAAGTATTTACCTTCAAATGTACTTAAGTATTGAAAGTAAAAGTACCATGATGTATTATGCCTCTAATGTCCTATTATCATTTTTGTAACAAGACTCATGCTTAACCCATTGTAGGTGAAAAGACTCTAGTGTCACTCTTGATTCCCCAGTCTTTTAATAGAATGTCATTAATTAGTCTGACACTGATAAACACAGCAGAAATGGCCAAAGATTAAATACAATGAATGATGTTATACGGAGGTGGCTGTTTTCAGAGTATTAAGCCCAATTTATGCTTTTGTGTTAAATCTATGCCATAGGTAGCGTGGACTGATGTACACCTCTCCAGAAGTCTACGCAGACCATAACAACTGTGAGTGGTCTGCAGTTGGACAAACATGGTCCATTGACTAAAGTCAAGAAGTCTAGAAATATTAACTCCTCCACACTACACTCTCTAAATGATGCACTTCAAAACTTCGTAAAATAATACCACTACACCACTACATTGTGCAGAACATAGGGTTGAAGAAGATGTTTGAAATCCTATCCTAGTGGTTTGGCGGTGTAATTGCAGAGTGACACAGATGCCAACACACAAGTATGAACTCTCAAAATGGCATAGGACACTTGTACGGGCTAGAGAATAGGCTCTACATTGAGTCAACGCAAAGCATAAATTGGGCTTTATATGTTGACTGAGTTTTTTTTTACTCATTTAGGGACACTAGGTAAAATTTGAGGGTTTTTTTCTGGTCCTGGTTTCCTACCCTACTCCAAAATTACATAATGCAGTTTCTACAGTGCTGAGCCGAGATTAGCAATAACAGAGGCTCTATTCTCAGGTCAGTGAAACATCAAAATAATTTTAAAGCTGTAATTTTAAGTTAAAAATATTACATAGGGTTCCTTTAAGCTCTGTTTTGTTAGTTGCAGAGTATAGTTTGAGGTATTTCTAGAATTCTGAGACACCTGTTTCTACACTTTTTTTTTTTACTTTTTGCCTGATACTCATTTTTGTCTTTTGGACATGTTTATCTCTCTGCACTGATTTTGGGTTTTGGAATGTTTCTTCTGGTTTGGCCTCGCTTCACGTATTGTGTTGAATAATTCTTCAACTGACTCTCACCCTCTGTTAGTGATTTGTGACATTTACAGATCCATAGACCATGTACATGACCATGTATATAATCTGACAGCTACAATAGTAGGTGTATACTTAATACAGGTACATTGCACTAAATTGCCTTGCACTATTTTATTTAATATATTTATTTCTAATTCTGAAACTGCACTGTCATTGCACTGTACTTATATTGCACATTCCATACCCTTTGCACTATCCACACTTTTTCAACTTTTAAATCATATGCTGCACTAAAGAGATCATCCCCAGCTGCTCACAGTATCACAGATTCTTGCCAGGCTATGTTTGATTACTCTGACGATTGATTGATTGATTATTCTTAAGCACACTGTCAACTTCTTGGGTATTTGATTTTGATATTTTTTATTTTTTTTTTAAACTCTATTAGTCCATTGCTGTTTAGTGATTCGTGTATGTGATGTCTAAGTCTGTAAGCTACTGAGACCTTGAATTTCCCCTGGGGATCAATAAAGTATCTATCTATCATCTCTATCTATCTATGAATGAATATTAGTTACCGATGAGTCAAATACAGCCAAATACTAAATTGTACACTATTGTTAATTCATAACAGTTTTAAGAACTGAAATGACTGCAGTCTCAAATTCACACAACATCTGATAAAAACAAAGCTTGTCTTGTTTTAGCGTCTCTTAGAAACGGGGTGTCGCACGGAGAATTGTGCGGAACAGGGAGATTTGCTCAGACATGTTACTGGTTTATTCACAAATAAACCAAAAGGAATGGCAGATTTTTACAATGTAGTGGAGTAAAAAGTAAGACATTTGAGTTACCCAAAATGGAAATACTTAAGTAAAGTAGATATAAGAAAAAAGTATTTAAGTAGAGTAACATATTACATTTATTTTGTTACTGTCCACCATTGATTAACTAAATGCTGAATGGAACCTTCAAACCGAGATGGTGCTTGGTTCTGTTTTCCTGTGCTCTGTTTTGTTTTAGTTCCTTGATGTGTTCCCTTTGTCACGTGATCTTCTTGCCCTCATGTTATCCTTGTCATGAGATCATTTTGCTGGTCCTTTTGTTTGTTGTTTTAAAGTCTGTTTCCTAGTTTTCCAGTCCTGTATGTCTTTTAGTACTTATTACTAATTTTAGTACTTAGGTGTCTCTGTGATCTTTAGTTGTAGGCTTCAGACACACTGCGACCCTGAACTGGATAAGTGGTTACATTCAATAAATGAATGTACTTTCAAGTAGGGATGTCAAGCTCTGCTGATTCTGAAAAACACTTCTCATCTTTCCAAATGTTCACCTAAATTAGCGGGAAATTTGCTCTAAGGATGGATAAAACCTAGATCAACAGCAGAGCCCCAGAAAAGCCCAGCATCTGGCTTTGAGACATTTCTAAGTCTGATCAGCCTCATCATTAGGGATAGTAATAGGGATAGTATGACCTAGTCTTGTCAAGCAGTCTGGTGAGCTGAATCAGATAAACATTCCTTTAGGTGACAAAATGTGAGAAAAATTACAAAATTATAAATGTAGCCTACTAAGCACAGTACTGTTTACTTCATAAATTGAATACGTAAAATTATTTTTAAACATTGGATTTGTTTTTATCTAATTGTAATATATTTATAAGTGTTAAGTTAAATAGAAGTTGTTACCCACATTTGTGCAGCCTGCAAACAGCTGTGTGAAAGTTTCACCATGCAGAGCCTGCCATAGTATTTAAGGGATTACAGGGGCGATTGGGCTCAAAGAGGGAATACGACTGCTTCTGTAGCTGCTGTGTAATTGAGATGTGTAAAGTGACATTTCTCACGACCAACAAGTAAGCCTGCCATGTGTTTAGTGACAGAGCTACAGTCCGCCTACCTAACAAGCTGCATCCATCACACTCCATTCACACCTAAATAAGGACACAAGGGACACAGAGTGGCTTTCCATATCTCAACAAAGCTGCAGGTCTTTGTCCTTTTTTTATATCCATTATATGACTGATTTACTGCTTTAGGGCAAGGTGTTCTAGTCTCAGATCAGATGGGTAAAGCAACCTTTACAGTTTCATCCTGAGATTTATTTGGGTTGTATTGTTTTTACTATGGCATCTCTTTAAATGTTTTCTTTTCCTGTAAATCGGATTAGCCATGTGAACCGAGGGGCTGGCCACAGTCCTGTCAGAGGATCGCCATTTCTGCCAATTGTGTTCTGTCACACTGTCAGTATTGGTGGAAACTGGTTTGAGAGTGTGTGTAGGTTTGCATTTGTCTTTCTAACTCTATGAGGACCAAATATTCCCCCTCACAATGATAGAGTGATATGGGTACAAAAGAAAACATCATGTGTAGTTTTCACCACAAATTTAACTTCTTTATTTCCAAAAAGCTAAAATAGCAGATGGTCTTTTGGTTAATAGGTCATTGCTATGGTGTTTGTGTAGTAGTAATTACATGGCAACTGAGGTCCTCACAAGTATAGCGAGACCAATGTGTATGCGTGTGTTTCTCTGTATTTGTCTGTTTGTGTGTGTGTGTGTCCTCGTAGGTCTGGTTTTGGAGCGCTGATCTGTGTGTGGGTGTATTGGCATCTGATCATGTTCAGCAGCTGTGTGGGATTTCTTCGGCTTGTTCCACTCGGTTCTCGTGCCGTGCCAGTGGAGCTGTGTAGAATTACACTGTTCTCACCTGTCACCATGGTGATGTGCCGTAGGTCAGCGTGAGTGTGCGTAAATATTTTGCTTGGCCTTTAGGTTCTATTACATGTAGATCCAAGTGATGGAATTGTTTAAGTTTCAAAGTCTAGCTGTGGTGTAACATTTGTAAATGTGTGGTGTTTGTGTATGTGTGTACCAGGAATATTTCACAATGTGGAGACTAATACCTGTTTACACACTCACATTGTAGAGACTTGTAGTCCTTGTTTGGCCCATCAGCTGGTCCCCATAATGTAGGTGAAAACCTGTTTTAAAGTTGGGTTAGGGCTAGTCTTAGGGTTAAGTTAATAGTTCTTAATGGAAAGTTAATTGTAAGTTTCCACAAATGGAAGTGTAATGTTATGTTTGGACAACCCTGCTACTATCTGTCTCTATCTGTATTTAAAATAGCATGTTTGGGGTAAAGTGCTGTGTTTCTGATGGCCAAGGGCCAGAAAGGAAATGCTATAGAAATAATACTATTAATTATAATTTTATTTATTTATTTATTTATTTATTTATTTATTTATTTATTTATGGTAACTGTCTACCAAAGTCAAACACCTTTACTAAACATTATTGTCCAGTAGGCCACACTCTGGGAAGCTGTGGTTCAGAGCCTGTCAGGGTTTTATAATGCATTTCTGTTTACAGAATATCTTCTTACCCATTCATCAGGACACTTGGGCACAATGAATGGACACCTCCTCTGTTCTGCATCATTTCCACTAGGTGGAGCTGTGTACAGCTTCAGTCCAGCTTGTTTTTGAGGCAAAAAGAGAAAAGCAGAAATATATAAATATTTGTATGAGGGGTAGACAGGTTTTTCTGAAGCCCAGACCAGTGTAGAGAGAGGGAGAGAGAGAGAGGAGGAAAAAACAATAAACAAAACAAAAACAAACAGAAAAAGAAGACAGCCAAACAGCCAGAAATAGAGACAGAAATCAAAACAGAAGAAAGAACATAGTGGAAGGAGAGGGGAAAACAAAAGCTTAAAGTCTCTGTGGGAGTGAGTACAAAATTGACAGAAAGAGAAGTAGAAACAAATACAGAACACATAAAACAAATGTGTAAAGTGAGAGAGAAAAGAGATAAGAGGTAATTTGATACAGAGAAAGAGAGAGAGAAAATCAAGAAATAGAGAAATAAGAAAGGGAAAAGAAACAGGGAGGAGAGCTCTTTTTTCTTCTTGAACTATTTGCCGGACTGTCCCCTTGCACTCTTGTGTTACCATAACTACCACATCCCAGAATTTAGTGAGGGAAGGAACGGAGGCAGAGAAAAAAAGGTTAGACAACACTCTGTTGTTGAATTCTGTTGTTGTTGTTGTTGATGATGATGTATTTTTTCAGAGTGGAAAAAGAGAAGAGAGAGTGAAGGACACTGGAGGGAGGGGAGAGTGTGTGTGAGAGAGAGAGAGAGAGAGAGGGAGAGGGAGAGGCATAAAGTGCGGGAGGAAAGAGAGTCTGTCAGAGCACACACAGGAGAAAAAGGAGCGAGGTGAGAGAGGAGAGACGCCGAGGAGGGAGAGGACAGGAGGAGTAAGAAGAGGAGAGGAGTGAGTGAAAGAGAGAAGAGAAAGTGGCCATGGGTCTGTGTGCTGTGCTGCTTATCTGTCTGTCGCAGGCTGAACTGGTCAAGGTATGGAGCCATGAACTGTCAGGTAAGAACTAAACTCAAACACTCACAGGTTATAGACCTGTGCAAGATAAGTTCTTCTGAATTAGATCAGCACAGTACTGAAAACACTCCTGTACAAAACTGACTTAATTCAAATGTTTAGTTTTAAATTTGTTACACAATGATGGTGTTGATGTAATTTATCTCCCATATTTTTACCTCTAGAGTGGAAGGCTCCAGACTTCTTATTATTATCTTAGTATTATTACAATTGCACTTTCAGGCAAAGCCCTGTTTATTACGGGAAGTAGATAATTACAGATTAAGTAGTAGGCTGACATTTATACAAACACAAGAAATCCACAAAGACCCAATAAATTAGATCTCCGCACAATCTTTCCAGATACACGAAGAACATCCTGTTTTATGTGCATGTAAAATGGAGATTATGGGTCATAAACAAAAAATGAGTGCACTCTACCCTAAGCACAAATTGCGAAACAAAAATAAGCATTAGTAGCCTAGTCTGCAGCAACAGAAATCCACCCAAACCAAAGTGTAGAACATTATGTAGATTTTATTCTGATATTCTAACAGGTGCTTTTCTGCTGGTCCATTTATCATGAACTGCTCACATTGAGGGATGCTGTAATGCTCAAGAGATGCCAAAATAATATGAACATTGAGATGTAGATATAAGAAGTGGCTATGTTGAAATGCAAGTAAAAGTTAAGTTATCACATTTGTCAACACGTAAAATACGATGTTCAAAGTCATGCTCTAATTACATGGTAAATGAAGCACATGCATAAGCCACGCTGTCTTTTCTGTTAAAGCCATCTATTCAGCCACTGATCCCCTGAAACAGATCTAAAAGTAGGATCTCAGCATCTCATATAAATGTCCTGTAATTAAAAAATAACTTACACTGCAGTCCATGTAATTAACTAGCACTGAGCTTTAGGATGGCCAAGATCTGAAGGGTTAAATTATGAAAATGCTAATTTGAACCAGTGAATGTGGGTGGATAATCATTTGTGCTATTTTCTGGGTCTTGTGCTGATGTTGGTGTGTTCCTGTGTGAGAAGGTTTTGTGTTTGTGTATGTGTGTGTGATGATGATGATGCTTCAGTAAACTCCTGTGTGCTTCTCTCAAAGGATCATTATGACTCAGAGGAAATGGACAACACACACGTGTTTGTGTAGAGTCTTTCTCTTAGTACTGGCCCTGACTCCTGGCACACACACACACACACACAAAGCAAGAAAGTGATGCTATGTGTTAATGTCTGCCTGTGTTCCATGTTATAAAGTACACACATGCAGAACTACACACAACCACACATATTCCACATAAATCCTGTAAACCTGAAGATTAAGAAGTCTTTGCAATTGTATTTGCTGAAGGCTTACGTAACACATTTCTTGTATGTGATACATTTATCATTTCATAATTATTATTATTTCCTTTTAAATATATTAAGATATTTAATGTAGCTTGCTTACTATACAGGAAAGCTTAAAGCCAACATTCAGTTAATTCATTTTAAAGGTCCACTAAAGCAACAGATAATACCCTCAAAGTGTTATAAATATACTCTAAATTAGGGCAATTAATCACAAATTGAAAGAGTGCAATATTTAAATGGCAAGCACTACACATTTAATTACACATTTTCTGTGCTGTCTTGCAAAAAAAAGACAAAGCATTTAACCTGATAATTCAGAGCATGGAACTGGCAGTTCTACACAAAATTCAGCATACAACCCACTAAACGCTGGTGATAATAGAAGTTGTAGAAATGAATTTATATAAAAACACATATAAATCACAATCATAATATTGGTCTGAAAAATCATAAACAGATATAAAATATAAACTAGTTTAACCCTTCTCTCAGTCCTTATGCCCTGAAAGAATATGATGCACTCAATTTAGTTTCTAATGCATCTGTGTGCTTCAGCTCTACATACCCATCCATTTTGGGACAAAACCCCATTCTTGATTTATTATTATACTACCCTTTAAAATGTGCTATAAATTTAGTGATGTAAAATGTATTAATGTAACTCCTACATTACAGGTTTCTAGTGTTCTTGTAACTTCAGTCCAAATTTTGGATGGCTTTTTCCATTCTCTTGGAAGGTTTCCATTTTGGTGACACTATGGCTGTCCCTACATTGACTACAGTCCCACAACATATCAATGCACCCCTTTTTATGCAGCTTGTGTTACCGTATCATTTAGATATGTATTCTGATCTTATAAAACTCTACTTTAAATTAAAACAGTAGTTGTCACTGCATTGCATATGTATATATTAAAATAAGTAAATCTATTAATTTTCTCTTTTTAGTGGTACACAGCCTATATGAGTGCCACATACTTGTGTGTGTGTGTGTGTGTGTAATTCTGTCCTCCTTGGAGATGCTGTATTTTTAGAAGTCCTGGTTCTTCTCTTCTCTGCCAGGCAGCAGCGCTGCTCTACTTTCTCTGGCCTCTGTCCCTCCTGTGCCTCTTAGTTCTTATGCTGCTCCCTCAGAGTGCTGAAAAGGCTCACCAAAACACTTTGTGTGTGTGTGTGTGTGTCCATACATCCATATGTGTGCATGCATGTGACATAGATTGTAACTCATAATTTTCATTCAGTAAAAGCAGTACAATGAGTCTGAGAAACAGCTTTCTGTTTGTGAGTGACCTATATCAAGGCATGTCCTGTGTGATCCATTTCTACACCTGGGCATCACGTTCTGCGCAGCCGAGGACAAACTGAGCATGTGCAAACTCCCAAAGCAGAGCAATGTTAATCCCTTAAACTGCAATAAACTAAATTATTTTAAACTAGCTACTAAATAAGCTCATGCAAAATAAAAAGTGTTTACCAGTGACTCAAACTTTACTGATTGATTAAGCTTATTTCATTCCACTTCATCTTATTCAGGGTCATGGTGAGTCAAAAGTCTATCTGGAATCATTGTGTGTAAGGCACCATGGAAAGGACACCAGTCCATCACACTCACCTAGTCACTCACACCTATAGACATTTTTTGAAAAAATTTGAATAGTCAACCCACCCACCAGCATGTGTTTTCAGACGGTGGGAGGAAACTGGAGCACCTAGAGGAAACCCACACAGACATGAGGTGAACACACCAAACTCCTGATAGACAGTGACCCAAGATGGGGATTGAACCCACACTGCCAGGACCCTGGAGCTGTTAGACAGTGACACTACATGTTGTGTCACCATGACCCCCACAAAGCTTATTTGTGTGAAGCATTTGTGTAAGGTACAAGTCTTTAACCATAATGACTTTCTAGTTCATAGGAGCAGGTAAGAATTGGCTTTTTGCAAAATAATGACTGACATCTCTCTCAGCCAGTCACAACCACATGGCTAAGTGCTACTCCCTCCCCCCCTCCCTTAAAGAAAGTGTAAAGGCTCACAGATAACCCCCCACCGAATAAACTTGGATAGAGAGAGAAGCAGTAATAGGAAATTAGTCAAAATTAAGGTCTAAGGGAAGAGATGTTATTGAGAAATGCACTTCAGACCCACTTTCCAGATAATCCGGAGGATGTTGGTGTTTATTTTTATATTAAAAGCTGAACATATGGATTGGAGTAGAGAAGAGTTTTCTTGGCTTCGGTTTTAGCATTAGCTCATCTGAAGGTGTAGTGTCTCCTTGTTAAAAAAACATGGATCAATATTAATTAACATCCTGTGAAGCCAGTTTTTTTTTTAATAACTTGCTGCAGGCCCTAACCCTAAAAGGAGAGGTATAGGCTTTCTACAGCCCCTTTTATCCATTAACACAGAACTTTTCCAAACTTTTCCCAGAGGAGCTGTACATGTGAAGACAAATGTCCTTAACAGTCGCACCGGACTTTAACCTGCCAGCCCCTTAGTACAAAGCCTGGGTTATGTCTGAGTGAGGTCATTATATGAAAATGTGGATTAGCATGTGTGTTCATATGTGAAAATGTCTTACCTTAGACCTGTGGTTTAGCAATTTTTTCTGCACTACCCCCATTTGGTAGAAAAGAATATTTGAGAGAATATTGAGCCTCCCTCCAGTTTGACACACATACATTTCATTTGCTTCCAATCTCAGCTGGAATTTACTTTAAACATTGTAATTTATGCAAAACTAAACCTTCTTATTGAACAAAATAAAATAAAATGACAAATAATTTGTAGAGTGTAAATATTAAAAGTGACATGAATTATGTACCCCATTCATTTGCTTTTCTGCACAAGAATTGGACAGCATTTGCATTCTCCTCCATGTTGGATGAGCTTCTCAGTGATGTTGGATTAGTTGGCAGTTTGAAAATGTGCATTTGGCACTTTGTACATCTTAGAGGATGTATGTACTAGCTTTCAACTGCCCAGCATGGTAGAATAGCTAACTCTCTGTGGTAATTTGTTGAAATCATACAAAATATTCATACTGTTTGAACTTCATAGTTACATCCTTTGTAAATGTGCATCACAGGAATCTTGACATCTGAAAATAATCCAAGAAATGTGGAGGAACTGACCTAAGGCTATGTAGGGATCACTGCCCACATCAGAAGCAGGGCCTGTTCTTTTAATATACTGTTTATCTTTAGCAGACAGTGTTCTCCCTGTCAGTCTCTATCACACACCCATTCTTTATTTCTTTATTTTCCTTTATATTAACTCACTCTCTTATATATATCTGAGTTGTTACATTCTCAGTCTTACCATCAGCCATAAAACAACAAAATGACCCAAATCAATAAGCTACATTTTACTCTGACTGTTGAAGGTAAGACAGGTACATGTTGTCCAAGTACTTGAGCCAAGGAGTTGACATCAGTGATTTTCCCCATTTAGCAAGTTTCTGAAACAGGGGTGATGTCACTGTAATCTCTGTTCATCCAACTTTTCCACTACATATTTGACAGCATTTGAATAATGCAGAAATAGGCTAGTCAGTAGAACATAAAATTATGTTTTAAACTTCAGGACTCTATGTTTTCACAATCTATCTGTTGTTTCTGTCATATTTTCAAAAACTACCCTTAATAAAACATAGCACAAAAAGTAAGGAAATTTGTGTTCCGTAGATTATTTCTTTGTTGTAACAATGCTTCTTGGCAATACATCTTATACCATTGGAAAGCCTGTTAATTTCCCTTTTAAATGGTGCCACTTTTGTGCATGTTTTGGAACATGCATTTGAGGGATGAGCAGTAGAGCTCAGTATGTGGGTTGCGCCCATGAAAAATTTGCCAGATCCTCTCTGCCAATGCCAAACAGCTTATTTTGTGTGATGGTGTGGGGCGGCATCTCCCTCACTGGAAAAGCAAGGCTTGTCTTCATTGGAGGCAATCTCAATGCAGAGAGATATCAAAATGAAATTCTGCAACCAGTGGCAATCCCATATCTCCACAGTCTGGGACCAAACTCTACCCTCCAAGATGACAACACTCACCCCCACAGAGCAGGGCTTATCAGAGACTACCTCCAGAATGTGGGAGTGGAGAGGATGGAATGGCCTGCCAGTGTCCTGACCTCAACCCCCTTGAACACTTGTGGGATCAGCTTGGGTGTGCTGTTTGTGCCACAGTGACCAACACAACCACATGTGTGACCAGCAGTGTGTGACCCGGCTGGTGACCAGCTTGAGGAGGAGGTGCCAGGCTGTTGTGGCTTTGTATGGTTCTTCCACACGCTACTAAGGCTCATGTTTATTAAATGAATAAATTGTTAAATTGCCAATATTTCTTGTTTCTTCAACCTTCAATCAGCCAGTCACAACCCACCAAACGAGTCAATGGCAGAATAAGCTGTTTGGCATTGGCAAATTTTTTATGGGCACAACCCATATACTCAGCTCTACTGCTCATCCCACAAATGCATATTCCTTACAAATGTGGCACCATTAAAAAGGAAAATTAAAAAGCTTACCAACAATATAAGATTTATTGCTAAGAAGCATTGTTACAACAAAGAAATTATCTATCAAACACAAATTCCCCTACATTTTGTGCTGTTTAGTTTTAACAGTCCCTTAACAGTTATAAATGTGCCACTTAGCACATGTTGCTTTACAATTTTTGTCTTTAGCTTTAAAGGAAGACTAAGTAAGATTTTTTTTTAATCCTGGGAATCCCCCTAGTGTACTGAAATTTTATAGCACTGTACTGAAATCAAGGCAGATGGTGAGAAGCAGGTGGTTTTCTACCATCCTCCATAAGTTACATAGTGCATTTCTGCAGTGCTCAGTCCAGAGTAGCAACAGCAGAGGCTCTGTCTCCCTATTACAGCTCAGTGAAGCATCACAGTGATTTTGAAGTTGTAATTTGGAAGTAAACATATTACATAGAATTGCTCCAACATTTCTCATTTTGGACTGTTGCTTTATGGATTAACGTAATGCTGGGAAATGAGATTTCAAGTTTTATATAAGTCTTATTTTTGTATATTGTTGGAATGCTGTTGCACCTATATTGCGTCATCAAGATAAACACTGACACCGACCCCTGAATATGACTACTTTGCTTGATTCAATTGGAAAGTTGACATTTCACTCTTATAATACAAGATGATATCAGACCTTTGATGCAGAAATTAATGATAATGAACTGAAGTTCACCACGTGTTTTCATTTTAGGTCACCCTGGGCATCGCACTTGAAAGGCTTTGATGATATTGTTCTGATACAAGCCATCCTCATATGGTTTGAATTCAAGGCATTGTCTTAGATGAAGAGTTCAACCATGCACCTCAGCTATGATCCCTCTCTGTTTTTTTCTCTCTAGTTTTTCGCCTATCTGTGCAGCTGACTCTATTTGTGATTGTGTGCTATGGTTACAGTCTCAAAGGGCCAAATCAAAGGGCCAAATCATACATCTTTGGGCCAAATCATACTCTTCCCCTCTGCATGAGTCGAACGCCTTTGCATGTGCCATGAAGCGCGCATGTGGAACTTTGAACTCAAGCTATCAATTCCCATACATGTTCACTGATCTCACAGAGTCCAAAGTGACAGCCAGACTAATTTATAGATTCAGACTGAAGCAAGGGCTTAATGTGGGATTCACTTATCTGATATGGAAATGTGATCAATCAAGCTTGCTAGGACTTTCAATCTGATTTTGGCTTTGTTAGTGTCAACAACATTCACAGGACTGGTTCCTTAGTTGACATTCCTTTTCCTATGCTGCTTGAAGTCACTCACCTGGCCAGTCAGCCATGCCTGGACATATTGCAGGTGAAAGGCCTACCCTGTTTCGCATCACACTCACAGAGAAAAACACAGGTCCCACTGACCCACAGGAAGTTTTCCAGGAAGCACTTGTCTGGTCATAACACACTTACTCTTTTATAGTGTCTGTGTTATCCTCTGGAGTACAGTAAAACGCTACCCACTCACACTGCAAGTGCCAGTCGAGGGCCCAACAAAAGACCCTTTTCTTCAAGGGACTGATTTTTAATCCTGATGTTTTACAAGTAGTGCCTTACTGAGTTCTGTGGCATTGTGTGGGCTTATCCTGCTGCAGTACCGACGAAGTATCTTTGCAATAAAAACAGGCTAAATGAAAGATTTATATCCTCCCCTCTTCTTTTGTCTTTCTTCCACTTCACCTTTTCATCATTCTCTCTCTCTTTTTCCCCTCTCTCTCTCTCTCTCTCTCTCACACACACACACACACACGCACACACACTTCTCACTACATACACACACATTCACATACACATAAACACGCACACAATGTGGCCATCCAGTGGAGAGAGAAGAGCTGGAGATAGAACCAAAGATAGCATTTTGTTAGAAAGCAACTTTAATTCAGGCTGATAAACAGAAACATGGCTCACTATTCACCAGAGGGCTTGGGCACTGTGGCAAAAATGTAGCTAAGTGACTAAACTCCATGCATACACACACACACAAAACAGGGAGAAAACAGAGACCTACAGGCTTATGATACAGGCTCTGAAGTCCCCAATGGAAAATGTGACAGTTCTTCTGCTGTTATACAAAGAGGGGATTTTGGTTGGGGTGGAAAATATACTAATCCTTGTTGATTTGATTCAATTAAAATTTGTTGGACTACAGAGAAAAATAGAAAAGTTTTCTCCCTCTCCCTGTTTCTGTGTGTGTGTGTGTGTGTGCATGGGAGTGTGTATTCTGGCACGTCTCATGTAGTGTGTCTTCTGCACATGGCCTAATTTCATCAACTAGATTAATATTGTTGAGGTATCATTTGATTTGTAGTTTAATATTGTTTAATATTTTTTTATCTTTATTATGATAGATTCTGACATTTTCTGGTTGATTTTGATTTTAAGTGACCTTGATTGTCAGTCTGATGCTGATTATGATAGTGTTACTTGTTCAGTCTGTCATTCTCAATCTACACTTCATTCAAAATAACATTTTATAAGAGTAATACTACACTACATTGTGTTAACCATATTGTAGTCTCACAAGTTAACGGAGAGTCTGATAATTTCAGTTTTTATTTATTTTTAGGCCTCACAGTCAGGATTCTGCCAGTTGCATTCTGATTGGCTCTCTGTATATCTGTGTAAATGCATTTTCATGTATTGTTTTGTACTGATTCTTACTGGTCTGACTTGAGTCATGAAGACTGCCTCTTTCTACACATAATGCCAAATAGCAGACTTTTGATTGGTCCTATTGGGTGTCAGTCAGATTTCTATTTCTGTAGTATTAGATGGTTTTTGGCCACGTTAAGTGGCTAAAGGCACCAGACTCTCTCTAGACTTTTACTAGTCATGATATAATGTTGAGATCTTGATGTATATCCTTTGGTTTTTCCATAATTGTATAGTCAGTAAATGGTATATTAATACTATGTACTGATTAGTAAGTAAACTTTCTTAGTGATTTTAGAAGGTTCATAATTCCATTATTCCAGCACTGCACATGCATCACCGACTTTGTCTGGGTTTTCTATTTATTTGTTTTATTTTTTGTGATTATTTCTAAAGATACTCAAAGTTTTTGAAAGTTCCCACATGTTCTATTTTCAGGAATGGAATCTTTCAATAAAGTGTACCAACAGGACTGTGAGAAAATGGTAACTTGAGGCCATGAAATGACTGTAGGGCTGTTTTGCAGCCACACAGTGGGATGTTCTCTGTTAACTAAATGGGATAACATCACAAGTAATATTAAATATAACCTCACAGACAACATCAATTTCTGTGTGGACTCTGTTGAATCCACAGAATATGTTTTCCAATAGTAAGCTATGGGTTACAAGCAACTTAATGTATTTCCTGAACTGGAAGATCGAGGCCTATAGGACAGGGGTCATGGATGAGCTGCAGCGGGTTTTAAAAGAGCTCAAAACAAGAATTAAAGAGGCCAAGAAAGAGTGCAGGATTAAGCCGGAGACCAAACTGGAACAGCATGTGATGTGTGGAGAGGCCTGTAAGACATCACAGGCTTCAACCAGCTTGGCGCCTGAACAGCGGAAGAGAACTGTGAATCAGCGAGCAAGTTAAACCAGTTGTGGTTTAACAATGGCTCTTTTCTTGCCCCATCACCACAGGACTGAATGGCATTGAGCCTGTAGTACTGAAACTGTATGCTGAGGAGATATGTGGAATCTTTCAGCACATTTGTAGCCTAACCTGAAGCCTAAAAAGTCCAGATACATTAAAAATTTCTTGTGTGTTCCCTCTTCCCAAGAACAACAACAACTGTTTCAATATCGACATGGCATTTGAGTTGGTCATGGAGTTGTATACTTGCTCAACATGGTATACTCCCACCTGCGCAGAA
This sequence comes from Hoplias malabaricus, assembly GCF_029633855.1. Taxonomy (NCBI): domain Eukaryota; kingdom Metazoa; phylum Chordata; class Actinopteri; order Characiformes; family Erythrinidae; genus Hoplias; species Hoplias malabaricus. The sequence continues at coordinate 20,029,183 of NC_089802.1, forward strand.
TAGGCATCATTGTGAGGTTTATATTTTTCTTATTTCTCCAATGCTTATCATAAAGTATGTTCTACTAGGGGAAATTTCAGCTGATGCCAGTGGAAGATCCATCACATCAAGGTCAGGGACTAGATGAAGCCATTTGTGAATCTGCAGAACTGTTTCAGGAACACTCAACTTGTGCATCATCAAGACATCATCAGGATGTGCATAATTCAAAACTTCACAACTGTGCTTTTCAATTCCTGTCCACACATCCAGCAACATCCATAGACAAGGACACCAAAGGAGAAACCACAATGCCACAACTACCTGATTTGCTTATCTCAGGGGTTCTGGAATTGTCAGTCTGCAGTGCAAAAGGCAGACATCTTTTCAGCTCCTGCATCTGCTCAGTCTCATCTTTTTGGCTTGAGCAGAGATGTGAATCATTCCAGAGAACTCTGCAACTTCTGCTGCCATGTCCTCTATCTTTGCTGGGAGGGGTAGGGGCAGGGGTAGCAGCACAGGTTTACTTCTTTCTCATCAATGGCACTTCATTCTCCAGATCATTGTTCTCTATGACCCTCCTGGTCCATTGGGCAACTTCTTTGTTGAACTGGACATTGTCCCTGTTGAGACCTCACTCATTCTCTTTGGTAACATCAACCTTCCATCACAGAAACTGCAGTCATTCTGCATTCTCCCATTGCTGACATATTTTGATCTCACTTTCAAAGAGTCTACTCCAAAGAAAAGAGCAAGAAACACTCTGGACATGATCTTCCGCAGACCCGTTCCTGCTTTGGATCTGATAGTGACTCCTCTTGACCTCTCTGGTCATCACTGCATATCCTTCATATTCTTCCACTTTGCCTTTCGTGCACACACCACAAGTTCTTCCACTACTCACAGAAATCTTTGCTCTGTCTCGCACTCTGCCTCAACAATTATAGCCACACCACCCACTACCCACCCCTGAACTATTTTTTGAGGGGAAGGTTTACATGATCTGCCAATTGGTAAACCCTGTTTAATCCACAATATTTCAGTTATTTGCTCCAGACCTTTTGGTCATCTACCATCCACCTTTAAGGCTGCCAGAGTGATCCCCATTCTGAAGAAGGCAACTCTTGACATCAAAGACATCAGCAACTACAAACCAGTATCTAATTTCCTAAAGGTCCTTGGACATTCTGTCTACAATCATCTTTCTCTCTTTCTAATTTAGAACAATCTATAGGACCCAAACCAGTCAGGCTTCAAACCAGCACACTCTAAAGAGACTTCTCTAACTGCAGTGACAAAGAAGCACCATGCTACAATATCAGCCATACTATCATTAGTCCTCATTTGTCTTGACTCCCTTGACCTCTCTGCAGCCTTTGATACAGTCAACCACAAGATCCTCCTATTAGTCCTCATTAATCTTCGAATCACCAGCTGAGTGCAGTGGTAGTTGGAATCATACCTGGAGGCTGGGGGGCCACATCTGATCTATGGAGAGGATCCACTGGTATCTCACATAGCTTGGCCCTCTTATTTTCATGCGCCACTTGTTCCATTGGTGAAATAATACCGCCTCAGGTTCCTTTACCACTGCTATGCTGACGAAACCCAACTCATCCTTTTTTGCTGACTTCATACACCCATGTGTCAACAGGCATCCCCACATGTCTTGCTGATATTTCATCAAGGATATCACCCCATCAGCTGAAACTCAACCCCAGCAAGACTGAGCTGTTTTACATCCTTGGATCTTCAGGTCTTCTCTATGATCATGTCATCTCTTTAAAGAATTTGCTGTTCACTTCATCTGCAGAGGCACAAAGACTTTTTGTATTTGTGGATGACCAGCTCTTGTTTGCAACTCATGTTGCAAACCTGACTCGGTTATGCAGATTTCTTCTTTACAATATCCAGAGAATTTGACCTTTTCTCTTTTCTATCTGTGTCAAACATTCTATAACATAATGATACTATACTATAGTATAGTATAATGTGTAATGTACTATAACCAGCAGGAAAATTTGGGGTGGGGGAACTAATTGAACAGCACTGTCCTCCTCGCCTGCTCTATGGCTGAGGTGCCCTTGAGCAAGGCACCTAACCGCCAACTGCACCCCAAGCAGCCATGGAAGGCTGCCCACTGCTCTGGGTGTGTATTCACAGTCTATAGTTCATTGCCACAAATGACTAATTGTGGAAGACACATTTAGTTGTACATTGTATAATGACAAATAATTGCACCCATTTACATTTATAAAAAAACAAAATGACTTTTTATTATATTTTGAAAATAATACTTATTTCATTTTAATTCACTTACCCACAAAATACAAGTATGTAAAATAAAACTGCTTTAAACAGTTTCCTCAGTTAACAGATCTGCTTAGTTCTAAAATAGTAATGCAGTTTGTGCCCAGTAATTCTGAGTAGGCTCTGGACCCACCATGACCCTGAACATGTTGAAGTGCTTTGCAGAAAATGAATGAACGCTTAATCTATGTGAATGGTGCCTGTGGAACTGCTCTGTGCTGTATTCATGTGTATGCATGTACATATATTTTTTTCTCTCTTTTTGAAATTGTACTTGTGGATTTTCTCTGTGCTACAACTTTCATACTGTCAAATGACGTGTGTAACAAAAACTTTAATTAAAAAAGAGGAAACTGCTATATTTTATCAATAGATTTTATTGCTGTCATTTTCTCTCATCCTTTTTTTCTGTCCTCACTCCCCCTTGCTCATTCCATGCCACGATCACTCATTTTTTCAGTCTTGTCTTATTTTTCTTCACTCCCATTCTTGATTCCTCATTTTCTTAGTGTGCGGCTCCCTGTTCAAGTCAGTTAGTCTCACAGAATTATGGCCTAAATGACCCAATTAAAAGGCTTTGATTGTATGGATGCAGAAATAGCTGAGCTTTTCCGGCAATGAAATCCGACACGACCCATTATTAGAACAGTAGCTCCCCCGTGACACACTCCCCCTTCCACCAACCCACCCCTCTTTAATCTATCCTACTGTTTCCTTTACCTCTCACTCTATTTAATTCAGCAATGAATTACATCCTCGCACTGAAGAGGATGCAGCCTGGAATCTGGGACTGTTTGGTCTAATCCATGTTACAGTGGCCTTCAACTCAAAAATGTTTTTCCTACTCAAGGTTTGAGTGGTAACAGAGCATTTTAGGCCAAGCGTACTACAGGATCACCCTGCTTAACCTTATGGTTTAAAAAGATCCACATTTTTTAGACCAGTTAATGAGAGTCATTATAGACTAGGGCTACAACCAACAATTATTTCCAAGGTCTATTGAATACATTCTTTCACCAAAAAAAAAAGCCATATCCCTTTGTTTAAACAATTTAGTTTTCATCTCATCTGACAATAGAACAAAGAAGACTGCTTTTGGTCTTCACTTCTGTGGTTGGATGACATGAACAAGGAGTTGTTTAAACACAAGAGCCATTGGTTTCTTTGGTAAAAGAAATGAGAAGCATTCAACCCCAAGATCACGAACCCTAAGGTCAAATGTGATGGTGGGAATGTAATGCTTTGTTTTATTTTGTTTTGATTTTCCAGCCACTGGGCCAAGCAACTTTTACAAATTATATGGCAACATCAGCAAAGAGGACTGCATAGAGATTCTGGAGGAAAACATTAGGCAGTCTGTAGAAAAAAATTGGCCTTGTACAGCACTGGACCCTTCAACAAAACAACAATCCGTAACATATTGGCAAATTGGTTCAAAAGCGGTTAACAGACAAATCAACATTTTGGACTGGACCAGCCAAGGTCCAGACATGCATTCCACTGAAAAACCAGTGGAGGAAACTATAGGCCAGAGTGCTGCCAAGGAAGCCTTTATATATCCCTGTAGAGACATTTAACAAGTTTCTAGCAGGATTAATATTATTATTAGGTTTGCACCTACACTGGGAGAAAGGCTGAACCTCACACTGGACAAGGTGCCAGTCTATAGCAGGACATCACTCACACATAATTTTTTGATGAAATAATAATTTTTTTAATGCCTTTGTACAGATGTTCCTTTTATGGCTGCAGTTAATCTAGCCCACTGTGATTGTTCACTCAGTCCATCTTGCTTGCCACCATTATGCATTTTACATACGAAAACCTATGTTTAAATTTACATATATATACACATCTTCACTGTCCAATGAAAAACCTTCTGTCAATGACAGTTAATGTAAAAAGATTTAATTTTAAGTCATTTTGGAGCATTTTTCTATTGGTTCATTGGCCAAGTTAGCTATGGAGGTTTGAGTGGTAACAGAGCATTTTAGGCCAAGCGTACTACAGGATCACCCTGCAACAAACAACAAACTGTTCACCTGGATGGTGTTTTTATTGTTGCGGGAGACTTTAATCACTCCAATTTATGGACTGTGCTGTCCAAATTCCACCAGACTGTCTCCTGCCTTACAAGAGGAGACAGGACATTAGATCATGTTTACACCAACATCAAAGATTCCTACAAGGCTGTCTACCTCCCCCACCTGAGACAGGCTGATCACCTTTTATTGTTCCTGCTCCCCAAGTATGTGCCACTCTTCAGGCGTGTGAAACCATCAACAAGGACTGTTAAAGTGTGGCCAGAAGGTGCCTCTCTACAACATCAGTTTCACAAGACTGATTGGAGTATGTTCTCATCTCAAGCCACTCAGGAAGACCTTACAAAGGATGGTTAAGATTGCTCAGCACATCACCGGCGCACAACTACCTGCAATCGACGACCTTCACTGTCCGTGTTGTTTACGAAGAGCACACAGCATCATCATTGACTCCTCCTTTTTATCTGTACTTCCATACATGCAGTTGTAATCTGTGACTTAATTCTGAAAGTCACTGTGGTTTGGCTACATTTCTCCACAAATGTTCCACAGAAAGAGAATGCAGGGTCATCTCGCTCTTACTCATTCTCCACTTTCTTTTATTAAAGACTGGAAAGCTATCTTAATGGTCTTTTCTGTTCAGTGATGTCTGCTTTTAATAAGGCAGTAAAACAGAACCCTCTGTGTAAAGACATGGCCATGAAGACCTTGGAACTGGGACTTTGCACTCAAGGCACATCCAGTTTACTGCAATAACTGCTTTATGTTCATGTGCCTACATTAATTTTCTCTTTTGCGCTGTGTTTTATGCTTCAGTCTCCAGCAGTGTACAGTTAGCCATTTTTTCTGTACGTTGCTATTTTAAACATCTGTAAAAAAAAAAAAAACATGCCAGGCCAGCTTTTTCACATGACAGCTGTAAAACAACTAAGCAGCTCTAAATGACAGCCAAGCTACACATGCCAGTGAAAACATAAACACTAGCCTCACACATAAAAGAGGGTATGAGTGTTTGTCTGTGTGTATGTACGTGTGCACTGTACCAAAAAAAAACAATCTTGTTATTCCACGAAGGCTTAAAAAAACTCCTCCTATTTCCTTCTTGTTCAATGAAACACAAATATTTCTGTCAAAAATGCAGATTGTAAGCTTTCACCGCTTATTTGTGTAAGTACAAGAAGATTTATTTATCTTCTACTCAAGTTATAAATTTTTTAGAGATACATTTGGAGGGAGAATTGAGTTTTCCTTCCAAAAGGAAGTGGACACTTAAAGAAAAAAAAAAACACAAAACAAAACATTTTTTTCATATCAACAAAACTGCCCCCATCAGACAAGCAGGACATATGCTCAAAATGTAATGAGCTAGTTTACTCCATTCCTAAAGCTTCTGGACTGCTGGGCCAGTGAATCTCCATCTCGTTTCAGTAAACCAGCTGAATGTGTTTCATTGTGTTATATTGTGGTCTGCAGCTCACACCCGATGGATTGATGTTCCAATATTTCCTTCATTATGTCTAGCTTTCATCCAGACTAATGGCTTCTGAGGACTATAGTTCAATTATGAGGGCACTCCATTACTGTATTTTAGAGCTGTGATGAATTGACCAGCTGATTCCCATCAGAGGTCAGCATATTTCAGTATAAAGGATTTGCTTCAAACTAATGCCTTCTGAGGAGGTTATTAATAATTTTACATCTGTAATGATCTGAGCAGTGGATGCACTCTCAATGTCAGCCTTTTTCTGTGTAAAGAAAATTAAGAGTTCACTAACCTGGTCTGGAGTGGAACAACAGTTTTTTTCTTTTTCAAATAATGGTTGACAAATTAATATGCACAAATCAGCCATGACTTCCTAGTTTCTTCAATCATTTTCAATTTTATCAACTCCAGTGTCCATGCAACTCACCCATATAAATATTTTCTTCTTCTTAGTTTGTTAACCACCTTTCACTCTTTTCTTAAAAGTTCAGGTATTATTTGGATGTTGGATAATTCTTAGCACGGCACCATCAATAATGCAGTGCTTGTGTTAGTATGTGTTGCAGTGGTACAGGTACAGACACAGCAGTGCTGCTTAAGTTTTTAAACCTCTCAGTGTAACTGCAGATCTGAGAGTAGTCAACAACCAAGGCCACCACTGTACTGAGGGCAGCTTCCTGTGACCACTGATGAAGGTCTCATGTGATGCGTAACACACAGTGTGGAGCAATAAAAAATTACTCTCTCTGAATCTATATGTACTAAAAATTGTAGGTATGTTAAAAAAAAGTGGCCAGTGCCAAACAATCTAAGACACCACCACCATATCTGTGTAACTGCAGGACTGAGAATCATCAGCATAATCCGTTCCTATTCCACTTAATCAGGGTTGCGGTAGTAGCTGGGCAAGCAAAGAAGCCCAAGCACCTCTGTCCCAAACAGCTTCCACCAGCTAGTTCAGGGGAATGCCCAGGGATTCCCAGGCAACCTAGGAGATAAAATTCCTCCAGCAGGTCTTGGCCCTACCCTGGAGCCTCCTCCCAGCTGACCATACCTGCAAGAGGCATCCTGTGGCATCCATATGAGATGTCTGAACCACCTCAAGTGGATCCTCACAATGCAAAGGAGCAGCATTTCTACTCTGCTACATCAGCTTGCTTGGAGGAAAATTGTGCATATGCACCCAGCAACAGTTAAGCATATTCTGACTTCTTGGAGAGTGTGGGTGGAATTCTGGAGAGGGTACCACGCACTGATTCCACTGTTGTGCTGGGGGATTTCGATGCTCATGTTGGCAGTGACTGGGAATTCTGGGGAGAAGTGATTGGAAGGAAAAGCCTTCCAAAGCTGAACCTGAGTGGTGGGATGTTATTAGACATCTGTGTTAGTCATGGTATGTCCATAACGAACACTATGTTTGAACACAAGGTTGCTTGTAAGTGTACCTATATAAGGTTATAAGGTTGCTTATAAGGCTAAGGCTTTGACTGTTGCAGAAGCTAAATCTAGAGTATAGGAAGAGGATGGAAAGGAGTGTTGCCTCCATGACATTCTGGAACCTAACAGCTCAGGAGAGGAAGCACTGTATAAGCTATGGTCAACAAGAATATTAAAACTCTGATCTCAACTGCAGGTATTGTCTTGTATTGGATAGAGCACTTTGAGGAACTCCTAATCCCAAGAGACATGCCTCCTATGCATCAGGTATAGGGCCAGAGTCACTTGGCCAAAGTCACTGAGGAGGTTGAAAATCTCCACAGTGGCATGGAATGGGAGACATTTTCCCAGAATTAGTGACAGCCCTCAATATTGGGGGCCTGTCTTCACATACATGCCTCTAATATCTCATAGACATAGGTAACGGTGGTTTTGGACTGGCAAACTGGGGTCTTGGTTCCCATTTCTAAAAAATGGGGACCAGAGAGTGTGTGTCAATTATTGCTGCATTACACTTCTCCCTGGGAAAATCTGTGTCAAGATTCTGGAAAGGTGAATCTGTTGACAATGACTTTTGGCCTTCACAACAAGGTTGCGGTTTTCTGGTCAGCAAAAGAGTGGGAGAGCATGGACAACAGCGCTTTATCCAGAGCTCTGCAATATCTTTCACATTGCTGGAAAGAATGACTTGGCAACATGACAGATTACCTCAAGGCCCTGTTCTTCAACTCAGTTCTGAAATTCCGTTGATAAACTGGCCCTTACCTTCCAGAAAAACAGCAGAGCTGGGTCACTGGATGCACCGTGTGCTTGAGTTTGTGTGTGTGTGTGTGTGTGTGTGAAGGTGTTTATGCTTGTTATTCACTGTCTACAAAGATGAACATGTGAACATGAAAGAGACATGTGTATGTCTTTGTGTTTGACATTCAACTATATAACCTTGTTACCAGGTCCAGGTGTACTGTTGGCCATTTGGAGTAAAGGAAACCCATCAAGACCAAAATCTGTTAGCGACATCTGTTGCTCTAAAAACCTCTTGTTTTGCAGACATCAAATTCAGAACGGTTGAGTAGTTATCAACTATTGGAATGGTCTTTGGCACGACAGCATTTAATGCTGTGTATTCAACAGTGAGGCAAAAAATATTTTCCATTGACTTTGTGGATTTGCCAAAGAGGGAAAGATGTTCTTGAAGTACAAAGTTGAACAATTCCTTATCAGGCCAAATTCTGAACAATTTCCAGGGCAGCTTTTGCTGCCTCATGCCACAGAGGATGTTACATTACTGCCTTTTTAATTTGACATGAAACTGAAAGCAGCTCAATTTTACAGAGGCCTATGCCATATTTCGAAGTTCCTATTTGGGGAAGTATGTGTAAAAAGCAGAAGTAGCCCCTCATCTCATTCTTCTTCATGGTCGATAGAGGTGCAGTCCCACAACAGAAACCCTCTCCGCATTCAAGAAATCCTTGAAGACCCAGCTGTTCCGAGAGTATCACTTGCACTGAAAGTCTTTCTTTAATACACTTATTACTTCCTGGCATATTGCACTCAATGTAAGGTAATTTGTATAAATTGTGCTGTAGTTTGAATGCTAGATCCTTTTTTGTAAGTTGCTTTGGATAAAAGAGTCTGCCAAATGCATAAATGTAAATGTAAGAGATGATAGTCTGTGCTGCTAGCTAATTTGCTTGCTGAAGTGGAGCCCAGGCAAACTCGGCTGAATTTAACTCAAATTAACGCTTACCTCTCATCCAAATCTATTAACTTCCTCTTTCCTTTCAGATCTGAATACTGCTTTAAATAATAATTTTGATTAACCTCACATCCTTTTGTTTAGGGTTGGAACCAGCTAAAGAACCCGAATCCCGCATTTTGAGGAGTAAAGCACACCTTATCTTTTCAGTTTTATAACTTGCATTGGTGTGATCCACATATTCTACCATTTATAAAAAATAGCACTCTCATCACAGTGTGGTGAAGCCTCTGTGAGAAATCCTGTGTGAAAAACAGCTTAAAAATATGTGGTCCTTCAAAATGCATGTTTTATTCTGCTATTATAACTCACTTTTTTTGCTCAAACACATTTGTTTTGAGTCAGTCTGGGGTCCACCCTGTCTATTTCTGGGCAGGAAAAAAAAACGAGCCATTAAACAAAGAACATGCAACTTTTAAAAAAAAAATTATGAGGTTTCAGATCAAATAATATTGGATTAGATCACCAGATAACTAAAAAGCTTAAATAATTTTTCATTGTGTGTATTCTACATAAACAAGTATTTATTTCATCAACAAAATGCCCAAAAGCTGGGCCTGCTGTGACTGTTTGAGTTTTATCAGTCATAGATCCTAGAGCTGAAAATCTCAAGAAAAATAAGTGCAGCTGATGCTACTCATTTATTTTGTCACAGTAACATGCAGTGTAATAAATTATCATCAAAAATGCTCCTATGTTCAACTAACAGACACCCTAGACTAACAATTTCTTCAAAGATATCTTATATTAGAATATGTTTTTAAGGCTTTTTACTTAGAAATATGTAAAAAAAAAAAAAAAAAAAAAAAAAACGGCGCTTGGTCAAAACATTGCTGATTTCAAGAAAATATCAAATATCTGTTAGCATTTTAACTTCTAATAATTACATATTTGAGCAGCCTAGGGTCTTTACAAAAGAACACAACACATTGAATATGGCTATGTCACATAATTACTGTTTAAATGTAACTGAAAGAGGCACTGACTAAAAAACAGAAGTTTTGGTACCTCATTTATGTTTAAAATGATGGCATACTTCCAGAAATTCTGTTAGAATTTAAACATTTAATTTTGATAAAATAATTTGTTTCCATTACTTGATTTTGGCACGGTGGTGCAGCAGGTAGTGTTGCAGTCATACAGCTCCAGGGACCTGGAGGTTGTGGGTTTGATTCCCGCTCCGGGTGACTGTCTGTGAGGAGTTGGTGTGTTCTGCGCGGGTTTCCTCCAGGTGCTCTGGTTTCCTCCCGCAATCCAAAAACATATGTTGGTGGGTGGATTGGCGACTCAAAAGTGTCCATGAGTGTGTGTGTTGCCCTGTGAAGGACTGGCGCCCCCTCCAGGGTGTATTCCCGCCTTGCGCCCAATGATTCCAGGTAGGCTCTGGACCCACCGCGACCCTGAACTGGATAAACGGCTACAGACAATGAATGAATGAATGTTGTAAACTTAGTAAAGTTAGAAAGGATATTCATTGGCAGTAAAATTTGACATGCCTCTAGCCCAGTTCTTGGATGCTATACATTTATTTTCTAATTTTGTAATCTTTCATTTGATATGTTGATTTGCTTTGTGGAAGCACATAATTACTTGTTATACTTTTCCAACTTTTTGTAAGTTTCACCAAAATAATTTTAGCCTATCCAATCACAATGTATTTGTGTTATTCCTGTACTGTCCTGATGTACTGAATCTTCTGTGTCTACTATATAAGTGTTTTTGTTTGTTTGCTTGTTTGTTTTGTTTTGTTTGTATTTCTGGCAGACTGGCATCTTATTTCCAGACATTAAACATGTCAAGTCATGTTTCGAACAGTCATTCTTCATTGTGTCAGCATGGTTTATGGTCAAGCCTGAGGCTAAGACCTTTTGGTTCCTCATCTATGTTTAAAACAGCCATTCTTATAATATAATGAATCACATGGCCTAGTATGACATCCATAGCTATCTACATCACTGTTATGTATATCTATGGTTACCCTATTGTTATCTCTGAAATCTGCACGTTTATGGAAGTTAATCTCTTCATGGGTTGGTTTGTAACTCACTTGCTGATGTTTATCAGGGTGAAAATTCTCCACAAGGGGGTGCTACTAGCAGTTACTTTATTTTGAAAACCTGTAAGCAATAGAACAATCAAACTGTGTTATCATGATGCTATATATCAGCCTGGTTTAGATATTACTGATGGTAACACACCCTCTGTTCTCTTGTTTTACTATTATATATAATTGCTATTGCTGCTGGCTGCTTTATTTTTGGTGTAGGATGATGAATGTTTGCACTTGTATTTTTTTGAGAGATTTAAATGATTTGTCTTGTTCTTAGGTCCACTTCATGGCCGAACTTCTCGGTCAGATGGAGACTCTTCTGCAGTCCAGAGAGTCAGGAGAGATCAGCAGGAGTCCAGCAGACGCTTACAGAACAAGCCCGGCCAAGATGTGTCCACAGGCCTGGACATAGATACATTGCCGGACAATATGACCAGAGTGATGGTGGGTAATAATTTTCTCTTTTCTTCTCCTTTTTCTTTTCTGTTCTTCTCTTCCCTTGAATACTTTTTTCTTTTGAAATGTTTCCCCCCCTCTGTTTTTCATTTCCTTATTTCCGTTTTTCACTTTTTTTTCTATTATTTTGTGTTCTATTATTTTTCATGTTTCCTTTTTTGCTTTTTTTTCTCTTTTCTATGCTCGGCTGTTCCCCTTTCTGTTTTCACTTCCTTTTTCACTCTCACATTAGTCATCCCCGATTTTGCTGCTGTATTTACATGAGCCACTTGCTGTAATCCACTCAGTTCTGTTTTTCATAACATTCATTCATAACATGATTCTTCCACATGTGTTTACCATTAAAGTCCCCTGAAATGCAGTCTTGTTCTTCTAGCAGTCATTCACCTTCGAACGTTTCAATTTAGACTTTATCTGACCTATCTTCATGGTGTATGTTTACAATTTGCATTAATGAAGTGTAGAAAACCACTTGATGTTCGGTAGGGTTGTTCAAAAAAAGTTATTTAGGAATTATTATTTTATGCAATGGAATGATGAAATTCTGCAGATGAAAGAGCGGGTCCTAAACATTCTTTAAATATCCCAGTGGGAGGATGAAGACATCTTACAGCAACCTTCAATGTGTGGTTTTTTTTTTAAGTCTTCCTCTGTATTTTTTTCTCTCTCTAACAACCACCTAAGGATAATTTCCATAAATTGTGATATGCTTCCTGCTCCTCAAAACATATTCAAACCAGATTAACCACTAGCTGTGCCAATACATGTTTTTTTTAAAGCATCAAGTGTGATTGTGATTGTGTGTATATTTTTTGCCTGTGTGTGTGTATACATGTGTTTTTGTATATTTTTAGAAGAGGAATTTCGTGACTGTTATACAGAGCCTGTCCAGACTTCCCTAGGGCCCTAAGCAAAATTCTGATAATCAAAACATTGATTAGACGGCAGTCATTAACGCTAAATCTTTACTGGGGATATAACTAGGCTACAACTAAACTTGAGAGACTGGATAACCATTGCCTTGTTTTAAAATGATACAGGATTTAAAGATGCAGATGTATAATTTAATGTGGAATAACTATAACAGTAAGAAACCAAGTTGTAGCACTTTAATTTAACTCCACTATTTAATGTGAAACAGAAAAAATCAAATAAGCAGCTGGTGAACAAGAAGCCAACACCAATTCTATAACAGCTGCAGCATTTTAGGTGAAAATAGAAGAAAAACCAGCTTGCAGTTTGTGTCAAATTAAATAGTGCAGCAGTTTCAACCAGGCACCTGTAACTACTTCACTGTTTAAGGTGTAACAAAAACATAAAATAAGCCAGTATTAGTGTGAGTGTGTAAATATAGAGGGAGCATTTAAGGTGGAAATGAATTTGGAGAACTCAGTTTACCAGTTGGAAGTAACTACTACTAGTAAGAAATTTTCAGAGTGAACTGGTGTATTTGGGGGAGTTTAAAGGGGCATCAGATACTATAAAACTAAGATTATGAGTTCACTTTTTTACTTTTCTGCTTTAAAGTTTGATTCATGCAGGTTTACTGTAATGCTGCAAAACTACGCTGCTGAAAGTGGTGAAGTAGCCTAAAATCTTCTGATTGGACGGTCCGACTGTAGAGCTACCGTTATTGGTCGATAACCTTCTCTGTAAACATTAAATTGGTCAGTCTGCACATCATAAGTCCGTGTTTACGTCAGGCAAAGCTCATGTACCCACCCTCATCCCGAGCAGCTATGCCGAAATGTAAATGTAAGTTCCCGGATGAATTAAAAAAGAACCTCCCATGTTTTGTGTAGCAAATAAAGGTGTAAAGGACCTAAAAGCACACATAGGTTCAGCTAACAATGCATACAATGGCAGCGAGGGGCGAGAGCTCATCACCCCCACCGAGACGTGTCCTCTTTTTCACCATCTCAGATCTGGTCACCCTATACAGGTTACTAGACTATTATTTATTTATTTACGATTCAACCTCGAGAAGAACAGTCACCAATTTACCTGTCTGCTGTTCCCGCTGCTCAGTCCCGTGGTGTATTTTTATTCAAATGCTGAAAGATAGTTTCGTTTAATCCTTGGGTGAAACACTAATTTGGCGCGAGAGGGAGACGAGCTGGGGGAATACGTTTATTTGCGGGGCCCTACGCAGAATGCGTAATGAGCGTATTAGACGGTCCGGCTCTGCTGTAGGAAATATATATATATAATATATATATAATACATATATTGACACTGTAAAATTATTTCCCCCAAAGCTTTGCTTTTGGCTACTGAGTGTAATATTAGGTTTTGAAATGTGAGTGTAAGAGTAATAATCAGCGTATAAGAAATCCTTTCATACATATATGAAATCACAGTAGGATTTTTCACAAAAAATCCCACCACTACCAGACATTAGACTATGCTTAGTGAACTTTCTTGAATTGGAACACAGTGAAACAGTTACACCTACGCTTTATCTACACTCATTGTCCATTTGATCATCTCCACAGACCATACAGGGACACTTTGTAGTTCTACAATTACATATTACAGTCCTGTTGTTTCACTGCATATTTTCTTATTCATTTCACCCAGTTCTTCAAAGGTCAGGACCCTTACAGGACCAGGTATGATTTGAGTGGTGGATCATTCTCAGCGCTGCAGTGGCATTGATGTGGTGGTATTGTGTTATAGTGTTTTGCCCTGGTACAAGTGGATCGCACACAGCAGTGCTGCTCAAGTTTTTAAACACTCCACTTTTAAACAGTGTCCACTGTGTTAGACATATCTACCTCATTGGTCCACCTTGTAGATGTAGAGTCAGAGAGAGTAGCTCATCTGTTGAGCAGTTTGTGAAGATCGTCATCTAGTCCATCATCAGTTGTCACAGGACGCAGCCCAGAAGACACCTTTGGCTAGATATTCTTGGTTGGTGGACTATTCTCAGTTCAGCAGAGACACTGAAGGCTTTGAAAACTCTAGCAGCACAGCTGTGTCTGATCCAGTCATACAGTCTGTAATTGTAGAACTACAATGTGCTCCTATATATAATCGGTGGAGCTGATAAAATGGAAAAGTAAAGGTAGATACAACGTAGGTGTTCCTAATCCAGTGATCAATGAGTGTATAACAGTCCTTGGACAAGAATAACAATGCATCTTTAAATCTGTGATTATATCTGCCTTCCAAACTGTAAATGTATATATTTTTTAATTATCAGGTTTTAGAAAGACCCCACGTTGTTGACATTATGTTCAAATAAATTTGAGTGTTTTTGCATATAAAGCTTTTATTTAGATAATCGTCTCACAAGCAACCCAGCAATTATAATAGCTGAGATGCCTTATGGGTGCCTTTGGGGCTTTGTTTTGGAGTTCTCTGGGTAGACTTTAAACTCTTAGTGGGCATTCTTGGCCTCAAGCAACATCCCAGTTCCGGAGAGAGAGAGAGAGAGAGAGTGCTGCAGGGAGAGGAGAGCAGAGAATGGCACCTCTTCTGGAGCTAGCTGGAGCTGGAGGCTTCCCCCAGAAACACAGGCGTTTATCACAGAATCTGGGTCGCAGCCGTTTATATGGAGCACTGCTGCAGTGTGTGTGTGTGTGTGTGTGTGTGTGTGTGTGTGTGTGTGAGTGTGTGAGAGAGAGAGAGAGAGAGAGAGACTGCTTTTAACTGCTCTACTTTCTACTCCTCCCCATACCTCTCTAACACAGTGCCTTCATCCTTTCTTGTCAACTTCAACCAGAAAATGCATTTATAATAGCAAAGATGTGGAAAGCAAGCACATTGTTACTCGTACGCGCGCGCACACACACACACACACACATTCACTCACTCTTGCAATGATACCATGAGATATCCCAGGTTACCCATTTGTCTCTCTGTATCTGTACTTCGTCAGACGCTGAAATTCCCTCTCCCAGCATTCCCTGGCTTGTCTGTAGTGACCTCCCTGCATATTCTTGATGTAAACTGTTTGTCGTGTCACTGCAAAGAATTGAAAATAGTCATGACTTACAGCTTCCTTAATCCCACTGCACAATTCACCCTGTTGCATTATGTGCGAGTATTAAATTGAAAGCACATGGGTTCAAGCTTGTTCCAGGCAGATTAATGAATAAATTTAGTTAATGTTTTGAGTGATGTGATGTTATCTGGGTCTGGTGCTTTCCATCTTCTCTCGCTCTTCCCTGCCTCATGTGTCTCTGATCAGTCTGTCTCTCCTGCCTCTCATAAGGCCAGATGTACTCAGGCTCTTGGTCCAGTTTCAGGTGCAAATAAGATATGTTCTGCCTCAAAACAAATGTATGAAACTGGCACGAGACCCAAAGGAGTCACTGGGGATCGCTGAAGCAGTTCTGAGTTGATATAATGTTTTTCTGTTGAAATAGTGTTATTCTTTTCAGGCACATGGCTGAGGCCTGTGTCTCAGTCTAGCCTCCAAAACAACATGCCATTGAAACAGTATTACAGATTTACACCTAGTCAGTGTGATTAGGTATAGTTTCAACTTTGTATTGAACTTAGCTGAACATGACTGGAGGGTGGCATGGTGGTGCAGCAGGTAGTGTCGCAGTCACACAGCTCCAGGGATCTGGAGGTTGTGGGTTCAAGTCCTGCTCCGTGGGTTTCTTCAGGGAGCTCCAGTTTCCTCCCACAGTCCAAAAACATAATTTGGTAGTTGGGTTGGCGACTCAAAAAAAGGGTCTGTGAGTGTACCTGTGTGTGTTGCCCTGTGAAGGACTGGCGCCCCCTCCTGGGTGTGTTCCTGCCTTGCGTCCAATAATTCCAAGTAGGCTCTGGACCCACCACAACCCTGAACTGGATAAATGGTTACAGATAAAGAATAAACATGACTGAAATGCATATGTTTGAGTAAACAAAAAAGACATAATGCTGAGCAGTGATAAAATTCAGTGTCTCAAAATTTGATATTTCACAGCACCATTGTCCCAAATAAAATTTTTATTTTGCATTAAAATTATCTAGGGTGGTGCTTTATGTCGGTGCCACACAGCTTCTGGACCTCAGGGTCCTGTGTTCAGTTTTTGCTACGGTTTACTGCCTCTGAGGAGTTTTGGTGTGTTCTTCATATTCTGTGTGGTTTGTCTATGGGTGCTCTGGTTTCCTGCTACAGTCAAAAAAAAAAAAAAAAAAACAGATGCTGGTAGGTGGATTGGCTGTGGAATTGGCAACTGGTGTGAGTGACTGAGTAAGTGTGTGTGATGCCCTGGGATCTACTGGCACCCTGTTCAGTGTATGTTCCTGCCATGTGTCCAGTAATTCCGAGTAGGCAACACTACTCTGACACCAATATCTATTTCTTGATGCATATATGTCATCCAGCTGAAATGCTGCTTATAAATCACATTTAGACTCGTAAACCACATATGTACATACAAAAGCAGAATGTGTCCTATTTGTACCTGAAACCTATTCATTATACTCTCTCTCTCTCTCTCTCTCTCTCTCTCTCTCTCTCTCTCTCTCTCTCTCTCTCTTTCTCTCTCTTTCACAAAGAAGGACTCTCAGAGGTATTATTCATGGAGTAGCTTTGGTCCAGGCGACAGACAGACTGCGCAGCTCTGGGTGGACCTGAACTCAGTCCAGCAGGGTCAAGTGCGGGTGCATGGCATTCTGTCCAACACACACCGACAGGCAGCGGTAAGGCACATGCCCACACAACAGTATTTTTACATGCAGGGCAACAGCACGATTATGAACGCTGGCAGACATTTTGTTTTACTTTATAATTATGTACTCACTGGCCATTTTCAAATCCATATTTTATGTTTTTCACATTTCCGTCACTCACATCTTCTCTTTCTCTCTCTCACACTTGCTGTCTTTCTAACCCGCTTCAGCGAGTGGCTCTGTCCTTTGACTTCCCCTTCTATGGACACCAAGTGAGGCAAATCACCATAGCAACTGGAGGTACTACACACATACACACATACAGTTAACCTATAGTTCCTCTAGATCAGGTCAGGATTGAGCAGGTCAGTGTGTTATGATATGTCCCAGGAATATTGTTCTTCTTAACCCCTTAACTCCTCCAGGACTGACCTATAAATACACAAAAATACCAGGTAATATTTGTTTGGACAAACTTTATTGAATCATGTTTCAAGGGTGGCACGGTGGTGCGGCAGTTAGTGTCGCAGTCACACAGCTCCAGCGACCTGGAGGTTGTGGGTTCAAGTCCCGCTCCGGGTGACTGTCTGTGAGGAGTTTGGTGTGTTCTCCCAGTGTCCGCGTGGGTTTCCTCCGGGTGCTCCGGTTAACTCCCACGGTCCAAAAACACATTGGTACTCAAAAGTGTCAGTAGGTATGAGCGTGTGCATGAGTGAATGTATTCATGTGTGTTGCCCTGTGAAGGACTGGAGCCCCCTCCAGGGTGTGTTCCTGCCTTGCCCCCAGTGATTCTGGACCCACCGTGACCCTGAACTGGATAAGCCGTTACAGATAATGAGTGAATGAATGTTTAACCAAATGTGAAATTGTAGCACACTTGCTACATATTGTAGTGCCTTGTTGAGCATAAAAAAACTCTGCTAATGGGTTGGATTATTTTGTTGAAATTAATTAAATAATGGTTAGTTTAATTTCACAATATAAAAAAAACTGACTGATTTATCAGAGAATTCTGACATTGTTAGGAATTTGTAAAATGAATGTGAATCAACCATGGTTTAAAATAAATTCATGTAATTACGCACAGAACATGGATTATCAGGTGTTTTCTATAATAACTACTGAATGGGCATTTTATTTTCATATTTGTTACTGAATAATACATTGGCATTTTAAGGGCTCCAAGTGGATATTCTGTAGACCATTTTTTCTGTGTATGGATGGGTCAGTTTCTTTTGTCTTTGATGGGCTATACTTTACCTAAAAACTTTATAATGATTTCTTCATATTGGCTGCTTCTTAAATTAGCTTGAGAAAAATGGAGCGATAATGAAGAAGGCTTTATTAATTAAAGATTCACTCTTGCATATCTTTCACTGAGGGGGGAAAAGTGACCATGAATCCGTCTGTGGCCGATGCATCCCAGATCCACAGTCTGCTGCACTAATTAATTTTCATAATTATTTTCATGTCTTTGAGAGGAAATGGATTTATACCACAGTGGAATATAGTACAATGATCTTTAATACTTTAGATAATATTGTACATGCCAAAAAAAAACCTGTCTGCTTTGTTCTTTAGGTTTCTTTGACTCGAGTCAGTTATTTTTAACTCCTGACCTTTCACAGGGTTCATCTTTACTGGTGAGGTTACACACCGTATGCTGACAGCCACACAATACATAGCTCCACTCATGGCCAATTTTGACCCAAGCTTCTCCAAGAACTCCACTGTGCGTTACCTGGACAATGGTGAGTCAGGTTAAAAAGAGAACATTTAATATATTTACAGTTGTGAAAACAACAGAAAAGCTGTACAAAACATATTTTTGTTTCAATTATACACCTGATATATTCTGTGGGAGCTGATCTTAGAGTGTGTGGTACTAGGGTTAATGAGGTCAGATTTTTGATCCTTGTGCTCCCAGAGCGTGATCGGTGTTCACATTCACGGCAGTACGTCACATTTCTCAGTCAGGGTTGTACCTTATCTCCACTCCTGGTCTTGATAGTAATAGACAGGGTGGTGTAGTGTGAGACTGTCCTGTGAGACAGGGCACAGACGCATACCTTGCAAAAGTCATTTTATTGCCACATAACCAAAATCGTGGGGTAAAACAGAGAGACGTGAAAAATTAAAGTTCTCAGCCAGTAGCAGGGGAATTAGCTGGGAGAGTGGAGCTATTCACAAATCCTTGAGCCAGGTGGGCATCCTTGTGGGCCTGGGTGGCTGCTGGTCACTCATGGAAACCTGGTGGAGAGAACTAAGGACATCCATGCAGTCTCCCTGTCTGTGTAAGGTGGAAAGCCTCACAATTTTGAGTCGTTTGAGACTGCTTGGGAGAAGACTAGAAGGGTTAGAGTAGAAGAGTCTTCTTGCCTTTTAGAGCTCTCTCTCTCTCTCTTCTCTCTGGTCATTATTTTGCATCCCACCTCAGATAATTGGGGAAAAGATGTGTCTTGTTTCCTAGCTCCACCCTTCTATGCCTCATGGTGTGTCAGCTCCTGGCTAAGGTGCTGAAGGAGGCTGTTCCCATGTTCTTTGGTATGCGGTTGTAAATGCTTGGACAGATTGGACTTCCAGGTTGGGCTGTGGCATATGCACACCCAGAGACAATCACATGATGGTAAAATATTGACACAAGAAAACAATGTGCAAATGTTTTTTGTAACATATATATACAATTTATAATTGCTCTACAGAAACAAAAATCAATTGCTGACAAAGTTCACTTGAGCACACACAGTTTGTATGACTAAAGAAAAGCAGTAAAGAAATGTAGAAAAGTTGTACAAGTTCTGCAAATGGAGCAGGTTAAAAATGACCCTAATGGAGAGGTGTCCAGCTCTTTTGGAGGCCCTAATTCTCAAGTTTTTTTTGAGAACTTAGGATTCCACTCAACTAAAATAAACTTGTCAATATATAAATTACTGCAGCTGAAAAAAATGTATTCTGTATTATTAACTGACTAAGAAAATAAAATAAAAAGCAGCACATGAGAATAAGATCGTAAATATAAAGACTTCCCAGAATAGAAGAAGCTGTTACTGCAGCAAAATCAATATTTTTGGTTTGTGGAAAAAACGTTGGATGAGCACATCTCATATATTTTTAGCACAGGAGACAAAAATGGTTTGCTATTTGAAAAATTCTCAGAGTAGTATAACCTGTTGTAGTACACCTGATTGTATTTCACAAGTGCTTATAAACAGTGTGAATTTAACAAGTTACTAAAAGCCTTGACTTAACCTTTAACCCCTGGTCTTCTAGGTAAAGTGTTTGTGGTACAGTGGGACAAGGTGCGGCTTCAGGGCAGGGAGGTAGAGGGATCCTTCACCTTCCAAACTGTTCTTCATCGAAACGGCACCATAGTTTTTGGCTACAGAGATGTAAGTCCATCCACTAGTACACTGATTCTGGTCAGCTCAAGAAAAATGATCCATGAAATGAATAGAGCCAAGAAATATAAGAAAACCTAAGAAAAACTCTTGGCTAAAGCATATCGGGGCTCCGGGCCAGAAATTCGGATATGCTGGAGCTGGGACATTCCAGGTTTATTCCCAGAAGCAGCAACAAGCCCTCCCTCTCAACCTGTCCATTTTTTGTGATGAAGTTCTAATCATTTTTAACATGAACAATAACAACACAGTGGTGAAATTGGCAAATATAAGGTACAGTATCAGTGTGAAGTACTCAAGAAACATGTCGAGTTTAGATTTGTCCTAATCATTTGATCAGGAGAGAAAGAAGGTAGGAAGACATCTTACACTGGTGAGCTTCTCCCCCATAATTACCCCACACAAATTAAGCTACCTTCTAGTTACTGTTTGTGAACTTGGGCCCTGTAATCAATATTTGCAGTTCATTGAATTGTTTTCTCATTAATAAATTGTAAGCAAACGTTTATGATAAACTGATCATGCATAACATTAAAATGACACATTGTTTCAACACCTATTCTTCATTCTTTGTAGTTCTAAAATTTCAGGCTGTATTTAATCTCTGCAGTCTTTTGGTGCCTCCATTTCACCCTGATCTTCAGTGGTTAAGACGTCTACAGGACCACCAGAGATGGCGTTATTTGCATGGTGGCTCATTGCCTGTAGATGTGCTGCATTCCTGAAAGTGTATCAGACACAGCAGTGCTGCTGGAGTTTTTAAAACATCATTGTCACTGCTGGACTGACAACAGTCCACCAACTAAAGTGGCAGTGTCTTCTGGGCCGCTTAGAGTGATCATTCTTGAAGGAATAGGAAATGATTAACATAAACTGTAGTAGCAACAAATGAGCTACTGTCTCTGAATTTGCATCTAAAAATGGACCAACAAGGTGTGTTTTTAATATAGTGGCCAGTTAGTGGGCACAATCGTCAGTATCTCTAGCAGCACCCTACCTTTTTACCAAATTACCAACACAACAAAAACAACAACACCATGTCAGTGTTACTACCGTACAGAGAATCTGTTCTGTTGAGGTTCTGTATCAATAAAATGCAAAAATTGAACACAAATTAGAATTTTCTTAATATAGCACAATGTGAAAAGCTAGTTAGCAGATGGGAGAGGAAAGAGACCTGGAAAAGATAGAGTTATTACTGTTAGATGATATAGTACAACTTCAGTAGGTGCTATAGTTCCATCTATGCTAAAACTCTGCAGATTTGGATTAAATCTTTTTACATTAACGTCCATTGAAATGTAAGGGTTTTAGTCCCCTTCTCCTATAAGGTTACTATTTTGGAGATAAGCCTTTCTTTAGACAGCAAAGGTATAATTCATGAATTGACTGGAGTAGAGTCACTGGACAGTTGTGGCCTGAAAGTAACCAAGTTTGACAGCCCTGCTTTTAAATATGCTAATGATATTTGTAAACTTATCATTTTACAGTTGAGAAAACATTATTTCAAGTTGCATAAATACTTTTGAACAATATTTGGCCATTTTCCATTAATTCAAGTTGCTTTTTGGAAGTTGGTAAGCTGGAATATTTTGTCCATTTCCAAAGAATCATACTCTGTGTATGTAAATACCATTCCAAAATCAACTG
The DNA here is from genome assembly GCF_029633855.1 of Hoplias malabaricus. Taxonomy (NCBI): domain Eukaryota; kingdom Metazoa; phylum Chordata; class Actinopteri; order Characiformes; family Erythrinidae; genus Hoplias; species Hoplias malabaricus. The sequence continues at coordinate 20,051,360 of NC_089802.1, forward strand.
AAAAATAATCAACTCTCAGTAAGGACAAATCAGTCTGTATAGTGTTGCAGACTGTGGCTACTAAAAATTTACTGCTTATATAACTATATAAGAAATGATAACTTTCAAGAGAAAGGTTGCAGGTTTGCACAGGGTATGTAACTACTGACATAGGATGACATAGTATAGATATTCTAAATGTAGTAATTTATTTCACATTTTTACTATTATGTATTTACTATCAATAGCACCATAATAGTGAGAAAATGGGGATGTATATTTATCATAGCATAGTAACAAAGATGGTCTGGGCTGGAAACAAGTCTCCTTGAGCAAAGCACTTACCCTTTGTTGCTCCAGGGCCTCGACATGATATCACTTTGAAAAAACAGAAGAGCTGCTCAATGACGTCTGCCATGCATGCAGTAAACAAGTTAATTAAATGACCAACACTTCAGTTACTCAGCCAAAGTTATTTCAAAGGCTGTAACACAGATATAAGGCTCATGCAGATCCTCTTTACAGTCACTGTCTTCTTTCATTAGGTGCCTTTACCTGTGGAGAAAATCAATTCCACCGAGCACCCAGTGAAGGTGGGGCTTTCTGATGCGTTCATGGCCCTACTCTCTTCTTCACAATCAGCAGGTTTGTTCCTTCTTAAAGTTACTTTTTAGCATCTTTCCAAAAGCCTCAGTTCTCATGGGATCAGATCTCATGGGATGAGAAATGGCTAACATAGCTTCATTCTTCATCCAGCAGATGGTAGAAGGAGGACAATCTATGAGTATCATCGTGTTGAAGTGGACACTTCGAAGATTGTAAACCACTCTGCTTTTGAGTTCACTCCATTACCTAGTGAGTGTTTGGTGCAATGTCAATATTATATTTCACACATCTACAGGGATGGATTTGTTTTAATGATATTTTCCCTTTTCCTTCCATGTTGATTCACCCAGCCTGTCTCCAGCACACCAGTTGTGACCAGTGCCTGCACTCAAACCTCACATCAGGGTGTGGCTGGTGCAATGTCCTGCAGAGGTAGAAACAATGCATGACTTTGTGATTGCTGTTATTTGCACAAATAGCGGTGAAATGCCTTTCACCTGTTTGCTTTTTGATGTTCAGGTGTTCCGATGGGATAGACAGACACAGACAAGAATGGCTCGAGTACAGCTGCTCAGAGGAGGTATAATGATTAAGTAATATTTGGAAATCTAGATTTTTGAATGTTCAGACTTTACACTAATTTTTGCTTGGTTTTCTTATTTATTAAGGTAGATTTGTATCTAATTTACTCAAAATGATCTCTTTAGCCAGTTTTGATGCACATGCATAAGAAATTGAAAAGGCAGCTGAGGTGTGTTTCGGTAGTTCCATTTGGAGGGCTCAGTTGTAAATCAGTGGTTTTAAGATCTGAAGAATGGTAGAGAAGTAGGTTGCATGTAAGTTAATAGCAGATAAATGAAATACTGATAGATTACATGTGATACATTGTGGTTTTTCTTTTTCAAAATTCTCACACTGAAAAATTGGTAACTTGAAATTATTGGTCATTTACTGTGAAAATGATACCAATTAAATGGTGATTTTCTATTTGTTGGAGGCTATTTGAATTTTTGTATATTCTATCTTTGGTCAGAAAAAGAAAGGGTTAACTATTTTTTTAAGATACAAGGAGCTAAGCATAAGTCACTTTAGGATGTCTTAACAATTCAGCATGGTTTTAGGGAAATGTTTGCTTGCAGTTTCATGCTAGTTGAATGCTAATCTGAACCAAGGGGCTAAATAGCAGTTTACTGTTTTATCATGTTGACTGTAGCTTAATGAAGAGGTGAGGTAAATGTTAGCCTATATGTTTATGTATATGTAGTCTATATGTAGCCTAGGACCCATAAATACTTGGAAAATGTCTGTCTTACATGATCCTTCTCCTGTGTGGTTAGGCAAAAGAGGGCACATGTGAAGATTATGCTCAGGGAGGTGCAGACAGCACCATTAGCCCATATAGCTCCTCTGCTCCCCCAGCCACACCCTCTCCTGCAGCAAGGCCAGGAAGCCCAGTAACCGAGGGTGAGTGACCTCACCTTTACACATTTACTTCTCACAAACAGTACAGTCCAACAGGGGTCAAATATATACCCTATATTTCCAAAAGTATTTGCTTGTCTGCCGTCAAACATATAAATTTGAGTGATATCATATCCATAGGGTTTAATACAATGCTGGCCGACCCTTTGCAGCTACAACAGTTTCAAGTCTTCTGAGAAGGCGTTCCAACAAGGTTTAGGAGTGTGTATATGAGAATTTATCACCATTCTTCTAGAAGCACATTTGTGCAATCAGACACTGATGTTGGACAGAAAGGCCTGACCTGACAGAACATCCCAAAGTCAGGACTCTGTGCAAGCCAGTCAAGTTCTTCCACACAAAACTCGCTTAGCTATGACTTTTGCTTTGTGCACTGGTGAGAATATCAATATACAGTACTGTGCAAAATTTTTAGGCACTAGAGATTATGAGATTTAAAAAGCCATTTATCTGAGCGGTAAGTGTTTACTTGCTAAAATAACAAAAAACAAACAACAAATAATGCCCAACATTAGAATAAAACCAGATAACATTATTCCAGTGAGTGTGATATTCTTTGTGTGAATGTGTTGGTTTAACTTTTTCCAAACCTCTCCTCGTGGCAGTCCGTAATATTTGAGGTTATCAGTCAATACCTAGTTTTACCGATTAAGAAATAATTATCTGAAATAATGTGTGCTAATGATTTAACAAATTCATACAATCAAGGACAATCTGAACAAAACATTGTTCTTCAAACTCACTTTTACCTACTACTTTATAGAAAAATAAATCTTATTTCTCATTTGTTTTTTATTATTTATTTTTTTTGTATTTACTGTGATTTTATATAACTTTATACAAGCACCACGCTCACAGAGAAGGCATTAGTTTAAATATATATAATTATCTTAGGTGCCTAAGACTTCTGCACAGTACTGTATATCGCAATGTAAAATATTTCAATAACAATAAACACATTTTCAATATTTCAGTATGCATTATTTACAGCATCTGTCGCTGACTGCCATTCAATACAGAGCGCTGCCCAATTCACTGCTCTCAAATTTAAAGTTAGTTTAAAAATATTAATATTGACGAAGGTAACACGTTTGTGTTTGAAGGTGATGTCATGTTTCTTGTTTGTTCTGGGCAGTTTTTCTGTGGCTTTTATGTTGTTTCTATCAATATTGAAATTATCACCATCCCCAAACTGTTCCCACAAAGTTGTGAGCATGAAATTGTCCAAAATCTCTTGGTATGCTGAAGCATTAAGAGTTCCTTTCACTGGAACTAAGGGGCCGAGCCCATCTCCTGAAAAACAACCCAACACCATAATCACACCTCTATAAAACTTTACACTTGGCACAATGTAGTCAGACAAGTACCGTTCTCCTGACTACTGCCAAACTCAAACTCGTCCATCGGCCTGCCAGACTGAGAAGCATGCCAGACTGCTTACCATGTGCTTCAGCATCCGTTGACCCTGCTCTGTCATTATACACGACCTACCACTTAGTGGCTAAGTTGCTGCTGTTCCCAATTGTTTACACTTTGTTTTAATACAAATTCCACTGACTGTGGAAAATTTAGTAGCGAATATACATTCACAAATATAGCTTGCTTGTAGAAGCAGTCTGCATGTCTAGGTCTTTTAGGCTTAGATTTATACACCTGTGGCCATGGAAGTGATTGGAACACCTGAATTCAGTGATTTGGATGGATGAGTGAATACTTTTGGAAATAAAGTGTATATATATATATATATATATATATATATATATATATATTCCTAAATTTCTAAGTCACTGCATGTTCAAATGTAACTTTACCTTATTCACCTAATTAATATATTAATATACCTAATTAATAGAGGAGACACAAATGATGCATATTTCATATATTAAATATATGAACAATCACAATGTAAAAGACTTAAATGTGCAAGAGAACAGGATGCTACAGAAAGTCTGGTTATGGAATCAGTTCAATAATGCAGCTGGTATTTCTCATTAACACTAAAAAGGCTTAAAAAAGTAAACTAAAAGTAACACTAAAAAGTTCTCTCTCTGCATACAATGTCTTGTGGTCTGAGAAAATTCAGACTGAAAGCCCACTCTGCAGCAGCCAAGACCAAGCCTCTCATCTGCAGGAAGAATCAAAAGGCTAGTCTTACTTTTACCCAGCAGCATATTGTGTGGATGGAGAAGAGCTGATCCAAAGTTCACTGTAGTGATGGGAGTAAGTTTTGTTTAGTTGGGATACAGAATCAAAAATATGTGAAGAACCAGTTAATTTTGGAAAAAGAAGTGTCTTGGTTTGGGGGATGTATTCTTCAGCAGGAGCTGGGGCTCTACTACAGTTACATGGCAAGGTAAATACTAATGTTTTTCAGAACATTTGGCAGCATGTGGTTCCTTCCTTGCATACATCTCCCTGTCAGCCAGCGATTTTTATTACAGCTGACAAAGTTATGGCTAAGAAACCCACTACATTTACCAAAATGTGGAAGAGAATGATACAAAGTCAAACAATATGTGCTGAAGTCATTCAAAGTTAGTGCCTCTAAATTTCTTCAAATATTTGAAAGTCATAATGATAAAAACTTGAACTGTAAGCTTGGTTTCTGCTACAGTTATTTTTGTTCTCTAGCTTTGATCACAGGTCTTTTCAAATTTCACATTCAAGTTTTGTATATATTGATATAAATTAAGTATGAAATACACTCAAATATACTTCTCAGATTTGATCTTTGCAGTATTCATTTACTATATTACATATTTATTTTATTACACTGTGTAGTTTTACAGGTACTATATCTGTGATTGGTATTATTTATTGAAGAGGTCTGTAGATATATGCTTATACAATTAGTGTCATTAAGGTCACAATCACTATGTGTTCTACAAGTGTCTTAATACCTGACCAGAACACCTATTCCAGAATCATGGGTATTAATATGGATTTGGCCACATTAATGACAGCCTTCAATCTGCTTGGAAGGCTTTCCACAAGATTTGTTAGTGAGTCTGTGGGAATTTGTGGGAAGTGGATCAGAAGAGTGTTTGTGAGTTCAGAACTGATGTTGGTTCACAATTTTCATTGCAATTCATCTCAAAAGTGTTCAATATGACTGATGTCAGGGCTCTGTGCAATTAACTGGAGTTCTTCCATGTCAAACTAATCATGTTCTTATAGACTGCCTTGAACAGGACTAAATGAACAGGAGCGCTACCCCAACAGATGTCACAAATTGTAGCATTAATATTGCCCTTCACACAAACTAAGCCTAGACCAGCCCCTAAAAAAAGTCCCAGACCAAAAATCATCCACCAAAAACTACTTTACCTAACACTTGGCATTGTGCATGTTCATGAAGCTCAGAACATACAGTTCTTGTATTGATGTTGCTTCCAGAAGCAGTTTGAAACTCTATAGTGAGTGAACCAAAAAAGCATTTTTACATGCTACAAGCTTCAATATTCAATTCCTCCCCCTTTGTGAGTTTGCATGGTATACTTCTTTGAATCTGAGCTTACTAGGGCAGATCTACTAGGCTATATGAAAAAGCTTGTGGCATTTTATGGCAGTGACAAGTTATGTTCGTATCTTTCACTCTACTAGCACTTTTTAACTAAGGGAATTGAATAGGGTTGGCATGGTGGTGACACTGTCCAGGTTCCTGGAGTTGTGAGTTTGAGCCCCGCTTGGGGTGACTGTCTGTGTGGAGTTTGGTGTGTTCTCCCCATGTCCTCATGGGTTTCCTCTGGATGCTCTGGTTTACTCCTACAGTCCAAAAACACACGTTGGGAGGTAGATTGGCGACTCAAAAGTGTCCATAGGTGTAAGTGAGTGTGTCGCCCTGCGAAGGACTGGCGCCCCCTCCAGAGTATGTTCTTGCCTTGCACCCAGTGATTCCGGGTAGGCTCCACATCCACCATGACCCTGAACTGGATAAGTGGTTACAGACAATGAATGAATAAATTGAATAGCTGTGTTAGATCTTATACCTGTTAGCGTGTGTGGCTATATGTGTGGCTAAAATATGTGAATTGGTGGCCATGTGCATTTGGGCCATTAAATGTATGCCTTGTTAACCCAGTACAAGGAGCTTGAAATAACACTTTGCCTTGCACCTGCTCTGTGAAGTACATTAACAAGTTAACTGTGCTTGTCTTGTGTGTGGTGAATGCACTGCATGGACGTTTTTGTTAAACTTGCTCTTGTGCTGTTCCTGCCTCCATCTGTGCTCTGCCATCTCTCCATGTACAACAACGCTCTCTCTCTTCAGATGACACCAAACTCCTCTTACGCCACCATGGCAATGGTGAGTTAGCCGCTGCATTGGTGCTTCTAATGTGTATTTTTATGGAAATTTAAGTGGTTATGTATGATTTACAATGTGGTACTAGCAGAGAACATTTGATACTTGCATAAATTTTAACAGGAGTGAGATACGATCAAGATTATCTGGCCTTGTCTGAACTCTTATTCTCTGCTGAATGAGGTCATTGGTTTATTTGTGGTCCATGGTAATCGCGGCTCAGCTGTAGCATTCATTTTCAAAGACTTTTACTCTGTTTAATTAAACATTCAGTTATTTTGGATGGAGCACATTTCACATTTCTGAGCACATTTCACATTTCGCCATGCACTGAGCTACAGCTTATCTTTCTTTCAAGCTATATTTGGCTTAACACCCATCTGACTGCTACTTTTTTCTCAGAGGTTCCCAAAGTAGGGGGCATTATTGCAGGCAAACTGCAGGGGGGCACAGCAAGGCGAATTAATACAAATTGTTGCAATATAAATCACGGTTTTTAAAATAAATTCCAGTAGAACTTGGAAGCAAAAGATGTGTATGTGTGTGTCTGTGTGTGGGGCTCAAAAGGGAAAGCACAGAAATGTTTTTGGAACCATTGCTTTAGAACAACGCCACAGATGAAACGCCTTTAGTTTACTTAAGAATGTTTAAGTGGATACATTTGTAATACATCATGTAATAAATGAGCAAATGTCCATAGTAAAAGAAACATGTTGATTCAAAACTGATAGAAGCTGTTTATTTTTCTAAGCACAGGGAAATTAATCATATTATGGTCATGGTAATTAACCACAAGCTACTTATGTGGCACATAGAGATTAGTGGTGTAAAAACATGTGTTTTTACTTTGAACAGTCTATACCTACAGCATAAAGTGTAATATGTTTCACATTCATTTTCTGTGCTGCCAGACAAAAGTAACTATGCAAAGGGACTGAAAAATAAGATGACAAAGAAGATGTATAAAATGCTAAAATAGATATGATCAGAACCATTGTTCAGTTTTTCAATAGTTGTTAAAGAGAAAGATTTCAAATTAAACACAGTCACTGGCAAAGAATTAACACAGAGCCAATAAAACAAAATTAAATATTCAGATAATTTCTAGAGTAATAAGTAAGATAAATTAACAACAGCTAAAAACTCATGCATATCAGCTGAATAGTTAGGGCTGAGTGAAGGTGGTTAGACATTTGAAATATAAAAGGGTCAGACAATGACACATTTTGGAGCCATTCAAGGAAGTGGTCTGGCATTTTCTCAGAAGATCCTTTTTTAAGAGCATAGTGCCAGAGTTGATGGCCACAATGAATGTGCTGTGATGACCTGTTTTTGTCTTTTTTTTAATTATTCAGAAGTATCACAGCTCTACAGAATAAGGACTATTTTGCAGTATCATTAAATTATTATTATTATTATTGTGGTATGCATTATTCTGTAGCTGAAACAGGGATCATCTAACAGCTGCGGCATTTATTTTAAATTTCCATTGTATTTTTCAGATATGCAGACAGATTCTACAGGGGAGGAAGAAGCTCCAGAGCACACAGCGATCATCGCGGGTGTAGTAGCCGCTCTTGTTCTGCTGGTGTTCCTGACCCTGTTGGCTGTCTATTACATCAATACACATCCCACTGTAGCACCTCCATTCTACCTCATGCAGGTAAAACCTGAATGATACACTGCCAGTAAAAAGCTACAGTACAGGTACAACCAATGCAAAAGACCTCTAAAAAGTAAGGTCTAATTGTAAATGAAAAATAAGGAGAGTCAAGATGAAGTGTATGTCATTAAAGGAACACTAGGTAAGATTTGGTATTTTTGCTCCTGGGCTCCCCCTACAGTTGCAGAGTGTAATTGGATATTTACAGCACTATCCTGAAATCAAGAAGTTACATAGAGCAGTTTCTGCTGTGATGGAGGCTCTATTCACTCTATTCTCTCTATCACAGGTCAGTGGAGAATCACAATAATTTTGAATTTGCTAATTAAAGGTTAAAATACTACCTAGTGTTCCTTTAATGGAACCTAATAATATTATCTCAACTGAATGTGACATCATTTTGACTTATTTAAAGCTACTGAAGACAATCTGTTGAGTGTACCACCACAGTGACAGTTTGTTATATTTCTTTCTGAGTGTTGTGTCTAGACTACTTGTTCTACTGGGGCACACACAGGATTTAGAGGGGCACAGCTGTACCCTCTGCTTGCCACAATTGTGCATCTAGTAAAAAGCCTGTTAGACACTACATTGTTGAAGTGATTGAACACTATTGTTGGTTCTACATGAGAAATGTAGAATATATTAACACTAAGGAATTGTTTTATTTATTGCTTTCATTTAGCATTTTCTTGAGAAAATAAAAACAGAAATACTATAAATCTCCTTAGTTGCTGAGCATGTGTTATCAATGCCCCTTTTACTACCTAGCATTTTCTAATATAAATAATACATTTACTTTTGTTGTTTTTGGGACCATAAGCTAAACATATAGCTATGAGCTATTGTTACGTTTTCTGTTGCGTGGCTTACGTACTTTTTTGAAATATTTACAAATGTCCATCACTCTGTGCAGAATAACAAAATAAACTCTAATGACTGAAGGCGTTAGCTGTCCATGCTTTTGGAAAGACTTCTAGAATGATGTCTAAATGCAACAGCAGTGACCATTTTTTTTCTGTTCTGCAGCGTCGCACCAATAATTATTGGCCCTCCATGAAGTTTCGGAACCAGGGCTGTCACTCCAGCTATGCTGAGGTTGAACTGGGTGTTCATGAAAAAGAGGGATTTATTGAGGCAGAGCAGTGCTGAGGAGGCTGGACTTCCTGCACAAAGGAGCCATCTATGAATCTTTCATTTTATCTCTCTTTCCTTTGGTGGAAAAAGCTCAAAGACCAAGGAACAATGATGGGCTATTAACCACCTCTGAAGGGATACCTGAGACTGATCATAGTTACTTTGCAAGCTTTCTCTGCACTCCCTAAATTCTACAGTCTGTTCTACAACACCTTTCATGCTATACGTTTAGAACTGAAGAAATTACCTTTTTTAAATTAAGGAACTGCAGATGTTACTGGCAAGTTGGCTGACTACACACATTGCAAAGCCAGTGTGAATGGGACTTGTGTTGACCATGATGAAATCCTGCAGTTCATGTACAGTACAATATGATGTTATAGAATTTTCATTTTGGAAAAAATATATATTTTGTGTTTTCTAATGTGATGTGTTCAATGAAACAAAAAGTGGTATATGAACTCAGTTAGCTACATGGACTGGACGGCACTTTAAATGAAATATCTCATTAGTAATAGTGACATGTCGTAATCTGATCTAATACATTTTGTATTTAGCCCCTTAGGATTAAGTTTCTTTCAAGCCCATTACCCAAAATGACAGAAAACTCAATAAAGAACATTGCGAACAAATGTCTGCCTTCACAGTTATGGTTTTTAAAGTCCCCCTCTAGACAACAGTTAAACCCCTAAAGACTCATATCTGTCAAATAAAAATTATTAGAAGTTATAAAATAACTTTAAAAGTTATTTCCAAGAAACAAATAACATGCCTTGTAACTCTACACCCTCGCCTTCATTCAGTAAATATCTCCTTTTAACCCTCTGCTGTTTGTCTGCAGCTTCAAAGACCCAACCCATAGGTTGATTGGATTGGATCCTTAAATTTAGTACATAAGTAATCCTTGTTGTCTCTATTTGCACATGTCTATGACTATCTTTGATACATCGCAATTTCAAAGCGGAATAGCTTACCCATGTTGTTGACTCCTTATTTCACTGCATATAAAATATCAGCATGTTACAACTTGTTTTTCAATGGAGGGGGTCTTTAAAAGACTTGTATGAAGTATACTTACATATACTGACAATACTGATATGATTGTTACAGTTTAGACTTAAAGAACTTAATAAGAACTTTTGTAAGCTCAGATGGTTACATAAGAAAATCTGTTGAGATGATATCGAAAGTTTGAATTTTTTTTTTACAAATTACATTACAGTGTCACATTTTGAACATACAGTGTGCTAAGAGTGAACCAATAAAGTAAAATGCTCTTTATTAAAAGAAAGAAAAAAGTAAGTGTTATGTTAATGGGGGCTTGTGGTCAACCTTTACATGGAGAAGGACTTCTCAAATATTTTAAAACTCAGTGTTAATAAAATAATATGTAGAACTGCAATTCTTCAAACACACACACACATCATGTGGACACAGATTTTCAGTTGTGCACACACAATTGGCATAATCTTGACAGAAAAGCTTAAAATGAAATAGGACACTCTGGAGCAGATGAGCTTAAACCACATTGCACAGTGCCATGCATTGAGGGATATAAAATGATGCATTATGGGGCTGTGGAGGAGTAGAATTAAAGTTTCTGAGTGATGGAGCATTATTCAACTGAGCTGGAAAGTCATTGGTGATCCAGAATTATTCATCCACCTTCAGGTATGTGGCCTCACTGAATTACACCTGAATGGTGGATACCACCAAAATCCTTATGTAACAGTTCCAATATCTAGTGTAAAACTGTATAAAAGTAGAATCTGATTATGGACCGAAGGAAAACTACCTGTTAATACCCTTCATTTGAGAAGAAATGTTGGATGAGGATTTGCCCACAAACGGTTGGCCGTATAGTGTACTTTCAATACTTAAAACTTGGGCCAACAGCAGCACCTGCAGGCCAGTAGAGGTGACACAGATATACCAAATCTTAATGATATATATATTGTGTCGAACCAGCGTTAATGCATTTATTCTTCAAGTCATTAAATGTTAAGGTAGATTTAGACATTTGCTAAACCTTTAGGCACATTGTTTATTTAAAATGTAACAGGGCATTTTATATGATCAAAGGGAAATTTGGCTGATGAAAAATCATAATGTAATTAAAGGTCTGATCATTTCTATCATTTGTCATTAACACTGTCACGTTTTACCTAAACTCAGTCTATAGGCTTATAGCCTTATAACATTATTATTTACTCTAATTCAACTACAGTGAGCAAAACACCCTAAAAGTATTTTCTCAAAAATAATTAATTTTGACAAATAGAGATAGGCTTCTGTTTTTCTTTATACCTCGATGCAGTCGTTTTTCATTGTTAAATTACATTTTTCTTTAACGTAGAAAAGCATTAAAGAGGGGGCACCCGGATTTGAACCGGGGACCTCTTGATCTGCAGTCAAATGCTCTACCACTGAGCTATACCCCCATCCACTGGAAGGAAGCAGAAATATAGCTTTAAAAGGTTGCGAAATACAAATACAATGGCGATTCTAAATCAACGTTTTATCAGTTGCTGCTGATTTTCCATTACGGAGAAATTTGTTTTTTATACTAGTCGGAGTGTCTAACGCCCATGAGATATAATCATGTTACCTAATAACCACTATAACCTAATATAAACCCGTATCTGACAACGAGAGCAGTGAACATAGAAAGTATATAATGTGTGCAGAGTAACCCAGAATGCAGGCGTGAGAGGGAATAGGGAGCTCATCGCAAGAATGTTAAAGCAACACTCGTTAATATATTTTGCAAAAAATTACAGCCTCGTCATGATACTTCACTGGCCTGTGATAAGGAGAATAGGGTCCCTGTCGTTGTTATTCCGGGCTCAACACGGCAGGAACTACAGTATGAAGTTGACGAATGAGTAAACCACACACCCTTCCTCGTTCTTGATTTCAAAACGGTGCTGTAAAAGTGAATTACACTCTGAAACGGTAAGGGGGGCCCAGGAGCAAAAGTACCAAATCTTACCCATCTCCCCAAAAAAATTATTTATTAAATAACGTTTTTTTTACTAATAAAAAAATCTAATTTTAACAACTGTTTTTTTTTTTATCTAAAACACATAACAACTTGATTCACAGGCTTGCCATTTTTTTCCAGGGGAAGAGGGGTGTTCAGTGAGTTCTCAGTAGCGATATAAAGAAAATCACACATGAAACCGTCCAAATTTCCAAATGTCCAAATTTACTCCTGTTGCTCATAATGGTTTATTTTTGTATGTAACAATATACAGCTAATTATTGAATGAGCTGATGTTTCTGTTCTATAGGCTAACCTGAGGAACTGTCACTAGGATCTTTATCAAATTAACAGCAGGATTATGAGATTATATTGATACTGAGAATTTATTGTATGTCATCCTATAAAGTCAAGTATTGTATAGAATCCCAGGTTTACCAGTAAAAACAACTTTTTTGCAGAAATTTGAATCAAACTTAAAAGTGGGAAAATGGTATTTGCCATGTTCCATCATCCATTGAATGCAGCACATTGTGTTGTCACTTTCAGTGAATTCTTGAAAACAACTTTAAAACGTGTGTTTGCTAAACAAAAAATTAGTATTAGTCCATGATATACAAATGATACATCTCATTCATGAAAATATGGGCACATTTAATGAAAATCATTTTTCCAGGTTAAATATATGTATCCAACTAAACTGATTTTTTTTTATTCTATGTAAAATGCCACATGTGATAATAACTGCAAGTCATTCCAAATCTTGCAATATTTTTATTCTTTCAGAATGTGTGAACAATATATGTGGGACTCACCAACCATATTTATCTACATGGAATATCAAGGAATTCAAGTATTAATTTGTTACATATTTAAATCATACTAGTTTGTGTAAGTTTTACCCCATTTATGTCTTATGGGTTAAAAAATGTAAGTAACCTTTGCTCCATTAACGTTTCATTTGTCTTTTACAGTGCGGCTTGTCATGTCAACAAATTCCAAATGGGGGCAGTAAATTAATAACAAACAGTCTAGAGTTGAAACGAGTTCAGCAACTCGTACCTCACATATAAATACATATGTTTTAATAATGTTTAGATAAATAAGACCTTCACTCATTGTTACTTAGAGTTTTATGAAAGCCAGTTTGAAATGGCTTTAGTTTAAACGAGTTTTTTAACGGTCACTTTTCCCCAGGCCCCGCCCTACCCGTTCAACTCCTTTTATGGTGCTGTGAGCGTGTTACACTTGCCCCGCCCACCCGCGTTTACAGAACACTCCCTCTCGCGCGTGCACGAGGACAGTACCGTGCCCGCGCCCAGTTCTTCTCACACATTCAAGGCAGGCTTTTGAAGCGCTGCTCAGGAGAGTGGATCATCCTTACACCGCCTCATACATACATGCAGTGACCCACTGACGAGACAGGGACCACCACAGACGTGTAGAAGAGGCAGCAGGAGCCGAGCAAGATGAACCCCCAGTGTAGCAGATGTAACAAGATCGTGTATCCCACGGAAAAAGTCAATTGCCTGGACAAGGTGAGTCATACCTACCGTTGTCCATTCTGATAGAATAAAGCTCCGATTAACAGCTCGTTTTTAGCCGATATTACACTTCACTACCGGTCAATAATCCTAACTTTCACAACAAAGGGAGCCTCTTTCGCTAGTACGAGCTGTAATTATCATTAATGTCAGCGTTTACTGATTTCTGTAGAGACCAACCTTAATAAAAATCACGAATACATGTGCAGTTATATCATCCAGCGTCGTTAGAGTGAGCAAAGACGACCTCGCTGAGTTGTCTCCACTTTGTAACTTGTGCTTGTTCTTGTACGACCGCTTCCTGTTTAAACAGGCATTTCTCAGAGTGCCACATTGCTAAATTTGCAGTCGTCTGTCTCTCCACTGTAAAACGGCTTTGTCCAGGTTGCACTTAGAACTTTTTAAGAATTGCAGTAGTTGCAATATACACGTGTAAGACCACTATTTCTTGCTTCTGTACATCTCTTGTGTTATAAGAAGAATGTGGGCGTTGCCATTTGCTGCACTGGTTTGTGCAGGCTAATGTAGGCCTAGATAAGTGTCAGTGCAAACTGTAGAATTGAAGTTGTAAATATGTGCTTACAGAGAGAGACAAAGGAATTCAAATGACCTTATTCTGACTGTTTTTCCCCCAACCTATGATCTCTAGTAGTGCTATTGTGTATTGTGCTTGTATCCTTGATCTGTGGGATCATTCATTCTGTATGAACTTCTGACACTACACTACAGTACTGTTCTACTTAAAGAAAATCCAATATTCACACATTGGGATTTCAAACAGAGGCATTTACAGTGGTGCTATGAGGAGTGATGCCTTCTAGATAGATTTACTGACTCATTCTTTACAGAGGTGGTGGAGCATTTCACATCAGAGCATTCTGAGTGATTCTTTTATTTTTATTTAGATTTATAGTTTAAAATACTGAAATAGGTATAATTCTTCTTTAAACGTTTGCTTTTAATATAACATGTTCTAGTGTATGTATGAGATTCGTCTGCAGATTTAACCTGAAAAGTAGATGGCCATGGGGATTTTACTTTGTGGTGATGACAACACCCTTTCCGGATGTGTTGCTTTTTAGCTTGAGTGTAATATTTGTGGCAAGGTTTCAGCAAAGCCTTTGTGAAGGCGTGTTTGTGGAAAACTGTAGGCCATTGACCTGCTGCAAGATGAGCTGTACGTGATAAATATCAGGTCATAACATAAAAGAAACAAATGTTATACATTTTGAACACCAGCTTCTCAAAACAAAGTCATCTCTCAACTCTTTCCAAGCTGCTGTCACATTTGTAGACAACACCATCAAAAAAAAAGAGGAAATCCTCTGCTGCCTTTGCTGAGAATATTGGTAGAACTTGCAACATGTCTAATTTAACTTGGCCTCAATCTACAGTGTGAACCAGTCATTTCATTTCAGTTTTGAAGTGGTGAAAAACCTACATCCCCAGGTTTTGCATGGCATGGTTGGTGAGTCATGAACAGATGAGCAGAGTCTTTTCCTCTCCCAGCTGCTGGAATGTTCTCATGCTGTCATTGCCGATTTACTCCACATTGCAGTGACTGTCTACCACTGATTCAATTTCTCCCATATTGGGCCCCTTTTTGAGTCTCTGCATTCTGTGTCTGGATCAGCAGGGTTGATTAGGAGGAGGGGTGGAGGGATGGAATTAACTGGTGTTTGCATTTGTACATCTGTAAGTGCCGGAAGTTCCCATCAGTTTCCATTGCTGGCCTCAGCCAATTTGAAAGACAGAATGATGCATACATGTATCAATGGGAGAGACAATGAAGAGCAAATCTCATTGAGAGTTGTATAATAGAGAATTGATAGCTAGGGATTACACAGTGCTGGCTGCTATCGATATAGAAACCTTCAGCCATTTTTAATTGATGCATTTAAGGTGAGCATCTTAAAGTATGCTGTCAAACAATGTGCTACTCCACAGGATGAAATCTTCATGCAAATAACATGAATTTATATGATGTATATAAAGACTGGATCAGATCCTTTCAATTCTTTCCAGCCTTTCCTTTTGATAATGTCATGTTACCTGATATCCTACAATTTTTCTTAACTAACTAGTTGGTCTGTACAACACCTCTTTTCTTTTTTGTAATACGGTTAACTTATAATGTAGAAAATTAAAACGTATTTTTCACTCGGTCCATACATGGAAACTAGGCTTTTTTTAAATGAATTGTTTTTGTGATATTAGCAAAATTCAACAAATGTATGTATTCACATGTTCAGCCTGTAGCTGCTTAACTCCATTTAGTTACGGGAAAAATTAAAAACAAATTTTAGCCCACACAGCTTATTTTGAAACACAATTCAGGGCATCCAATCACAACAGTGATCATTTGATTCTGAAAGGCACAGCAAAAAAAAGGAAAATAAAATAAAAGACACTCAAAATATCCCTACTTTTTATGCTCAGGGATCATACTGACACAGCTGTTTTTGCTTCTCTGTGCATTTTTATGAATTAAGGGTGTCAAAAGATCCATCATCATCCTCATCATATTTTTCAGGGTCACAGTTTTACAAGATCCAATAAATGTAAAAAAAAAAAGTTTGGTCAAAACAATTGCAAGACATCACATGTTCAGCAATGTGTTTTTATAGTTTATAAATAATTTGTATGTCCAATCCCAAAGTGTCACTGTGCCCATGACACACTATCACTCATAGGGTTTCAGAGAAAAGAGGATGGACATAGATTACACAAAGGAATTGTTAGCTTGACCAATCCCGTTCCCAAAAAAAGGAAGCACTTATTCATAAGTCAACTCAAACACTCATTGTTTCCCATTAAAGAGACTTCCCCAAGCCTGTGTACACTCCTATAATTGTGTGGGCGTGTTATGGGCAGTGACTAATGCTATCCTTGGTATGAGTGTGAAAACATAGTCAGGCGATTCTCTGGTCTTTACCGTCAAATACCTGCAGATTGGACTGACTTGTGCATCTCTATAGTGCTGCTTCCTCTGCAGTGGCCTGAATTCAGGGAGGTTGTGGAGACCTGCTTCAGATAGCATCACTCAGCTTCTAAATAATCACTTTTAATTTCCAATGGCATGACAAAACATTAGAGTCTCTTTTTAATTTTACAAAAATGTTATATTTTAACCCAACAGCCTGTTTATATTGAAACATCTGCAAGCAGCTTCTCTTCAAATGTACAATATATCTTCCTAGACCTACAGTAGATGTTATTAAGTAGAGGTAAAAAGTCATGCTAGAGAGTCAGGGAAAGTGTAGACAAATGGCCAGAATCAGAGTTTAGTGCAATTAAGTTAGGTTATAATATTTGCCTGTTTAGCTTGGACACTCAGGAAAGGCTGTGCCAATGCATACATTTCACAATACAATTTGTGTTGTGTGCAACAGATTTACGGATGTTAAATCCACACTGTGTATGTTACTTTTTTAAAATAATTACAGGAATATTTGATATCTTACACTCCTTCAGTGAGAAAAAACTGTAACACGGTCGTGGTTGTTACAACATCCTATTCCTGCAAACTGCACCAAAGGGAGTACAGAGTTTACAGACCAATGGCATTCATTTCTGACTTGGCTGGAGTTAGTTGTTTCACTGCAATATATTGATACTCAATACAAGAGTTAAAACACTGGTGTTCATCACGTAGCATTTGTAAAAGTTGATCCATGGAGTAGTATGCAGACTGCAGTAAACAAATAGGGTGCATTTCTGAAACATAACACCTCATCATGGCTGAGATAGTAAAACATAACATTTATTAACACATTTTGTTCTTGAGAATAATTTATATTTATCTGTTAAAATCAAGGTAGAGAATGAGAGCGCCCCAGCCACTGCCCTAAATGACGATGACCAGACATTAACCAACACACTGCTTTCATGACCCTAAAACGCTGGCCTCTGTGTTTTGTCAACATCCTGAGTGTAAAAACAATCCTAGAATCAACACTATAGTATTGTTATAACTAATGATACCTGCTATATTACTATCAATGTTAATATTTTTTTACACCACAATATGATAAATTAGATTGATTGAAGACATACCACCACCACCACCACTGATAATTAATCTCCAGGTGCATTAAATATGTATTATAAACACATACAAGTAAGTAATTTCCCTAGATAACAAATAACTTCCTTTGTATACAAATGCAACATGTAAATGTGAATATACAAATCAAATGAAAACGTTTCCAAGTAATAGTAGAAGTCAGCCAAGGGGCAAAATATATGGTAATTATATTATCATCAGTGAAAATATGTGCTATACAGTAGGGGTGGGCGATATGGCGCTAAAATGATATCATGATAATTTAGGGTATGTTATCGATAACGATACCCGATGGCGATATGACAAAACTATGAAAAATGCTTTTTATTAATTTCAAAAACACGATTGCAACAAACATTTTTTGTTAATAATCATTATATTAACTATATGTAATATATATTAAAAGTATTAAATGGTTTTACTAATTAAAAAAGATTTATTTTAATACAAATGTAATTTAAATCATCCAGAGCCACTTTCCACCATACTTCACTGCGCCTAAAAGACTCATGCAAAGAACGTATGCCATTGTATGGCTAATTGGATGATGTCATTAGGTAAACATGTTAGAATATCACGATATTGACTTTTTAAAATCTTTTTTAAAATAATAATGATATTACTGTGAATGATACGATGTGGCAAAACCCTACTGTACGGTAAAGTATAGTATTCAATAACTGCATTTTGATCACAATTTTATTATATATATTATATATATTAAATTTATCATCATCATTGCTTATGTCAAATAATATCAGTATGTGTGGCTAATATATTCATAGCATAGAATCTAACTGCATTAGATTTGCAGTGTATTTGGTCTCTATTTACTGAAAAATATCAGAAGTTCAGAATGTATGTATATAATTCAGCACCTTCTTTACTTATGCTTTTTTGGTGACCCCAGCATTCTTAGCATTGTTCTAATATAATGTTCTCTCTCCCTTATGCTTCTTACAGTACTGGCACAAAGGATGTTTCAGCTGCGAAGTCTGCAAAATGACTCTAAACATGAAGAACTACAAAGGCTTTGACAAGAAACCCTACTGCAGCCAGTAAGTCCCTCTCTTCATCATCATCATCATCTTCTGTCTTTTTGTCCACCCTTCCATCTCTCCCTGTGCCTCTTGAGAGTGTGTTTTCAATCTGTCTTCCATCCTGGAAGTGCAACTAGGGTCTGGGGATTTGGCAGACATTGAATTCATCTCAAGTGTGTGAATCTCTGTGTGAGCCAGCATCTGCAGTGATGTGACAAATTAAGTACAAACAAATGCAAATACTTGACATTTATTGTGCTCTGGGTTCTCCTCACATTGGAAAATTTGTGTAGGACTTAAACATTTGACTATTTGGTCACTGGTCCAAAATCTTGAAAGGAAAGCAAGGTCTCATAGACAAGCAAACACATGCTTGGTTCCTTATTGAATCAGGTCACCCATTATAAACACCCAAGCTTCTGTTCATTTGAAGCCCAGTCACTTGGTCATGCTGCAAAAATGCAGCACACTGGGGAGGTGTCAAGATTTATTTGTTTTTGGGGGATTCAGTGGATTCATGCCAAATCATTTTTGCAGTTACTCAACTGGAATTGAACTGGGGTTGCCAAATCTGTTAAAGGTTAACCACTTATATCAGTACAGGCCTTAGGGTTACAGCTGTTGCCTGTGGTTGCAGAATACAAATAAGCCCTCTAAGAATTGAAAAATATTTTTCAATGGTGTTCTGTGTCAGTCTGGGATGAAGCAGTTTTGAAGAAGAAAAAAAACATATAAACATATGTAGGGCTGTTTCCAATTGTGCGGATGATGGGACAGGGCAAAAAGGCATTATCATATTTAAGTCTTGGAAGCTGAAAAAAGTGCAAAAAAATGTGCTTAAGCTTTATTTAAACTGTAGAAAATACACTCTCTGAAGCCATTTTTGGAGTAGCAGCTCATCACTCCCAGAACAGCTCACTAAAGACAAAGAAACACCAAGACTCCCATCACATCTTAAATAAATAAATAAGTAGAATATTAAGTTTTAGTAAGCAAGTAGTTTGCTGTGAACCAATATGTACAAAATCTGTAAAACTGATGGCTCTATAAAGTAACCCATAGCCTCTTATATGATTTGGGATTATTATACAGATTTTAATTGAATGCACAAACAAACCATAGAAGGTAATTGACTAAAGCATCAGAATGCTACTTTCACATGGAAATGTCAAAGGTTACCTTTTCAAGTCTCACTTCTGCACCAACTGTACAATGCACTGATGTTTGTTTTGTGCCAAATAAAGTGTCTTCTCATGACCTTCTCATGTGTCATGCTACAGTTGCAGCTTAGGCAAATGTCATGGGTTACCAGGAAAAACGATGCTTTGTTCAAATTTCATTTGTACTCTATATAAGGAATACAAATCTGTATGTGTGCATGTAACATTCTGGTAAATTTGTTTACACGCCAAGCATGAGCAGTTGAGTGTGGGTCTTTACAAAACATTCTGTGGCCACATGTGTTTTTAGCTTCTGAATATAGATTGATTCCATTCACTCTTCAGGGATTAAGCCAAACTGAGGCTGAGGCCTTAATGCCAGAGTGCTGAATACTTTCGGACATATCTCTCTATGCATGAGTTACATGGCCTTTATTTGTTTACCGTCTTAAGGAGAGGGTGAGAGAGAGATTTCATCCTTGATTTCTTTCGGAGACACTTCATTTCAGCAGGCTTTATTTAGACAGCCGTATGAGGTTTAATCTGACCTCAATTCTCTCTGATCCATTTTAAAATCAGGATAGTACTTCACGATGTCTAAATACACAAGATGGTGAGTTATTTCTGAACTCGTTTGTCTGTTCCTCTATACCTGAGAGAAGGGGAATGTTCATACTAGCTCAATTTTCCACCTAGTTGCCATGCCTGCAGGGCTCAGTTGATTTGCCTTTTGACCAAAACTGTTTCTTGGGGAACATGGCAACATTGCTCGATTGTTTTCATATCACTGATTTAGTTTATATATATATATATATATATATATATATATATATAATATTATTATTCTTATTTATTTATTATTATTTTTTTAATTCCCACTGAATCGGTGGGGTGTTTTTTTGTTTTTTTGTTTTTTAATAAAAAAAAAAGGGAATGCAGTAAGAATGTTATGAGAATTCTACGTTTAGAACAATTGCACAGAGCCTGTAAAACTACATCCAGTGTATAGTAACTGGCTGCAGAATACCAAGTGCCCTCATTATGCTATTATTTTTATTAGTTAGCTCTTACTTCGCTTCCATTTGCAAGGGGTTAAAACTGCTTCACAAATTCGGAATTTGTGCTCAGTGCTTATATGTTAACATTTACATTTTGCATTTAGCATATTAAGATAGTACTGAAAGATAAACTGAGATCATAAATTGTGAGTGCAAAATTTCAAATTTCAATAAATTTTCAATAAATTTCAAAAGCATTTTATTGTAGCCTACATTTATTAACACATTTTCAGCAGGGAAATTTATCCTTACAATAAAGAGCTCATGAACTGACTGTAGATGAATTGGATCAGGATAGAAGCAAAGAACTGTCCTTGTATTCTATATATGACATCACAACCACAACTGAATCATGTTCTGGGATATTTTGCTTTTTTGGCTGTCCAATTTCCTGTTATTTCATTATTTTCTGTGAATAAGGTCTTTGTGCATTTGTAGTTTACCTACCAGCTCAAACATGATTCCTCAAGGGACTGTAAAGTTGCCATGAGGTCACTTAAGGTCAGGACTGGAACAGAGACACGTTCATGCATGCACAAACACGGTGAAGTCACTAAGTACAGGTTCCAGGATTTTGGAATGGATTTTGCACATTCTTGAGAGCATGGTGAAATATACAGTGTTTGGTTGTGTGGGCTGAATATACAAGCAATACTGAACCATGCCCTTTCTCCTTGTGCACTTGCAAATATCTAGGGGGTTATTGGGCTTCAAGACTATGTTTTTTTCCCAGCTGGACACTTACAAGTGCATAGTACTGTCCACTCGCTCTGCTGCACCCACAGGTCAGGTCACAAGAATTTGTGAAAATGGAATTAAGGAGAAGTTGAGGTATACGTTTCTTTTTTTTTTTCTTTCTTTATCATGAACAATCAAGCCAAATTTATTCCAGTTTTAGGGTAATTCCACCCCGCAACTATCTTTGCAGCAGGATGATGATGTAAGTGTTGAAATCTATATAAACGCTGTTGAAACAAACCTTTTTTTTTTTTATTAGACTTGTGGTCAGTGCGCACACACACACACACACACACACACACTTGCTCTACATCCTGACTTGAGTTCCGTCTCAGTCTCACCAAAAAGCGAACGTGTCTCTCTGTAGAGGGACTCAGCATGGACTGAAGGGTTACAGGGAACTTCACACAGTAATTAAGCTTATCTCCAGCCCTGCTCCAGAATTCCAGTGAAGAAAGATGCTTAGAATGCAGGGAAAGACATGTCTAAGCAGGTTTTCTGCTGCAGGAATAGTTCTGGTGCTCAATATTTATATTCAAACTGAAATGTCTTCCTTAAATTGCTCCTCTCATTTTCCCAACTCATTCAGGTAACTCCTCTGTTACCTGGAGCGCATATAAATGAAATAACATTAGTTTAGTCAAACTCAATTTAATACAGTTTACTTTCTCTTCAAATTTGCTACAAATAGTGTTTAATAATGCATATTTCTGTTTTCCTATATGTATTTCTGCAGGGAAGTTGTTAGCTATGAATGGTGACAATTGTAGCTTAACTGCATTTTCAGTAGCTTGAGGGTAGTGAAGCTACTTTTTTTCCACTAGTGTGTAGTGTGGCAAAACACTGTTGTTTATTGCCAGAAGTGTGTGTGGGTACAATCATTCATTCATTATCTGTAACCGCTTATCCAGTTCAGGGTCGTGATGGGTCCAGAGCCTACCTGGAATCATTGGGCACAAGGTGGGAATACACCCTGGAGGGGGCACCAGTCCTTCACAGGGCAACACACACACGTACATTCACACCTATGGACGCTTTTGAGTCGCCAATCCACCTACCAACGTGTGTTTTTGGATTGTGGGAGGAAACTGGAGCACCTGGAGGAAACCCACGCAGACACTGGGAGAACACCCCAAACTCCTCACAGTCAGTCACCCGGAGCGGGAATCGAACCCACAACCTCCAGGTCCCTGGAGCTGTCTGACTGTGACACTACCTGTTGCACCACCGTGCCACCCTGTGTATGATCACTGACCACTTAAATATTGCTTGCACACATTTTATTACCAGGTAATATTTGGCTGGTGGGTTATTCTCAGCACTGCAGTGACACTGATATAGTGGTGATGTATTGGTGTGTGTTGCACTGGTACGAGTGGATCTGAAACAGGTCCTTAAACATTGCGTACACACACTGCCCACCTAGTTGATGTCTGATACATGTGTACCAGCCCAGCACACATTAACTGCACTGCATCAGTCATTGCATTGCTGAGAATCGTCCACCAGCCAAATTATGCCTGTCTTGTGGGTGTGCTGACTATTGAACAACAGGGTGAAAGGGGAATATGAAAGTATGTGGAGAAACAGATGGACCACAGTATGTAAGTAGAACTACACAAGTGCTTATATATTATAGCTGGAGCTGGTAAAAAGGACAATGTGTATTTAGATAAAAGGTAGGCGTATCTAATAAAGAGGCAGGTGAGAATATCTCTCCTACTGTAACCAGCCTTTTTCGCCAAGCTAAGACACAGCCAGAGACTGTCCACCAGTATTTATAACTAGAATACTGTATTATAGAATATTAGAAAATCTCTGATCCAGTTCATTTTAAAACTTGCAGTTAAAAGCGGGGTCTGTGCACTAATATTGCATGTGAGATATATAAATAAACACTTTTTAATATCATACTTTTTTATTGATTTTTAATATGATTCACTGCATAAAGAAATGCAGTTAATGTTAAATTGCATTAACTGCATACATTTAAATTCTTCTTAATTTGCTTTAAAAGTAAAATAAGCACATAATTTTTCCTATTGAAAAACAACCACTGTTTTCCAGAAAATGTATTTATTATTATTTTGTAAAATGCAAGAAAACAATTCGTAGTCAATTCTTTTGACACTTTGAACTAGAGCTGGCTATATGGCAAAAAATTACATTACAACATACTCCTTAATTTTGGTCAATGCGATGTAATTCCAATACATATATGAACAATAAAAATGCCACAGAAAAACTGGCAAGAATTCAAAGCAACCTGTGATCATCATCAAACAAAAACCTCTTGGCTTTGTCATTATTAATATTTTTAACTTTTAAAATTGAGTGTAATGAACTGACGACAGCTCCCTGTAATGACCGTCAGTCAGTGAGAAATTCTGTAAATAATATACATTCAAATATTGAAAATGTGTATACAAATTATATCATTGTTATTGAAACATTTTATATTGTGATATATATTGATATTGAATTGTTGTCCAGCTACTTACAAAAGATAAAAAGAATTTATGTTGTCACAGAGTAACTTGATCAGTTTTTTGTAAATATAAAACTCATTTACATTTGATGCCTGTGACAATAAAAAAAATGGGATAGAGTCATATTTACAACGGTGTTAAAACTGTACCAATTGGCATCCTCAGTTTCCAAATGATTAAAAATGTACAATTTTAACTTGTGTACCCCTAAACAACATCAGATATTGGCTTTTGCATCTTTTACTTATAACATTATGGATGGTTTTGTTTGTCTTAGGCACAGAAAACATAATATCCACTTTTTCTAAAGACAAACAAAACTGTCTGCCCACAGCACATATTTCCTTGGATCATCTTTTGGACCATGTAAGATGAGCTTTGGCCTAGAGCACTTGCTGAGTTACTACACAATTAATATATGGCTTTCTCCTTGTATACTTGAGTTTCAGGTCGCATTTCTTGTTAAGGGACAAAGGTTTTCAGAGGTACTCTCATGCTCATGGGTTTATATCAGTAGCATGATGCCTTTTTATTTTTTATTTATTATTATTATTATTATTGTTATTATTATTTATTTATTTTTTAATGCAGTGCCACCCAATGGCTCAAAGTCATGCATATTCATCAGTGCTTGCTTCAAATGGTGAAAACATGTGTTGAGGATTTTTTTTTTTTAAACTGTCAGGCAATCATGAAATTTGTGGTGAGTCATTCTTGCAAAGTGTGAGCCCTTGTTGGAGGTTTATTTTGAACCTTTCTATTCACCTAATCTTTGTGGAATGTTTCTAAATGTTATAACTTGAATATTTTGTAAAACTTTCAGTCTTATTGTGCCCTTGTCCCAACGTTTTGGAGTGTGCAACAAGCATTAAATTCTGAATTTGTATATATAGAATACATTTACAGGCAACAAAGTGGCTCAGTCAGACATGCTGGACTTTCTCTCTATCTTTATTCACAGAAAACAGCAAATAGACCTCAGAATGTGGAAAATCATGATAATAGATATTCCTTTAGAAAATATTTTCTTTAGAAAATACTTTGTTCCTGCTCCATATGTGGGTAGTATTTACTGCTAACTGCATGCAAGTAAATAGATCAAAAATGTGGCAAAACTAGACAACTCTAGTTACAAATGAGATTCTCTGGTAATATAAACAGTGAATAAAAACTTCAGACATTTAAAAACAACAGTAATTTTTCTCTTCAAACATGCTATTCCACTTTAAAATATGCAGAGCTTCTGAACGTTACCAAATCAGAGAGAACTGCAGTTCCCCACAATCGTAGATGTTCCCTTTAATTTGGTAAATGAAAACATTGTTGGGTTTTTTAAATAATATTATGTGTGTGTTTGTCTGTTAAATGAAGAGAATGAACAATCCTGAAACTTTTATTGCACTTCCGAAAAATCCTAACTTTTATGTTTTTGTAGTGCCAATTTATTTACCTGTCTTTCACAGTAACATAGTTTAGCTTAAGAGGGTACTTTTAATCACAAGTAATTTGTAGCTTCGAAAGCTACTTTTTCAAACCCCCAACTTATATTTCTTATGCCTTTTTTAAACGTGAACTCCAGAGAATCTTTAGAGAAATATCAGGAGATGTCCCGGAGTGGTCATGCACACATGCAGCTCTCAGCAGGAGATTTTCAGTGTTAGGTGCACTCTTGCAGCGAGAAATGAAACACATGCTTTAGACATGGAGTAGCACCAGGGCAGTGCATGCAAACTTCGTAACATTTTGTGCCATGTTCACCATGCTACCAGGCTACTCGGATAAAGTCCAGGTAATGTCTGTGATGAATATTCTGGGTGGTTGTGGTCACACACACAGCCCATCCAGGGAAACCCCAGAAAATCTCTGGATTAGAGTGCATATGTGAAAAGGTCATTATAGTTAGAAACAGTACCATGTGCGGTGCAATGCAAAAGTCTAAAGACACCACCATACATTTGTTTTATTACCAAACCAACAGCCGTTGAATGTAAGTGTTGAGGGGAAAAACATATCCTAAATATGTAACATAAAATGATACAATTTCCTGTCTTGAAGAACTTGCTTTCAGTTTATAGGGTTATTTATATAAGTGTGTAAGTAACACCAAAGTCCCAAACACATTAAGTGATTTCCAGGCCTCTGCACCATTTCTGTCAGTTTCCCTTACTCAGTAACAGATTTTTCCGCATAAGTTCTGCATCCCTGAGTTCTTCTCACGCAAGGAGAATACTCAAAAAACCTGTCCATTTAAAACAAGTGTGGAGCTTGTTTTTCTAGTCTCTCTCGGAAGTGAAAGCTCTATTTGTGTTTATCTGTTTTGGTGGTCTACCTGGTGTTACATTGAGGCTTGTTATGATTCACCTCACTCTTTTTAAATATTTAATCTATCTTATAACTAATAAAACATATAATATAAAATTTACTCCTATTTAATATACTAAGCATCTTTGCACTTGTGTTTTTCAGACACTACCCCAAGACGTCCTTCACCAGTGTGGCTGATACTCCAGAAAACCTGCGGCTCATGCAGCAAAGCAAAGTGCAAAGCCAGGTAAGGCATCTACATTTTATACTCATGCTGCTCATTTTAGTAGACTTTCCTGCTCCACCCTGTCACTAATCCTCCATGTCCATTTCCTGTTTGCCTTTGGCAGCCATTCTCATAAATACAGTGGAAAAGTCAAACTGGTTTGATAACATTTCTTATTTATCTTGGAACAGTAAATGAGTCTGTATGTGAAACAATATATTTATATGCCTTCTTTGTTTTCTCTCTTGTCCCTTTCTTTCTGGTTCACTCATAGATTGTCTTTAAAATGGTACATTGAACATTTTTCCTGTCAGCGTTACCAGAGCAATTCATCAAAGCATGCAATGCTGCAAATATTCAGTAGTCTATAGAAATATATAGAGCAATTTTTAAAGAAAACACAGAAATGTAATAGTTTTCATTTCACTGTTTTCTACAGTAGAAATTGCTGTAAAGGAAATTTATTCATCATCTATGTAGAAATGTTTGTGAAATTGGGGATTTATTACTTTTATTAACCAAATGATTAGATAGATGAGCATATAAACTCAGAAAATGCCTGGAGAATCAGGTCTCTTGCCCTTACACACATGTAGCGTACAGCTGGAGATTTTCCATGTCAGATCTGTTTTCACAGCAGGAAATGTTCTGCAGATGGATTCTAGTCACACATGGCTCAATTGGACATTACCTGGATTTTCTATTGGGAACTGTACAGCTCCTCTTTTTGTGTTAAAGGGACTGAATATTACATTATTTTGCTATTTTTATGCAACAGTAGTAACATTTCATTATACATGACATGTTGCATTATGGATAATAGACATCTACTGGGGGGGGGGCTTTTTGGAATGCATTGTAAGAAGGCTACACATAGTAGTGAACAGTTTTGGACATGGATGTCACTATTGCTATACCCTCTACGGCTGTGTGATCTAAGGTTCCTGCTGTCATGACAATTGGATTGTCTTGGCAACAGTTTCCAACAGACGGAGTCGCCTTACCCTCCAAAAAACATGCCATCTCCATGCATGCAACCCACTGATACACACACACACAGAGCAGTGGATGCCTGTAATGGGCACTGACTAACCATAGCGAATAATCACAAAATCAACTTCTATTATAGTCTATTATTTAAATGGGTATAGGAAAATAGTGTCTTTAAAAAAAAATCCCACTCCTACAAATTGGTAATAAACATGTATTCCAAAGTGTGTTCAGTCCAGAAGTGACTCGAACATAAAAGGTTTTACATCCTGAGGAAAAGTTCCTGTAAGGTCATGCTCCCTGTGTAGCTTCTGTAAGCGCCATCTGTTCTCTCCTTCTCTCCGTGCCATGTTCCTTCCATTTGTTCTCCTTATTCCAGGCTTTCACTCACTAACTCCACCCTTCTTTATCCGCTTTTTCCTGTCTCCTAATGACCTTTCTCCACCTTGGTTTCTTTTTGTTCGTTGCCCTATTAAAGGGGAATTGAAACAACATAGCATTTCCCCTCATTGATAAGAAAACCTTTGCAGGCCTTAAGTTAGCAGATCCATCTACAGTTTGGTTTATTTGAGGATTGTTCATAAACCCCAGGGCAACTAAACATGTTATTGTGTATTACCATCGGCATACTGCCCATCCTCACCCTGAGCGTATTTAGGGGGACTCCAAGCATGGTCTGTACCAAGCGTCTGGATTAAGGACAGTGCACCACCCCTGCAGTAATTTACAATGACAGTCCAAATTAGATTAATACAGGAGGAGGGGAGACGTTTAGCTTCACAGGGAGTAAACTGAGGAACAGACCTTAAATTCTGCATTACTAAGCATTACCTTAGAGCTATGATGTAAAAAATATGATTTCAAAGGCGGCCTGTAAACACTCATGAATGTTAATTCACATAAACACATTCGCATGCCTTTTCATGTCTTTAACACGCACATTGACCAACAGCATAAGCCCATAAAAGAACAAGAGCACAGAGCTCGCCAGTGCTGTGGCAAAGTCCCATTACATTCATAGCAGTGGTGTTACTCATCATTTTTGGCATAGTTGTGTGGCAGAGGGGGGTCTTTCCCCTCTCTCTTTTCTATTTAGAGGCTTTGTTTACAGGCTGTGAGAGCGCACCCCTGGGTCAGCTCTGCTTGACCACTTTATGGGGAATTTCCGGGACGACGGAGAAGCAGAGGGCGGGGGATGGGGTGATAACAGCCTGGAGAAAGTCATGGAATGAAAAGGGTGCTTGGGTGTGTGTGCATGTATGTTATCTATATCATCTGCAGTGGTATATCAGTATTGGATTATCAACACCCCAGTAAACAAAACTACCAGAGCTTTTTATTTGATTTGCAAATGAATTTCTTTTTTGTCTCATTTCCTTTTCTCAATAGTCTTCCTGTCAGGTTCACTTCATGTCATACCCACAACACTGAGTGAATATTCAAGACAGAAACCTGTAGTTCTTCTGACAGATGTAAAGAAAGGGGGTTGATTTTTCTAAGATGGTGGTATTAAGTACTATTTATCTGTGAACTTTTGTGGTCTATCAGTGCTTTGTTGTAAGGAGTCCCATATATTCTTTAGATTTTGTTTTATTAAATTAAGTAACGTGTGTAATTATTTTTAAAATTCTGTTTTTTTTTTCTTTTTTACATTCTTTCCTTATGCAAGTAAATTTCTAATACAATCCTCTGAAATGTGTTTAAAATGATTAATCTATGATCACTGGCCATTTTGACTGTAAGTTAAATAAGTGTGCGTCTAGGTGTGTCTGTGTCTGGCTTGGTTTATCCACCCCTCCTCTCTCTCTTTTTTTTAAATCGGTCAACCATGTGTTTGGTATGTGTGTTTGTGGGCAATGGGGTGTTGCGATTTGGGTCAGGGGACACAAACATTGGGAGGGTTGTATAGTGGGGGTTGTTGAGTGGTGTAGTGGGTTTTTGTATTTTTTTTTGACAATGTTGCTAGTATTGTGTCTAAATATTGGTCAAACCTCCCCCATAATGCACCGGACTGCCTGGCCTGTGTACCAGAACTTGCTCCCTGCTGCTTGACAACCTTTGTTTTCCACTCATCCCTCAGTATATAGGCTGCCCACAGTAACCCAGCAAAGCCGCACACTCGTATTAATAATTCATCTATGACCCGCAATGCTTCTTGTGGCTCGAGGCTAAAGAATACCCATGCTGTTCACTAGAAAGCTACAGCTAAACCCTTCTCACTCAGCCTGCTTGTGGTAAAAACACTATAAAATGGCTATATGCCAGCAGTCCATAAACTGAGTCTGGAGATTATCTACTGTTTGTAGAGCAGTAGACTTCAGCCACAGTAGATGTGAAACTGCCAGACTTGACACTACTAATGCCACTGCAAGACACTGTCACTGTTGTTTGCCTCACCACCAGTTTCCACAAATAAAGGAACTATGTGAAAGGTGGAACTATAATGTTCTTCACAGGCAAAGTGGTGCTTTTGTTTCTTCTCTTCTTATCAGGTTATGTTTAGCGTTGGGTTGAGCCCACACTCAATCAGTGTGTTACACCGGCTTATTCTGCAATACTCAGTTTAGAACAGGCACAAACATTTTTATTTTTGCACACAACAGTCATTTCTTCATGCAGGCACATCCTGTGTGTGTGTGCATGATGTGTGCATGCATATATGTGTGTGTGTGTAACTGTATATGAGCATATGTGCCCTATCTGAGCAGAGTTTGTGTGTGTGTGAGAGAAGCATTTTTTGTTCACAAACCACAACACCACTCTGGTAGACCATCTTTGCCTATTCATAGCTCACCTTTTTAAGAGCTCATCCTAAACAGCTAGTTGGAGATGCTTACATAAACTCATGCACTTAGTTTAAACCAGAGTTTAGTGAAGTAACTGTGACATAAAATTAAAAAGTCACCTCCATTTTCCATATTTCCTCAGCAGATATATCAAATTATTAACACACACAAAAAAAAAACATTAGGCCTTTCTAACAATGTACTACTACTTTATTGCACTCATCATCATCCACATAGGACAAAGGTTTTTAAAAGAGCATATATGTATGCAAATTACCAAAAGATTTAAAAGCAAAAAGTAGAGATTAAAATCAAAAGTAAAATTGCAAAAACACTAAGGAAGAATGCAAATAAGTGTTGCCTCACACCTGCTTTTATAAGGCTTGTAGCAGAATTTAAAATATGCATCGTTCAATTCTCATGACTATTGTTTGTTGGGCTCTTATAGGTGCTGTACAAAGAAGAGTTTGAGAAGAACAAAGGGAAAGGCTTCAGTGTGGTGGCTGACACTCCAGAGTTGCAGAGAATCAAGAAATCACAGGATCAAATCAGTAATGTAAGGGCTCTCCTAAATAAATATTGCACTACAGACTAGCTTACTAAGTTGAGATTTATGCAATTAAGAAGTAATTGATATAATTCCTCACTTAATGGAGGCAGTCATGTTCAGGCAAATGTCTCTCTCCCTCTATCATTCATTCACTCACTCCCCCCTCCCTGTCCTGAGCCCTGTTTCCTGTCCCTCTTGCTACAGCAAAACTTGCCCCCCCCCCCCCCCAAAAAACATGTTTAATACAAGGTCTGCAAATCTTTCACTAACCAAGATTCTCCACTCTCTCTCTTTCTCTCTCTATTTCACACACACTCCCACCTCTTTCCCTCCCTCCCCATCATCTTGTGTCATGGCTTGTTGCCAAGCAACCCACAGATCACATGACTCATGTTTAGGTGTCATTTCCTCTGAATGTGCCTAAATTCTTCCTTAAAGGGTAGTGCCTGCAACTCCTCCCGCAGGCCAGCACAGACGACTGCATAACAGTGCACACTGACCCCTTGTGTTTGAAATCAACGGTTCACTTACTGATCCAGTACATCACAGTGTGTGTGTGTTACTGTTGGGTCCAAAGGTCTGAGACCACTAGTAAAAATGATATTTTGTGTTGTTTTACTTTGTATACCATTCCTTGAATACTGACCATAAGTTTTCAAAAGTGTTTTGGGTGACTACCACCCCACACACTCACACCCTCCCTTTCTGCATTAATGACAGTGCACTCCAGATGTATGGAGTCAATGCATTCATGCGAAAGCTTGTTGGAGTCAGTCTAATTCACCGGAGATTTATTTAAACACCACCTTCAGTGGAAGAGAGAATACGTTTAAAAAAGTGAATCTTTTTAACGACGGCCTTATCATGGCCACAAATTTGCTTACATTTGAATACTTGCCTAGAAGTCCTGAATGCCTTCTTTATTTTATCTGTCATGTCTTTTAAATTCTATTATTTTCTGTTTTCTAACTCTAGAACATGTTGTTTATATTTAATTATAATTTACTTTTAATGTAGACTCTGATTATGGACCTCACCTAATGTTCTTAAAAATGTTTCTTTTTCCTACAGATAAAGTATCATGAGGACTTTGAGAAGAGCAGAATGGGAGGAGAGGCCCCTCCTCATGAGAGCATTCCCAGTAAAGGTATTAAGAAAGGTGTTTGATATATAAATTCTGTAACAAAATTTTGTAGAGTTGAGGGCAAAAGTTAGATTATATTTTAACAGTCCCAAGTGTACCTGTATTACACCATTTAATCATTTATATTGTTTAAGTCATGCTCAAACATTTGCCTTCCCTTTAATAAACATTTGCTTTATTTAACCTGAATACATAAACTCAGCTCGCAGAGCTTTAAAAATCAAAGCCCGATGAGTTTAAATGGTAGGTAAGGCCTTCATTTAGGTTGGTCTTCAGGGCACCGCTCCAGGGTCCTGGTGTACTGGGTTCCATCCTCAACAATGTTTATAGTCATGGTGAATGAGTTTGGTGTGTTCTCTAATTGTCTGTGTTTTGTAGGTGATCTGGCTTCTTTTTACTGTCCAAAAACTGACACTAAGCATGCTTAGGCCTGGCCAGTATTTGGATGGGTGGTGCCCTAATAAAGTTTGGATCGCTTCTGGAGGTGCTGTTGTTGGGGCCAATAGAGGACATTGTCCATGTGGTCTGTATGGATATCAGTGGCCAAGTGTGACAGGGAAACTACTTAATATATGGCATGTTCCTTCAGATGAGACATAAAACTCAGGTCCTGACTCTGAGGTCATAAAAATTCCTTGGTCATTTCCTCAAAAATAGTAGGGATTAGATCTAACACTCGCCACCTCTGGACTCCTATTCATCCCCCAGCTTAAAAAATGGCCCATAATTTTATGTTTCTCCCAATAGCTTAGACTAGCTGATTTTTGGTAAGTATACTGGTGTGGATAGGCTGCCATTGCATCATCAGTTTGATTAGCTCCTAAAGTATCCCAAAAGAATGTAAAGCACTTTGGACCTCAAGAAAAAGATTTATGGAGGGTTCTGGTGGGCTGGTTCAATTTATGGAGGACTTTTGGTGGACTGATACAGAGGTTATGGCTCTGGGGAAGAAGCTACTTCTTAGTCTAGAGATACTAGCATAGGCCTTGCATTGTCTGCTAATGGAAACAGTTACAACAGACGATCGCATGGGTGTGTGGAGCTTTTTTTTGAGGCAGCATAGTATAGTAGTAGGTCACCAGCAGCTGTGGAGTAGACCAGATGCATGAATGGGATAAAATTACACTTATGAGGATACAAATGTCGCTTAAGGGGATGTTCCCAGTTTGGGTTTGGAGCTAAGAGTAAGAGTAGATATTGAAGCTAAGAGTAGATATTGGAGATGTTACTGTATTTCATAAAAGAATGTTTCATGCCTTTGAAGTTTTGTTATTTACTGATGACCACATTTAATAATTTTAATAAGCAAGGATTATAATTAAATAAAAAATTGGAATACTTATCCTGATCTCAAACTAATTTTATAGAAGAGAAAATACTGGTCTTAAATATTTGTTCATGTAATTTGAAAGAAGATATTATTTATATTATTTCAGTAAACTTGGACCACTTCTTTGGGTCGATTTTTGATGAAATGTTCACACAGTGTAAATGACAAAAATGATGTAAAACCTGACACGACAGGGGCTATATTGCACTTGGTTGTTGTCTTGTTGCTGCCTGTTTGTGCAGGATTATTACAAACACCAGACATCGGTTCCATACTGTGAATGCATTCTTTGTTTCTGCTTGCAGCCTGTCAGCCTTCCAGCCCGCAGGGCTACAGCTTTGAGCCTCAGCGCACGGCTGCAGTTGCCCCGACTCCCAGTACACCCAGTGGCACGGTAAAATAACTTCCTCTTTTCAGTTTATGTTCAGTTTGAAATACAGGCAGTTCACTTTGCAGGGAAACTTATTTAAATGATTATTTACAGAGTTCTTCCTCACCACAGGCACAACATGTTCGGCATCCAAAATTTGCTTGTTTACACATGTACATAACAAGACTAATATAGGCAACTGAAACCTTTAATTGTATGCCGATTTAAAAAGCCTAAATCATTCGCATAAATGTGTTTATTACCTTATGTACGTAATTCCTGCCTAATTGTAAGCTTTCATTCAAACCAGTGCATATCCTTTCTTTTTATATTCAGGCCAGCTGTGAAGTTCATAAAAACATGGTACCCAACAGTGTGGAAGAATAAATGAATGAAGTTGTATGAGCTGTAATGTGTAACACATGGTATAGTTGGCTACTTTAAATCAGCCTGCAGTGTATGAACATACCAAATGAAATATAATGGTTTTTAAGTATTTTAATTCTAGACAGGATTTTGTGGGGTTGGGTTGAAATAAAAAATGTGTCAGGTCAGAATTATTTCTAATTCATCCACCTGATCCCTCACATTCCTTTGAGATTCGTCTAACACAAATTACTTGAGCTAAAGCTACTAAATGTGCACTTAAAATTGTTTTGGAATTCCCCCAAGGGGAAGTGGCAAGGCCAAGTGGAGTAAGGCATGTTAAAACTAGCGGCGAGTTGAAGTAGGCTTTTGGAATAATTGATACAGTTTCAGGCACGCATGTGATAATGAGCTAATTAGATGGGTACTCTTTTATGATTGGTTAGCTACATTATTCTTATAGCAGTGTCAGAAAAACTATAAACATGTCTATTCAAGATTACTTAACTCCAAACCATCCAAGTCAAGTGTGTGATAATTTAGCGGTTAGTTAAGTAGTGTGTGTACCACCATTGCATGCAACATGTATAGATTTAGATCCTTGATTAAACATGCATACCGCTATGGAGTCAAAGGGTCAAAAAGATTTCGAGTTTGTAAAACAATACTCACAAATGTAACGGACTCTGTACCTGCGTTTGAGCAACTACATACACGTAAAACTAAAATCCACAAATGTATTGGAATGCACAAATTTAAAACAACAACAATAATAATAATTTAAATTCACAAATGTGAAAAAAAAATATTTGTAATATAGAAATAAAATGTAAAAATGTTTAAATGTGTAAAAATGATTTGCATTTATAAATCAAATGTCGTGAATGTGTGAATCAGTACCTTCTCAAATGGCTTAAAATGTGCCAGAGCAAACGTTTTTAAGGTTCCAAATGTGGCATTGGGAGTTTTTAAATGAGGTGGAAAAATCCACACATTCGCCTTCTCTGCTGCGTGTGTGCATCTCTTTTTGTAGTTGCGGATTTAAGACCCTGTTTTGACAGCCAATTGATAGGCCAATAGGAAAGCTTAAGCTGGACCAATCAGATTGCGAGGTTTGTTTAACCAATCGGAACACTGATTTGTTGTTGTCAACCATGTTGCTTTTCCACCAAAAGAACTCTGGTTCCTGAGCCGGTTCCGTTCCTGATTCTTGGAACCTTGATTCTTTCCAGTGAACCGGCGCGTTTCACAGCAACAAATCAATGTCCCGATTGGTTAAACAAACCTCGCGATCTGATTGGTCCAGCTAAAGCTTTCCTATTGGTCCATCAATTGGCCGTCAAAACAGGGTCTTAAATCCGCAACTACAAAAAGAGATTGGCACACACAGCAGAGAAGGAGAATGTATGGATTTTTTCCACCTCATTTAAAAACTCCCACTGTTACATTTGGAACCTTAAAAACGTTTACTCTGGCACATTTTAAGCCATTTGAGAAGGTACTGATTCACACATTCACAACATTTGATTTAGAAATGCAAATCTTTTTTACACATTTGTGAATTTAAATTATTATTATTGTTGTTGTTGTTGTTTTAAATTTGTGCATTCCAATACATTTGTGGATTTTAGTTTTACGTGTAACGCAGTTACAGTGTCCATTACATTTGTGTGTATTGTTTTACAAACTCAATCTTTTTGACCCTTTTTTGACTCCATACCTGTGCAGGACTCCTGTACATCTATAATATGATTACAATTGTAGATCACTCAGAATAATAGCATTTGCCTAATGCTGTATGTAGCAGTGCAGCTTGCATTATGACTACCAGGGGGATACAAGTTTCTGTTAGTTAAAACTAAAAAAAACATCAAACATTCATTTATTCATTTTCTGTTAACCGAGCATGGCTTGGCTAAGTGTGTGTGTGTGTGTGTGTGTGTGTGTGTGTGTGTGTGTGTGTGTGTGTGTGTGTGTGTGTGTGTGTGTGTGTGTGTGTGTGTGTTCAGAAGCGCTACAAAGCGATCTACGACTATGTTGCAGCCGATGAGGACGAGGTGTCGTTTGCTGATGGAGATGTGATATTGGATGTGCAGCAAATCGACGAGGGCTGGATGTTTGGCCGCGTGGAGCGCACCGGTCAGCAGGGTATGCTGCCCTCCAACTACGTGGAGGCTATATGAGTGAAAGTGGAAAGGAAGGGAGAGAAAACAGATACGAGAGTGAGGGATGCATAGTGGAGCAACCTGCGTGCTATCTCCACTTGAGAGTTATTATTTTTCCCCTGTTCATTTCACTATTTGTTTAACTTGGTCTTAATTAAATGAAAGAAACTTGATCAGGCATCTAAGCTTTAGCTGTTTAGACACAATGCTAATTCGCTTAGAATTAAAAACCTGTTCTTGTCAGCTGAAATTATTATAATTTTTTTTTTGTTCCTCCCCTTTATTTCATTCTCTTCTTTTTTGATGCAGATGTGTTAGTTGGGTTTGTGCATTGCTTTGCCTTTATGTCAAAAAGAATGACTCAGTTTGTACTCCTTATGTGGATTTTCAGGTCTGTTGTTGCAGTGCAAATATTTGAAGTTTGGCGACTTTCAGGGTGATGAGTTGTAGTAATGAAAGTCAGTGCTGCAGTGTATGCTGGAAAATGCAGTTTTAGGCAGATGCTTATCTAAATGGTCAGCAGTCATCGCCCAAACATTGTCTTAATTGTGAAAGTCTTAATCACAAGCTTGTTATGGCAAGCACTGCAGACGGGTAGAGGAAACCCTTTAGAGTTCTTTTATGCACTTTGAGGGGGGGGAAAAATACCAAAAAAAAATCTGAGGGTTTTATATGAAAAACTGATGTGGTACAGTAATTTACTGAAAATATCATCCTGAATATAAGGGAGAAAAAAATGACCATAACAATTGAGGTTTTATAGAATTGAGAATATATTAGCTTAATCAGTGACTCGTCATTCCTTTGTTATTTTGTAATGAAGCATTCCAATCCATGATTATATTGAATAAATAACTGATTATGAAAGCACAAAATGTGTGTTTATTTTTAAATTTATAATTTTTTTTTTAAACAACTAGTAGGGTGGAACATCTGGTCCTGGATCAGTAATTCTGTTTTAAGGCACTGTAAAACATGCATAGAGTACTGTACAAATGTCTAGGATCCCAATGGGTAATTTCAGTTTTTCTCAACAATTATGTAACAGCTCTATGTAACAGAATTGTTCAAAAAAACATTAATACATATACATTATGGTTTAAAAAAAGGATATTTCAAAATTTCAACATTTCCCAATAATCACAGGTTAGTTAAATGATCAATATGTATTGTATTTACTGTACTGAATCATGAAATGGCCAGGATGTGTCATTAAACTGAATACATTTGAATTGAAGCACTGTCATTTGCAACAGCCGTGCTACAGCCAGTATATTCTTCTTTAAGTCTGTTCTGAAAGGGAAATCTGTTTGTGTTTCGACCTGTGATCCTGCTGCCTGTCCAATTACAATAACTTTTGCATATTGCATAAAGTATGACACATTCGTAGACAAACTGTCTTGAAGCAAACATATTAACTTCTAACGTACATAAAAAGCTACATGACCCATGACCAGACATAGAATGTAAACATTATAATAAATATTGGCAATGTATTTGAAAGATGAAGGCAGCTTCTATAAGATAGATGCTAAGTTGGCTCATTTTCCCCTAAACAGGAAAGCAAATAATTTGCAAAAAAATATAAAAGTGCAGACCTGTATGGATTAAAGGTTTAAATTCCATGATTTTTGTGTTTTATAGGAAGAAACTGAGGACTAAGTGTTAAGTTGCAAAAGCTAACTTGATGCTTGCATAATCTCAGTAACACCAACATTAGCCTCTTAAACTGACCCATAAATGACTGAATATGAAAACAGTGAATAAGAAGCAAATGACTGACTCATAAAATGACATTTAAGGTGAAAGAACAAAAGTTTATAAGGAAGAGAATGTCAGCCTCGTCTACTGAAACATTCAAGGTGGAAATGGGAAGGTAAACACGAAGCTGGTAAATAAAGCAAAAATAGCAACTTTTTCACTTTTTTTTTATTTCACTAGTGTAGGTATTCATTTATTTGTTTATTTATATTTACATACAAAATTAGCATTAGCATTTCTTACTGTAGACCATTGGAAATGTATGCCTTAATATTATTCATTAAGGCAACATTTAATTATCATTAAAAATAACTTTTACACCTGATTCTTTGCCACAACTTTTCCGATATTTATTAGTATAATTTCTTCCTTGGGAGGCATAAACCTGAACCAAACATTTAAAAGGGACATATTATGAAAAAGCATTTTCAGTAAAATGGGGATCTGGAGCTCCTACCAACACAGAAACTGAAATAAATCAACCCTGTTGGTTCTGTTATTTAAAAAAAAAAAAAAAAAAAAAACCTGACAATGCGCTTTTCTGATATTGTGCTACGCATAACATACAGTACAGACACTTCAGAGTGGTCCCGCCTCCTCTTGAGTCTCTCCAATCAGAAAGAAAGGATGCATAGGGAAAAAAAAGCATACCACAGATGGAAAGTGAGTGTATGTCACATTTAACTTTCAATAAGCTGAAACAATTTTCTTTCTGGCAAAAACCCAGGCACTGCTATAGTCGTTTATGATTATACATCATAAATGACTGTACATGATTATATAAAGGATCCTGCAATGCAACATGAAGTTATCTCGTTTCTTTTCTAGGGGGCGTGAGCTAAGATATTTTTGTTCAGGTTGCCTTTGGAATGTGTGTACAGCCAAACCCCCCTGCCCCCCTCCCCTTTTAAGTTGGTTAGATGAATGCAAGAGAAAGGTTGGAGATGTGGCGGAGGTGTGAGTGAGTTAGCCTGACATGGAAATGCAGGGTATATAAGGCTGAGGGGAGGTGTCCGGGCATGGCCCTACTCCCAAAATTTTGTTATTGCATAACTCAAATTTGCTAGCACAGACCATGCCTGTGAAGGCTGAAACAGGGAGGAGAACTCAGATAATTTTGGGCAGGAGTCCAGGTTGGCTTTGGAATGTGTGTAAGACCAAATCTCCGTAAATTACAGGCATGCTAGGCATTTAAATGCTGCAGAATGGTTATGGCCCAGAGTGTGTATTTAACAATAATAAGCTTGAGAGGTCTGTTGATTGAGGTATAGTGGTAGAGGAATAGTATTAAGTTGAGTAAACTGCACCTTCTTTACTAATGACTGATGACAGAAGTGTTAAAGTGGAGGAAAATGACGCGACAGAACTATTTAAGTCCCCAAAATGCAGCGGCGACAAATGTCATCAGAATCAACTTCGAGACAGCTGAGTTAATCAGGCTGGCAGGAAGCTGACAGGTGGCTACCGAAAAAGCCGGCAAAACTACAAACGAAGCAGCTTTAATGAAAATTAGAGGTCCTTGGTTGGCATATATGTCATTAAAAATGCCGGTCCCGTAGTACACAAGGAAAAGTGGGTTTAACCGACACTGAAATTATATGAATTTGCAGGTTAATTATAGGGCTAATAAAATTTTGTTATTAACTCCAAAAATAGAAAATACACATTTCAGTGTTTCTGAAACAACAGTATGTTGTAAAATGCTCACAAAATAGTAGACCGGATAAAGCCAATATATTGTAGCTTATGCAGACTTCATGTGTGCTCACGCAGAAGTGCTTTTCTCCTGTTTTGTAAATGTTCTGAAGTACAACATCCTCTTACGAAGTGTTTCCTGGATTCTAGGAGGTAAACATGATGCCTGCTCCTGCAGAATGGGTGAGTGTTGTCCTATGCAGTCCTCACATAATCTAAGAAAAGGAAGTATTGTTTAAGACAAACATTACAATACATGAAATGTTCCAAATTAACCAGGACACTGTTGGCAATCTGTGTTGAGCTGTTAGTGAGCAATAAGTGGTAAA
Source organism: Hoplias malabaricus (assembly GCF_029633855.1). NCBI lineage: Eukaryota > Metazoa > Chordata > Actinopteri > Characiformes > Erythrinidae > Hoplias > Hoplias malabaricus. Next base: position 20,091,624 of record NC_089802.1, read on the forward strand.
AATGGAGAAGTGAGAAGGTTCAAACTTCTGTATAAAGGCTTTGCAGAATGAAAACAGACACTGCATCTTTTTTGATATCAAAAACACATCTGCTACAATAAAAGGTACTATTTAAAAGGCATTTAAAACAATATTATAAAGGTTTACTAGCTTGCTTTCTTGTGAACACAGAGTTCCATATTATGCACAGCATTTTATGGCTGTGAAAAGGGGTTAAATAGACATCAAGCACCCTCCTAGTTCCAGCTCAAGATTGTAGACACTTGCTCATCCATCCTTTCTTCTGAATGAAGCACAATTATTAGCATCTTGTGGAATTCTTTACAGTAGATGTCAGGAGAGTTCTAGACAACATCCGGATTCTCCCATCAAATGTTACAGAATGGTGCTCCATCACTCCAGGGAATGCAGCTGCACTGCTGCAAATGTTTTAATTGATGTTCTACATTGAGCTTGGTTACAGTAGGCTCATTTACAACTGCATCACAAGGCATCCCGCACTCGACTGTGGACCCCCTCATTTCATAATTTAGAAGTTAAACATTAGGAAAGGAAGGAAGATTTTTGACATTCAAACTCAGTGTAGGGCTTTAACTTACCTGGATAGGGAGTAGGGCTGCATCTGAAACACTAGCACATCGCTACAGTGGCTCTGAGATGGACACCTGAGTGCTGTGACCTTAGAAGAGAGATTAATGAATATGGGAAATGATTAAACAAGACCTTTATAAATGATCTTTGTCAATTATGCCATTTTTACGCCATGAAATTCTAATTGCAATAACTTCCAGTTGTTTATCTTGAAGTCTTCCTATGGGTCATGAATTAAACCACTACCAATTAATTTCTGTTCACCGAAATTATATGTTTAAAAGTTTTTTCAAGAAAAAAAAATCCCTAATGCTGTAAAATTATCTTACATTTAAAACTACATTTTCATCTTCAATCAATAAAACTATGAAATTAGCCCAGCCTCTATCTCCATCTATACCTCTACTGCTGACATGCAACTTGAAATCCTTTTCCCGCAAATGAATGGGATTTGTTCCTTATATTTATGATGTCAGAAACACTGTATATCTCAATTCACGCATTTGAGGCTATATATGCAAAGCTACAGTTTCAAAGCTGAAAGCTGACGGTTAATTTTACTTATGATACCACTCCCAGCATATATACAGCAGCATATGGGCATGTTAACAAGGTAAAAACCTTGATTTTCACAGGTATTAAAATTTTATATTACAATTACTTTTCAACTGGAAAAGTATATATTGGTACCTTTGCGTAAACTACATTTTAAACTGAACAATAAAATAAAGAGCCAGGAGTGACATGTACACACAGTACAACCTGCACTGAATGATCACTGGATTAGGAACATCTACCTTGTATCTACACTCATTGTCCATTTTATCAGCTCCACTGACCATACAAGAGGACTTTGTACTTCTACAATTACACACTGTAATACACCTGTTCTGCATATGTTCCCATTTCACCCTGCTCTTCAATGGTCAGGACCCCCACAAGACCACCACAGAGCTGGTATGATTTGGGTGTTGGATCATTTGTCAGCGCTGCAGTGACACTGAAGTGGTGGTGTGTTAGTGTGTGTTGTGCCAGAATGAGCTGCACAGACACAGCAGTGCTGTGAGAGTTTTTAAACACTCTGTTTGTGTTGGTTGTCCTCTATTACTCATCAGTGGCACAGGATGCTATCGGTTGTATATTTTTGGTTGGTGGACTATTCTCATTCATGCAGTGACACTGTAGGCTTTAAAAACTCTACACTCAGGTGGACTACAGTGTGTAATTGTAGAACTACAAAGTGCTCCTCTATGGTCAGTGGAGCTGATAAAATGGACAATGAGTGTAGATACAAGGTAGATGTTCCTAATCCAGTGATCATTCAGTTCATTTACAATGGAACAACAGGATACAATGCTGTTCCCTAACTGAAGGTAATTATACCAACACAGTGATAGTTAGCTAACCCCTTTTTTAAGTGTTCTTTGTGGGGTGGGGGGGTTACTTATGTGACAAACATTAATGTCATGATTAATAACACCTCTATCTGTTCTTTAGACTGACGCTGCTATATCCAAATGTTAAATATGAGCATATGGCAATTTATTAATTAATATATTCATGTTTTAATGCTTTTGTAGCTTGCGCCCAATGATGCAGGACAGGCTTCAGACCCACTATGACCCTGAAACAGGATGAAGCGTTAACAGAACATGACTGAATGAAATGTTCAACTTCTCTTCTAGTTATAAAATCAAAAGTGGTTTTATTTGAGAGTTTAGAAACAGTTTTCAGGAGCAAACTGAAGATTTTAATATATATGTGAATAATGTTATTGCCATGTTATATAATGGAGTGTTCTAATTTTTCATACAGTTTTTCCTAGTGCTATTTCTGTACAAAATCATTATAGCTATATGGTATAGTTCTATAGTTTTTTATGTGATTTCTTAATTCTACCAATTGTTCTGGTGCTGTCTCTGTAAAAAGGTACATACCGAGTCCATAATCACTACATATTCACGGCTTCCTCCAAAAATCACCACGTCATTGTCCTTCCCCTGTACTGCTGAGTGCCACAGCCTACAGGCAGACAGTCCATCAACAAAACACAAATAGGTTTTCTCCATACTGTCCCTAGCTAAGGTCATCACCCATTATTTACATCTCACCTGGCCTTGTCTTTGTGGGGATGCTGCCTCTCTTTCCACTCTGTCGTTATAGTGTCAAATTCCCAGCCATCACCTAAACAAAAAAAAAGTGTATTGTTATGTTCACTCTCAGAAAAAGACAGTGTCTTCACAATAATACATTTATAGGAAAGGGAAAAACAATCTTATATTTAAAAGAATGTGAAAGGATAAACCATTAATTCCATGCTGTTTTTATCAGTCCGTTTATCAAAAAAACTGTACAGAGTAAAAAGCAGCTAGAGTTTTTAGATTTTATCCAAAAATTTTTTATTTCCGACAACACTGTTATATATGTGTAAAACTTTAACCTATGAACTTACTGAGGACTTTCCCAGCAGTGTTGAGACCCCCAAATAAGAAGAGTGTGTTGTGTGACGTGGGAGTGAGTGTGTGTAGAGAGCGGCCCATTGGCAGACGAGCGGCCAGGGACTCCCTGAAAAAACACACAAACAAATATTTTGTACATATTAAGCTCAGAGTATGGTCTGAGTCAATTAGAATTAATAGCTGAATAATGAATATTTAAGGCATAAAGCTGATGTATCACGTCTGATGTATGTGTGCACCATAGGTTGCGAATTTGTTAACAATTACATGTCATATTTATTTACTACATGAATTTAAGGAAAAGAAATTCAAGGAAATTCAAGCTAGTGGGATTTCTTGTATAGTCATTTTTAAATTCAAACCCCGAGTCATGTTTTCTTTATTTTTCTAAGTAAAAACCTTATTATTTATAGAAATTAATACCAATTAGAATAAATTTAACATACTTAATACAACATGTTTAGTGCAAATTTAAGTTCAAGATTATAATACTGATTTCAAAGCAGATGTTCTAAGCTGTAATTGTGAAATAAAACATAAAAATCTCGCTCTCTACACTTCCAAAAAAAAAACAGTTATTAGTGTTGTATCCTCAAGGCTACATATTCAGTACATTTATTTAGAGAAAACAATTGTACCATATTTTATATTAACTGTAGATTACATTGTGTTGATTTCATATGCATTTCATGTACAGATCCATAATTAAAGATTACAAATATTCACCTCTCCTCTGAAGAAGAGAATATAATGTAAATTAAGGGAACACAACTGTACTTTAAAACCACTGTTGTGCATTTAAAGGTACATTTACACTGTTTGTACCTTTAGTTTACAATAATGTACCTGTACAGTTTATCTGATAGTGTATAGATGATGTGAACTTATTTTCACTTACATTACCCAACTAACCTAACTGAGGTAAAACGATATTCCCAGATAATAGCACTGCTTTATTGTTTGCAAACAGATCAGATGAGACAGTTGTGTGTGTCTACACACACAGACGTCAAATGATGAACAGTGTGAGGGCATCAGTTCAGTATCACCTCTGAGCTTTTACTGTTTTTGAAAACACATAGGTATGCTGTTTAGAAATCCATAAATCTACCAAGGTCAAGATTTTTACTTTTTATTTCATAAAACTAAGATAAAAGCAAAAAAAATATCCTCAAATATGGACCACAACTGAGACCTGATGTTGGGAAACTGGGCTGTATTTGCTGATTTAATAATAACAATATTACTGCATTTTAAAGTAATTCTGCACAAAATTTAAATTCATAATACATATCAACAGTGTAATATATGTAATCTACAGAGCAAGCCCCTGGATTTCTATGCTGTGAAACCTAATCATATATTCCAGTCATATTTAAAGTTATTAGCTTTGGTTTACATTTTTATCCTAATATTATTGAAAATATCAACAGCACACTTAAAATATGATACTGGAAATGTTCTACTGATGTTAACAATAGTTAATCACAATATATTTTGTAGAGGATTATAAATATTAGAATAGATTAGATTCAATTTATTTGTCACATACACAGTTATACAACATATGCAAGTTTTACAACCAATAGATTCAGAGTCTTCACGTGAATCATTTACTGAAACTTTCACTTTACTCTTTGCAAAACGAGGTCATATACAAATAGTAACTGTGGCTTTCATATTTGCAAAGATGGCCCTAATGCTGAGCAACCAGCAGCTATTACTACAGCAACAGAGCTGCATTTTTATTGCTCTATATCTTCTAACCTGAGCCAGTGTTGTTTAACTCTGTTCAGGTGTAAGGCTTTAGCCTGACTAAATTGACTGTACTGCCAGTTACCTGTTCATAAACTGGTGTGACTTATGCAAATGAATATGATTAAACCTTCTGCAGTGTACTGTACTATTTATATATGACAGCAATTTTATTGCTGGGTCTCAGTCAGCTATGTCTCTCAGACTAGACTTAACAAAACATTATCTATACTACAAGAACATTTTTGTTTAGCTTACTACTCACAGGAAAAGGCAGGGACAGTACTTACATTTGGGACCATGTCCAAGAGTCCAGGTCTAAACAATAAATGTCTATAGTGTCAGTTTCCTGAAATGAGAAATGTCTTATGAAAATATGCAATTTTTTTGGGCCTATAAACTTTACAGCCATGCAATAGGGAATACCATTGCTAATTTAAGTGATGCAAAACACAGTTTAAAATTAAATACCAAGTTTAATATGAAGCACTGCGCCAAGTCAGAGACTACTATTCAGTTACATAATTTCCAGTCAAATCACTCATTAAATGCAATATTTTCATGTCAAGAAAAAAAAGAGTAATGCTTTGGGGTTCTGAAAAAAATATGCAGGATTGTTTTCCACACCTCCAAAGTGCATTCTTAGGTTTCTGCTTCTCATGAGCCATGCAAACACAATGATTTAGTGATGATGAGAGCTCTAGGACTAAAGACCTTCTAGACAGGAGGAAGAATAAGTACTCCAAAAAATGTAAAGTGCTAAAATATTTTTCATTTGGACAGTTAATCAGGATAAACCACAAAAAAGACAAGGACAGTAACACAGCAACCATTTCTTGATTCCAGGAAGATAACCTAATTTGACACCAGATTTTGGTCATAAATCAGTTTGGGTCAACACTGCAGTAATTGCTTTAAGCCTAATTTTTTATGACACTACTGTCATCTACTCACCAATCCTCCACAGATGTAGCCCTTGTTGCCAAGTGTAGCACTAGCATGTGAGCACCTTGGCTCAGGAAGCTGACCCTGCCAAAGAGAAGCAAAAAACAAGAAAAAGAATCATTAACGCATCAGATGCTTTAAATTATCAAAGTTTTTTTTTTAAACTTCACATTGGCATGTGTTCTTTACCTGTGTCTGTGGTTCTGTCCAGGTGGCAAGGCTGGGTTCAAACATATGAACTTCATTGTTCCAGCCCCAAAATGTAAAAACCTCACTACCAATCATCGCCTGTCAAAAAAGCAAAATGTCTTTGAGAAAGGCCAAGCTTTAAAATTGGTTTAGTAACTACCTAACATACAGGATGCATTTACATGATTTAAAATGTACATAATTTCTCTATGAGTAAAAATAAACACACTAATCCAATAAAGTTTTGTCATTTAAATTTCAATAAAAACAAGAATATGAAATTTGTTACCTCTCTTGAAAATGTATTCAACTGACAAATCTACAAAATAAAGGTTTCCAATGTTGTCACTGGCCAACTTGATTGTATTTAAATCCTATAAATCCTATAGTCTGTGTAGGACAAGGATGAGATCCTGTGTTTGCTGAATGTGCATGGCTGTCAGGTGGAAAGTTTTAGAGTTGCAAAGATAAAACGTAATGCTTCTGTAATAAATGTATCCACATTAAAAAAACTTACATAACACAGTCCATTGCTGCATCAAGATATATATCAACTCTTTGCAGAAACGCTGCCTATTTCTCTGGGCACAAGTTAATCTCAGAAGTATCTGATTTTTTATCAGGACATCAATTCCCCTATGCCAAGCGTAAAAGGGACTATCCAATGTGTTATTAGAATTAGATGCCACTTTCCACTTAAATTCCACTTGCAAATTTGCAAGTTTGTACACTCAGCTCCCAAATTAATAAATGTAATTTAAAGTAAAGGTGATTTAACAGTGGTAATCATACCTCTGTCCCAATTTAGAGCATTGCAGGCACCAGTCACTAAATTTGTTTATATTTTCAAAATAAAAATAAGTTTTCAGTGAAAGCATTGGAAAGACATTCTCTGCAACTTTGTGGGTTAAATAACGTTTCATGAGAATTAACAAATCACAGTTGTTTTTATTCCAGGGTCTCAAATTTTCTGGAAGCAATGCTGTTTAAGGCTAAAACAGTTAAACTGCCAAATGTGAGATTTGTTAATGTCTTATATTTTATATTATACCACAGTTAGTTCCGATCCTGGCTGAGAGACGTTACAGGAGTGGTAATATTACACGATCATAGAGCTCCTTAGGTATCACTCCGCAAAATACATGTAACTTAGCAACGATGCCAGCGCTTACAAGACAGAGCTGTGCCTGGACTTTTTCACCAGGTTAATTTTCCATTCGCACACCTCATGTTGAACAGAGTAAAGAGTTATGGCACAGTGGACTCTGCATTCTTATTTGTAAAAAAAATAAATCTGAAATAAATATATGATTGAATAAAAAGTAAATTGCTACGTCTATGGATTTCTTTGATTGTGTTTAACTCCAGTCAATGCACATCTTTTTTCTCTGCTGCTCTCGCATCGGAGTGATACTCTAAAATACTCTATTTAAATGAAACAGAGAGAACTTGGCATCGTTTAGTGTATGATATATACCACTACGATCTGAATCCACTGTAAAAAAAAAATGGTTAAACCATGACATTTTATTGACTTGATGCGTTTATCTCTGTCCTGATGTAGACGAGGTTTACATCGCACAAGTTAAAGATCCAGAGTTCGTTGAAAAGAGCAAAAAAGGAATTTGTGACGAAAGGGAACTATATTTCCTTGCGGAAGGTTGATAAACAAACACATTTTTCACGGTCTTCTTTATCTTAAAACCTAATAATAAATGGCAATAACAAATTGTGGTATAATCGCAGTAATACACTCGTGGTTCGTGATATAATGTGAGATATTGGCACTGGTGTACTGATCTTCAGTGTCAATGTTTCACGTTACTGCACTCCCTCTCGTATATCATTGCATAATTATGTCATATTTTATTTTAATCACTACCCAAACTAAACTTCAAATCTCAAAATAATTACAGGAAGAGGCAAAAACATTCCTCATACAAAGTCATTTTGGAGCATTTCTATCAGTCCATTTTTAATGAAATTTGGAAACACTGTAAAGGGCAGCTGATATTTTCCAATTATGTAAGAAAATTAAAAACATTAATAAAAATATGAAGTGACAGAAGGATTTGTTCTGACAGTAAAATATGTAAAAATGATATTATACATTCTGAAAGCATTTCTGTTTTCAGTGTTGTCAACTGGAATCCCTGTATCCATCCTTACCCATGATGTCTCATCCACTCTGAAACTCTTGAATTTGCTGACCTCTCTAACTGTTTTGCATCCATATCCACCAAAATAGATGAGCCTATTTTATAACAAATAAATACAGATGTATGCTTTACAAAAGGTCTTCATTCTCTCTGGTTTAAGCACATTTATTTTTTATTTCTCTTTGCTTATAGCAAAACTGAAACTAGCTATATGAATATAATCTCTTTCTTATCACGTGGTTTTTGCAGTATTTTAACCTTCACTGCTGAGGAACCAGGATGTAGACTCACATTTCAACCTTATTCATAACTACATAATTATTATATTAGTTCCATAGCAGTGGAGGTATAAGTCATAGAAGTAACTACATTTTACTTGGCAACACCTGGCAAATAATGAGCCTTCAGATTAATAAATAATTATTAAGAATTAAGGACCATAACTGTCATATGAATATTCAACCTAAATAAGTACAATGATTTTAATCTTTTATGAAAAAGCTATATTTAGAAATGATCTGGAGCACCTTTAGATATTTTACATATATTATATTTTGTAAGAGCATGTTTGGGGCCCTCTCTATTACCTGTCCTTGTAAACCCAGCTGGTGTGTCTGTCTCTGGGAGATGGAGGGGTTCCTGCACAGCCTGTGATTTTCCTCCAGATGTACTTTACATGCTGCAAGTCTACACCATATAGCTGTCCAAACAACACAAAGTGAAAGACATCATTAAAGCAACACATACCACACAAACATTATGGTAATAGGGGCCTGCTGACAATAACTTCACTATTCATGCATAACTAAGTTTAGCGAATGTGGTCAGTGTGTTTACAGTGGTTTCTGTTTGTTTCTGTGGGAATGGTATTACTTTCAAACTGTCATTCTCTTCTCACAGCCTCTTTATGACTGAGCTCTGCGACATTCAGATCAAACTAACAATCATTATGTTTAAAGCTATGTGGTCAAAAATATGGACATTTATTATAGTTTTTTATTATTTTATTTATTTATTTTTATTTATTTATTTATTTATTTTATTTTTAGTTATTTTATTTATTTATAATTTTATTATAATAATGGCCTTCAGAGTATTCACTGGTTCTGCTCCCATCTACCTCAATAGACTCTTAAAACCATACGTTAGTGCCCACCCTCTCCGTTCCTCAAAGGAGCGCCAACTAACACGACCAACCCCCCGTACAGGTCAGTTGAAGCTATTCTCATCTCTGGTACCACGCTGGTGGAACGAGCTTCCAAGCACTATCAGAGCAACAGAGCAACCCTCTCTGCATTCAAGAAATCATTGAAAACCCAGCTCTTCTGAGAGTATCTTTTGCACTGAATGTCTTTCTTTAATGCACTTATTACTTCCTGGCATATTGCACTTAATGTAAGGTATGTTTTATAATTTGTGCTGTAGTTTGAATGTTAGATCCTCTTTTGTAAGTCGCTTTGGATAAAAGCGTCGGCCAAATGCATAAATGTAAATGTAAATGTAATAGTTATTTATTATTTATTATTATAGCGTAGATATCTAATATGCTAATTTGGTTGCTTTGGGCTCATTTTAATAGTTAGTTTTATAGTTAATAGTTTATTAGTTTTGTACAGTGAATAAATGATCTCACAATTTTGACATTTTGTTCATAGTGTGCGTCCATATTTGGCGATAAGTCTTAATATGTGCAGACAATTAATTAAATTATTAATGTAACAGAAGTGTATCTAGCAATTTGTTTTATGCATTTGGCCTTGAAAATGTCAGACAACTTGTATTACACTGCATTGTCTAACCACTTTCACATATGAACTCCAAAGAAACTCTGGCATATAAGGCCCGGAGTTGTCCCAGAGTGGTCCTTTTACTCCGGATTTTACCCGGAGGTTTAACTAGAGCACTGGGAGGATAAAGTCCATGTAAAGTCTAGGACAAATATTGTGGGTGTTTGCTTTCACATATACGGCTCCTCCAGGTAAAGTCTGGGTTATCATTAAACATTTCTGGGTTATCGTGTGTGAAAGGTGCTTCTGTGTCATGCTCGGCTCATGCACACAAAGACAGTGTTACGTGGCAATGCAGCTGATTGCAGTTTGTGGCCCTTCAGGTCAAAGCTGTGGATGTCACTAAATACCTGCCAAAAACAGCTCACCTGGTTAGTGTGGCCACTGTTGTCACAGCCCCCGAAAACATAGAGCGTGCCCTGGAGGAATGAAGCACATGTCTGAGAGAGCAGGGGAGGAACCTCTCCACCCATTCCCTTGCGAGCCCTGACAAACAAAAACACACTGAAGTGAAATCTCAGAGGAGAAAAAATGTTGTTTTCATTTAGTGTTGTTGCCACTAGGGGCAAAAATGAAGCACAAAATCCATTCTGTGATTGAATGCAAAATTAAAAAAACAAAAAACACCCACGCACCAAGCCAAAAGGCATGAGAACAAAAAAGGCCTTTCAAAGGAATTCATTATTCCTTTGTATCGTCTATGTTTTGTGGTACACTACGAGCCTTGGATTTTAAGATCTCTCAGTTCCTGAAAAGTGTGTGGGTGTGTGTGTTTAATATCAATGGGTTAAATCCTGAGCATTACAGTGCAAGTAATGAGAAAGGAATTCAGCTCATTAAAAAAAATAGACAGGTGTGTTTTCACTCCTCACCAAAGTCCACTCTCCATGTCATAGAGCCAAATCTCATCACTGGGCAGAACAACTTCGTCTCCGTCCACATACTGGAAAATTGAAAAGAGGCAAACAATACAATGAGTTCATACAAAACATCAAAGCTATGATGAAAAACTAATGACCTCACTTGACTTTCATTTCCACCTGAACAAAAAAGTATTATTTCAACAGTCCTGTGTTCTGGCAGTGTGTGTAATGCTCTGTACACACCTTTTAGTTGTCTCTGAAAATGTTATTTTAAAAGTATCTCTTTATCTGTGCAGTAAGCTTTTATTATCTAGCAGTTCTTAAATTAAGTCATATCAGCCATTATTAATGGAACTGAATGCAATATACAGGAGAGACAAAACTAGATTCTGAAACTACCTCGCCACTTAACTAATTTACTGGAAAACAAGATATTCTTGTTTGGTTGTGTGTATGCCACTTTTCATGTATTCTAATCATACAAGTAAAAAATCCACTTACATAACATTCAGAGGATTCACTCTCGATAAAATGTAACTTTAGTAAGTGTCTAAAGCAAATGTTGTGGATCATGTTATAAATTTTAATGAACAGTTGGCTTAAACACATAACCTGTGCAGTTTGTAAGTATAAGGTTTTATTATTATCATTATTGTTGTTGTTGTTATTATTATTATTCACAAATATGCCAAATGAAAGAATAGCACTAGCTTATATATTGTTTGTTTCCAAGGAGGAAGAGTTACCACTCTTTCAAAGAATTAAGAACATACTCTTAAACGTTTGTATATCACTGTAGCCTATGTATAGACTGTAATATCACATGTAAATACAGTAAGTGTAAATAGTTTATGTGGTGTTTCTACCTGACACCCTCCCCACACGAAAAGCACCCCTCCACAAAGCACGACCGTGTGGTCACTCCGAGCCGGAGGAGTCTCCATCAACTCTGGAAGTTCCTCTTGCTCAGACCCGCTGAGCCCTCACCGCTCCCGGACACAGAGGAGGAGCCGAGCCGCTGACTGGAGCTTGCGTCTGGACCCTCTCTCACACACTCACTCACTCACTCTGCGTGTGCGCGCGTGTGTTTACACTGTGCGGATGGGTAAATGCTAACAGGAAACACTGAGACACTACCTCTGCTGAGGGAGGGCAATGCGGAAAATAACTCTCCAGAGCCGTAGGTGTGGGTGTTATTCCCACTTTATCCTCTGTTTTTCTTTCGGAATGTAAATACTGTAAAAATAACGTGTGTCTAAATCCAAATCCACACGTAGCTGAATATTTGTCCAAAATCCGCCCAAGAATGTTACTTGGTACGAGTTTTCACTGTTTCGAAATGTTTTATCTGATTCTTTGCGAGAAGAAAGGGAACTGAAATATGTAAATAAAGGCCTTACAGAAAAGCCTTCAGAAGTTTGGAATCACAACATATGGCGTAAGCCCAAAACCTTATGTAAAATAATTACTGACGTCCTGGCAGTACTGTATCACCAAGCATAAGCACCTAATGAAGGACATCTGAAGTAGTGCTGGACAATGTCCAAACATCTATGATATATTTCTTAACGTTGGTCGATACAATATAATTCAGCTATCAGTATAACCAATATAAAATCTGCAGAAAAACTGCCATGAAAAAGGAATAAACATGACATCGATAAACATGTCAAACATACACAAAGATAAACATACACCTCTTGGCTTTGTCAATATGAATTCATTATGAATATTTTTAAACTAACTTTAAAATGGAGTGCATTGAACTGACCATGAACAGAAGCTGTAAATAATGCATACTGAAATATTGAAAATATTAAAAAATTTCAATGTTAATTTAATCATTTAAATGTAACGTTTAAAACTAAGGTTTTTAAAATTTAAGGTTTAAATATTTAAGGATTAAGTTACAGTTCTTAAGAAAAGCAGGAAATAATGTTACTCTGTGGAGTAGCTACATGAGTCTGGATTCTTAAGAATCAGAGATATAAACACTTGGCTGTGGAGCAGTGCCTGGAGAGATGGAATAGGCTCGGATGAATTAAACAGCACCAGACCTCACTAACACTCTTGTGGCTTAACACAATCAAATCTTCACTGAAATGTTCCAACTGCCTTTCAAGAACAATGGAAGCTGTTTCTTTAGTCAAGCAGGAAATAACACTTACCTTCGATGAAATATTGGAGCACACAAACTTGGAAGATAGGGTCAGACTGAATAACACCAACAGCAAGTTTGCCTAAGCTGCATGTTTGTATGAGAAAGTGTATGGTACTTATTGTGACTTTTATAGGATGTTAAAAATGTTTACTGCCATAGATTTGATAAGTTAGCTACCAACAATATTTGTTAAGTAAATGCCTGTTGGTCCTCTATGTTGCAGTATAATGCCAGCTATCTTTTTCCATGTTATGCTACTTTATTTATATTTCTGTCTTCTTCCTGTTAGATTGAGTGCATGGAGCAAACAATAAACACCTTTGTGCTGTGGAACTTCAGCTTGCTTCAGTGTGGTTCACTGCAGTGGATCAGCTGGGGTCAAAAGTGTGTTACCCAGGAGCAAATTAGCTAGCAATAACAAGAAGTAGAAGTGCCAACATCCTGCATAGAAGCACTGTTTAGAAACGTTTTTAATTGCCTTGTGTTTTCACTATATAATTAGAAGTAAAGTATGAAACTCAACCTCCCCCAGGGTTCACAGGAGAGCAACCATTACTATGGATGTGTGTAGCTATTATAAATTCTTTTAAAAGAACCTGAAAACCTATTTCACTATACTGGTCTTAACAATATTAGATACCAATGTATCTTAGTAGTCACTAGATGTCGCCATTTTACAAGTGAAACATCTCTTGGTCAATATGGCTGGAGCACAAGTCCTAAATGTAGTGACGTCCATTTTTTGATGTAGTCCCAGGCATCATACATTATATGAGCAAGATTTAGGTGGCTTGCTAGCTTGAACTACTGATGCTTTAGGGGTGGTCCAGCAGGTAGTGTCTCAGTCACACAGCTCCAGGGACCTGGAGGCTGTGCGTTCAAGTCCCGCTCCGGGTGACTGTGAGGAGTTTGGTGTGCTCTCCCCGTGTCCGCTTGGGTTTCCTTCCACAGTCCAAAAACACATGTTGGTAGGTGGATTGGCGACTCTAAAAAAGTGTCCCTAGTTGTGAATGTGCGTCGCCCTGTGAAGGACTGACGCCCCCTCCCGGGTGTGTTCCGCAGTGATTCCCCGTGGGCTCCAGACCCACCGCAACTCTGAACTGGATAAGCGGTTACAGACAATGAATGTTGATGCTTTATTTGTATTTACTCCTAAAAATGTGAAAAAAATGAGTTTTTTCTGCGTTCTAATTTTTCAGGTTTCCTCCTAGAGCTCTAGGTCAGTCAGTTTAAGGCGGTGAGTTTTCAAAGATGTGTGTGTTGAGGGAAACATTGAGGGCCACACCGGGAGTGAGTTTCCTGTTGTTGAGGGTTGGGAGTTTCCCGCGATACAGTTTGAGGGAAACTGCTAGAGGATGTCCTGAACGCCTGAGTGTGTGTTTGTGTGTGTATCTGTGTGTGTGTGTGTGTGTGTGTGTGTGGAGGGGGGGGGGGGGGGGGGGTCATGTGTTCATGTGTCTGTATGTGTGTTTGTCTGTGTGAATGGGTCAAAGACATGACACACCTTATTAGAGTACCTTATTTAACTGAATACATTCAAGACCTAAATCATATTATTCCACAATAATTCATTAATGTGAATATATTTTGTGCATATAAATGCCAGAGAGTTAGACTGATGAAACATATATGAAAATTAAACAATTTTAAATGTTTATTTAGTCAAATAAAATATTTTGGCATGATTTTATTGTTGTTGTTTTTTTCAAAATAGGACAAATGTAAATGTATATTTAAATATTCCCGCCTTGCGCCCGATGATTCCAGGTAGGCTCTGGACCCCCCGCGACCCTAAATTGGATAAGCGGTTACAGATAATGGATGGATGGATGTATATAGTTTGTGTCTGCACCTTCATGTGTAATAGGGGTATAACAATACATCAAATTAAATATATTATTATTATTAATGCAGTATGGTGAGTCTTTATACAAAAAAAAAGAGTGATTGTACACCTTGTGTTCAGTGTGTTAAAATTTACACCAGGCATACCCTAGAGACAAGTTGACACAAATGAAATCATCATTTCTAAGGTAAAGATTGAACTTAATTTTTAATACACTTGTTATAGATGCACAGAGCAAGTATATATTATACTGCTTATATTGGCTGCACCTTTTCATTGCCTGTCACATGACCCTCTAATAAAATAAACCCAAAAATCACAACGGCTAAATGTTATAATTGATTTAGAAAAGGTTAGCACATTAGCCCCACTTCCTGTCTGCTCACTTAAATCTATTAAGGAGCAACCAGATGCCTAGGCTTGACTACTGAGTGTGGTATCCAGAATTGTGATAAATGAGCTTCTGAACAGACAGGGGGCTGTAACCATACTCTGTTTAGAATCCAAAGTTAAGCTGTTACACACTTATTCATAGGGTAGCGAGCTTGTGTATTATGTGTATTCCTAGAAATACACCTCTCCCACCTCTTATTGTCAATCATTTATTTTGAGAGTGACTCTCAAAACTACATTACCCACCTTCCACTGGGCTGAAACCAGGGGAGCAGAAGCTGCCCAATGAGGCTTCAGTAGAAGCCACCATATGGTTGGATTTCAGCAGTAGGATCAGAGTGTTGGTTGTCAATGGCAACGGTTCTCTCCCTCTATTGGAGGTATGGGCGTGGCAGCTGTGGGAGGACCATGTACGTGTTCACTACCATCTAGTCATGTGACTTCTTACTATCCTTCAGATCCCCCTCTTTCCTCACTCGGTAATGCAGCCTGTGTGTGTACTGTACCATCAGAGGCAGAGAGTGAGGGAGGGGGAGGGGTGCTGAGGGGGGAGAGAGGAAGAGAAGGAGGAGGGGAAGTGAGGGAGTGAGAGAGGGAAGGGAAGGGTAGGGAGGGTTGAGCCGAAGCAGGGAGATGAAACCAGCTTAGAGCGGGCGAGTGAGAGGAGTGTATGCGAAAGAGCGGAGCGCACTTTCAGCCTTCCTGTGAGCTGAACAAAAAAAAGAAGGGAGGATTACACGCGTCTCTCTTCTTCTGCCTTTTGACAGGGTGAGTGACATTTGGAGAGAAAGACCAAGAGAGTGTATGAGAGAGAGAGAGTGAAGGAGCACCTGAATTCAGTAGGAAATCTCTGTAGGCTAAGGACACTGTTGACTCCTGCTTGACAGAAGGAAAGAAGACTGAAGGAAAGAACCCCAGGAGGACAGAAGGACGGAGAGCATGCTGCTTTGGGAGAGGAGTGTGTGTGTCCAGTCCTGGAGCATGTGTGTTAAGATAACGGCGCAGGATCACTGCTATGTCAGTGCCTAGGAAGCTTCAGGGAGCTCACTGAATGAAGAAATGGCTCAGGTAAGAAGATGGAGGTGGCTGTTAAATATTGCATTTACGCATACGCGGATGTACACACATACGTCTAAATATCACAAGCAGGTACACCGCCCTGAGAGGGTGTAGCATTAACGTACAAGCCCTCCAGAGGCAGACCAACCAGTGAGCCCTGCTGGCAGCCACAGGAGCAACAGTGTGCTTTCAAGCCAGGGAGGAGGAAAAGGAGATGGGCAGGAAAAAAAGAGGGAGTGTTACTATACCATTCACAAGAGCTATTTTGACTGATTTTGCAGGACTTGTGATTTTGTTCTGTATATTTGTGTGAGGGAGTGAACTGTCAGTGAAATATGTTTACGTTTTGTCATTAATTTAATTTATTTATTAATTTTTTTACATTTGAAAGTTTTCTGATGAATGGACAAACAGCAGTAGCCCCAAACTACTTCAAATAAAATAATTTAAGATTAATATGATATTGATAGATATACATGATACTCATATCTTTGGATGTAGATGATTCACTTGCTTGCAAGTAAATTAAAAGTCTTTTTTTAAATATTTACAAATGTCCATCCTTCTCCTGCAGCTGTACAGTTTCAGAGATATGACATTTCAATCCAACAGCAATGATTCATTACATTAGCACATTAATCATGTAGTAGGGATGCCTTGAAATTTCAGCCAAAATAGCTGCCCACAGTGAAAATCTGTTGAAAATCTCTACAGTAAAAAGAAAAGGTTAACTTAAGTAAGGTTAACTGTCATTAGGCTTGACCAATAAATGAAATGGGAAATGCTGTGTGCCAGGCATGTTCAAATAGTCTGAGCATCAGCATATCAGCAGTGAATCTCTCTCTCTCTCTCTCTCTCTCTCTCTCTCTCTCTCTCTCACTCACACACGTAACATTTTCATTAATCCGTGAGGGACATTGGAGAGACAGTTTTTAATTTCTGTCCATGCAGATTATCAAGAAAGAACATGACACCCAAAAAAGTTTCAACTACACTTGAACACATTTCTTTCCACTAGCAAATAATCCATTAACCATTGTCTGTTATCGATGACACAATATCTTACAATAGATTCTGTAGCATACATAGAATATTATATAGATTTATATTATGGAAGTGTATTTATGTATTTACTGTCAGGTTTTTGGGGGACTTTTTGTCACAGTTTCTGTTTCAGCCAAGAATTTTCATTTCCCTGTGTCACTGTGACCAAAGTAAACAGAATTTGTGTTCGTGACATGATTGTGTTGGCACACTTTTTTATTTTTTTTGCTTGTGGAAAGAATGTACCCATTAAAATTTAGGCAAATGCAGTGCATCGCATTCAAATAAGGCAATCAGTCTGTGACTGGATGACCACAAAAATCTATATATGGATTTGTGGAGATGTCTTGGTAAATCATGTCCATGTGCCTGGATGTGCCTGTGTTATGAACGAATGGCAGATAATGCATGGCGAAGTCACGGAAAAGTGTGTGTATCCCTTCAGGTTTAAATGTGATGTTTGATGTGTTATCGAATAGAAATCTTGCTCTTTGTCATCCATTTAAAGGCAGTAGAGCAAGACATTCCAGGTAAAGTCTCCGCTGAGTGTATGGGACAGGAACTGCCTCAGCGGCCATGAATGCAGAGAAGGAAAAAAAAATACAGTGATTGTTGTAGCTTTATTAGAACGCAGGGTCAAGGATGCTTTAGGAAACTTGGCTCCCTCAGCTTGGTTCCACCTACTTTTGTGTTCCTGTTGTTGGCTTGTGGTGTGAAATATGAGAATATAAGGCCCAATAAAAGACCAGGCTATTGTCTAGCACATTTTATATCAGTGTTGATCCACTCCCTCAGCCTCAGTAGGTCTGAATTACAAACACCACTTTAACTTATCTTAACGTTACTAAAGAGTGGTACCACTGCTCCGCAGCCCAGTGACTGGAATATTTATACCACTCTTGCCCACTGCTTCAGAGTGCTTCAGAGTGTCCCCTCTCATTCAAGCTTTACTGTAAAGATTATACAAATTGAGTGCATAATTGAATGCCTGGGTCCTCAGTGGTTGCATCTTAACAGTAGCTGAATTTAATAATTCTATGGTCCACAAACTTTATTTGACAAACCTCTGAAACAATGGTTTTAAAATAAACCATCCACTGAAACGTTCTTTAGGTAACCATGAATGACTCTGAGGGCTGCAAGGTGGCGCAGCAGGTAGTGTTGCAGTCACACAGCTCCAGGGACCTGGAGTTGTGGGTTCAAGTCCTGCTCCGGGTCACTGTCTGTGAGGAGTTTGGTGTGTTCTCCCTGTGTCTGCGTGGGTTTCCTCCCATGGTCCAAAAACATGTTGGTATGTGGATTGGTGACTCAAATGTGTCCATAGGTGTGAGTGTGTGTCACCCTGCGAAGGACTGGCACTCCCTCCAGGGTGTGTTACCGCCTTGTACCCATGATTCCAGGAAGGCTCGGGCCCACCGTGACCCTGAACTGGATAAGCGCTTACAGATAATGAATGAATGAAAAGTTCGTTTGAGGGTTGCCTTAAAGTACCACACAATGACAGTCATTCATGATTAAGGGACTGATAGAAAGGCTCCAAAATAACTTGGAATAAATCTGTTTACTTTGGAATTAAATGGAATTGATGAGTTCCATTGAAAGGCTTTTCCTTCCTCCATAAAGGAAGTGTGGACAGATTATTTGGTTTCAAATAAGAAATTACAAATACTTTTTATTTTCATAAATCATGACAAAGTGTCTCTGACTACGTACAAACCCGTGTTATCAAATAAGTATGTAGACAATGTTTCTGTTCAACTACAGGTGAGAATAAATTAATAGAGATGCCTTAAGTTAAGAACCAAAAGTGATGAGTGGTAAATTCTGCCCAGTAGAATTCCAGGTTTGGGAGCTTTTTCCCAAAGAAATATTCATTCTAAAGTGTATGCAGTTCTTTGTATTTAACTGACAGAACAGAGCAAAGGTCAAATCATTAGGGATTGGTATACAGCAAGTAGCACTTTCAAACAAGTCAACAGTTTAGATAGGCTGTACTCTATTGTGTCTAATTTATGAAGCAGTTTGAGACAAAATACGGTTAATGAATTGAAAATACAACTTATAAAACACTAATATGTGTAAATGACCTCTTTTTGTGATCTTTTGTGGTTACCTTGTATCATGCCTTCAGTTTATGTAGAAAAACTCCTAATGACAGTGTCACTGCACAGGGCTAAATAGACTTGCATTACATGCTTTTTGGAACGCTATAAAAAACTATTTACAGCAGACGGCTTAATTTGCAAATAATTGATATATAAACTGGGCAATGAGCAAACTTTAACCAATCATGGCTTTTCTATGAATAAACCAATAGAAATGCTCCAAAATTACTTAATATATGTTTACATCGCCTTCCATTGGAAGTCGAGAAGTTTTTTTTCCTTCTGTAAAGTTACTATTTTGGGAGATACATGTTTTTCATTGGACAGTGACGAAATATAAAATACCTGAAGTATTCCAATATGGGCACGTAAAAACTTTCTAAAATGTCTCTCCATAGGGGCGAATTATTAACGAATAACTGTATGTTGGATGTGTTCTGAGAGAATTTCGGAGTTACTGGAGAAAGAAGGGCAGCTTTGTGGGAGTTGGGAGAGATGTAAACTGAAGGAATGGGAGCGGAGCCGAGAGGAAATAAGGAGGAAAAAAGAGATGTACAGATAGAGTGGAAGAGCTGAGACTGTGCAAAAGCACAGGGTGATTACGTGAGCAAAGTGTGTGTGTGTGTGTGTGTGTGTGTGTGTGTGTGTGTGAGAGAGAGAGAGAGAGAGAGAGAGAGGTTAGAGGTTGAGTTGTCCTGTGTGGCTGTAGCTGGGTCCTTTCTGCCTTAAGGGTCCAAGCCGACTCATCCTGTCTCTCAGATCCACTGTGGTGGCCTTGCTTTATCTCTCTCTCTCTCTCTTTCTCTCTCTCTCTCTCTCTCTCTCTCTCTCTTTCTCTCTCTCACTCTTCCACTTTCTGTTTTTCTTTCAGCTTTCAGTCTATATCTTTATCTTTTACCTTTATCTTTCTCTCTTTTGTTCTCACACACAATTTCTCTCTATATATATTTCTCTGTTTTATATCTTTCAGTCTTTATATTTTAGACATGTATTACTAGTACTGGGCAAGTCGGACCTGCTTCTTACAGTTTTTTAATCTCAGGTTAATTTTACTTTTGTTTTGTTATAGTATTAAAAAGTATTTTCAACAAATAAATTTCAAACAAATAAATTATAATCCATTTTCAATTGCATTCAATTTATGTATCCACAGTTCTGGCTCTGCACATTGTATGTTTGGTAAAATGTGATTCATGAAGCACAAATGTAAAGGAAGGAGTTTCATTTCGCTTACAGTAACTCATGACCTTTAAATCCCAATGAAACATCTTCTCTTCTACTTAAAATGCACTGACTAAAATGTGATACTGACTAGAAGTTAATTAAGTACAATACTGTTGTTTCAGTGAGCTATGCATGGGAACTAATTCATGTATGTGTGTGTGTGTGTGTGTGTGTGTGTGTGTGTGTGTGTGTGTCTGTGTGTATGATTGTGTTTATATAAGCTCAGTGCGCTATGCTAATGTGTCAGGACCTCCTGTGATAGATTGTCTGTATCTTTGAAAAAGGGTGGCACACCCTAGAGGCTCCTTCTACAGTATCTCCCCACTCCCTTTCCCCTCACACATAACTGATCACTTCACCAAGTTAAAGGAATTGTTTGGCAGAAAACACAATTTTTTCAAAACTCCACACCCACCCCAAAGATAAAAGATACTGTGGGGAACAAAGTCAAGGACCACCCTTTATTTATTTCATTATCAGTCCAATATTTTCATTTGTTCACCATTATTTTCTATCAGAAGAGCGTCAGTTATTATGCAATGCATATAAGAGTCCGATATGTGAGTGACTATCCTTTTTAAGTTCAAAGTGTAAGTAATTATTTGAGGATCTCAATGTCTGTGTTCCAAATTACAGTGATAGATGCATTTAAAAGTTTCAGGAATATAGTTTGTCTTTTTTTCCATTCTTTCAAAGTAAGTAAATAAGTAAGTGGGGTCTCTGTTTGTTTATTCACTGTAATGATTTGTGTGCTGTAGGCTGGACTCGAACTAAAGTCCCCGTGGAGCAGTAATGAGGTTGTTTGAAAAGTCTGTCATTCCGTTCCAGTTCTGTCTAGTTCCTGTCATGATGCTAGTAGAGTGCCGGTTAAAAGCGACAGCACTGAAGTCTGGGGATAACTGTCTAAAGAGTGATTGACAGACTAACAAATGGCAAGTGAGTGCTAAGAAATAGTGCTGCTCTTTCTTTGGTCCACAGCTGTCCCTCTGCATCTCTAACTTTAACTTTCACACCTTTGGACGAGCCTGCATATACACATACACTGATCCAGAGTCTGCAGCACAAAGACATAGCTATTTCAGTATGTAGCAGTATGTAGCTGTACTGCAATGTAGTGGCAGACCCTTAGAGCTGGAAAAAGGGCTTTTTTCAGTGACTTTACGCTTTGTGTACTCCACTGCAAAAGTGCACTGAGACAGCTTATTTTTGAGGGGACGATACATATCCAGGCTCCGCATGCTACATTACACATGGCCTGGCCTTTTATGACTCTAGTATAAAAGGTTGGATGCACAGGGGTATTTATATCTTCAGGAATGTCGTGTTTGGACTTAGTGTTTTATTCTCACCCCGAAAGTGGCTGTGCTATCCAGCAGGCATCTGTGCGATGCAATAATGAGATTCTAATGGCTTCATAATGGCATTTGGCTGCATCTCTTTGCTCTAAAGCAGGCCTTCCCTGACTGGCACTCACCACTCACTCTGTGTTGATATCTGACCTATTGGGAAACTGTCCAAGGTTTAGGTTTTATCCACATCTAAAGAAGCTGTTTGGCACACAGTCATACTTGCATGTTTTCTCCTTACACCTAATATATATGTTCTGCTCAATCACATTTGTGGGGTTTCCTTGTTAAGTTTTGCATCAGATGTACAAGGCAAAATCCAAGCAAGTAATGGAATCTTGTACATCACCAGTTGTAACTGTGAAAGCTGCATGCCTAAATCATCACACAACTGTTACAGCATCAAATTGAATATGCACAAATAGCTTTGTGAGTGTGGTTTCTGATACTGACAGGATCTATAGTTATCAGAAACAGCACCTGAAAGTAGTTTCAGAAACCACATATCTTTGCTGTCCAAAGAGAAACATGTATCTCCATTTTTCGTTTACTACATAATTTGAACACAGCAGCTGTCCTTCACACTTTGTGATAATTTTACGATCAATGAACCTGTAGAAATGCTCCAAAATTATTATTATTATTATTATTATTATTATTATTATTATTATTAATAATATATTTTTTTACATTGACTTCCACTGAAGTTTTTTTCCTTCTTCTACAGTGTCAGAAAAACTTCAGTGATACCTCAGTGGTACATTTTCATTACTGTTAATTAGTGAACATAATTGTACCTTTTTTGGCTGTAATTGTAGAATTTAAAATTATGTTGATTTCATATGCTCCATTTCACCTCCAGAATTATGTTGTTTTATTTTACACAGTTCTATAATGAAAGATTACAAATATTCACCTCTCCTTCTGGAGAAGATAATGTAATTTACCTTTAGGGAACACAACTGGACTTATGATTAAAAGTACATTTACACTGTTTGTACCTTTAGTGACATTAATGACCCTCTACCATACCTTTGTATCAGAGTGTATAAAGTTACTATTTTGAAGATGCATGTTTTTATTTGGGCGGCACGGTGGCACAGCAGGTATTGTCGCAGTCAGAGGAGCTCTGGGGAGGTTGTGGGTTCAAGTCCCACTCAGGGTGACTGTCTGTCAGGAGTTTGGTGAGTTCTCCCTGTGTCTGCATGGGTTTCTTCCAAGTGCTCCAGTTTCCTCCCACGGCAACTCAAAAGTGTCCATATGAATGTTTTTTTGTGTGTGTGTGTGTGTGTGTGTGTGTGTTGCCCTGTGAAGGACTGGCGCCCCCTCCAGTGTGTGTTCCTGCCTTGTGTCCAATGATTCCAGGTAGGCTCTGGACCCACTGCGACCCACCAGACAATGAATGAATGAATGAATGAATGAATGTTTTTATTTGGACAGCAACGATATGCCAGTTTTATTAAGATTATTTAACAATTCAGTGTTGTTTAAGGCAAGTGCATTATGATTTCACCATGCTAAACTGTATAATTTTCCTTTACGTGTAAGCCTTGTTTAGACTTGTAGCTCCAGTACAAATCTTTGAACATTCAGTATGACTTGGCCGATTAACTACATTTCAGGTAAAGTCCAGGTAACATGTCCAGTATTTTACACTGAACTGGTTAATTTACATGTAATTGCCTAATTAGTCCTATAAAATTATTTAAGGAACATTTCATAGGAGGCATGTCTCTAGGCAAAACAAGGGCCAGTGTATTAAAGGCAGCTTTACTCCAACAGAGGGGATCATGGTGACATCATCGGCATGCTGCGCTGTGGGCAGTCGATGTTTAGTGATCGAGCTCCATCTGTGGCCTGTCACCCTCAGGCTGGGAGTGCAGGGCCAGCTCGTGTAGCTCTTCACACTGCTGTACCACACAGTTAGCATGATGTTTATGACTACTGAAAGGGATAGCTGGGTCAAGTGTTAGCAGGCTAACAGAATAACAGACAAGCTAACAGATAATTTAAAAAATGTGTTTATTATAGATTTGTGTGTGGTTGTGTGTTTTAATGAGCTCATATGGCTTTAAGCCATACATGACTGACCTGAGAATGTTTTGTGCTCAGAAAGCTTAAAAAACATTAATTCATTCATTCATTGTCTGTAACCGCTTATCCAGTTCGGGGTCACAGTGGGTCCGGAGCCTACCCAGAATCACTGGGTGCAAGGCAGGAACACACCCTGGAGGGGGCCTTCACAGGACGACTCACTCACACCTACGGACACTTTTGAGTCGCTAGTCCTCCTACCAACGTGTGTTTTTGGACTGTGGGAGGAAACCGGAGCACCCAGAGGAAACCCACGCGGACACTGGGAGAACACACCAAACTCCTCACAGACAGTCACCCGGTGCGGGACTTGAACCCACAACCTCCTGGTCCCTGGAGCTGTGTGAGTGCGACACTACCTGCTGCACCACTGTGCCTCCCCTTAAAAAAAAATATAGAAATCAAAAATCAAAAAACTCAAATTTTTACCTGCACAGCAGGTAGTGTCGCAGTCACACAGCTCCAGTGACCTGGAGGTTGTGGGTTCGATTCCCGCTCCAGGTGACTGTCTGTGAGGAGTTGGTGTGTTCACCCCGTGTCCGCGTAGGATTCCTCCGGGTGCTCCGGTTTCCTCCCACAGTCCAAAAACACACGTTGGTAGGTGGATTGGCGACTCAAAAGTGTGCATAGGTGTGAGTGAATGTGTGAGTGTGTGTGTTGCCCTGTGAAGGACTGGCGCCCCCTCCAGGGTGTATTCCTGCCTTTGCGTCCAATTATTCCTGTGACCCTGAACTGGATAAGCAGTTACAGATAATGAATGAATGAATTATTTATTTATTTATTTATTTAATTAAGTTTCTTTTTTTTCACTTTTCTTTGTTCTGTAAGTTCTTTGTAATTGCCTCAACATAAAAACTTTCTCATGTCAGTTACACTGTATGGTTTAAAGCTATATTGCTGTATCTTTACTCAAATTAGACTTTCTTTAACAAATCAAAAGTCCAAAAGTAGACGTTTGAAATAGAATTAAAATTTCATTAAATTTAAAGGTCATGTAATTATCTGGAATAATTCCATCACTTTCTGGGTAAATAGGACTGCATGAGTAAATATGGATTAACAAGCTACAACCTGGAAAAATGAAGTGACTGAAGCACAGTGTTCAGAAAGTGTTATCAGGATATATATATTGTGCAGTGTAAGCCATGTTTAAGCTGTGTTGTCTGTGCGTGTTGTTGACTACCACTTAGTCACTGGAAAGTGCCTAAAAGAGGGGTGGAAAGAGAGAGTTATAGGTGCCTTGGGATTACAAATTGTGTAAACTTAGTCATAGTGGTGGGGCATTTGGCTCTGGCCCCTCGAAATGAATGATCAGGGCCTCAGAGAAAACAAAGCAGGCGTTTCCAGGAAATAAACATGGCTCACCATATTGTGTTTATTTTTACCCTTTTCCAGACATACTTGAGAGAGAGAGGCTGGAGTTGAGGGTCGGTGGGTGAATGTAGGCATGTGTGTGTGTGTGTGTGTGTGTGTGTAGGGGAGAGGAATTAGTGGCAGGGCAGGATGGAGCAGAGGGAGGGGTGGGCATTTGGAGCAGGGAAACATGGACAGTGGGAGTTGTGGGTGGCGGCTTAAGGATACCAGATTAAAGCTGTTGTGTAACAACTGGTCTTTAGGGAGGAACAGAGCATGTGTGTGATCTCGAACACACTCACACGTGGTTCTACTACTCTTCTGCCTTCTTCACAAGTAGCATCACCACACACTGCCTCATACAAAGGCCCTGTCACACAATATGACACCCTCAGGCAAAGGAATTTTAAAAGAGAAGGGGTTAAGTGGGAAAGCGAGACAGATGTGAAATAAATGTATGATTGAGATGGCATTTTGTTTGCATGAGACCTGGCATAATTCATGAAAAAATTACAGAAGCTCATACATTACCAGGCACACAGTGACATATCAGTCATGGCCAGAAAATAGTGATGTATTTATGTATCTATTTATTTATTTATGTACAACTTTTTTAAGTGTTGTGTTGGTTTTTCAGGTGGGGATCAACCACTGGGGGACTGTATGCATTTGTAGTAACATAACCCTTAGTTGAAGCATCGAAATTGGTCCCTTTAGTGATACAGCATTCATCAGCAATGTAGAGTGTTTATCTGATTAAATACAGACATGTTTACTATACACTACTTTTTGCTACATGTTTTAGAATGCACATTATTTTCCACAATGAAGCCAGAGATTTATGAATTTTAGAAGGATGACAGGTTTTGTAGATATTGTTAACAAAAAATCTCATGTTCTGTGTGGAGTCAGCTCTCGTTCCAAAAGGCCAGAATCTGATTCCTTTTGGGATTAACTAAGAGCTGTATTCATGTAAACAATTGGAAGATAATCCAAAACAAATTGCAATTCAAAATGTTGTTTCAATTGTGTATGTGAAAACAGCTCTTACAACAGTATACAATTCTGTGATTGGTTCCAAAGCTCATACTGTAGGCCACTATGTAGCCAGTACCATGATAACCAATACTGCAAAGTATTGTTAAAAAACAGTAAGTTGTGTTGTGTGTCAGCTTTTTTGTTATTTTCTGTATTAAAATGAAGTTTAAATTGGTTAATTCAGCATATTGCACATTATGTATTCACTGGCTTTGTTGTTGTGTTTTTGTGTAAAAGTGTGAACTGGCTGTTGCTAGATTGTCAGAATTTGGGTTATCCTCTGGTGTAGGAGGGGATTAGTGTTAGCTGATGCTCCACATTGCCAACAAGCATTTTGTTCCAAAATCTCACTCTCTCATCAGAATTGATTGTGATGGTGAACGGAAAGCTTGCATAATCAGGGCTTTATGAGCTGGCTGGGTGTGGCAAAGGAGCCTTGAGCAGGAGCTTCTGATGAGCTGGTGCTGCACTGAGAACACAGCAGAACAATTATCAGCATACCTCAAACACAACCCCCTGTAACTCGTTATTGTTGATATTGATTGTCCATTAATTTCTCAAAAAAATAAAAATAAATTAATCAGGGCTGCTCTGAGCTGTGGACAGCCTCAGGCTTAGTCAAAAATCTGTGATTTTGTGAGCTATGCCTCTTTAAACAACAGTTTGTTAACCGTATGTTTGTTTTACCATGATTGTATAAATTCACTGACTACGTGTCCCATAGAAACACCAGTCAATTACAAAAAAAAAAGACAATTATAAAACATTTTACATTGCTTTCCATTGAAATTTAAGCAGCTTTTATTCCAAGTAATATTGGATAATATCTATTGTTACATTCATCATTAAATTTGATTTTTTCCCCTTTTTATTACCCTTTTATTACCCTTTTCACCGTAATAACTGCTTGATAGATACACACCTTTTCAGAGCCATGGTGTTAAGTTGTTTTTTTATATCTTCACTTTGCTATATCTTTAAAACTTCCATATGTAAGGGGCCTACATATACTCTACATTTGGAATAATGTTCACAGCAGTTATGTTATTAGAGACTCCATACCTCCTCCCTTGTTGAATATGCCTAGACGGAGGGTGCTCTGTAAAGTGGATTTCCTCAGTCTGAGTGATCAAAATGGTCCTCCTTTCTCTGGAGGGCAAATAGGAGGGCTTGGCCTCTGAGTGTCTGCTTGTATACATCATTCGTTTGCCTCTCATATACATGTATGATTGACTGCACAACTAGAACACAGTCGTTGGCCCCCACCCCACACACAAACACTGAATTAATTAATGTGCAAACTCATCATTATGTCTGAACATGCACAACTTTAGAAAAATCCAGGTCATTCAGACTTAAAGAGCAATATAAATAAAGATAATAGATGGATGGACAGAAATAGTTGGATTAACCAACAAAAATGTTATTACTATTTTTATTATAGTGAGAATAAGAAGTGAAAACTAATGTTGTAGAGCATAAAGTCCATTGCAAAGGATACTAGACATTTACTTACATACTTACTTTATTTGTTTATGCTACATTTAGCATATTGGGGGGAAATAAACATAAATATAGACTTAAATAATTTTTTATGTACTGTATTGGGCCATTAAATATGAAAAAATTAAAAAGTATTCATTATTAGCCCAAATACGCATATTTAATTTTGTCTTTGGATGCTGGAAGACGATAACGTGCTTTCACTTAGAAATTCAATAAAATATTTGACCAGGGTTGTTTGCTATATGATGATATGTTACAGCTGAAGGACATAACTTTCAATGCAAGTGAATGTGTGCTAATATAAAGTCATTTTGGACCTTTTCTTTTTGTTTGTTCTGAAGTTTGAAGCTAATTCTAAAGGAAGCTGGTGTTTTTAAATTATGTCAGAGAGAATCCAAGAATTATGGTTTTGTTCCAGGAGTGACTACATGCATTCCTGTGTGTGTGTGTGTGTGTGTGTGTGTGTGTGTGTGTGTGTGTAAAAGAGTTTGTTTTTGGAGGCCCCCTTGTGGTCAGAGAGTGTTTGTACAGTACACCATTGGCATGCTGACAGGATTAGTGGATTATATATTTAGAGATATCTGCCCAGCACTCTGTAAATAGACAGATGGACGCCTGTTCTCTATCCTTGCTATGCCTCAACAGGGCAGATGTTCCTCTTTTCCCTCTCTATCTCTCTCACTCTCACTCTCACTCTCTCTCTCTCTCTCTCTCTCTCTCTCTCTCTCTCTCTCTCTCTCATGCTCGTGTGCCTTTGAATTTGCTCATGCATCATTTATTTTACAAGATTCCCAGAGTCCACATCAGAACACGTGCAGGACTTTCGGTAATAGGCTGCCCAGGTATTTTGCTACTGCTGCAACTACATGACTACACTCATCTAAACAAAGCAAAAGCTCTCAGGAAATAAACTGTCGTGACACTGTATTGGAGCTTAAAGTCTGTAGTTATTATTATCACGTGGTTGATTTACATTAACTAATTTTAAATTTAATCACAGAAGTGTTGTTACATAAGTAATTACATAACTTCGTAGAGTGTTACATTTAATTTCTGGTTCACTATAAATAGTAAATTCCATTTAAAATAGCTAAGCAAGTGCTAAGCCAACAACCAGTGTTTAGAACAATATAAGAATTAAGAACAAAATATGAAACAATCCCAAATTTCCATAGAACATGGAAAATGTTGACAGTTTCAAGTCTTAACTTCAGACAATTTTTGTTTGTTTTCAGAGCATAAATAAATAAATAAACAAGACACCAATACCATTGTTGTCAAAAGAAAAACATGCATTTCTATTTTTGTTGATTTCTTTTGTTTACTACATCATTTAAAGGGCACTGTGTACTAATTTCATGATAAATGGACCAATAGAAATGCTCTAAAAAAATGTTTTGCCTTTAAATATTGATTTGAACCAGATAAAAGCAAACAGACCTGGTCTAAATCTGCAGTTAGGTAAAGAAATGCCTGTAGTAGAAACTGCTGATAGACATTTTCTTGGGGAGTATTAAGGTGCTGTGGTTATAACAACAAAAAAACAAAAACCTTGAGGTATAGAATCATCCCACACTAAGTGGCTGTAATGGGAGGTATGTGACATGGTTGTCGTGGAATGAAACCCGTTTGGGGCCTTGTGACATTCATGTCTCAGAAGAGCCCCCTCTATCCCCCCATCCACCCCTTTCTATCCCATTCCTATACTCCCCTCCCCAAAACTCATCACTTTCTAACCCAGTGTCTAGACTGACCCACTCCCTCCTGTGCCTGGTTTTGTGGGACAGGGGACGGGGGGGGGGGGTGTTGTTAAGATAATACGTACAGATTTTAGGGGGTCGTGCTTGTACAAATTTGGGGTTTACAACCGCTGCTGAGATGTCTGGCTGGCTTTTGTTCATCTGCCATTCTTTATACAGTGGTTGAATTAATGCAAGTAGAAAACCCTGTCTAGGATTAAAAGAACATTCTCCTCCTCATTCTATTCTTTATCTGCGTCATATTTAGCATACACGTCATGAGCATGTCCAGCATCTGCTTATTGACTTTCATTGTAAGTGTGTGTTTAATACAATGTTTTTATTTTTTATTTATGTTAAATAAGCACAGGACAGCACATTAAAAATAAAAATTCCTTTACATTGACAACAAGATCAAACTATTGAATATTCACCACAGACTCATACCGCATTTGCTTGATGTGACTTTGTCATGCAAAGATCCTCTAATGATATGTGGGTTTTATGTAACCTGTATGTCAGCATCACAGTCTCTTAATGCTTTAAGAGAAAAGAATAAAAATGCTTTTGTGACTGTGACCTTGAAGATATATTTCTTACTGAATGACCTGTGTTTTGTCATAATTACTTATAGATAATGGTCCACAAATATCTTAAGTAAAAACAGTGACAACATGGATTGCTTGGACTGTGTAGTTCATTGTGAACATTTTACATAAAGTTTAGACATTTTCAGGAAATCTTGTTTTTCCATAGTGTACAGGACCTTCGAAAGGTTCTAAAGCTGATTTGGACCACGTGACTGGAAGTTTGAAGCGGCTTTTTTGCCTCTCAGTTTGTATTCACTGCTGACCTCTACTGGTGTGAGGTTCAACTGCAAATTTGCATTTAAAAACAACTTAGATTGCTTACATTCCTCTAATACTAACACAGTTTTGCAAGGAAAAATGTGTATATAGTATTAAATATATTTAAATATGGAGTATTTACTTTGTGTTTTATAAGAGATTTATTATGATATATCGTGCGTATGTGATTATGTGTGGCTTGTGAACTTGTGTGGCATGTGAACCAGAAACACATGAGTTGATGCATAAAACTCAGTAAGTATTAATATTTTCCCCCATTCTTTTCTTCTGTGCTTTCATGCAGCATTTGTTATGTAATAGCTATCTGTGTGTTTATGTTCAGTGTGTGTGTGTGTGTGTCTTTTGCCCTTGGGAGGCTGTCGACTAATGTCAGCTTCAAAATGGACTCGCGCTTCATTGAGCTCCATTCCCACCCTTGGGCCATGGTGACGCTGCTGTGGACGGATGCACGGATATGGCCAACGCATAGACACTCACACAGATAACACACAGCATCTCCTTCATTACTACTAGAGCTTATCCATTCAGCTGTCTAACGTTCACTTATCTTTGAAAACCTGTCATAATATGTGGCTGGTGAACAATAAATAAATCAACTATTCACTGATAGAGAGGAGAATATATTCGAAAAACAAATAATTTAATCAGTATTTATAATAAATAGCCAATTCTTGCAAAATACCTTCAAACACTAAATAAATACAATAGTCACATAGAAAAATGATTGGGCTCTATGTGCACTAAAGGTTCAATTCTCCATTTTCCAATATGTTTTAGTTCTCGTCCATATTAATTCTTTCATTCATTCATTGTCTGTAACTGCTTATCCAGTTCAGTGTCGTGGTAGCGCCAGAGCCTACCTGGAATCATTGGGCGCAAGGCGAGAACACACCCTGGAGGGGGCGCCAGTCCTTCACAGGGCGACACACACATACATAAACAGACACTTTTAAGTCACCAATCCACGTGTGTTTTTGGAGCATGGGAGGAAACCGGAGCACCCGGAGGAAACCCACGCGGACAATACACCAAACTCCTGACAGACAATCACCCGGAGCGGGAATCAAACCCACAACCTCCAGGCCCCTGCAGCTGTGTGACTGCAACACTACCTGCTGCGCCACCGTGCCGCCTATATATCACATTATTTGACTCATATACACATAGATCTTGCTAATTTATATAAGTTAGGAATGTCTTTAATTCCAGGTAGGCTCTGGACCCACTGTGACCCTGAACTGGATAAGCGGTTACAGATAATGAATGAATGAATGTCTTTAGTGTATATAGACATAGAATGTAATAGTATAAAATAAAAAACAAAAAACACAATCCTGCATTATGGTGAAACCTGTGAAAGAGGCCTTAGTTCTTGAATTAGTATTTGTTCAATCTTTTGTCTGATCTGATCTTTTGTGCTCTACAGAAATTAAGTAGCATTCCATAAGAACAGTGCTTTAGACTTTTTAGTTGTTCACATGTTTTTTCAGCATAGTTTGTGCCACTGTGGAGCAATTGTTTATGATAAAGCCAAGCTTGATGTATGAAAAGTTTATTTGTGAGTCTTGGGTTCTTTGTGAGGCTTCAATGTTCTCAGCGTGATGGAACACTCAAAAAAAATGATGATGTAGTGGAGATCACCATGAGGAAAAAATGCATTTTTATTATAGACCACAAAGACACAGACATGACAAAATACAGCATTTATAAGGAAAACCTTTTACTGCCAAATATTTCCCTTTGGTTCCTGTGGTTACATTTAGGCCTGGGTCTAGCACAGCAGCATTTAACTACAGTTATGCAAACTGCATGTGTGTGTGTGCATGTGCATGTGTCAGAGGTTAATCAGCTGGTCATGGGCACTTTATCATTCATTAGGGCACAATGCCCACCTGTTGCTCCACTGAGCTCCAGAAGCAACTGGCAAATTCTGTGTGATTGACAGACCGCTGGAATGGATATTCTGAGTCATAATTGCGAAAAAGGCATTATCTTGGCTTACAGTGTATGCCATAAACTACCCAGTTACCTCTTCTAATTCCTGAATTCCGCTTGAAATCTTTGCATAATTAAAGAGTTAAGAAGTATTTCCAAAGGAACCAATCAGAAATGTTCACAGTCTTGATGATAGGAACCTGCACAGCAGGTAGTGTCGCAGTCACACAGCTCCAGGGACCTGGAGGTTGTGGGTTCGATTCCCGCTCCGGGTGACTGTCTGTGAGGAGTTGGTGTGTTCTCCCCGTGTCCGCGTGGGTTTCCACTGGGTGCTCCGCTTTCCTCCCACAGTCCAAAAACACACGTTGGTAGGTGGATTGGCGACTCAAAGCGTCCGTAGGTGTGAGAGAATGTGTGTGTGTTGCCCTGTGAAGGACTGGCGCCCCCTCCAGGGTGTAGTCCCGCCTTGCGCCCAATGATTCCAGGTAGGCTCTGGACCCACTACAACCCTGAATTGGATAAGCAGTTACAGATAATGAATGAATGAATGAATTAATTAATTAATTTTAAATTATTGAAATTATTTGAAATCCCTATTCATACCCACCACCATGTGCCTTACAAACTGTTGAAGGAGTTTTGAGGTTTGGGCCTAAATGACATTCATTCATGTTCAATCAGTGTATCCTGGCGAGAGAACATGAAGGGGTTGCAAGGCAAAGTAGTTCCCAACAAAAATCATGTTTTTAAAATGTGTCGATATTTTCCATTGATTAGCATTACGTTCCATTGATTACATTACATATCCAATAGGCATGTGCATGTTGATTAGTAATTAGTAATTAGAAATTGTGCACAATTTCACACCAAACCACTCTTTGTTTAGATCTCAACAATATAAATATATTTATACAGCATTTATAATCTAGATAGAAGAGAATTGAAGCTCTGGAGCTTTACACTAGCCTAACTTCACCATGCTCAGTGCCAGACATTGGCTAGAGAGCCATCACTGAGATGAGCTGGATTGGTGTTTGTAATCAGAACTAATCATCCAACATCAGTTTCTGACATTAATTCCCTTGTGACTGAATACAATAAATATCGTAACAACAAAGATGAGGTAAAGCCTTCCCATTAGAGAAAAGACTAGTATGGACAAATTTGTATCACTTAGAACACAATGAATTTTTTTTTCATTTTAAATGTCATAATTAAATTAAATTTTACATTTTAAAAATACAACTGTTTTTGATTCCTGAGTCTGTGTGGGTTTCCTCCATGTACTCATATTTCCTCCCACGGTCCAACAACACAAGCTTGTAAGTGGATTGACTATTCTGTCTGTGTGTGTGTGTGAGTGTGTGATGCTCTGTGATGGACTGGCACCCTGTCCAAGTTGTATTCCTGTCTTGCGCTCAACGATTCCAGGCAGGTTCCAGACCCAGTGTAACCCTGACTGGATAAACTGGTTACAAAAAATGAATGAATGTTTGAATTAATTCAACGCTTAAGGGCCTATATCCCTATCTTCACTTTTTTGAAGTGAATGTTTTCTCCTGTATTATGTAGGCACTGTTAAATTTTCAAAATGCCCTTTACACACTCTAGATACCGTACATATATAGAAAGTTAGGTGTTCCCACCTACCCTTCTACCAATTGCTTGCTGCTTGAAAGGCTCACCTTGCAAGTTTCCTGGATTTCTTAGGTTTATTAAGTAAGAAACACATGCTTTTTGATTTCGCCTATTTGAGACAGCAATGGTGTTGATCATCTCACCAAATATATATCTTCTAAAAAAACACAATGACATGTTAACAAGTACAAATTTGATTTTTCACTGAAGAGACTTTTCCTATATTATGGCGTCCTGAAAAAACAGTGAATGTGATTTAGCCTGCAGTAGTTTTGCTGTCTCTGTTCAGGCTAAAGCTTTAAGTAGTGTTTCAGTCTTATTGAATGTGCCACCTTTATGGACAGCCAGTGGTGGAAGTGGTCATGTAACAATGAATTTATATATATATATATATATATATATATATATATATATATATATATATATATATATATATATATATATATATATAAGTCATTAAAATGTGTATGTGGCACTTTTAGGCCACGACAGCTGTTGTGTTTATTTCATCTGTGTATTCAGAAGGGCACTAAGCAGAGACCCATGTCCCCGTATGTAAACACCGATGTGAACGCTGATTGGCTGAGAGGAGGTTGGTGTACGCGTATAGCCACGCCCAACGAGCGGAGGGCGGGAAGTAGTGGAGTCCGTGTTCAGTTTACAATAACGGTGAGAGAGAGAGAGAGAGAGATTTATATCCAGTGCTCCGGCTGTTCAGTTACTTAAACAACGGACAAAATAGGAAACATGAGCCACCGTTTCACCGTTGCTGTGTTGATATTAATATGGAGATAGGAGTCTAGGAGTCCCTGTTTTTATAGTTGCCTGGTATAGGTGCCTGGTTCGAGCTGAACGGTCTCACAGAGCACAAATGTCATGCATGGAGTTGCTTTCTGCCTGGTTGGAATACCCCCTATCTCTGAAGTAAGTTATCAAACTTTAAACCTACACTTCTGTCCATACATTTTTGTCGTGTTAATGCCCTCGTTCTCTAACTTTTTCATGTAAAAATCTCTGTATGTCCAGGTGTCATGGGAACCTATTCATCCTCCATTTCTTATTTAATTATTGGGTATTTAAGGGAAATTGTGCATAATTCAGCCACCGAGAAGGTTCATGGTAAAGAAATGAATTTGATGAAATTAACTTATACTGGTTGACTGTTCTTACCTCCAAATACTATATAGCTATGTACCTTTCTACCATAAATGTAGTCTTATCCATACTGTACAGTCAGACAATGCATTAGGCATCAGACAGTTTATTCATAATTACTTGATGTAGTAGTAGTAATAATAATAATAATAATAATAACTACTTAACGTCTAGGAGCTTTAAAAGACATACAACACTCCTGATGTTCTTCCCATAAATCTGTCTCTGTAAGTTTATCTAGAACAGAGAGTTTGAATTCAGCCTAAAGTCCCATATTAGTTTGATTATATGTTGATTAGTTCTGGTTCACAAACTGATATCCCAATGAAATTGAGCTCTGTCTTTCCATAGAATGAAGTTTTACTGCTCCAGAGCCCAATGCAGGGGTATTTATATTCTTTTGGCTGATACTTGTAAATAGATTTGTGAAACATAGTCACATATGTGTCTACTACAGAGTTTAAGTGTTTTTCTGTGAAGAATATAAGCTGCATATGTGTACATTCGCAACTAAATTCACTAATTAGAGGGAGTCTATGTATGTTTTCAGACATTTAGTGTATTATAGGCTGTTCCTGCAGGGAGCCATTTTTTGCTGCATCTGTTTTGCACTTATTCCATCTTCTGTACAGACATCTGACTGTTTGAAGCTGACAATTAACCTCACACACAAACTTTATGTGCCTAGTTCTATGACTTCCCAAAGCAAAGTGGCTGCATAGCCCATGTGATTAGCCAACAAGAGTCTAAATAATCATAGCTTACAAATAATATACATCAGAATATTGAGTGGAAGAGAAACATGCCCCGGTGGTGTAATTTCCATATGTCGGCCCACAGAGGCAGACAGAAGGCACATTGTGGCCGTTAGTCAAGCCTCCATAGAGAAGGGGGGATGTTTTTCAATGCTTATTGTTCTGCACTGTACTGTCGAGCTTGCACTTGCTGTGGCCAGCTGCATCCTTCTCATACTTCATAACTTGGGTCATTGGTGCTGGAACTCCCCTTATAAGCCCATCTCTAGTTTTAGGTGGCCTGTGTGGGATGATGTGGGATGATGCGTTGCACTAGCTGAAGTGATAAAGCACTGTGGAGTATATGACTGATGATCCGAGTGATGTAGCCTTGTCTGTTTTCTTTTCTTACTTTTAGATCTCGCTTTGGTGGCATGTAGTTTTACTTAAAATGCCCTTTCATAATAAAGTCGTAATAGCAGTCGGGTCAGAATGTTTTGTCTCGTGTTGGTTATGAGTCACGGTCCTGGCAGTGTTGCCTTTTGATGCAAAGCCACTGTTAAGGTTCACCTCTCCAACAGGATTAGCTTCTGTTTAATTATACCTTTCTCTTTGTGGAGCAGAAATACATTTTACTACATTTGGGAGTGACGGTGCCGCTCACAGCTTCAGAGGCTTGGTTAATTGGATCCCAACCACAGCCTTACTCTCTTTAGCATGGCTGAGTTTATAGCTTTTTGCTGTGGTCTGGCCCAGCATAAACAGCCAGCTCTTTTTCTCAGCTGAGACGAGGTTTGCAACAAATATATTTTATACCAGCTTTAGGTCCAGTACATCATGACCTAAGTGCTGAAAATGCTAAAACTTGGGTTAAACTTGACAAACCTATGTGGAAATCAACCTGGGCTACTTGGAACCACATCAGACCAGTTGTCACAAAGGAAAGGTTTTGTAACACGATGGAGGCTATGGAGACTAAATAATAAAGTTATCATAAGACATAGAACTAGAACAAACACACAAAAATACAATCACAAGCACATATATATATATATATATATATATATATATATATATATATATATATAACCTTCCTTCCTTCGTTCATTGTGTGTAAACACTTAAACAGTACAGGGTCGCGGTGGGTCCAGAGCAGGAACACACCCTGGAGGGGGCGCCAGTCCTTCACAGGGCAACACACGCATATTGTGGACAGTTGGAGGAAACCCATGTGGACATGGGGAGAACACACCAAACTCCTCAAACAGAGTCGCCCTGGGCGGGCCTTGAGCCCACAACCCCAGGACCATGGAGCTGTGTGACAGAGACACTACCTGTTGCTCCACCATGCCACCCATTGATATATCAATTAAATCAAAATATTTACAGTATTTTAAGGGAATATCTACAAATATGAGATATATTTTAATGTACTTGAATGAGCAGAGGAAAACAAGAGCCCTATGCTGTAGAGCAGACAAAGACGGTGAAAGAGGGGTTATACACAGGTAGAAATGCTAATAACAAAGCAGGACTACAGATGACACACAGAATAACACTGGAGAAGGCGTCGACAGGACTGTGAAACTGTCAGTGCCCTCAAGCGATTTCTGTATCTGAGGAAAGAGCAAAGAAATGTCTCCTGTGTTTTTTGCATTTCCCTTTTCTTAGTCATAGTGGAGGGCTATCACTCGCATTATGACTTCAGAGTACTTCAAATATCTGTCTGAACTCCATTCATTGCTTCAGCATAGACTTGAAAAACAGCTAAATATATTTTTATTGCCTTGAGTTCCTTGTCGTTTGGATGCAAAAGTAGTCTTGTTGCAGGGCTTTAAAGAGTGGATATTTTAACTATGATTCGTAATTGAGATCCAGATGTGAATAACTCAGACACTTGAAACCTCCTTGATACAAAATTTATTCTGAATTTTTCTGTGTAAAAATCTCTGTTTTCTCTTTTATATATTTGCTTAAGTGAATAGAAGAAGAAACTTTTTACTGGTTGTAGTTCCTAGTTATCTGATGCATGCTTTGCAGAGAGACTGTGTCAATAAGCTGTTGACATTCACTGTGACTAAAATGATGACAATATTCATCCATTCATTTTCTGTTACTGCTTATCTAGTTTAGGGTCGTTGTGTGTCCAGAGCCTACTCGGAATCATTATTGGTGAGGCAGGGAAACACCAGTCTATCTCAGGGACACACTCACACATTCACTGACGCACTTACACCTATAGACACTTTTGAGTAGGCAGTTCACCTACCAACGTGTGTTTTTTGGACTATGGTAGGAAACCGGAGCCCCCGGAAGAAACCCACACACACTAAACTCCTCACAGATTGTCACCTGGAGCAGGGCCCGAACCCACAACCCCAACACCCTGAGCACAGCTTATCTAAGCAGCATTAAACAATGGTCTACATACCCTTATTTTAATGGATATTTATTTCTTATGCATTGAGCTCCTACATTTCCATAGGCATAACGCATGAATCTTTTGTGGCCTGTTTTACACTAACAAAGGTGAGAAGCTCCTGCATTAAACTTAGAAGTCTCTTTTTTTCCCATGGGTTTAAGGCCTTGAGTTGTCAGTTATCTCTGTGTACATTACACGGTTTCCGCAATAATTAACTCAGCCCTGCCTCTGTGTGTGTGTGTGTGTGTGTGTGTGTGCAGCGTCCATGCATCAGAGGTAGCAGTCCTTCAAGCTTGCCAAGAGAAGCCCTTGCAACAATTAAGCTAATCCAGTGAGCTTCCCAAGTGGCAGTAAGGGATGCCCTTGCCCTGTGGCTATGTTCCTTTGGGCCTCCCTGGACTACACTGTACTCTGGGGAGGGAGAGATCACTTACAAAGCTCATCACTGGCTTACTGACAGAGCTCAGTCATGACCTTCTCAAAATCAAAGCCAAATCCAAGTCAGGACTTAAAGCGAGGCTTTACTGAATCTTTGACTCACTTTTTTGTTCCCATTCCTGCAATTGTACTCTTTTTTTTTCATTTAAAACAACATTTCTGTTGAAGATCTATCCAGTGTCCTGAACTTGGTCAGCAGGCCAAGATGTATTATTTTGAACATGGTATCTATAAAAATAGAGGTTTCACCGGTTTAAAAAGAAAAAAGAAAATCTGCCATTTTTTGCTTAAGTTTTTTTCCCTATGAATTTGTCCATTTATATAGGTATATACATGTTACACAGTGTCATAAACCACACTATTTGAGGTTACTGAGAGAGTCACAAGTCACTTCATGCAAGTCTCGAGCGAGAATAAAACTTCAGCTTGATTAGCCAATAGCTTCAGCTAAATTAGCAGCTGTACTAATTAGCATATTTGCTATCACTCTGGCTATTAGCCTTGTATTCAAAGTGCCAAACCAAGCAAACTATCATTGTAAAGCATGCTGACAGGCTCTTTAGCTCATTACTTCCATGATGAAGCTTTGAATGAGCATAGCCTTGAACCTCTTTTCTCTAAATGGAGCAAGGAGATAGGAGCTGCTCCCTACAGACAAGCGTGTGGAGTGACAGGGAGCAAATTAAGCTGACCCAGACTAGCACAGGTTTACAAGGCACATGTCTTTCTGAGGAAATCAGCAAGCGTATCACAAAGAGAAAAGAAGAATGAACGAGAGGGCAATGTGGCTAGAGAATAAGAGTGGGTTTCTGAATGGTCCTTGCTCATATTTGAGAGTGGGAGGTACAAGGCAGGCTTGGTCTGGC
The DNA here is from genome assembly GCF_029633855.1 of Hoplias malabaricus. NCBI lineage: Eukaryota > Metazoa > Chordata > Actinopteri > Characiformes > Erythrinidae > Hoplias > Hoplias malabaricus. The sequence goes on from NC_089802.1 coordinate 20,131,337, forward strand.
CTTTGAAATGCAGCGGTGACAATGAGCTTCTGTTTGTGCCAGGCTCAGAGTGGGGTGGGACATGTGTCACGGGAGGGGCTGGCGTAGGTCAGAGGCAAAAGGTCAGGCGGAACCACTCAGGACCTCTATTTGAATTGAAGTGAATAGGAACAGTAAGTTATGTCTTTAAAGAAGCCTGGCGAGAAGACTGACAGGAGCTGAAAAGATAGAGAGAGTGAGAGGGTAAGAGCTATTCCCTGAAGGCCTACATTCTCAGACCAGCCGGGGGCTAGTATAGGAATGTGAGTCGTATGGTGCGATGCAAAAGGAAAGAGATTAGAAGAAGAAAGAGTACCAAAGAAGGCTAGGAAAGAAGGACGAAAGGAAGAAAGATGTCAGCGGAAGAGAACAAACAACGTTTGATGTTTAATTCGGCTGAAACATGGCCTAGTGGTTGAGTGGAGATAAAAGAAATGTAGTGTAAGAAGTAGGAGAGGATGAGTTTGCAGAGGTCAGGGCATCAGGTGCAGTAAAGGCAGTGCTTTGCTGCCTCTGTGTGTTTGTGAGGGAGTTTGAGGTTGGCAGCTTTATGGCACCCCACCCTCCCCCTCAAATGTAGGCTAGTAGCGAAGCATATCCGTGTGTATGTACAGCTGCTGCATTGTGCGTTGGGGTGTTTTTTATGGCATGGCCTTGATGCCTCATATACCACCCTTTATTCAGCCCCCTTCATCATAATACCACAGGGACACGCAGAAGGGGTGGAACCTGTGTATTATAAAACTATTTCCATGTTGTCCAACCTATTTCTTAAGTTGAGAGCTGGCCCTGATCTGATGTAAGGTATTGATATCAGCAGAAAATACTAGATTGCCCATTGGAGAGGAGAAAACTCTTAAGTCTCTCCCGTAAACAATCTAGACTGAAATAGAACTGCTAGTAGCACGGTAAAATATATAACAAAGCAGGTCATGTTATAACAATAACCATGGGATAACTGCAGCCTCAAAGTGCAGTTTTAAAGTTAATATAATGTTCTCCCAAAAGACGGTGTGAGCATTTTTTAAAGCTGTGTTTAATGCAGAGAGCTTCCCATTTAAGAGCCTTTACTAGGGATGTATTATAATAAAAAAACAAAAAAACAAAACATGTATTCTTAACGTAAACATTTAACAGTTGTCCTTCAGCACTATTACTTCTAAATAATATATATTTTCAGAGTTTATCAGTTTTTAAAACTTGGATATATACCAAACCTAAATAGTGTCAGAATATATAGAGTAGAGTAGTAGGCATGCATTAATGTAGAAATACTATAGCTATGTGCATATTCAATATTAAATATCTTATCTATCATTGTCACACATTTAAAATTCTAAATGCATTAATATAGATAAAATACAGGCATTTTGTTGCCTAAACCTTCTGCTCTTAGGGAGTATAAGATACATATCAAATACAGGTTTGAAATATCTGAAATTTAAACATGTACCTGGTACATCTCTTTATGCCTGTATGATTTTGATGAGGGACTATTGTGAGTCCCTAGTACGTAATAGTTCAAGTACCTTTATGTTGGATTAGTTACTTTTTTTTTCCTTGTGGAAAAACCCAAACTTCTCCTCAAATCAGTTTTAGTGTCAGAGTTTTTTTCCCCCGAAGTAATGAATGCTAGGTTCTTTGTTTAGCGGTCCAAAGTGGTAAATGCCATTTTTCTTTATAGACATATGAAACAGATTTAATGCTTTTGTTGCAGTTGTAGCCTCCTGAATCGGAGTGGAATGTGGCTAGAATGGATGGAGGCTTTGGTTGACAGACAGAGGAGACGTGAATTTATTCTTTTCTCGAGGAATAGCTGAGCTGTGTCGTCATGCCCTAAACTATGCTGTGTGGGTTTAATAAGACATGGTGAGGCTGGTCTGCGTAGCCTGCTCTATAAGCTCAGTCTGAGGATGAGAAACAGGCCGTTTTTAGGGCAAAATAAAATTGTCATTAATTAATGACCTAAATTCTGAGACTTCCATGTTAAGGTTTGGGCCTCTAAGGTTACTGAGGACTTCTAAGAGGAGGGGTCAGGTGATGATGTGTGGTTCTATGGCTTGGTTGGAAAACAAAAGTGGGGGTTAACTGCTGGAAATATGAATGTGTATTTTTAGCATGGAACAGTTTCACAGTTGACTAAATATAGGTCAATTAGGAGTCTTTCCTGCCATTCAGGAGTGTGTATATGAGCTTGCTTTGTGTGTGTGGATGTGTGGAGAGGGATACAATTACCACAACTGTGTGAAATGTTTCTATAGTAGTGCTAAGATTAGCCTCAGCTTTTGACATGCTGGGTTTTTTTTTTTTTTTTTGGCTCTGCTTAGATTGAATTAGGGCCTTAAATATCCATTTATTAGCAATCAAGTAATATAATAACATTTTAATCTATATATGATTTGAAAAGACCAATAAACAGAAACTTAACCGAATTATAACAAAAACATAGCAAATCCCCATTGACACCTTGTTGTTTCATGCGACAGGTATGTGGAGTGCAACTTGATATTTTAACCACATGAATGTGCACTTAGTTCTGGGTTATTCAAATAAAAGTCTGCTCGTCATATGGTGAGTTATAAGCAAGTCTACACACTAACCCTTCCCTCAAATTGTAGTTGTGCCTTGTGTTGTTCATTTCTTTACACTCACAATCCATACAAGATATAGGCCATTTAGAGTAGAACATAGACCATGTGCATTAAAGGAGACATTTTTTTGTGGTCACCCAATAAGTAAACATGGATAAAACGCACTGTTCATATTTTGCAGTGTTTACAGTTTCTGTTTCTCCCTTTACAGCGCTGGACTTTGTGTTTACGTGAAATTTCAAAGATGAGGTTAAATGGCTTACAGCTAACAAAACAAGCGTGGAGAAATAAGAGTACTCATTAAATATGGAGAAAACTAGTACAGAGGAGAAAGAGAACCACACAATATGTGTAAAATCCAGAGCTTCTGTTCCTCACTCCTGTACTGTAACTCATTCTCTTTTAAAGGAACAGGCGCTGAAAGCATTTTGAACCTGGCTGTTTAGACCCAGTGAGAGTGGTGCTGTGTCGTATAATCCTTGTGATATTTTGACCAAAGCATTTCACAAACGTTTGAACCAAAATGTTAAACCATCCAGCTAAATCAGCAAACCAGCAGGTGAACACGTTTCTGAATTAAACTCATGGGTAAAAACTTATATCAAGAGTTGAAAAGAAAGAGGAGTGATGCCCCTAATAATTGTTGGCAGTCAAAGTGGGATTTTTTTTAAACTCTTTATGCAGAACAGCATTATCACAGTATCTTGGACGCAAGAATGCATTTAGTGGCTAATCAGTATCCAGGCATAATCCAGCTGTTCTGATACTTATGAAATGGCCAATATTCTGTTCAACAATGAAAAATACTGTGTATATATATATATATATATATATATATATATATATATATATATATATATATATATTATTTTCTGATATAAAATATTTAACTTGCAGGGCAAAAAAAGTGAAAAATAAGAGTATTGCTTACAAAAATCCCATTTACACAGGTCTTGAACAAATGTTAGACATACCATTTTGTCAATATGTGTAGATTCTAAGGTAAACACACCCCTAGCTGTGGCATACCCCACTGATAGACCTGAACTGATAGAATTTTTCATTTTGTAAAAGACAGGAGACAGTCAAGCTATTTCGTTATTTGAACTGATTAATGTTGATACATTGAGAAGGTTTTAAAATCATGACGTAAGTATTAACTATTGTGTAATAATGGATTCATCATGACTGATTTATCATAACAACGCCAGGCTGGAATTAATGTAGACTCATAACAGATGCCTTAATTTGTGTGTGTGTGTGTGTATGTGTGTTTTATCTGGGTTTACTCTGATTAGGTATATGACATCAAGCTCACTGCAGTAAACTGAGGACTGTGTGCTGATGTCCTCCAGTGGGCGTGTAGTGTAATTGCACCTTTGTGTTTGTCCAAGACCCTCTGAAGGTCATCCTCTGTAGAATGATGTAAGAGCTGTGTGTTGGATGCTCTCTGCCCTGTACTGCAAGACTTTTTTAATAAATTTTTTTAAATACACTTATAAATTGAAATTCACAGAAACCTTGTGTTTATGAATGATTTAACTACATGCACAAGGTTGTAAAAACAAATGCATTTGTTATTAAATCTTGACCTGTGTGTGTGTGTGTGTGTGTGTGTGTGCATGCCGATTGGCCCCACGTGCCCTATTGTTCCTCTGTATCAGCAGCTGCATTGTCACAGTCGTCATGTTTGTGTAGTGGCCCTGTGTTCTCTGTCTCCATCAGCTTTTCATCCACAAATAATGGCTTTAAATAAATAATTTCATTATTTATCTTGATGATTGATTGATTACTGTGTAATTTCTCATTAAAGGAATGCTGTTGACTCAACACAGTGTAGTAGCTTCTGCCCACTAACTTGTATTATAAGCATGCTTTGACTCACAATTTTCTGATCTTTTATAACCTACAAGAAAATGCATCACAGTTTTCCTCAGGGCATAACCGAATATATTTAAACATACAACATTAATGGAAAAACGTGTGTATCTTTAGGTTTGTCTCCAAGGAGATATAGCAGTAAAGAGTAAGGCCTCATACTGAGAACAAAAACTAAAGCTGACTGCAAAATGCATGCAAGTCAGTGACATTGATTTTTCTGACAGCTCACTATAGTATCTGCCCCATCTACTGCCATAGAATGAGCATTGTACTTCCCTAATCTCACTCTCTCCATCTTCCTGTCTTCCCAGCAGACACAGAGATAAAGGAAGGAAAATAAATCAATAAGCCACAAGAAGCCGTGCGTAATCTAGTCACAGTCTAGTTTATTAACAGTCAGATAATATTCCACTGTCACCACAATTATTTTAAGAAACAAATATTGTCAGTGCAGACTTCATATCACAATAAAGACACAGTTAATTTACTCAGTGTCAGTTTATTAATATATTAATTAATTGTAGTTCTACTATTACAGACTGTTGTCTATCTGTTTCTTATCCCCATTTCACCCTGCTCTTCAATGGTCAGGACCCCTAAAGAGCGGTCAGTGTCACTGCAGCTCGGAGGATGATCCACCACCCAAATCTTACATGCTTTTTGGTTGTTATGTGGGGGTCCTGACCATTGAAGAGCAGAGGAACAGGTAGACTACAGTTCCGTGAATATGGGTCTTCTTACTGTGTCTTCCATTTCTCTGTATGCTCTATTTACTGATAAATTAATTTAACTGCATGTTAGGGTCCTACCCACACTGAATACACAATCACACACCACACTTCATACTCCGACTTTATGCTTTCATTACTTCAGCTACATTTTCACAAACATACCACTTTGAGCAGCAGTAGAACAACAGAAAATGTCACTTACACATTGTTTTGGTTTTGACTGATTCAGCAGACTCATTTTTACTTTAATTTTCATTTATGGTAACAAGCTTTCCATGGGCCTGCTGCATGATATTCTGTCCTCCATGGAGTAAACTGGGCATATAGCTAAGATAATAATAGGCTCCAGGAATGTTAAGACAAAGGTTTCATCTGAAATATTTGCTAATTTAAGGGGATGTCTATGGCTTATATTCATTTAAGGTGGAACAGAAGGTTTGAGAAGAAAAACGACGGTTGTTTGAACGTGGCTGGAGTTGAACTTGTCTGTAAGTTTTTATTCACTGATTGAGTTAACACACAATCTTATTTGTAACTCGAGTTGCTTCGTTTTGTAGCACTTTCGATAATGCAGATATGTCTCCCAAGCTTCTGGAGACAATTCCAACTTAAGTGATCCAAAACAGCAAAAATATGTCAATTTTACACACTCATAGAGCAGGAATAGAACAATATCCTCATCTCAGTTCATCCTTTTGAAAGTTTGGAGTTCTCTCCATTATTAAAAAAAAATGACATACTTTTTCTCTGCAATGAGCAGAGAGAGAGAGAGAGAGAAAGCCTAGCATTACTGAATGAGACCATTTTTTTTTAATAATTTACAGACACCAGAATCTTATAAATTTTATAAAAATAGTTTTTTGATTACAATCATGAACCTCTCCTTTTAAAATGATTAAACATCCATTTTGGAAATACAGGATTTCTTAGTTAAATATGTCACTTTTGCGTTGCAAAATTGTACATATGGACCACCATTAGCTTAGATCCTGCCAGATCATTTGAAATCCTATTAGGGTGTTAGCAAAAAAATTACAAATGGGTAAAAATTATTAAGCAAATTGCTAGGTTTATGCTTTCCCCATTGCTGACCATCTTGATTAGATATATACCCATTACTGTGGGACTGTATCTGGCTGTCAGTGTATATGGACTGAAAAAGTGCATGGTGTCACTGAGCTATGTTGCAGCTGCTGTTGTGGTTATTCTCGCCACCACAGCATAATGTCCACACACCATTCCCCATCCTTTTAGTAAGACAGCCAATAAGAGCAGTGGTCATTAGCATACAAAATTGACACAATGAAAATGACCTTTTCATTAAGAGAAGACATGCTTAAACACTTCACACAAAGACTGAACTAAGGTGTTATTTGTTTTCTGCTCTTCGCTGCGGTCTGTCACTGACCACAGGGAAGTGTTAAAATGATAAAGAGAAAAGAGTAAAGTAGGTCTCCTTGAATTTCTAAGGTCAGATTTGAGGACTGGAACTCTTTGTTTTATTAAGCGCTCTACTGCACTGTCAAGTCAAGTAAATATTAAGCTTAGTATTTTTTTTTTTTTGTGCACTGTAGAATCATGCTGACCCTGGGAGATCACCTAAGCTTCATTAGCTTCATTACCACCCACAGGTTTCAGAAACTCAGTGCCTTTTTATATCCCCAACTTTGTTTCCACTCACTGTTGTTTAAGGAACACACACACAGGACAGAGATAGACCCCTACACACACTTTCACTCTCAGCCCTAAATTCGGAGTTAAAGTGCGCTCTGCCTACTATATCAGGAAGCCAGCAGCGACAGAGCCAGGTCGTTGAGTCTAAAACGAGTCGACAGAGATAAAGAGCGAGTGAACGAGAGAGAGAGAGAGAGAGAGAGAGAGAGAGAGAGAGCGCGAGCGCAACATGAGTGCAGGAAAAGAGCAGCTCATCACACCACCAGCAGGCTGAACTGGGCTGGACAGAGAGAAAGAGAAGAGCATGGCAGAGTGAGAGGCGGAGAGAGGGATGGAGTTAGAGGGAGGGCTACAGAAAAAAAAAGGGTGAAGCTCCCTCAGTCACCTGAATGGCAGTGTTCGCTTGAGGTTCACAAGTAGGAGGAGGACAGCTGCTATGAGGAGAATCTCAACTCTCAGCACTTGAGAAGGATACTGACTGGAGGCTGAACAAAAAGACAAAAAGGAATTGTAGTCCTACAAACCATTGTCCACTTTATGGATCGGACCATGGATATCTTCAGTGGCAAACAGCTGGAAGCAAGACAGGAGCTGCTACAAAAAAGGCAACAGATACCTCATTGCGCTTGCTAGAGGAGGATGCTAACAAATGTTACAGTTGGACGTGTTTAATTTGATGAATACAGGCATTGACGGGAAGAAATTCACAACTGGATGGTCAAGAATCTTTCATCCTCACTATATATTCAAACTGCTGTTGAGGTGAATTGTTTTGTAAGGCCCAAGTGCTAAGGGGGGACTAAGGACAGCAATAGCTTAATTAATGTTGACTTCTCAGATACTTGAAGCATTTTGTAGATGTCAGAAAGAAGGGCTCTTCTTTCAGCACTGACTGGGCTAAGTCTCCACCTGGACTCCATTAGCGGACCTTAGAGGACCATTAGCTGAACTCGAAATGAGGAACAACCTCAAGAACCTGTTAGGAGATCCAATGTGCTGGCACTAAAGATGAATTAGGATGTATCTGGAAGACCACACAATGCAGGGAAGTCCAGTAACTACATGGATTTGAAGGCACAAGGCCTGTTAGTGGCTATTTCTGATCATTTATATAAAAGACGGACAACAGAACTAGTGCAACATTGGAGTAGAACTGGAATATGTTGAGGACGTTAGTAGTCAGTAAATTCAAAACAGGAGGTAACATTGTGGCGTAGGCTCTCATGTCTGAGGAAAGTGAAATTGTGTGTTTGTGGGTGTGACACCTGTGGATGACTGAACTCTGTGTGTCCTCTGCTGGTGGCATGTGGGCTCTGAAGCGCTCCGTGACAGGTGTCCCAGCCCCAGCCGGTAAGGAATGGTGTTTTGAGTTCCCAGTGGGGGTGGACTGCAGTGACCCCGAGCCACGCTGCATATGGCTGGCGGTTCTTAGGAACATCAACGTCCGGCCCAACCGCATATGGGTCCCTAGGAGGGACATGCTGCACTGGCGTCTACGTAGGGTAAGATTCAATCAACAGTGTTTGATGGACTTTTGCATGTAAGAAGTACCAAATATATTCTTGTGGCAATGGACCACAAGAACCACTTTCCGTACCCTAAGAAACCTTTTAGAAGACATGTCTTTAAAGAAGCATTCTAAGTTTAAGTACAGTACAGAGGATTTTAGCAGCGTTCACACAAAAAAAATTGTTGTTACTCATCACTTTTCATTACTGAGGTCAAACCAGGTGCCAGTTCTGAATCATCCACAATGAGCATTTAATCAAAACTTCACAAGAGGAAACAATGTATTCTATTCAGATGATCTCTGCCTTCCTGTTTAGTTGAACACAGTGTACTTTAGCATTACAGTTACTTTCTAAATTTATTCCACTGCGGATGGAAATATAAAGGTAAAAGTATATTGCTATACATCTTTGAACTGTGTTTCGTTTGAAAGCAGTAACTGGTGTTTTTCCCCCTTTCAAAACATTTTTCCATTTTCCTCCTTTTGATTTAATAGCATCAGATTTCAAGCTGTAATGTAATTTTGTTTTTCCCAAAATATAAATCATGAAGATCATAGATCCTACGCTCTCAGAAAAAAAAGTAGATAAAAAGAAACATATGAAATCAACACGAAAATACCCTCAATTAATATATGGTACAGTTATCTTCCATAATTAAAAGTAGTGAATGTGTTGTTTTGAGAGTACCACCACAGTGACCATTTATCTGAGAATGTAGCGGTGGACATGATTTTATGAGACCATTAACACAGTAAATTGTATTGTGATGTAATTTGTCAATGCATGAAATGATGTCTCAGTATGTGCTTTTATCTGTGTGGGTGTCTTAGCTTTGTCTATGTTTAAGTATTACCTCTTTACAACCACAATCAATGAATTGTAACCGCAAAAAATGCACATTAACAAGCAGCTGCCCATTTTGACTTTCTTTACATCAAAATCCATGTTACTTTGTCTGTTTTTATTTTTTAAATATTTCATATTTGCTAATCTTTTAATCATTTAAACAAATGCACGTATCGTGCATTACTGTTTTGCCTGTTCCAGTTTATTCCCAATCCTCAGAAATACACGATCCTCAGAGTATTGGATATAGTTGCAGATACATCAGATCACTCCCCAACCCTGTTTAGAACCAGAGCAGAACTAAATGTGTGCTAGATTCTTTAACCGTGATGCTACTGTGTCCTGCTCTCAGCATTAGTCTATGCTGATATTTTAAGCCTGGCTCTACCTGGGTGTTGTTTAGCCTTGGGCTGCATGCTGGTTTGTCCTGGTGTTTTGCTCTGTTGGGGTTGTGTCTACACCTCCTCCACTGCATTACATAAGTATTGCTTTGAGGGCCACTGATGAGTAGTGGAGTGGAAGAAATCAGAACGGCTCCCGTGCCTCCACTATATATTTGTGTGCTTGTTGCGTATGTGCGAGAAAGTGAGTCATGGACAGTGCACTAGAACGTCCTCTTATCCAATGGTAGGAGATCAGCGTAGACGATCTTTGGATGAACTGAGGAAAAAATAGGCCACGTTGGTCAGAGCCCTAGGAAATTAAAAGTACACACATACATATAGTACAGTACAATATATAGACAATTTTTTACAGTGATTATATCGTAAATTTATTGCTACATATTGGCTTTATAGTAGAACTAAAAGATACTAAAATGTTGTTAGCCTGCATTATTTTATACAGCCTGAGTATTTGCTCATCTGCATTCTTTTAGATCTTTGTTTGATAATATGAATGCCTGGCTCAAATGAGGATTTATTAATTACTTTTTTTATTTTAACGCACACAAAAAAAATTGTTAGAATCAATTTGCATATTGCAGCCATCAGCAAAACAGTACTGTGATTGAAAGCCAGATTAATCTTAAATCTGAAATCCATGGGAAATCACCACTGACAAATTATTCCTAGACTAGGCTCAGTCCATGTCCACAAACCCAGGCCTATATAATAGAGCCTGAGGACCTATAGATATTTCTTTATGTAACAATACAGTTGTTTTCTAAACCAGACTATTTTTCAGTGCATTAAATCAGAGTAAAGTGACTATACTGCATTGTGCTGTGCCGTGTCATTTGCGTGTAAGTGTTCTTGTGACCTGGAATCTTACGCTTGTGTGTGTACGCTTACGCTCACCCCAGTGTGACATGCCTAGTACTGGAATTCAGAGAAGAATCCTGTCATTTCAACACAGCGCTTACATCACTCTCTGTTCTTTTCCCCCATCATCTCTCTCAGCCTCTCTCTATGTGTTTCACTCTCTTCCTCCTCATTCCTCTGCCTCTGTGTCATCCATTGTCCCTGCATTGGGTGTCTGAACATGCCCTCGAGTGCACGGGCAATGCACACATTCCTACCTTGCAGTCTCATATCCTTTTAATTTTCTTTAATAATAGCCTTTTATTCTTTAATATGGTGTACATCTGCTATCATCAGAACCATACGTGTTCACTTTAAAACTGTTAAATGTTAACTTTACTTGAATAATAGATATCATTGTATATTAGTGTTTTAAAGAAATATGATATATTTTGTGGTGTTGCGTAAGGATACCATGTGGACCAAATATTAATTTTCATCGGTATGCAGACGATCCACAGCTGCACATTTCTGTAGAGCCAATTAACATACACTCTGTGCTTCCTGACTACCTGTCTGTCTGCTATTAATCAGTGGATGAGCAACAATTAACGAAAACTAAAGGATGGAAAAACAAAAATACGCTTTGCAGGCCTAACGTTTTATATGAAATGATCTAATTTGATTTCTATGAATACAGAATAACGTTGATTCTAAAAGTCAGTGAATTTTATTGCCATCACCAGATGTGTTGAGGGAAAAATTAAATGTAGTTTCTCTGAGACACAATGCTAAAATAAGATTTTTTATTTATTATTATTATTTTAAGTACTGACCTGTTTCTCAGCGTCGCCACAAAACTAACAAACCCCTGTAGGCGGGACTATGACTCCATTGGCTGCAGCAGTAAATGATGGACAGCTAAGTCTGGCTGATGATTGGCTAAATAAAAGTGACGACAATGAAAAGCGCGTTCTCTGTTTGGGAGCCGTGGAGGTTCTACTCCTCCCTCCGGCTGAGGGAGAGCAGAGTGTCTCAAACAAATCACCGTCACAACAGCGCTCTTTTTTGGAATTAAAACGTCGCCACTGGTTTCATGTTTGTCCTTTTGTTGACTTAAAGTTATCAGAGTATACCTGAGCGCGCGATAAATGTGCTGAGAACAGCTTCAGCGGCATACACGAACAAAGTGAGGTGAGGGAGTCTTCGCGCGAGAGAGAACAACAGCTGAACGGGACATGTGTGCACTTTTTTAAATGACCTCCGTGAAGCTGGCCCAAAAAATGTTTTGTGCCGCAAAAATCATCGTTTGTGCTGGTAACGTTTTTGAAGAATTACACATATCTTATTACCTGTTACGTGAGGCAGCCCCTCATTCGTGGCCAAATCGCGCCAAAGTGGTCTCATTCGTTCACGCCTCGTTTGTGCCGTTAAAAGAAACATTCGTGCCATTTTCATTCTTAAGTTATTCAGCCATAAAGTTTCAACGAGTGACGTCACTCAGCCCCTCACCAACGTCCAAATCGCTCCAAAGTGGTCTCATTCGTTAGTGCCTCATTTGTGCTTCACATACAAGGACGCACATCTGTCGTTTTCGATGGCACACACATAAAATACTGAAGTACATGCATAAGACATAAACAATAAAGTTCAGAGATTGAACTAGATGTGCTTGATCATAAAAAGAGTGTCAATGTGTTTATTTCTATTTAATAAATGCTGAGATCCCCTGAGTGATAAAAGATGGTAGTCCAGTTGGTACAAAATGTCCATATGTCTGAGGTGGGAGGGGTTGATGAGGGCACAGATGGACAGAGGAGCTTTGACACACTTCAGAGAAACTAGAGCAGGAAGAAGGCCTAGAGACATTAATAAGCCCAGAAATGTTTAAGGAAACGGTGAGACTAAACTTCTGGGAAGTGTTTTTATAAGACCCACTGGCTGTGTAGTAGAAAGCGACAAGCCTTCCCATATTAGTTGTGGAGTATTTTTAGAGAAGAGAGGATTCCCTTAATGGCTGGCTGAGGGAGGTACTGTGCTTCCTGCTTCAATGTTTCCACTTCCTGTTTTTGTTTTCCGGTGGGTTGCGAGGTGATGGAATGCTGGGCTGAGCTGATGGAGAGGAACCAAGGGGAACAGGAAGAGGGTGGGTGCAGGAGACAGACGAGAGAGAGTGAGCTAGCAGCCATCAGATGAATTACAGCAGACTATTTTCACATGATGTTGTCAACATCTAGGTTATCTAGACATTTTTCAGAAAATATGACTTTTATATGACTCAAGAATTTGCATCTTCATGGCTCAGGTGATTCTTTTAAAATTCCTTAGGAGACGTGAGAGACTAGCCCAGATTAGAATATATACTTTTAGAAGAATATACTTTTTCTGGCTTATGTCATGAATGCTGAACATGGTATGATTGGCTGGGAGGGTAATTAAATAAATAGATTATTATTATTATGATTATGTAAAATGTTTTTCTCAATCAACATAGTGCTGGTATTCCAGGTAGGCTCTGGACCCACCGTGACCCTGAACTGGATAAGCGGATACAGATAATGAATGAATGAATGAATTTGGTGCTGGTATATAACTATATATAATTATTATAAATATTAAGACATAAACGTAAAGGGATTTATTTTTCTCTAAAAAGTGGTAGCTGTGTTGTGAGGGAGTGTGAAGGACACTTCCAAATGTTCTCCTTGGATCGTATGCATTTTTTAGTTCAACAGCAGGGTTATATTGCTTGGATCATAGTTTTTTTAGTCTCATTTTCTCAGGTGCCTAAAACTTTTGCTCAGCACTGTATATATGTGCCCTATAGCCATTTGTCAAGTGGCTTCTGCATGCTAAAAGACCCTTAAGGGAATGCCTACGATTGTGAAACATAGTTCTATGTTCTGTGTTTGTTTTTAAGGTGAAATAATGTGTTTGAGGGTAAATAACTGTTGTTTGTACGTAGCTGAAGTTGAACTTGTCTGTAAGTTTTTATTCACTGTTTGAATTACTACAGAAGCTCATTTGTAACTCATGTAGTTTAATTTTGTAGCACTTTCAGTAATGCACTTAGCCGTCTTCCGAGTTTGGAAACAGCTCTACGTTAAGTGATCCAAAACAGCAAAAATAAGTCAATATTACCCACCTATGGAGCAGTAATAGAATAATATCCTCATCACGGTTTGTGTTTTTCAACGTTTAGAGTTCTGTCCAATGTCTAAAACAATTCCAGATGCCTCTGCCATGAACAGAAAGAGAGAGGGAGCATATCGGACAGAGCCAGATTTGTTTTTTGTTTTTTTGCTTTTTTACTCATCTACAGACACTGGGGCTTCGTAAACACATTAGACAGGTTTTGAGCACGCAAATGGTGAGGAAATATCTGTTTCTTGATTACAATCATGAACTTTGTCAGTGCAATGTGTGTCTGCAAAAGAGCTTATATTTTGATCAACACGTGTTCTATTAAGAGTGAAGGGTTTGAATCTGTTTTGCTTTAGATGCTCTTTATGACAATGGGCTGTGGATAGAAATACCGGAAGCTGGTTTTTGAAACCATTCTACATGCTATGAATAGACCTAATCAATGACCCATCTGTCAAATGCATCCACGTCTGGGTCTGAGTGAGGAATATTTTGGGAAATTAATGGACTCTTAGTGTTCCAGTGCTTCCACCTCACTCCCTACTTGACCTACACTTCAAGACCGACCTTTGTTCACACGTTTGGCATTTTTTTGTCAGTGTGTGAATGAGGGTGCGTGCGAGTGGGTCGTGTTTTAGCACTCCTGTTTTTCTACATCAGGAACCACTGTATTTACTTTTGCACTCTGCTATTGTTGGTAGGTCCCATGTGATGGTTGATTATAGCATCTATGTTTAAAATAGACATTCCTGAGACATTCCTCGCTCCAGTGTGAAGGGGGTGGGGGTTGGTCTTTTGCCCCCAACACTGGGTGGAGGTTACTGTAATAAGCCAAATGTGTTATTGAATCACAGACCTAATCTAGACACCCTGTTTTGGGAATGGTAAAGCAAGGGAGACAGTCTTAACTGAGTCACTGGCACAGACAGGATATCTTGCTGATGGGATCTGAGATTATTAATATAATGTAAGCTCATCATACACTCTAGAGGAAGTTGCTCAGTCGTCTATTTTGTCACTGTTCTTTACAATGGTCTCCATGTTGTGATGTTTCAGGCAAAAGGGCGGAGAGATGGAGTTCCGTCACCCAACGAGAACGCTCGTCCGATGTCTGTGGAGAACGTGCCGTGGAAGGGGCCCCGTACTGTGGTCCTGCAGAAGAACTCTCAGGGCTTTGGCTTTACGTTGCGGCACTTCATAGTGTACCCACCAGAATCAGCCCTCCACACCAATCTAAAGGTAAATTAAATCCTTGCAAATATCCATAAATATCTGTAACGAATAGAAGGAAAATTGTGTAACAGTTTAGAAAATGCAATACATGTAGGATAATTAATAATGATATTGTATTTCAAGCTTGTGACATATATTATGATACACTGAGTTAGTGGCTTAAATAGGAATTCCAGAAAGCCAGAGCACTTTAAGTGTGGCTACTTTATAGCCTACACAGCAGTGGCCCATTGCCAGCAGCGTCAGTCAGTCTTAAGGCCATTATTCCACAGACGGAGTCTCCTTCAGGGAGATCTACTGACCTCTCCCCTCGCTCTCAGCAGTGGTAGGGTCCAGTCATTCAAACATTTCTGTGATCAGTAAGCAGGTCATAAGTGGACATGAGCAATCTGCTAAGAGGGCATTTTGAGATATGAAGCGCTGGGACCTTAACCCTAATCACCTCGGGAGCTGTGGCCTGCACACCTCTGTCCTGCGGTGCACTACTGTCCCCAGCTCCGCTCACAGTGAGGGGGTCAGGACAGACAGGCGCTTTCACTCACTCTAAAGCCCTGCTTTTGTCTGCATGTGACAGGAATGAGCCATGTCAGCGAAGCCCCAAAGCCTGCATGCAGCCGGTTGTAGTCGAACTGTCCACTCAGCTTTTGTGTGCATGTGTGTGTGTGTTCTGAAAATGAAACCTTTGGATGTTTTCTTGTGCACCTTGTGTGCAGGTTTTGAAATAGTTGAGTGTGTTCAAACGGCTTTAATACTTTTTCCCAACCCATTCATCAGTGAACTAGACTCTAACACAGGGGTGAACATCATATGCCACATGGGATAGACACGGCCCAATCTGGTCTTTCAAAAAGTAATGACACGTTTAAATAAATAACGCTGGCACAAGAAATTGGGCACTGGAGAACACTGCCACCTAGTGTTTATTTCTTCTGTCTGTCTCCCCACCTCTTTCTCTCTTTCTCTCTCTCATCTCTCCTTTTTTACCCCTACCCTCTCTCCTGTGCATTCTCTTTTCTCATTCTCTTCTCTGATCTCTCCCCACCTCCCTCTCTTTGTTTTCATTCATTCATTTATTGATTGTGGGTGGCAACCTGGTATTACAAGTTTTTTTTTAATTAATGCTATAATACAACATTATACAGTACATGTTTGGGACACATAACATATTTAAAACCAATACACATATTAGAATATCAATCATACGAACACAAAGTACAAAAAGAAACAAAGAGCAATAAAAGTGTAAAAAGGTAAAAAAAAAACCCCACCTTAATCCAGTGGTTCCCAAAGTTGGAGGGGGGACGTCAAAACAAATGAGCAATGCACATTTATGCAAATGACACAACGTGCAGCAGATGATGAGATTTCTCAAGCCGCAACTTCCAAAGGGAAAACAAGAAAATATGAGGCATATCTCAAAGCAAAGCTCATACCAGTCACTGAAGAGATGTGGGGATTAAATGTGCACGGCAGAAAAAGTTTGGGAAACACTGCCTTAATCGTTTTAGAGGATTAACATACACACACATATATGGCTATACAGTACTGTGCAAAAGTTTTAGGCACCAGAGATTATGAGATTTAAAAAGCCATTTATCTGAGCATTAAGTGTTTATTTGCTAAAAAACAAACAAACAACAAATAACGCCCAACATTAGAATAAAACCAAACAAAAAATTATTGTGATATTCTGTGTGTGAATGTGTTGGTTTAACTTTTTCCATATCTCTCCTCATGGCAGTCCATAATATTTGAGGTTATCATCCAATACCTAGTTTTAGCAGTTAATAAATAATAATCTGAAATAATGTGTGCTAATGATTTAACAAATTCATGCAATCAAGGAGAATCTGAACAAATAATTATTCTTCAAACTCACTCACACCTCCTTCTTGTTTTTTATTATTATTATAATTTTTGTATTTACTGTGATTATATATAAATTTATACAAGCACCACACTCACTGAGAAGGCATTAGTTTAAATATATATAATTATCTTAGGTGCCTAAGACGTCTGCACAGTACTGTATATGCAAATTAATTGGAAGAAGCAATATGCACTTGAATTAAATCTCTAAGAATTGTGAAATATTTTTAAATAAACAGATTTTTTGGCTTAGGTTTTTAAAAATGATATATATGAATAATGTTAACCAATAAAGTCATTCTTAAAGACGGTATAGCAGGGAGGGAAGAATTTAAAGTTACACACATGGATATGATATTTACCCATAATGATAATTATGTTTGCACCATTTAAGTGTAATTGACCCTAGATAAAATGCATTTGTGCACCACTGATTTCATTTCTTTAGTCCTTATGATGAGCAATAGCTCCCTCTCGTGGTAAACAAACAAGACTACATTGAAAAATTGGCTGATTTTGTTTTTCTCTGTCTTGTTCCAGGATGAGGAGAATGGAAATGGGAAAGGTGAGGTCGCCTGTAGCTTCATTATTTTTTTTCTGCTCTAGACAAGATGATTGACATCATCATGATCCACATTCAGTTACAGAGTACACAACACTACAATTACAATATATGAGCTTTACAGATTTACCATGCATAATTATATATAATCACTACATATATATTCACTGGGAGAGCTCCATATGCATTTTAATCACAGCTAAATATGCATAGACAAGTTTGGGTCTATTTTATGAAGAGAAGTGACACCATGGAATGTTAAAATTATATATGCCTTTTAATTTATAATTACAGTTTCTTAAAATGAAAAAATGTCTTTAAAAATTCGTATGCTGTTGTTCTTAATCTCAACAGCCATGGGCTCATCTAAGCAACTGACTTCGGATAGAATATACCCATATCGACTCTTAAAAATCAACAGAAGACTGTAAAACTAAACTTAATCCTATACTATTCTAAACTATTCCATTTTTCACAATCAGAAATATAATTAAGGGCGGCACGGTGGTGCAGCAGGTAGTGTTGCAGTCACACAGCTCCAGGAGTTTGTGGGTTCGATTTCCACTCCGGGTGACTGTCTGTGAGGAGTTTAGTGTGTTCTCCCCGTGTCCCCGTGGGTTTTCTCCGGGTGCTCCGGGTTCCTCCCACAGTCCAAAAACCCACGTTGGTAGGTGGATTGGAGACTCAAAGTGTCCGTAGGTGTGAGTGTGTGAGTGAATGTGTCAGTATGTGTGTGTTGCCCTGTGAAGGACTGGCACCCCCACCAGGGTGTATTCCCGCCTTGTGCCCAATGATTCTGGGTAGGCTCTGGACCCAACGCGACCCTGAACTGGATAAGCGGTTACAGATAATGAATGAAAGAATGAAATATAATTAAGACATGGAAGCTAAGAAGGACTGTTAAAGACAAGACTAAGACCAAAACATTTCTTTGATGGAACAGCTTTCAGATTGGTCAGAAAGGTAAAGCAAGCCCCCCTTTAACAGTAAGATTTGGCAGGCATGAGAAGTGGTAGTGTTGTTGGATAATTATTATCTGACTTGCAGGGTCATCAGAAATAAACCTTAACTGTAATCCCTGATATCGCCTACCTTTTGTGTATTGAAGACTTTATCTGTGCTGTTTGGGTTCATGCTCATTTACTCAGGGAGCAGCCGTCTTGAGCCCATGGACACTATATTTGTCAAGAATGTGAGGGAGAAGGGTCCTGCCCACCAGGCTGGGCTTTGCACAGGTAAGACACAGTAGATTTACTTCATCTTCCACAACTCATTAAGATTCATTCCAGTTTTTGAGTGTGTAAGAGTGTATGCGTTCTTTTGTGTGTTTGTGTAGGAGACCGACTGGTGAAAGTGAATGGGGAGAGTGTTCTGGGGAAAACATACTCTCAGGTTATAGCACTGATCCAAAACAGGTAGAACAGTAGGACTGCACTGTATATCATTTATTTATCATTAGTACAGTTTTGTTTTATGTGATACAAAAGGCAGCATGCACATGAACTGAAAGCTGTAAACATCGTAATCAGTCTCTGAGATTCCAGATTTGGATGTTGTGATAAATACATTCTTATGGTCCTACAGTTATATGAGGCATATTACAATTGGGAAATAGCACAATATAATTCTAATAGAATTGTATGGCTACACCTGTTGTAAAGCTCTAGTTAGTGCAACAAATACAGACCATAGAAAAAGCATGCTTTAGTTATGCAGTCGAGCTAATTTATTAATCATTTCTTTTTTTTTCTCCTCTGTGTTTCTCTGCACAGTGAGAGTGTGCTGGAGCTGTCCATCATGCCTAAAGATGAGGATGTGCTCCAGTTGGTAAGTGTGAGTATGACCTTTCTGCTGTTCTTCCTTCTCTCCGCTTCCTCTCCCAAAAGCCCATCACATTCATATGTAATTCTTCTCAGCATGGCAGTATCTGTTTATTGATTAGAGTTATGTCTTTGAAGCACATTGATATGAAAATTTCATACATTTCGTCTTTGAGTTTTTATTACAGAATTGCTGGCAGCTATCAGCCAGATGCATTCTCATTAATTAGTGATTAGTTGTGCCCTTGCAAAACATGATTAGGTTAGATTCCACCCACATCTTAGAGCATGCAGTGATCTACAGCTATAAAAAGCTTTGATTTCCTTCCTCAGTTCTGCCCTATCTGCTCCTCTGCACTTCTTTCTCCCACCCCTCTACGACCTCTCTATAGTTAGTGTTTCTTTCTTTTTCCCGAAGGCATACTCTCAGGACGCCTATCTGAAAGGGAACGAACCGTACACAGGAGGAGCCCAGAACCTTCCAGATCCTCCTCCAATATGCTACTCACGCAGCAAACCCAATGCTAGTGGCCAGCCCGACAACCTGAACTGTAGACCTGCTGGCCCGAGTGGTCCCTTGGACAATGGCATGGGGGGTGCAGGCCACCGTCCGGATGCCCCTGTCCGTCACGCTCTAGGTCACCACCGCGCTCGCTCCTCATCCTCAGCCGGCATCACCATCAGCCCCCTGGACTTCCATTTTGCCAACCACAACGCAGCCATCGCCTCTGCCTCACTGCCCTACCCTCGGAAAAACAGCCTTCCACAGTCTCGCAGTGACCTGTGCCACCGGGCTCTGTGTGACTGGTACTACAGCCAAGCCGCCGAACGTCCGGCACTGGCTGCGTCCTGCCGAAACCGTAGCATCTCCCAGGACAGGCTGGCCGAGGTGGGTCTGGCACCGGGAGGGCGTGAAGCATGGCCCCACAGTGCCTCTCAAGACACGCTGCTTCTGCATTACGGAGCAGCCGTGGGGGTGAATCACTCAGACTCACACTGGCTGGGTAGGTTGGGAACGTCTGCTGCCTCTAACCGCTCCTGCTCAGAGAACCTGCTTGCTGCTTACGCTGCGTACGAACAAAGCTATGGGCGCTCCCTAGAGACTCTGGACCAGGCGTCTGCTCTGGTCTCCCCACGCTGGACCCAGCACCAGCAGAGCAACCAGCCCATCAGGACAGAGGAGCAACCCAGCCAGAAGCCTCATCGGACACTCGCTTCAGCAACCGTGCCCCCCTCAGGTCGGGGGTCCACCCACAGTCTGCAGCAGGCCGCCTCTCAATCTCAGTCCAGACGTCCGCCTGCACAGACTGTAGATGACCAGACAGTTGGTTACCGTAGCTACAGTCCATCATTCTGCCGCAAGGCAGGCCACCTCATGCAGCAAGCCCACTCCTTTAAGGACCCTTCCTACACAGGACCACCCCTGAGCTGGACTCCCACACCCAAAAGCAGCCCTCCAGAAAGCTCCAGCGCAGCTTCGGGCAGAGAATCGTCCCCTCTGTCCTTGGCATCCATGGCTGAGACACAGGATTCAAAGCCAAGCTCAGGAGTTGGAGGAGCAGTAGAGGAGCCTGTTCAAGCTCAGACGCAGGAGGTGGTCCTCAGACAGAAGCCACCGATGGGCAGACGCACACCCCATGCAATGCGCCACCCCAACTACAATCTTCCTGTGGACTCCCCTGAGCCTCCTGCAGCTTCAGCCTCTGCCGCACAGCCAGCAGACCCCAAAAGCCGAACCAATGGCAACCTGCAAGCCCTGCCTGTGGAGCAGGACTCCCTGGCATCTATTCCCTTTATAGGTCAGTGTGAGAGAGCCATTGTTGTTGTGTGGATTTAAACGAAATTAATACATTGTAATAGCTAACAGTAAAAGAGAAGTAACTGCTGATTTTTAAAATGAGATTTAATTCAAGAAATCTATGAAAACTAAAGTTTCTGTATGCTTAAAGGCATCTAGAGACTGTGGATGACCTGGGAATGCAGTCCTGAGGAAGTCACAGACCATGATTTATTTTGTATTTTCTTGGCCATCAAATACAAATTATTCATTTTCATCCCAGAATCACGAAAGAAAAAACCCAGAATTGTACAGGCTTCATCCTATTTATTTCATCATTATAATTTTAATTTTCAAGATAATTAGAAAACAATTTTGAAATTAGGTGGCGCAGCAGGTAGTGTCGCAGTCACACAGCTCCAGGGACCTGGAGGTTGTGGGTTCGATTCCCGCTGCAGGTGACTGTCTGTTAGGAGTTGGTGTGTTCTCCCCGTGTCCGCGTGGGTTTCCTCCGGGTGCTCCGGTTTCCTCCCACAGTCCAAATACACACGTTGCAGGTGGATTGGCGACTCAAAAGTGTCCATAGGTGTGAGTGTGTGTGTGTCTGTGTTGCCCTGTGAAGGACTGGCGTCCCCTCCAGGGTGTATTCCCACCTTGCGCCCAATGATTCCAGGTAGGCTCTGGACCCCCCGCGACCCTAAATTGGATAAGCGGTTACAGATAATGGATGGATGGAATTTTGAAATTATGTAAGTCCACACTCTGCCATTACTATAGGTTTTATTCTTTGTGGGAGATATACTTTTGGCTTCCCAAAGAAATTTGCTGATCTATATTTTCTGTACTTTTAAAATCATGAACATTCTTATTCTCGTCATCCGAGTAATCCCAGAAATGTTCATCGACGATGAGTTGTGGGTTCTGAGATGGTCAGTCCTTTGTTCCGTAAAAACCAGCTGGTTCTTGCTTAGATTTGAAGGTTTTCTTTGATTTATCATTTTCTATTCTCAGTAACACCAACTTGACAGGTACACTTCCTTTCACACCTATAGTGTTGATATTTCTTTACACTGTGGATAGAAACACTTGGCGTTCTTCCGGTCTGAAGCTTTTAAATCTGACAGATTTATCTGGTGAGAACAGGTGTGGTGTTACAAATCATCATTTTTCTTTTGATATTTTATGGTATCTGTGATATTTGACTTATAAATACCTGCCCAGAGAACCACAGTCATTAAACCTATCGCACCCTGAGAACTAACGTGTTTGCTTATAAATAGCAAATGATTTAAAAACCACACACAACTGAATTAGTGTCAATGTGTTATGAGAGGTCATGGTACATTATGTATGGTCTCATTTGGTTGTGTTAGGATTTGCAAAACATTTTTTAATTAAAAACAGAGATTTGTGGTGCAAAAGGGACCATTCATCATTTGAAATGGAGCAAAGAATGTGAGAAGTATATGTGTGCTATCAGACAACAAATCAGAGACTACAAAATTCCAAAATCTCCACCAAGGAATGTAGCTCTTGCAAACAGTTTCATATAAAATCACTCTTTGAACCAGTATGTAAAAATGATTGCACTGGATTTATAAATAGGAAAATGCACACATCTGGCCTGTAAGATCTGTAAGCCCTCCTCTAACAGAGTATTCAGCAATGGCAGATTAAAGTGGAAAAAAGCATTAGGATGTCCAGTGCTACACTTTGAAGAGTGTGTTTGACTAATATTCGCCATTATCTCAATTTCTTGTGGTTGTTTACTGTGTCTTGAGAACCTGGATTATATCTGGATGGAGATTACCCACATGAAAATGCACGTGTAAATGCATCCAAGCAGATGTAAATCTGGTAGCTTAAACCACATTAGGAGGTTGTTTGAGATGCATTTTTATTGAAATGTTATGACAAGTGATTAGTTTCTTGCTTTCAACCCATATTCAGTAAACAAAACTCCTCCTAGTTTTAAAAAAAATCTCCATTGTGATCCATTACCAGGAAGGGGCTAATCTTGGAGCTGATTTACATATTTGCATCTCGTAGAAATAGACTCATTTGAATACTACTGATAAAATGCATCATATGAAATGGAGTCCGTGATTATTTAGGTTCTTGCAATAACATTCCAGCCCTTTGCCAGTTGGGTGGTATTAAATTCCGTTGGTACCTCCAGTTTAGAGATTTATGAGAAGTAGCCTACTAGAAAAGTAAATGTGTTGATCCTTCCTCTCCCCATGTCGTGCAATCCCTTTATTCCCATAACTCTCCCCACCTCCCTCACAGATGAACCCACCAGCCCCAGTGTAGACCTGCTTGCCCAGCATATTTCCGCCTCCTCCGTGGTGTCCAGCGGGCTGGTCCAGACTCCTGTCCTCTCCAGCCGGTCTGATTCTCCCTCCCTCACCTCCCCTCTCACCCACCTCCTCCACACAGACAGCAGTGAGTGTGAATCCTTTTCACCAATCACTTGGTCCATGAAACGGTCCCATTACTTCTTTCTAACAACATCTGCTGTCTGTCTGTGTCCTATCTGGCCCATCATATAAAGCGAGTGTTTGGCCAAAAATCTGATTCACATATTTTTCCTCAAATCCAAAACACAGCTGACCCAGTCTGCAAAATTTGATTCCCTACTGTAGCTATGGGAACCCAGTTTAAACAGCTGGGTTAAATTATCACACACAGCTTAAACCATGTTGAGTTGAGAAGTCATTTATCTGACACTGTCTGACATACTATAGTCTGGGAGAAGAAATAGACACGTGTACATAAAATTAAGGCCTGATACACATTGTTATCAATCATTATAAATAACAGTATGGCATTCAGACTGAAAATAGATATAAAATAGTGAGGTCATATAATCAGCATAGTGTAGTCATTGATATTTACATAAATTCATTCAAGAAAAAAAAATTGCAGATTTTTTTTATTATTATTTGTATTGTTGATTTTGATTAAAAAAACATTAAATCATTATAAAATAGCAATTTTTTTTCTTCTTTACCTTATAACTACCACCATGAAATTATTTAAGAAAAGAATAAACAAAAATTTGATTGAATATCTTGTAATAACTTTCTGTGAACATTCTTGACTCTTTTTGGAGTAAGGGAAAACTTATGTAAATTAGATTTTTGGCCAGACCATCACTTTTACATGGCTCTGTTGTTTCTGTCTTGCTTCCATGATTCTTTCTCACTATCATCTTTCCATCAGCTCTGTCTTTCACCTGTCTCCCTAGCTCCAGCAGCTTCAGCTTTTCTCCTGTGTCCCTTGCTGCGCGTTTGTCTCGACACAGTTCCAGCCATATCACCTGTCCTTTTGATGAAGCTGTACATCACACGATTCTTCAGAGTGAATACATTTCCTCTTATCCTCTGTCTCGTATGTGTGTGTGTGTGTGTCTCTCTCTTTCTCTCTCTCTCCTGCCATACTCTTTGTCCACCATCTGCTGTTTACTTCCATTTCCATTTCTCTGTCTAATATCCAGCATCTGTTTCCTCCACTTCACATTGCTCATCATCGCAGGGTCCAAATTTAACAGACACCCAGTCAAACATTGGCAAATATTGCTAATGGCTGGTAAGTTCTCGTTTGTCAGCCTTACTTTCAATTAGGTAGTAAGTCTTCTTTACCAATTAAATTAGTTAAGCTTATGTTTTTGACAAAAAATCATTATTCATCAAACATAATTTATTTTTTTAAGCACATCCATCTCTGTATTCATCTCTGAATGTATTTATCTTACAAGGCCTCACTTTCTGGTTCATTCATTTTGTGACCAGGCAATGTCAAGAACAGCCGGCGCTCATCGTACCTGCTGGCCATCACCACTGAGCGCTCAAAGTCATGTGACGAGGGTCTGAACACATTCAGAGAGGAGGGTCGTGTCTTCTCGTGAGTGTTAATACCATCATAGTAGAGCTGGATGATATGGCCAAAATTTACATCACTTCATATTTCTTCATTTCCGTCAATACGACATAATTTCTATATTGATATGAACAAAAGAAAAGCTACAGAAAAACTGCCAAGAACTGAATGCAACATGATATAACCATCAAACAAAAACCTCTTGGCTTTCTTGATATTAATATTTTGGATTAAGCTCAAAACTGAATGCAATTACCTGATGGCTGTGCCTTGTAATGACCATCATTCAGTGACAGATGCTGTAAGTAATGTATATTGAAATACTGAAAATGTGTATAAAAATCATATCAATGTTATTGAAACATTTTATTTTGCAATAGGTATTGATTTACAATGTTTGTCCAGCCCTGCATCATAGTTTTCAATCTTCTATTTGCTTCTGGACTTTTGCATCCTCTCTATTTATGGGAAATCACTCCTATAGTCCATTTATCTGTGTACTTCTTGTTAATTGCTATGCACAAACTATCCATCTTATTTAATTATGCAAGATGTGTCTGACTGAATGTTATTCTGTACACAAAACAGTTGGCTAATTATGGCCCACTTCTGAAAATTCTCCAATTTCTGTTTCCTTCCCCAGGAGATTACCCAAAAGAGTCAAAAGCTTCTTTACAGAAGGGGTGAGTTCTTCTTCATCTGTTACTTCTAGGATTGTTTTGCCCTAGACTGTTTTGTTATTTATTCCTATGGTTATTTGCTGATGTATGATTATTTTTTTTCAGTCCCTTGAGAGTTTGCGAGCAGCAGAAGAGGCTCGCTCCAAACGCCACTCTACCTCTGAGCTGGGCAACATCACTCTCACAGACATTAGGAAAGAGGGCTGGCTACACTACAAACAGATCCTCACAGAGAAGGGCAAGGTGTGACTCATGTTTGGTCCTCACTCACAATATCACTCCAGGACAAGTATATTCTGAAATTCTTTCAGAAAGTTCCAGGCATTTAGTAAAATTGGAAATTACGAATTTGCATAATTTCTTAAGTACAATAAATATAAAGGTACAGTGTTTGTGAATACTTAAGCCATGTATGTCTTTACATTTTGTGTCTTGGAATATGTAACTTCTGCATAAAAGCTCTGCAGAGGCACAAGCCAGGAACCCCCAGTGAGAAAGCCAAAGGCTACTGATACACAGTTCTCTCTGAAAGAAGAAGTAATAGCACATGAAAATAATGAAATGCTTTAATATACTCTGCTTCTCTGTTTTTTTGCAGAAAGTGGGTGGTGGCATGCGACCATGGAAACGTGTTTACTCTGTGCTGCGCACTCATTCGCTTTTTCTCTACAAAGACAAGCGAGAGGCAGTCCTTCATGGTGCAGGGTCTTTAGGCCACAGTCATGGCCACAGTGGTCAGTCTGAGGATGAGCAGCCAATCAGCATCCGTGGCTGCTTGATTGACATTGCCTACAGCGAGACAAAGCGAAAGCACACTCTGAGGCTGACTACGCAAGACTTCTGCGAGTACCTGCTGCAGGCTGAAGACAGAGATGACATGCTGAGCTGGATACGGGTCATCCGAGAGAACAGCAAAACTGACAGTGAGGTCAGTTAGGGGAGGGGTTCAGAGGTTCACAACACCATTTTCTAAATGTGCAGTAAAGCTCATGGAAAGCATTGTGGATAACATCATTGCCCAGCAGAGTAAAGTCCTGTTCCCTTAGGCAAGACTCCTAGCGCTACTCTAGCCCTACTCTGTAAATCGCTCTGGTTAAGTGTATCTGCCAAATGCCAGAAATATAAATGTTAATCACAGAGTATTATGCAAATGCACAAATGTTTATTTGTTTTTAGAAAATAACCTGTAAACGTACACAAACCTTCTGTAAATGTTGTGGTGAAGTGGTATATCCAAAAATTGTTTGCCGCTTTGCCTTACAACAGCATGTAAAAATCCTCCAAATTTGCATATATCTATAATCCAGAAATCTGTATGAGTTTTTAATGTATCACTAATAATAAACACAGTTCAGATTTCTTTTGTTTTACATCTAACTTTACCTTCCTTTGCACAGTTTGTAAAACTGTAGTGGTACTTTTGGGGCTGTACTGTTGATCACACAACTGTCTGTATGCCATTATATATGTGTATTTGTTACTAAATGATGTGTTTATCATCTTTTTATAGGAGCTGGGTTTTTCCAGGCAAGCCCTGATCAATAAGAAACTGAATGACTACAGGAAACAAAGGTTAATTCTCTTCATTGTTACTGTCTTTCTGCCAATGATTAAGCGATATTTTATGACCGACTGTGAACACCTTTAAGTCATTTTTTTTTCCTGAAAAATAAAATGTATGATTTGGGAGTTTATCTGGCTTTGCTGCAGTAACAGCTTCTACTCTTCTGGGAAGGCTTTAAAATAGATGTTGTAATATTTCTGTGAAGATTTGAGGGTATTCAGTTATGAACATTATTAAAGTCAGAAACTAATGTTGGATAATTAATTTTAGATCACAAATGCCACTTCAGCTCATCCAAAAATATACTGAATAAATTCCTTTCACCCCGGAGAACACAGTTTCATTGCTTCACAGCCCACTGCTGGGGGGATTTGAATCTCCCTTTAGCCAACACAGCTTTGGGCATGGTGAATTTTGGTTTATTTTCAGTAGATCCATTGTGTCCTGTTTCATATAAAGCCTTTGTATGGATATTAAACAAGCTGTTTTAGCAATGGGTGCAACTTTACAGAAGCATTTACAGGATGTTTATATTTAGAGACGTATTAATTAATGGATTTTCTTAACACACTTGAAAATATTGGTGTGTTATATCATGAACATCATGTCATGTTATAATGAATCTCTTTTCTTCACAACAGCCCGACAGGTAACAAGCCAGACACTTCACCAAGAGTCCACCGAATGATGCAGCCTTTTCTCTTGTCAAAGACGGACAACCACTCGGGAGCGAACCGTGGTCCAAAAACAGACGGCAAGGGTCAGTCCTGTAATATCTCCGTCTTTAGAACACATAACTATTGAAATATGTTCCTACTTCCGATGTGCCATGAGGAGCCATATTCTACGTTTGCTCCGAATATCTAGGCCAAGGGCTCATAAAGTCTTTTCATTAAGTGCAGCAGCACTGATTCAGGATCAGCTTCTATTTTGCGTCTTTCAATTATGCTGACTGATTCTGGGTCAGCACTACTGCTGTGAAAATGATTTAGAAAGGCTGGCTCTGGTTAAAGATCCCCACTCCTACTCCATGATAGTTCATGAATACAGGCTTTGGGAACATACCAGTTACTGATAGCACATGCAATTATGGTGTGACTATCATAGGGCTGAAAAAACCTTTTTTTTTAATGTCTATCACTGCTTTTTCTGTCTCTATCAGAGGAGAGCAGTCCCCCCAAGGCTCTGTGGAGCATCAACATTATGAAGAAGGCAAAGAAAGCAGGTCCCAAGGCCTTTGGAGTCAGGCTGGAGGACTGTCCGCCAGGTGCCAATAACAAGGTCAGTTAATGTGCAACAGTGAATGCAGAAATTGATTAAGTAACTCTATAGAGCGGTCATTGGGGGAAATGCACCACTCTGAAGAGTTGAGGCTCACCAAACTGTCAAGTATACAGAGCTGTAAATATTTCAGAATGTTCTTTCAAATTGGATTCAATAATTTGTTAAAGATAACAAAATAGTCCTAAATCTTTCAGAATAATTGAATGGAAAATAAGATAAACTAGGATATTATGTCACAGAAAAACAACACATTTAGCCACATGTTCAGCCAAAACTAGTTTAGTGCCTCCCATCGGATAGTTATAAGATCATCAGTCTTAACAGCAAAGTAATAAAAACAGCTTGTTTATTTCTATGCAATGAATAGAGTTTGAGATATGGTCAGGTAAAATTATGAACTAACTAAATGTCAATTAAGAAGATTTATTTTAATTAGTTAATCATTGTAAACCTCATAGTCATGGTTTTTGTCTTTTTGCTGGTGTTGTGTAGTTTGTTCCATTGATTGTGGAAATCTGCTGTGGTCTTGTGGAGGAGATGGGTCTGGAGTACACGGGCATCTACAGAGTGCCAGGGAACAATGCAATGGTGTCCACTCTGCAGGACCAGCTCAACAAAGGCATGGACATCAACACTGCTGAAGAGGTGGGAGAGAGACAGATAGGTACAGAAATAAAGCCTGAGAAAGGAATTGTCAATCTCACCCCAGCATTTTTCCACAGAGATGGCAGGACCTGAACGTAATCAGCAGTCTCCTGAAGTCTTTCTTCAGGAAGCTTCCAGAACCTCTTTTCACTGATGGTGAGTGAATTCCCTTCACATTAAAATCACAATGCAGCTCATCTCACTGTATGTAGGAAGGTGCATGCTGACACCGCTAACTGCTGCCCCCTGTTTTGCAGACAAATACACCGACTTCATCGACGCAAACCGCTTAGAGGACGCAGGAGATCGTCTGAAGACGATGAGGAAACTGGTATGTAGATAGGGCTTGCCTTTTCAGCATTTTTGTGAAGTTGTTTCATTTTGTTGATGATCTTTTTGTGTTAACAGTGTTGTTAATTTGGGTAACGTACTAGTGTCTGTAGTTTCCTAGTCTGGAATTAGGTTGTAGATAAAAATGTGTAATGATTTTAAAATGTATTTTAAGCAAAGCCACAGCTGGTAGGCTAGCTAATAAGCTAACGATGGATTTAGATTATTTTAAACTGATCAAGAAATATTTATATCATCAAGTATTTTATCATAAAAATTAACAAAAAATATAATTGTGTACATAACTATATATATGCTGTAGTATTTAACTATACAGTTTACAGCATATTGTTTCTTATTTAGCTAATTTAGTATGAAGTGCTAAATAAAACACCTAGGAATTCTGTCTGCAATGTATCATTCATTCATTCATTATCTGTAACCGCTTATCCAGTTCAGGGTTAAAATATATCGTGTACATTTAAAATGTCCGTTTCTAGAATTATTATTGAATAAAAATAATACAATTATATATACATAAGACCTTGGATTCCAAACTTTAAATTATTGTCTATTTCATGTTTTAAAATTCCTACTGAAGTTGTTTTTCTCTCTCTCTCATTCTTAGATCCGTGACCTGCCTGATCATTACTACTACACTCTTAAATTTTTGATAGGCCATCTTAAAAAAGTGGCTGATCATTCAGAAAAGAATAAGGTATACTGAGCAATACCACATTCATTTCAGTATATACCTTTATTTTGTAAACATGTTGAATGTTTAAAAATTGACTTTACAGGAATCTAGTAAATCATGCTTAGCCTTTCAATGAGTCAAGAGTATTTTTAAGGTAAATATTAAACTGAGAAGCCTTTAGAAAGACTTCATTAAAACATATAAAACTCTATGTGGCATATAAATGAATCCATTAGGCTTTCATCTCACAGTAAGAAAGACCAGTGGGGGACTTTAAATTATGCATATCATCATGCAAATTGCCAACTAGTCACTTTCAGTTTGTACTTAACTTGAGTATTAATGATAATAATATCCTTCTATTTTTATATCTTACATTGTTACATTTAAAAGAAAAAAAAAATTTTTAGTCCTTACTTTTTATGAGACTGCCCATGTTCTTTCTTTTTTTTACTCATTTGCACATTCATATCAGTGTAAAAGTACTCACATTTAAAAGAGAGTGTTCACTCATAAATGAAATTCTCTCGTAGTTCAAGTCTCCACAACTTTCAACATATATTGTATTAGGTTCTATTGACAGCTTTATGAATATTCTCTTCATTTCTTAGATGGAGCCCCGAAACCTTGCTCTGGTGTTTGGCCCCACCCTTGTGCGTACCTCAGAGGACAATATGACGGACATGGTCACACACATGCCTGATCGCTACAAGATTGTGGAAACACTCATTCTACATGTAAGTGCTATATGGATTTGCCGTTTCATTCTTTTAGTTTTAGAAAATAAAATAAAAATTACTTTTAAAAAATAAAGTGAGCTAATGTACACTGTTTGACCAAAGGTGGTAGAGGCCAGTTCATCCATTGCTTTTTATATAATATAGGGGATTAAAGTGTGCTTTTCCCTTTATCCTGCAACATAAAGCTCTAATCTATTAGTAAGGATTAACACTAGATATTCCAACCTGACTTTTAGGATTTGATCAGCATCATTAGCAAGGTCACCTACTGATGTTAAATGATTATTTCTGGATCACAAATACTGTATGGTGGTGAGTACTCAGTTGCTCCCTTACCCTGCACAGTACTTGGGGGCCTATTACCCCACCGGCTGACACTCAGCATTGGGCACAGTGACTTTAGGCTTGTATGTAAATGTAAATTTGCAATTATTTGTCATTGTACAATGTACAGCGAATTATGTGTTCTGCATTTAACTTATCTGTGGCAGTGAACACACACACACACACACTAGTGCACTAGGGGCTGTGAACACAAACCCAAAGTGGCAGGCAGCCATCGTCAGCACCCATGGAGCTGTTGTGGGTTTGGCGCCTTGCTCAAAACACACATTTGAAGATATGTCTACAAACATTTGGACATATTGTGGATCTACTGAGTCTGAACAATATTATTGATAATATGGATGCATTTCTTGACTTAAAATCTTCTCTTTCCTTGCAGTTTGCCTGGTTCTTCAGTGATGCGCTGGATAAAGATGAGAAGGTACTGCCTGATTTGTACAGTGGTTATTTGGTAGAGGTGCGCCTGGCCTTTGGAAAAAACAGCATGCTCATTACACTAGTGACACCCAGTTTGGTCTCCCAGAGCCTCACAGCTTATGATTTAGCCCAGATTAAAGCTGTTATGCCTGTTTACGCAGCACAAATTGAACCGCTCCTGTAATAACTAAATCTGACAACACGCAGCCATCTTCAAACCTGCCTAATATCTGCACTGCCAGATATTGACAGTAAATCCAGTGAAGCCAGGGGGTAATAGTACAATATATTTTAAAGCTGTCCGGAGACCTATTTTCCCCCCACTCATTGTGCATATGACAGCATTGTGCCTTCGTCAGTACAAGAGAGACCTTTAGCTAGATCCAACTAAAAAGAATTTTACCTGGGACCTGGGGCTGTTTTTTACGTTGACTATCACAGGGAGCAGTAGGAAACAAACAGGCTGTTCACACTGCTGTTGGTGAAAGAAGTATAAATCCTTGCTTACAACATATCATGTAGAAGAAACAAGCTTTTGCATTAATTAATGAACCTTACATTAGCTTGAGGCATTGCTTCCAAATGCCATGCATGCATTTTTTAATATATATTTTTGTCATTGACTGACATAACCAGCTCTTTGAAAACAGAGGATTTTTTTGATACTTGTTCACCTTATTAAGAGCAGTCCACACAAATTAAGCATTACTGTTAACATTTACACAGCAGTAAAGGGTTTACAGCTTCCTCGAAGAACAAATATGATATCTTTGATGAAACCAAGATCAAATTGAATTTTTAGTCTTTGTCATTTTTTTATGATTTCATCATTTCTACAGTGAGAGGTATTAGAGGTTAGTTCAGTTTGCTGAAACAGCTTCTTCTTTTCTGAAAGGTATTACAGTAGATGCTAGAACATGATGATATGTAAGACACATATAAATACTTAGATATGTTGTTTAGTTTGCTTTATGCTATAAAAAACTGACATACTTAAATACCCCTATTATAACACAGCATAATAATTCTGTTAGACAGACTCTCTTATGTGCACTCTGACATTGGGTGACTGAGTAATTACAAGATGAGTCTAATCAAAACAAGCAATCGGATCAAACTCAGCA
Organism: Hoplias malabaricus; assembly: GCF_029633855.1. NCBI lineage: Eukaryota > Metazoa > Chordata > Actinopteri > Characiformes > Erythrinidae > Hoplias > Hoplias malabaricus. The sequence continues at coordinate 20,163,943 of NC_089802.1, forward strand.
ATCAAGCCTACAGATACCTCTAGAGATTAAACAAGGACCCACAGTGATGTGGAGCACTGAATAGTGCTCATGGGGAGCATTTTTGAGTGAGTGAGTGAGTGAGTGACAATTTATCTATCTAACAATAAAGTTAGTTAGTCAGTTAGTTAGTTACAATTTATCTAACAATAAATTTACAAAAAAAAACCCATAAAATTACCCAGTAACTACTGCAGAATCCATTAATAAAATCCAAATCCATTTTAAATGCACAACTGCTGAACTATTGGTAGCACACACTAAACTACCCATGTTTACAGTAAAACCACATAAGCGCAGAGAAAACTTTTATCCTGAAATAAATTCAAAGGCAATAGCCAAAGTATGTTCCTCTCATGAATAGTGACACTGCCCTGTTGGAGTTGCAAGGAATGAAAAGATTGGGAAAATATTGTTATCAGTTTTAGATTGGCTAATGCAGGCTATTCATTTTTGTGAAACGCTTTTCACTTGACTGCATTTAAAAGACCGCAGGTTGCTCCTCTGTAATTTTAATGCTGGTGGTAAACCATCAATGACACAAATGGGGCAGTGACAGGTTAAAAACATGTTGCATAACTACAAGTTTGAGGTGTTGCAGATTTGCAGAGGTTTTAAACACTGTGTCACAATGGAGTGCTAAATCTTAGAAGTAACCTGTCATTTACAACCTGAGCAAATCTATGCCTGTTTCTCAGACCCCTGAGGACCAACGGGAAGAGCAGCCTGTTCCCAATATTGACCACCTCCTTTCCAACATTGGCAGAACAGGACCACTGGGGGACGCCTCAGGTGAGATGGGCATTACGCAGCAGACACTCCTTTATTCTGCTTTATTCTCTATCGATATCACTTCAGGTACTGTGCCTTTTTACACCTAAGCAGATAAAAGCAATCACTTGAGGATCCATGACAGTGCAGGATTACCCACAGATTTACTTGGCTGTTAAAGGTAGTCTTAAACAGAATCTATTGTGCTTTAATTCTGCTCAACCCATTGCTGCTTCTACTCAGCTCATGCTTACAGTCTCATAGAATACTAGTCTTAATATTTTCTTTTGCTATTAGGTTATGATTAATGGAACACCCAGGGAATCAGACATATTCAAATTCATATTTTGTACCCCTTCCTCCTTTTTCTCCCATCTCTGGTATATTCTAACTGTATGTACTTTAACTGACTAGTTTTCCTTTTTTCTCTTTTGTAATATTTTCATTCTAAACTCTCCTTTCCCAACTTCTTCTGTGTATCTTTTTCTTCCTCTTTTCTGGACCTCTCTTCGCCACACTGCTAGCTGAGCCAGTGGAGCAAACTCTGCGGTAGGGGCTGGATTCCCACCTGACACTCTGTGTGTGTGTGTGTGTGTGTGTGTGTGTGTGTGTGTGTGTGTGTGTGTGCAAATACAGTTTGGGTGTACCTAAAATACTCTAAATATTCTTGTAAATCCATGGAAACAGTATTGATTAATGTATTCCTGGTTGTCAGCAAAGAATTGAAGCATGAGTCACAGTCATGAATTTGTCATTTTGAATTGTCTGTAAACAGTAAAATCCCTTTGGATCCTCACAGCACTGGATTAATATAAGCTTACTTAGTCCTGTATTTTCCCCACAATGTATTATTACATTGTGGGGAAAATTATTTATATATATATTTATATATATAAATATATTATATTATAATATTTATATATTATAATAATATATAAATATTATAATATTTATATATTATTATAGCTCTGCAGACTCCTAACTGCTGTCTTTCCTCTGTCCTCTGTGTTCTCCACCTGTACAGATTCCACCAACAGCGATTCAGCTAAATCCAAGGTAACACTATTCAATTTTTTTCACATCAGCACTAACATATCATTATAGTGACGTAAAAGGCCAACCATGTAAGCACCAGAACACTTAAGGTCTTATTTTATTGTGAATAATGTTATGCTTGCAACAATGGGAACACAATCTGTAATTTATATGGGAGTAATATACTGTCATAGGACATTCATCATCCATGCCTAAAAATAAAATAAACATAACAGCCATATGTTTAATAGCTACAAAATAGAATATGAAAAAAAATACAGTTTATTGTACAGTTCAAAGCTCAAAGACATGTTATGTAGATATTTCTACCCAATTATTAGTTCTTGTCAATTCCACCTGTCAGCGAGTCTCCCCCAGTTGCACACAGAAGGCTGGGGGTGAGCATGTGCTTTCTGTGAGACATGAGACCAGCCTACTGCTTCTTTTTGAATGGGTTTTAACGCTACATCATTGCCCAGATTAATGTGCTGGAGGAGAATGCAAACTGCCCAGCTCTGTCACATGAGCTTAATAGCCAGCACCATGAGCAGGTAGATGTGAGGCCAGTTGTGCTCTCTAGGACTCCAGAACATACATGGTTGAGGGATCACTAGGATTGAACATTATTTTGTATATTATGTAATATAATAGGTTTAAATCCTGCATGGAAAACAAACGTTACAAATATACACATTTGAATGCACAATTGTAATATTTGCTGTATTTAACCTGTTTTATGCAGTGGAAAAGGGCAATGCAAACATTATCAACTGTAGTACACCCTGTAGACTTAGCCATAGTTTAATGCTGTTTCCTTATGGCAACAATTATGTTTTATCGTCTTATATATATCTCTAAATTGGTTCTAGTTATGATCAAATGCATCAGATGAATAATGTTTTCAGTTTTTGTGTGAGAGCCTCAGAAGCCAGGCCTAACTATCTAATGTGTCCACAAAAAAATGTACAGATTGGTCTTATAATAAAATTATTGTATACAGTGTTACATATACAGCCTTCAGGCTCCATAAGGAAAAGAAGAAAACATGCTTACCTTGTAAACAGGCAAATAAATACATAAAAATAATAGCTGCCATATGGCAGCACTGTGTAGTAAAGGGTTAACATCAACAGCTTCTTCTGCCAACAGTGAAGTTTCATCACAAGTGGCATGTACACACATTTTTGTTACTGAGCAACCATTAGACAGAGGTATTATACCTATATAAAGAATGGTGAAACAAATCAGACAAAACCACACCGTTTGTGTCAAAAATAATTACTCTACTGAATCTCTCATGGCAGGGATCTTTGAGCTCAAAGAAAGACGTGAGTGCCAAGGACTTCAACCCCCTCTCCATCATATCCGCTGTGACCCGAAAGAGAAAGAAGCACCAGATCGCCTGCCCTGCTGACAGCAGCAGCGACGAGGACTCCGAGCACGAACCGGTCAAAGCCAGCAACTACAGAGAGCTGGGGGAGGGAGGGGGGAGTGAAGAGGGGGACGGAGGGTCGGGGTGTGACCCTTTAAGCTCCGAAAACCAGGCTGAAGAATTGGAGGGGAAGGACAAAGAAGGAGAGAGGGTTGTGGGCTCATGTGATGGAGTGAGACAGTTAGTGGGAGGGTGGGAGAGAACAGCTTGTCAGAAGGAGGATGGGAATGACGATAGTGTTCCTGTAGACGTTGCTCTGAGGGCACAGCCTCGTCCTCGTAGCTTCCTCTACTCACACCAGAGCTCTTTAAGCCTGAGAGCTGCAGGACGTCCTGCCAGTCCGTCTCCGTCCTCCTGCCCCAGCAGTGCTCACAGAATCGGTCAGACCAACCCTGTGACCCGAAAGAAGCTCCGTGGTGAAAGGGTGCGCCCCCGCTCACTGTACGGTGAAGATCTGGGGCTGGAGAGAGCCACTTTCTCTCGGGTCAAAGCCTCGCTTGTCCGTGGGCAGGAGAAGCTGTTACGAGCCATGTCCCCCAGCCGGGACGCTTCCGTCCAACCGGGCTGGCTGGGCCAGGTCCAGGCCAACCTCCTGGCCTCCGCCAACGACCTGTGGAGGTCAGGCACCCAACGACGCCACTCCTCCCCTGAGACACGCCGCAGGAGGAGAGACTGGAGACGCCACACAGTGGTGGGCAACATGCCTGGGGAGGGCTGACCATTCATATGAAAACCACCCTAAAAACTAAAACATTAACCAGTGGTCCTGCAGCATTTCTGGCCTTCAAATATTTCTGCGCAAACATCAGTGATTTGTTAAAGAATTACTCCAGTGTCTTTCAATTTAATCTCCATCTGCTGCATGTAAGCATACAGTACAGGGTGAGTCAAACGTCACAGGACATCCTTTTATTTCAGAAATGAAAGGGAAAATTACCTCAATACCCCAGCAAGTAATGGGTGAGGGTGCCATTTTTTAGGCCATGTCCGGAACATGGCCACCATCTTGAAAGCTGCAATTTTGGATGAAGGGCACGTTTTTCCAATTGGAAGGTGATCACTGTCTCAGAAATCAATTGCCGCAATCAGATTTGCAGTATCTCTTGTGCTTCAAAAGTTATCAACACAGAAGATCCAAAATACCCATTCCTTTTGGGTTATTCAGATAATGTCATTTTCCCTTTCATGACTTATGACTCACTCTATAGATGACAGTGGGCCAATAGTTTTGATGTACTTCCTAGTAGTAGAAAGAACATAAAACCCATTTTCTTATTCTGGGCTTTTGTAAAATAGAGGTCTTTGGGCAGTTGCGGAATTATATCAGTAAATGATGAAAATAAATATATAAATAAACAAAATTGTATAATTTTGATTGGATTACGCTTAAAGCTTTTTATAAATTCAATTACAATTCAGTTTAATGTGTTCTTGCAGAGAGAGGACTTGTTCTGAAGAGAGGAGAATAGTTTTCTACTCCACTGGTGCAGGCAAAATGTTCACATCTGACGGCAGTGGATGCCTGAGCAACAACTGATAGAGAGAAGCAACAGTAACCAAATCTACAGTTTTCAGGTTTTTAAAAGTTGAACAAACACCATATAATATGACATTTTCCTTGAACAAATATGTTTTAAATTCTATAGTAACACGTATTGGCAAATGAAATTCAGCAACTGCTCATCATCTTCTAGTAGAAGGCAGTTTCAAATCAGTGGCCTCTCTGCTTCCATACAGAGAACCACATGGATATTATTTTCTATGGCAATCAGCAGTATACGTGGCAAATAGAGATTAGGGAGAAAGTCTCTGGAGCATTCTTTTAATTAGCTGGTTATTTGGATAAAATGTGTTAAGGCAGCTCCCTCAAAATATGCAGGACCATGCTGCTCCAGAACCTGGGCTTTAGGAGGCATCGCATTAACGCCTCAACAACCCTCTGCCATCAGACTCCTTCAGCTGAGGAAGTACATGCCCCACTCTTATAAGAAAAAAGGTGCAAGATTCAGTTCAAGTCTTAAGTTGAAGGGAAGCTTGTCTGTAGCAGAATTCATTTCAGCTATTAATTGCGTAAGCGCGGCGTGCTGAAAAACGAACACATTTCATGCCACATTTATGCAATAAAGGCTTAAGGCCTTTCAGCATGCTGTACAGGCTGCAATAAATAACCTGAGCCCCTTTTCAGCTTAATTCATGTCTCTCCTCTCACCCCCACATCCACTGGAGGAGGCCACCTTATACCAAAAAGCAAGAGCGAGCAGGATCTTCATTCCATATTGGCAAGACTTTGCACCACACCTTATCAGCATCACCAACAGACAGCACAAAATGGCTCCCACACTCAGGTGCATGACTAGTGTTCAAGTGGTTTTAAAGAAGAAAAAAATGCAAGCCCTCACTCGTGTTTTCGACTGCAGATATTAAAAATGAGATGCCTGAAAAGGTTGTGTCTCACAAACATCTGACTAGTTCTCCGACTTCAGTCCTCAGAATAGTCTTCCCTTTTGTGAGTGTAGACGACAGTATTACAGACACAGCGCTTTTGTGGCAGAACAGCTGAAAGCAGCTGCATCGAAACGCAGCATAACCTTACCTTAAGCTCCGGAATGCCAACTCAATCTCTTGTTCTTTCTCGTCTGCATTTTGATCTTAAAGTTCTCGTTCTCTCCACGGCGGCTTTGAGGAGCTCCTGCAAAACGGTCTGAGATGTAGCCTTTTGATCTTGACCAGTTATTTTACTGCCAGCTCCACTCCCCCCTTTATAACATGTTTGTCCTCTGTGTATTTGTGGGTCATTACTGTCACTGCCCTGTGCACGTATGTTCATACACTGTGGGTGCTTGTTTGGACCAATTTTTGTAACAATTGTAAAAAGCCTTGCTAAGTTAACCTTTGTGTACAAATGATACATATGATAATATAATATTTGTTTTGAATTGCTTCCTTTTTTTTAAACCCTTGGGCTGTTACATAAAGATGTCTTATTTGTGTGTGTGTGTGTTTCAAAGAGAGAACATCAGGGAGCTGATCTTTAAAAAAAAAACAGAAAGAAAGAAAAATCCTCTTAGCAACTGACTTGGATTCATTTTCATTATCCAAATCCAGCAAGTAGATATCCTAAAGGTCCTGCACAGATACGGATGGAAAAACTGATATAATAAATAATGCAAATAAACTGCACAAAAGTTACTCTAGGGTTCTATTAACATATCACAATAAAAACCCATCAGCTATGATATGTACAGGGCTCTCACATGGGTCCTCTTTTGAGGGAGGGGTTCTGTCTGACACTGCTTGTGTGTCTCAGTATAGACACAAAATCAAACTTGACAAGTATTTGGACCTGCCCTTTATGCAGATTCTGTCAAAATAAAGTCATGCACTATCAAATCCTGTGGGGATCAGCATTAGCCTGTAACAAACAACATACATGTGGCTCAAAGTGAGATCAAGTGACGGCACCTGGTCCTCAGCAGGACTGGGATTTCAAAGCCTGTAGCTTTAGAACACTGCACTGTATTTATTCAGGGTCTGGTTTAATATTGCGAAGTAAGAAGATGTAGAGGTGAAGTGGAGCTAGTTTAAATTTGTTGAGCGATTAGGTGAAAGACTGATCTTTCATCCTGGCCCATGGAGAGAAGACAGCGAGGTAAGTTTAAAGGAAAATGTTCCTTCACACGCTGTACTCAAAACCCCCTCTCATCCCGTTTTTAAAGCTGCACCAAAAACACAAGCATTTTTATGTGGAGAATTTTGGAATTTGAACAGAGTATAACTTATTTGTATAAGGTCTAAAAACGGCATAGAATAAATAATTTGATTTTTGTGCAGTCATCTCCACAGTCAAATCCAAACATCTGTCCAATATTAATATGTTAAAGCTACCATCTGTCACTATCATGTGCATCCCTAATTTTTACCTAAGCAAAACCAGACAAAAGACCTTTAAAATAATTTAATGGACACGACATCTGGAGGAAAACAATTTTTGCACAGCTTTATTACATACTGCCTTGGTCATGCATTAACAAGTGGAAGCAGAGATATCAGGTGCAGCAGCAAAACATCCAAAAAAAAAAATCTTGTGTTTTTCCTGGACACAGAAAGCACTTGGACATTCAGTATGTAGGTTTTAACTGTCAAATTACACATACCTTTCAGCTGTCTGAGAAAATCCCAGCTCACACGGACTATCAACTACAAAAGCAAAGCAGTCACGGTTGGGGTTTTTTTGCAAACTGAACTGTGCAGGGGGAGGAAACCTAGCCTATGTTACAACCAACTTTCTAGGACTGCACGTACAAGGGTAATATTAGAAAATCCTGTATGAAAAGAAATTACCTCCTCTTTTCTGGCTGAAAATAGCGCATCACGTATTAAAGCTACTGCAGCATACAGTTAAGAAGACAATGACTCTGATGAGTGAGTGGACGATTAAAAACAAAACCGAACATATCCACATTTGTTTGTTTATTCCTTTTTTTTCCTGCGTCCATCATGGGCTTTCCCTCTCGAGCTCAGGCTCGTGCTCTGTTGCTCGGGAGCCATTCAGTTTTTGCTGTTGGCTGAGCAGCAGCTCTCTGTTCTGCGCTCTCAGTCTCTCCACCTCGCTCTCCAGTTCGCGCACGCGCCTCTGCGCGCTCTCGTCTACGCTGCCAGCGCTCCTGCGCGATCTCTGCTCGAGCCGGTTGTTCTCCTCCTCGAGGCGTGACATGCACTTCTCCAGCTCTAGATATTCCCTCACCAGCTCCTGCTTCGACATATTCTGCAGCGTCTCCACATGGTAGCGCTCGTACGTCTCGGAAAAGTCCCGCTGCAGGAACTCTCCTCCTCCTGCTGCTCCTGGAGGTGGGCGATAAGACCATGTTTTATTGATATTGTGATGAACATCTTGGAAGGTTCTGATTATTAAAGAGTAACTGCTCACAGTTGGTTTCAGTTAACTCCGCCCCTAGTTCAACTTTGTATCTACATATCCTCTCTCCCATTTCTGATCATTTATCAATGTTAATTTACTTGAAAATGGTGCCGAAACATTCCCTCACTTCTTGGCTTTTATGTGCCATGTGTGGGCGGTAACACACTGAATCCGACTTTGGGGCAAAGACACCACATCCATGTCTACAGCAGATTTGAACCTGATGATCCAGCAGAGGCCGAACCAACTACAATAAGTTATTTTCACTGTTTGGAAAACTGATCAAATTTTACGCAGGGCCTGTATCATTTATTATTACAGAGCAATTCATATCAGCTGTTAATTAATAAACAAGGTCTTAGTGTGTAATTACTCCAGAGACGAAGAGGGCTGTTGTACATGAGTACATTTTAAATTCTTCATTAGTAAACTGGTCCTATCCCTGGTCAGACTGTAAATTAAGAATAACTGCTACAATGTGCATGAACAATATTCACTGTAAAGAATGTTTTAGTTTGTTGTTACTTCAAATTTAGATATCAGGAGGAGTGATGAAGACACTCGTTTTTCTCGATGAAGGCACCATGCATTTATAACAGCTCTATACATCTAACACTTCGATAACAGAGAAAAGAGACTTAGTACATATAAAAAGTGTCCTTTGACATGTTCACACTGCTATTCAATTTTGAGATTAGATTTCACGTAGGGTTGGACAATACGGCCAAAACTTATATAACGATATATTTCTTAATGTTGGTCGATACGCTAAAATTCCGATATCTATATTAACAGTTATTAGAAACCTCCAAAACAAGAACCATGACAACGTCAAACAAAAAAAAAACGATTGACTTTGTCAATATTAATATTTATAATCTAAATTTTAAATTGAGTGCACTGAATTGGCGACAGTGCCCTGTACATTACATTAGTCAATGACAGATGTAAGTAATATTTTTAAATATTGAAAATGTGTTTATAAATCTTTTGGAACGTTATATCGCAATATATATTGAAAATTAATTATTGTCCAGCCATAATTTCACATCATTCAATAAGTCAAAATGCACAGAGCGCTTGTGTCTCCAAATATCATGAAGTATTCAAAATAAAAATTTAAGAAAACAGGATTCCTCAGTTAGACAGATAACTGGAGCCTAAAGCAGCTGGACGGGCTCGACTTAAGGCTTCTTTTATCTGGCTCACTGAAATCCTGCTTTGTTGAATACCCCCACGGTCAAATTAAGTAGTGTTAAATGTCTTGGTGGAAATAAGTCAAATGTGTATACTGGAGAAATAACATGAAAAATGGAGCACGAATTACGTTTTTGTTTCAATACATTAAACTTAGCAAGGAAACGTGAATATTGCCTGAGAGGGTTATTTCATAAGTCGAGACTGTGGAGCTTAATAACTTAATCCCAAAATCACCAACCTGTCCAGTAAAACAACGCTACATTTGACACTACTCAACTTTAGACTCGAGTGTATCAGTCTGGAGAAACGCTGCTTAGTGAATTCTCCCCAGGCGCGTTTCAACTTCAGCATTAACGGTATGTGTATTCCTCCGTATCTCCTACCTCCTCCCGGTCCTCCAGCTCCGTGTCCGGGTCTCCCCATGCCGTCGCTGCCCTCTCCTTCCTCCTCCTCCATCACCGTCTCCAGGTCCTCCCCGTCCTCCGGCGGCTCGCAGTGCTCGTCTTCGCTGCCCGAGTCCTCAAAGCGGCCGCAGAGCTCTGTGTTTAGGTCGGGCTCTTCTCGGTCGTGCTCTTCCATGAGGAACTGCGTGGTGTTGTAGGGCGCCACAGGGAGTCCTTTGGCGAACATTTCAGCCCGGACCCGCGCCGCCCGCGCCGTCTCGCGCTCGTCCAGCTCCTTCTTCTCCTCCCAGCTCAGCTTAAAGTACGGCTTCCAGCGCCGCTTCTTCTTTGAGGCGCGCCGCCGGTGCTTCCTCTTGCCCGGCAAGCCGTGCGAAGTGGTCCCCGGGCAACCTTTGTTCTGCACGCCACGCGACGTTTTCTCCGCGGCGAGGAGGCCATCGTCTCCGGCCGCGTCTCCAGGTCGGGGCTCTGGGTCGCTCCTCCCGCGTTCGCGCTCTCTGGACACTAGCCCCGGACACACCTCCAGCTGAGCCCGCTGAGCTTGCGCCTCCGCGGCAGCGCTCTGCAGTTGCAGCGGCGGTTGGTTCTTTAGCTGGAGTTGCTGCTGGTGGCGGTCGTCTTTCTGCCGCCCCCTGTCGACGGAATCCGGCGTGGCATCGCTTTTCATGAGATCCATAATAAAACTGTACACTCCCACCTGAAGAAAGAGTCAAGTTTTAGAAATCAGGAGGAGTGATGAAGAAGGAGCACTTGCCTTCTTTAATAAAAAGTACAGAAACCAACTACGGAGAACAGAAATAAAAAAATGCAGATAGTTGGAAATAAGACGCCATGTTTGGATAAAAAAAACAAAACTGTTCGTTGTATACATTATATGTGTATTTAAGGGCAGTGTATACAAAGTGTGTGTGTATTATATATATATATATATATATATATATATATATATATATATATATATATATATATATATATATAAATCCTTTCTCCCGATTACAATGACTGTAGCACGAGTCCAGAAGAGGTGGGTAAACTCAGGTCCGCTATATCACAATCCTCCCCAGGATTTTGCTCAAACTGCCATAGACGCCTTGGCCGTTGGTTTGAGCTAACTGGAAACGAGTGGTTAGAACCAAATCCTGGGGAGGATTTCTACTCGCTGAACCTGGACTGCCCACCTCTGCCAAAAAAGTAAGCGTTACTATTAACTTAATGTTACTATTTGAATCATCACAAATCAAACGGTCAACTACTTAGTCTTAAAGAAAGTCGTCAGAAACTGAACTTACCGTTTACTTTACGTCTACCGTTTAGGTCGTTACGCTACTTAAAAAGGCTGTTCAATGTTAACTCTTTCCGTTCCGTCTGCGATTCGTTTGCTTTCCTAACAGCACCGCGTACATTTCCAACCCTTGTAAACTCCTTTTCGCTTCTGCTACGGAGGGAACTGGGGCTTGTGAATTTATCACCTCCCCCTCCTACAAGGCGCATCCTCGTTTTTTCCCTGCATTCTGGAACTTGGAGTCCTTATACCTATTGGTGTGCTACGCAGACTTCCGCTGCAAAGACTACATTTCCCACAAATAACCAATTGTTTTCATTTCCGATCGAGGTACGCCTCCGCAAGAAGCTTATTGGTGCAAAAGTTTTTTCGCCCCTTGCTACCCCGCAGCTCCGCGCTGATTGGCAGTTCTAGGTGTCAATCCAACAGAAAGCTGTCCCGGTCACTCTAGTGGACGCTACAATCGGTACTAATGTGGGGAGAACTCATTTTAATAGCACCAAAATAATGAACAGTTCAGCGATTAGAACCGTAATACAGTAGTGAAATACAAATAAAGTATGACACAGATCAATATTAGAAAATATTACATTATATTTTTTTGCAGTTTCGAGATTTACTGTGCACTCGTAAAGGTTAAACTTCCCTTGCGCACGCGGTGGGATTAGACCTTCTTCATCCACAAAGTAGTCCTTCTTCACACAGCAGTGTTTAGCCATTGAGTGTGGCGTTGCTGTGAGCGTGTGTTCGAGGAGCTTATAAACGTGTTTTTACCTTCAAGGACATGTCGAAAAATGAGTCGTTACTTCTCAACACAAACCAGCCACCGATTATTAAGCGTGTTTTATTAAGAGTGTCTGCTCTAAATGTGAAGTGAATGAGGGGTGTTAGCTGCTCTTTGCTTGCTTTGCTAACGTTAGTTAGCCAATTGAGTTTAGCTCTGAGCTTCACCCAGCTCGGCAGAGAGAAAATTACATCAAAAAGCACGTCTCTAGTAGGGTTTATTAAATAAAATACTACACTGTGGTGCGTTCCAATAGTGAACATGCATTCAAACAAAGGCCAGTGTCAGACACATCTCTTTATAACCAGCTGGTAGCTGCTAGAGCTCGGCTAACCAGCTGAAGCGACCGTGTTTGTTAATAAGCTCACTGAGAACTAGTTTTAAACTGAATCTCTTCTCATTGAATTTCATACCAGCTTTGAAATAAACCACAGTTAATAGCTCATTTACAGAAATAGACGTGGCCATTCCTCGCTAAGGAAGTTGGGCTAACGTTTGTTAGCTACTAACATCTGCACCTTCATAACAAAACAGCAAGGCCTGCTTCGTCCAGGAAAACTACACTCTTCAAGGCTTTGTGCTGAAAATTAATCTGCAATATGGCTCCTAGGATTCATTTTCACTTGAAATACATCACACAAGTTTGAAGACAAACTGTTTAGCTCTCCTAGCTGTAAGTGTATTTACCAAGTTAAAGCTCACGCCAAAGAAATACCATTCGACCAAAACAGAGCCTTAAAGGTACGGGTATTCTTTTCAATCGCGAACCTATCCCACATATAACACGAATAACTTAACGTTAGCTGGCCATTTCCCTCAGATGATGCAGTATGATAATGTGTGCGTGTGACCCAGATGATGCAGACAATGCACTGAAATGATCCATTGATATCACATGAACATAACACTCCGTGGTCATGGCAGCCCAAAGAGGCCCGTTTTGATGGCTTTGAAGAAATATTTCAACGGGGTATCCAGTGCTTTCTCCAAACTTGTTGCAAAAATAATTAAAAAAAAAGACGTGATAACGCAGAGTAACCCGAGCACTTGCTCGCTCATCAAAGTCGTGCCACTGAATGCCTCCCTTTGGCACACTGACTCTTTCTTCATGAAGGTATTAGTTATTTAGCAAGCATATTCTCCCTTATTAATTCAACAAGTTTTCACACGCAGTAAAATAATACACATTTTGTACACTATAGGTATAAAAGTTTGTAGACACCACTTAAAATTTGGGTGAATTTAAGTTCTTTAAGGTGCACATTCTGTGTAGTCTCCAAAGAAAAACGACACAGTAGGGCAGCTGCATATGAGCATTAGTTCACCAAGCCGCATTTAGCTAACAATATGGGTAAAAAGCCCCCCCCCCCCCGACATTGGACTATGTAGCAGTAATGTGATTTCTGGAGATAAAGGACACCATCTAATACTTTTGGGAGAAGTTGGAGTGGTGTTTGTTACCCAGAACTAATCCTTTGATATCAGTACCTGACATGGATAAGTCACCATGAACAGCATCTTGTCCTCCAAAATGTTCCACTACACAGATTCTAAAGCCTTTCTAGAAGATTAGAGGCTGTTATTGCAGCAAAAGGGAACAAACAAGCTGTTAATATCCTTGATCTTAGAAGAAATATTGTAAAGGGAAGTGTCTACATATTTTTGGTCATGTAGTGCATGTTGTACTGAACACATTTCCTGTGTATTAATGGTATTTATCTCTGCGTGCCTGTGATATAGTCCATTGTGGCATCTGATCCCATGCTGGTCAGTTTTCTTGATTAACACTTGCAGATTACATTCATATTGACCCATCTGAACAGACACATGTACCTTTCAAGGTATGTATGGGCTGCTAATACAAAAACAAATAGTTACAAATATGATGTAAGTGAATGAGATTGACACATTATGTTGAACAAAAAAATAAATCACATATTATTCTGAAGCTAGACGGTTCCTGCAATTAAATTATTATTCTCTTCCATATAGGAAAATCTATAAATATTTGTTGTCATTAGATTAGAAAAATCCCTTAGCAGCACTTTACACATTCATTCACTCATTTAATTAAAAACACAATAGTGATCATTACTTAATGCAGGATGCAGTGTTCTTTGCTCAATGCACATTTATAGGAGAGATGTATGAGTTTTTTTCTTCCTCCTCCTGAGCAAAAACAGCACTCCCTGAGCGATGAAAGGCCAGACCAACAGGAGAAGCAGGGTTTGTCCAGAGATGTCAAATGGCCACCATTTCTCTGCCTGTGGACACAAGTGAACTCACACTGAATATACAACTCTTACATATTTTTTCAAGTTCTGAATGGCTGTTTTCACACTACTTCAGGCTTACCTCAGCTTGTTGAGCTGTTAATTGCATATGAGACCTCCATTGTGAATTCTGAGCCTTAAAAGTAATAACAAATGACAACATTTAAATGTAATGCAATATGAAAGCTAGTGATACGTTTCAGTTTATATATCATCCATATTGTAACTGAACAGAAAAAAAAAAAAAAAAAAAAAAAAAAAAAAAATATATATATATATATATATATATATATATATATATATATATATATATATATATATAAAATACAAGCTGTCATGTACATATTGTAAAAGTTGAATAATGAAAGGACCAAGAGATAGGTCCAAAATGACATTCAGTTTGCTTCTATTCAAAGTTAATTGTTCATTCGTCCCTTGCCTGTAAGGTTACCGTATTTATTTATCTTTTGGAAATACAAGATTTTGTTCTAACAGCAACGGTATACATAATATATAAACACATAATGCAAAATTCTCTTTTCACTGGATAGACTGATCTTACGGGCTCCATATGTCAACATCAGGGTTATCACTATTTATTATTCATTATTTACACTGTTACGATTCTCCAGCTTGCTGTTTGTATTGTTAATGATAGTGAATTTATAAGTGCTCTTGGAAAGACTGAAACCATGTACTCCACTGTAGTTATATAAATATTCCATGTCAACTTCTTTCTAATGATTCTGTATGTAATACATTACTTTGAGCTTTCAGTTGGACAGTTGGTTTCCTCTTGTGTATTACCCTACGGTCAGATTTTATATGGATGTAGTGTTCAATTACACTTCCCCAGAGGTATGAATACCACATAGTGTCATTCACTGTAAATCACAGATATCTCCGTTTTGCAAGTGCTCCAAACGTCCTTTAAAACAACAAGTGGGCTGCTTGTCTCACTTGAGATGGGAGCTAAGTTTCCAAAAGAAATTGGATGTATTAAATATATTATTATGTCCAAAAGTTTGTAGATACACCTTTAATATTTATTAAAAACTTAACCAACATTTGTACCTGACTTCACTAATGTTCTCTTGGCTGTATACAATCAAACCCTCAAAGAAATGATCTAGGATCTATTCTAAAGCCTCTCCAATGGAGGAGCTGATCAATTCTAAAGCAGGGGTGAATGTCTGCTGTAAGATTTCGGCCTGCTGTAAGATTTTAATTGGCCTGCAGCATCACTTTTAAGAACACATCATTAGTGTCCCGCTGGCACTTGGCAGTTTTTTCATGTAATAAATATCTCGAAATTATGAACTAAGTATCTTCTAATTATGAGATACGTATCATCTCAAAGCGCTCCAAAGAGCTCAGAATCTTTACAGCAGAAAGCTGTTATTGACATCACTTCTTGCACAAAGCAAATGAGTTTGACTTTGACCATGAGCTCATTTGGCATTCAGCAGCCGACTTATGGAATCGTCATTGACAAGCGAAGAGGCAGCGTTTCCTTATTACTCCCCAAACTCTGGAATAAACTTCCAGAATATCTAGAGCACTAAATGATTTAGGCTTTTTAAAATTAGACAAAAACCCTTCTCTTTAGCTTTAGTGGTGAAACCAACCCAGCGCATGGAGCTGGTGCTCACAGCACTCAAATGAGCCGCTGATTAGGCCACTTTCCAGGAAAATAAGCCCAAACACATAAAACATTACACTGATGTTTTTACTACATAATATTTCATAATAATGAGATGCTTATCTCATAATAATGACATACTGAGAAATTATCTGAGGTATCGCGTGGCAGTAATACGATTCTGTACTTTTGATATCCTGCAGCAGTTAATGCTCTAAAACGAATCTCAATAGTTAATAAATATAAACTGGGGTTATAAGAAGATTCTTACATTAGCTGCAGCGAGGCCCTCCACCACCTCTAGCCGCTCCATTACACTCTGCATATCTTCTCGGAGCCTACGCAGTGCCAACACGATCTTTTGTTGCACCTGAGTATCCTGAAGCCCTCCAGGACCTCCCTGAGAATCCTCTCCTCCTCCTCCTCCTCCTGCACCTGAGGCTGGATGCCCCATTCGTCTGCCACTACTGTAAGGGACACCTCCTGAGCACAACACGTTGAAAAAACAATGACTTGACAAGTAAAAGCACCTTAAATCTAATTGTTATACTTAGTATTTCTCATTGTAAAATGTTGTAAATGTCTTTTAAGATTTTGATCTTTGTTTTAAGTACATTTAACCAAACTCAATCCTTTTATGATATTGGCAGATCATGTTTTCTAATTTTATAACATGCATGAAGCAATCAAAATGATTTGTCTTAACAGTGAGGCAGTTTCAGTTGACAACCTAAATGGTATTGTAATATTCTAGATTTAGGCATTAATATTTAAGGTGGCAAGGTTTATTTATTTATTTGTTTATTTTTTCTTAGTGCTACTGGATTCTATTATGATTCTTTAAAAATTTGTTTCAGTGAATTCTCACCGCAAACGTAAACACAAGTGGAATACATTAAAACTGTACACCCATTAAAAATGCATTAATTATTTATAACTTTGTTATTTACATTTGAAATCGTTTCTATGTTAAAACGTAGACACCGAATATCGGAAATTCAGGCAGTTAAATTGCCTTCTGGCCGATGCAAAACAATGCATTTTTACACACAAAGTAATTAGTTTTTTTTTTCCAGTCAACATTGAATGAGGAGGTATTTTTGAGGCGATGATTCTCTTTTAAGATGAAAAAAACTCCAAAAAACAGGAGTTTCCAAAATTGTGTATTTAGAAAGATATAAATAAAGATTATGACCTGGTAGACTCAAACATAATCTTAAATAAATAAAAATTATTTGTAAAACCTATGATTTATATCTGAAAATCCGGTGTTTCTGTTTGGTGGTGGGAGGGGGGCTCAATTTAACACTAGTAGCTCTCAAAGGATGTGGAGCTGTCAGGAAGCCATTACTGAGAAAAGAATATATAATGAAAAAGAAGAACATGTGCAAGTCAATCACTGAACCTACTGGTGCCCTCAAAACAATAGACTGCCACTCCAAAGCTCAGATCTCAGCAACATTTAATGTTTTGGGGATATCTTGGATGTTGAGATGCAGAAAAGCAAACCAACATTTAAACAAGAATTTTGGAAATGTAGAAAATTATCTACACTTCTGAACAGAAGTACTTAAGATTGAGAGTGGACATACTACAAACTGAAAAGTTTGCTATTTAGTTGTTGAGGGTTCTGTGGCATTTTCTCTATAGATTTTCTAATAACTTGTACTTAAAATTAATTTTGACAGTACATTAACTTTTGCAAGGCGCTGTCTTAAGACCAGGTTGTAAATTTGATTTCTTTTTTTCATTTTCTGATCTTAAAAGAACTTACCAGAATGTTCCCTCCATCCATGCCTCATCCCCTCTCTTCCTGTCTCTCTCCTCCTCATTGGTGGGCCGCGCCCATCCCCAGCCCCCTCTCCACCCTGCCCAGCACCCATCTGGGAGACGGGTGTGTAGTCTTGTCCCTGGACGCCACTGTGGTCTGTTAGCACATGCCTATTTTGGTCGCTGTATGGCCCAGCAACCAGCTGTTTGTAAGGGGCAAATAATGCACACAGTGAGCTAGTCAGGTCTAACAATAGCATGGGCTGGTGTTGCCAAGGAGTCAACCTTTGAGGTTCATACCTTAATATTGTCCAGCTGCTCCACTGAGTCGCAGAATATTTCACTTTCCGAGTCACTAGTTCGCACCAGAATCTCTGAGGGATGCAAATCTACACACATGTGGAAGATGCATCACTCTTCTTTAACGGTGAGTAAATGATAAAAGGTGTTTGTTTGAGGTTCATTACATGAAGGCCATGCCAGATGACAGATAGCTTCGAGAGGTTGCATCATCAAATTCTCAATATCAGACGTAAACGGCAAATGTTCACAGACCCTTGCATCAGTATGTTAACAGAGATCAACGAATTTCTATGCAGCATGTCAGTGTTTATTGCTTAGTTTTACATATAGATTAGATTCAGTCATTAGATTCTGGCTCTAAGAGATACTATAATAACATACTGAACAACACGGGCTAAACTTTCACTGACTTTAAGTCAGACAGCACATTAGAGTGCCAAAGATTGTTGTTAACATTGGTTGTAGAAATAATATTGACACACAGACTCATCCTTTACTTAAAGAGCAGCACCAGTGGCCTTTTAGCCCCGTCACTTCTCTTCTCACTCATTTGGGTTCCGGGGGAACGGCTGCTGTCTATCGTGAAGGGCCATTTTACAGAAAGGCGCTACTTAAACAGTACAGCTAATATTAACTAGTAAAGATGGTGTTCCTGTACAGTGCCAGACACAATGAGTGTAGCTTAAGTGATTTTCGGGAACCTGGACCATTCAAAATTCAGGGATTCAAACATATGTCTGAGCCAGTGCATAAAGCGAATGGACACTGTAGGACTAGTTAAAGGCATAGCTCATGATTTTAATACATATAAAAAAAAAAAAAAAATAAAAATAAAAAAAAAAAAACACTTTTATTTTTTTTGTTTGTTTATTTGTGTGCTCGAAACATGCCCGAGTGTATGTAAATGAATGAGAGGGAGGAAAAAAAACAGCCTCTGCCCGGTATGCTAGTTTCTCTCTCTCTCTCTCTCTCTCTCTCTCTCTCTCTCTCTCTCTCTCTCTCTCTCTCTCTCTCTCTCTCTCTCTCTCTCTCTCTCTCTCTCTCTCTCTCTCTCTCTCTCTCTCTCTCTCTCTCTCTCTCTCTCTCTCTCTCTCTCTCTCTCTCTCATCATGGCAGATGCATCTGGAGTTGTTTTACACAAGAAAGACTACTCCTATGATTGAAAAGCATGACCCGAAAAGAGGATATTGCTCAATTCCTGCTCCATAGGAAGGTAACACTGACTTATTTTTGTTGTTTCAGATCACTTAAGGTAGAAATGTCTCCAAACTCTGGAGATAGCTAACTACATTACTGATAATGAGCTTGTTTAGTAATTCAAACAGTGAATAAAAACGTCAATAAAAAACATCAAACATAACGTTCCACCTTTGTGTGTGCACACCGAAAGCAATAAAATTGTTCAATGTCGCCTGTGCAGGTGGTGAGAAGTGTCCAGCAACATGTGAGCAGGCAGCGCCCCTTAAGTACAGCAACCAGTGTAAGAACATAGGCTTTATTTATTCACAAATTAATCACAACCTTGGCTAGACTTTTTATCTTTTACCTCATTTTATAATAAAAACCCCTTCAATTACAAACCTACAGCAATGTTTATTTTGCTTATTCTTATGTAACAATAACTGAACATTATTTTTTACTCAAATGTCAACTGTAATTTGGGCATATTGTAATTTATCAAAAAGGTAGCTATATTTAAACATTCAGCGCAAATATTTACACTTTCAGTTGTAATAACAACAAAACATACTGTATACTTGAACTTTAAACAAGTCCAGACGCAGTAAGGAACCAAAAATGAGTGGAGCGTTTCTGATGGAACGTGAAGACTTCTTTCTGATTGGTAGTCACCGCCGCGCGTCACTTCTCATTTGCATAAAGTTGATCGGAGCTGAACTTCATTGCGTCGCTGAAATCTTACACTTCGCGGCGCTCAAATTAATGACTTCCGGTCGCTGTGACGCTTTTGTCACTTTCGGTGTGCACACACAGTAAAAGACGCGGAGCTGAGAGCTGCGTTTCCCCAGTCTCAGGCCCTCAGCATACTTCTTGCGGAGATGATAAAATATTACATAATTTAGGAGAAAACGAACAACCACATACGTGGTGTGGAGGCTTCACTCACCATGTCGTGCACATTGAAGCTGGGTGAACTCCGCGGCATAAACGACTCGCGACAACCTTTTCATTGGTCAGTACAAAAGAGGCGTGTCACAACACCAACATGGATGACTTTGAGGAGCAATTCTCAGAGCATCTGCACTAGAGGAGAGTACGTGACAGGCAAAACGAAACCGCAGAATATATGCGACATTTTAAAGATTGTGAAGGCGCTCTCAGTTTGCCCAGCCCTTGCGAATTTCGTTTTGAGAGAAGTATGCTGAGGGCTTTAGACAATCCCTTTAATTGGTAGCACTAAGTAAATTAACATCTAAATAAATTAAGGAATTATTCTTATGCAGTCCTGATTAAAATACTCATAATAACCTAAATTTCCTGTAGGAGTCTTCGTAATATATATAATATTCCTTATATTAGTGCTTTAATAAACTTCATACTTGTCTACTTGCAGATGATTCAAATGAAATCATTCTTTCCCTTGGCACTTGTGACGGGCTAACTGCTTGCGAGTGTGTGTGTTCATGTGTGTATGTCTCATATCTGTTTTACATTGTGTTAAGGTTTGCCCTAAGTAATTTGTGTCGTCATGTCACGTTATTTTTACAAACTTTTAAACAGAAGCTTCTAACATAAATTACTTGGGAGACATTTCTCACATCAACAGTCAAACACCCAAAAGAATAAAAGTTTAACTTCCTGATCATGTTTTGTTACATTTTGTTAAAAAAAGATCTCACTGGAGTTGCCCTTTAAAAACAATAGTACTCTATATTATTCATAAGATGAATATCTTTGTACATCGTTCTGGAGAAGTTCTCAGTGCATATATCCTGCAAAGATTTCTGCATAGCAGTCTACAGATAAATAAACGGCCCTCAAGTAAAATGGCTTAAATGAGGTAGCATGGTCAATGGAAATGTTATACCTTTATACGGTCTGATCTGGAGGTTTTGGTTTCTGTTCGTTTTGTCTACATCGACAGAGAGCTGTGGGTAAATGAGTGTCAGCTGCATTTCAAAGCTGTATTCAAAGGATCCCTGATTGGAACAGTGTCCTTTGACGTAGTGGCAGAGAAATGCGTGGAGATGCAGCTGCAGAGTGGGGATGGTGGTCGTCCTTCCTGCCAAACTAGTCCTCCCATCATCTGATCTACGCTATGTGATTAGATGCTGTTTGCACTTGTACTGCACCGATAGCCTCTCAGTGAAACACCATCTTATTTAACACGTTTTATGTCTCTATTTGGTGCATTAGAACGTGAGCGCTTTTTTATGGAGCTTTTTTTGACAAGCTAAAGACTCCAATGACAACCCCATGTCTTATTCAATCGTGGACACATTCTAAATATTAGTTTAGCTAACTAACATTTGAATTTTGAATTGACATTTGAATGCAGCCAATGTGAGCATTTTTTTAAATAGCAAAGTATTATGAGCATGAAACGAATATAACCAATGTTTCCATAGCCTGCATAAATAAAGCATTAAAAGGGTTTCCCCGCTCCATACCAGCATTAAACATGCTCAAAGTGCAAACTTTTCCCCAAATAGACATTAATTGAACTGTTTTGCTAAACCTATCTCTGAATTGCATTCTGACCTTTTACCTGTACTCTCACTCTGAGGGTCACTCTTAAGACACAAGCTCCAGATCCAGTCTGAGCTGTTGCACCTGCTCTCGGGCTGTGTCCTCTTGCAGAGCACCATCCACCTCCTCAGCTGAATTAGTAGTTGGTTCATTAGCATTTATATCTAATACACAACACACATATTGTAATTCCTTATAAATATATATATTAATAATTGACCTAGAGTAGAATTCAAAGCTAGCCTTTGCTTTATGTTATTCATTCTAAAATTGTATTGCACAAAACATTTAGGTTTATTAAAAAAAAAAATCCCTCCTTTCAGATTCTAATTCATTTGGACCTGGTAACAACAAAATGTTTGCTTTCTGTCTTATGGTATATGTAAAGACATAAAATATAATGAGTGCTGTGCAAAAGACTCAATAACCTAAGTCAGCAGGATGTGTTGTGTTTTGTGCATTAAAACCTCAGTATTATATATATATTGTCTCACCTTGTCTCAAACTCAGAAGTTCCTCAGGGGGTCTAGGCATATCTTGAATGACATGGTAGAGTGGCTCGAAATAGTGGTAAAAGGAGGCTGTCTTCTCATTTATGGGCATATTGTCTATAACCTAATGAAAACATGTTACAATATTCAACAGTCATAAGAATATAAACATGTTCTTGCATAAGTCTTTCATTTGTGAGGTCGTCTTCAGCAGGTGTGTCCAGCTAGACAGAGCTCATCTACAGAGACAGACTACAGTGTCTTCTGTTTCAGATTTCATAAAGTGAGATTAACTGATTTACCCTAAATTCAGAGCAGTGGATACAAATAACTAACCTCCTGTGCGACTTTCTTCATCTCATCAACATAAGCAGCCATGGCATTCTCTTGACTCATCTCCCCAAGCCGGTTCCAGGCATCCCTGAAATGGCAAAACAGAACGCTGGATTAGACTCAGGTGTCTAATAGAATATAAAGGGTCCTTTTTTTAACATCTCATTTCTTTACACTGCTCCCAATGTCCATTTAAACATCAAAATCAGTTCAATTAAACTGACCAACCTTTCTCTATGGCCAAGAATTAAACAGATTTATCTAAAACACATCTGTTTTGACAGAATGCCTTGTATTTTGACTCATTCAAAAATCATTATATATTCAAGGGGACTGTAGATAATCTGCAGTAGGCAGAGTAGGTTATTATATACATATAGTACAAATAATACTAGTATAAATATCACACATCAGCACAAATGCACAACTTCTGGTGACAGTGTGGATGAACCACAATAACAGACATTTACTTTGGTAAAACCGCCAACTGCACCTTTAATGGCTATGATTAGTTGCATTTAATATGAACACCAGAGCTCATATATATATATATATATATATATATATATATATATATATATACACACTACATGAAGTAGGAAGCAAATTAAATATTTTAAAAACTACCAGTGTTTACTTACACCAAATACATGTATTTATTGCATGCATGCATATATTGCCTATATTTTCTTTTAAAAACAGCTAAGACATGGGAGCCTGAAAAAGCAAACAAACTCTCACCACTTGTAGCGGCCAACAGGGTCCCAGAATCCAGGTCGGGACACACTGCAGGGGCCATATACGGCCTGTTTGTACAGGCCATAGAAGCGCAGCATCACTTCATAGGAAGGCCTGTATGAACCTGCTCATAACATTCAACAATATAGATATTCAGCAAAACACCATAAACATATTATCCATGCTAGAATTAACTTACAACTGTCACAGGAGAGAGCACTGATTCCCTTGTGCTACCACAGACTCAACCCCACTGGACGCTGAGGAACACGAATAATGGGAAAGTGTAGCAAGAGTAAACTCCTATCCCCTGATGCGAGGGAACATGCCAAACCATGTGGAAACTGGAAGCATACTCTCCATAGGCAGCCATCCCTCATCAGAGGTGGTTTACGAACAGAGTTTGCTCTGTGGTTCTCAAACGGTCTCTGTCACGCTGATGCTTGTCCTTTGGGATTAGGTTCAGGGTACACAGGGTTCAAGTTGTTAGCTTGCTGAGGGACAAGGTTGCACTATTGAGATTCAGGAGTTCCTCTGAGTCTGGGTGGGCTGGGTCTGTGGCAGTGCAAGCAGCCCAGTGGTACCTCCCACTACAACAACTAATTTAAAGGTCTAATTCTAATTCAGTCATACGATTAGGGATGCAGCGATGTGGGAATTATGGTTCAATGTGGATAACTTTCATGTATACGCTCATCAATCCAAACACGCAATTAGCTAATTTTCACATTAATTTTTTTAATTAATCAGCTCCACTTGCCATGTAGCTGCAGTTTGTGGTTCTACAGTTACAGAGCTTGCTCCATCTCTTGCTCTGCCTATTTTGTTACATCCTATTAACCCTGTTTTTCAATGGTCAGGAACACCACAGAGCAGGTATCTGGGCGGTGAATTATTCTCAGACTCTGAGGACGTGGTGGTGGCATAATAGTGTGTATTGCACAGATATGAGTGGATCAAACACAGCAAATAAAACCTGCTCTGTGGGGGTCCTAATCACTGAAGGACAGGATGAAAGACTAGCCATGTAGACAGAGCAGATGAACTACAGCTTTTAACTGTAGAACAAGATCATTATAATATTTTAGTGATTAGTCTTTATCTGCTGATGTACATATTGATAAACAAAATAACATTATTCTAAGTAATTCTAACTTACTTTCCTGATATTTTAATTAAATATATGCTGATACAGATATGGTCCTGATATTAATGCGTATCCCTGCTTAAAGTCAACCTGAATTATTTCATAATGTGAAGTGTGTAACAGTATCAGGGAGAGTCTCTGAGCTGAGTATTTTCACTTTGTGATAGTTGGGACTGGAGTGATATGTAAGTGAAATAATATTTTTGCTCATTATTATTTAGCCCTGCCCACTGCACAGTGGTGTAATCCAATCTCAGAGATATTAGAGGCAGGCATAACTTGCATTTTTTCTAATTATAAGAAAATTAAAATGATGTCCTTTAAAGGTGCACTGGGTGATATAATTTCATTTTCTAACTAGTACAAATAATACTAGTATAAATATCACACATCAGCACAAGCGCATTCTGTGCGTGAGAAAACCTGTTTTCGGATGCACAACTTCTGGTGACAGTGTGGATGAACCACAATAACAAACATTTACTTTGGTAAAACAACCAACTGCACCTTTAATGGCTATGATTAGTTGCATTTAATATAAACACCAGAGCTCATATTGACGGTAAAACCTGCTCTTTTGTGTAATACTTGCCATTTTTAGGCAGGTTTTGAATGACATCCACTGCTGCCTGGAATTGTCTTTGGCAATCTTCAGATTGGGTCTGGTCTGAAGGGCTTCTCTGGGAGTCAGGGCTCTCCATGACACGAACCAGAGGAGCACTGAAAGGCCCAATGCTCATTTCAGGAGAGTATAAGTGTGAGCGGTGGGTGAAGCTAGCTTAAGTGCCAAGAAACATTCTACCTTTAGCACAGAGCCTGCGGGTGAAAGAGCCAGGAGCAGTGATTTAGTTTAGCACCGTACAGTTCATGCGAAACTCACACTTTTCTCTAATGCACAGTAATGTTAAACAAACTATGTTAGCTTGCGTTTTTACTAGGTGAGCATAACTACAAATGCAGCCACTGAACTGTGGTCAGAGTCCACTCACCTCCTCTCCTGCTGCTGTCCTCCTCTCTGTCCGAACACTAAACTATTCACACGATTAAGAAAAAACAGCGCCCATGACACAAACTGCAACAGGCTCTCCGAGTCACAGAACAGCCAAACACACACAGAAGCAGAAACGCCGGTGAAACCAGTCATTCATAAGAGAAAGAGAGCTGTCAGAACTGCTGTTTACATCTGCCCTCTGTAAAACCAACTACTAAGAGCTAAGTTCCGGCTCCTGTCACGTGGCATAGTCGAAGAACCAACAAATCGGTTTGATTGTTCGATTCCAGGAATCAAAGGAGTTGACTCCCACTCTAAGGGACGGAAATCAATAGAGTCAATTCCAAGGATTGATTCACATAGTGCATTTAAATATACTTCTTGTCCTAATGTTTACAATTTGAGTTTTGTTTACGTTTTCCGGTAAGTTTCCAAGTGTGATCGGTTTCTCAACCATGTAAAAATATTGTGTGCAATCTCAGTCAGCACAACTTTCATTGGATACGTGTGGGCAGTCTACTAACTCTGTATGTGGGGCCATGGCTGTCACTAGAGATTAATGATAAGGCTAAGATTTAACCAGGCGGAGTCTGGGGTAATTGCTTAATAGCAGCAAATGTCTTTGACGAGGTACATATTAAGCAAAGTCACAATGAGCTAAGACAACCTCAGTTGTGTGGGGCACAAATGGGGTTGTCTCAGTTTAGAGGGTTTGTGATTTTCAGGTGAGCTGCTGAAATGGGCCATAAACAGTCCAGGACTCACTGACAGTGGAGGACAGGTGGGACATTTCACCTGTTTGAGACGTTTTAACACTCCTTTTAAAGCTTATAAACTGCACACACTTTTTAAGATAAAAAAACCCTTGATTTTCAACGGAGACATTTTATATAGCTCATCTAAAAGCTAGCTCGTTGCTAAATCCCCGTTAATTGTGAAAGCCTGGTGCTTTATGAGCGCCAAAATAATGGTATTTTTATGTAAATATTTTTTTATCACTACATTGGACCATTCACACTGACGTTCGAGCCTCTACATTTTATACTAACATATTACAAACTAGCATATAGCTAACTAAATAAATTGTGCAAAATGAGTGCAAACTTGGAAGTCGATTCTAGATTCCTCATGAATTGTAATCGAGACCTCGGTTGACCCTTTCTAGGGAATCGACTCCCAGCTCCAATCCGGCTCAGATTAAAGTCCCTGTTCCATACCCCTTTAGGATTAAACAGCGTCTAAAACAAATATTTGTCAGCTTATACCATTAATCAGGAATGCTAATATAAAAGTGAATGACTTTCATGACATGACTTATTAATGAATGAAAAAAATTAATTAAAGTTCTGTGTGTTTTTGTTTGTTTGTTTGTTTGTTGTTTTAATACGAGAATAGTACTGAGTGTGTGCAGACTGTAATTGTGAAACAAACTCTTTATTTTCATGTTTTGGCTTATGTCCATGATCAGTGTATGATTTTATTCAGAGCTCCACTGTGTAGTTCTCTCTATGGCCACTAGAAGGCAGCATTGTAAGAAAGACACGAGTCTCATCTTTAGGTTGTATAAACTCTGCTGTTTAATAGTGTTCGAATACATTTGCAATAATAATGAAAACAATCGAATTTAGGCGTATCCTTTTATTATTTGTGGTTATTATCCGCTTCATTCTTCAGTAAGTACAGCTAATATTCTATTAAATTAATGAGGTCACCACGTTTGAAACAGCTTGGCTCAGAGTCAAGATGTGTGTTTGGATTCATCCGGTTTGTGAGGTGTTGAGGGGAGAGTAAAGAGCTGAAGGATGGATGCAGCAGGAGCATCACATTTGACGCACTTGGTTTTAGCCAGACCTCCATTTACCCCGGCCTCTCTTTCTCTACCTCAAACAAACTGACGCTCAGCGTAAATGGATCCCGACTTATTATGTAGTGCACTACGTAGGTCACAAATAGACAAATAGAGTTCTACAACCAAATAGAGCAGCACAATTCAACAATGGAGACATGCAAGCTTATGGCCCAATGCCAGAAGCATCATGCAGTATTTGGATGTTTAATACGTTTTTCCTCTCCCCCACTATGTGCCCTATATAGGCAGAAAGGAGCTGTTTGCGACTGAGCCAGTAAAGAGAATGAAAGAAAGAAAGAGGCGGTATCCTTCGCTCATGTGCCTTAATCGGCTTCCTCCGAGCCCCTCCTCCCCCTCCTGCTGTTGCTGCTGCCATGCTGAGCTGTAGGCAGATTCTGACCCTCCCTCCGTCCAGCTAAATTACCATCAGTGGTAGAGAAGGGAAGAGGAACAAATCAGTGCTCTCAGTCTCGACGCTTTTATGAAGAGCGTACATCCACAGAGCAGGAGAAAGACAAGAAGTAGAAGATGCTGGGCCCTGGAAAGAAGAACAGCCCTACAGAGAGGAAGAATGGAGCTGGGATGTCCCAACCCAAGACAGATGACCCTCTGATCAATTTAGGTAAAACACAACATAACATAAAGGCTTTCAGTCTAGTGCAAATATTTTGCAGTATAAGGGCTAAAGAGAATGTTTTTATTGATGTATTCATTCTTAATAGTAGTAGTTGTAGCAGTAACTGTAGTATTATTATTATTGGTAGTAGTAGTGCCATGGCTATTAGGCTATTATTATGAAAATGTTTTATAACTCTCACTTATTTATTTATTTATTTTTACATTTAATACTATTTTTAAGGGGGCTACGGTCCATTTGGGAAAAAAAAAAAAAAACAGATTTGATTTGGCTCAGGGAAATTTAAAATCAGCTGTATTAGTAGATGTAGTATTAAAATTCTTATCATTAGGGGGATATAACACACATGTTTGAGGTTTAATAAGACTTTTGAAGGTGAGTGTATTATAACTCCATTCGCCATAAGGCCAATTATGCACTACGCTGGTTGGTTTGGCTACAGTTCCATGGAGTTAAGAACAGTTCCAAAAATAGTGGTTGCACTTAGATGCACCATGTCAGTCTTCCACAATGTTCTGCCCTAAAAGGTGATGAATAAGAAACCAAAGGTTGTTTTACATTTCACACGGTTTCAAACGTTAATATAAAACAGTAGTGCAGTAAGTGGAGGTCTAGTGTTTTACGTTGTCTGTGGTTCTGAGACAAAATATTAGTACAGATTTGATTATTACGACTGGCCCCAGAGCTTAGTACGCTGTGGAAATGGAGCATAAACATGTTAATGTAGGGAATCTGGTTATGAGCTTACATCTGGATCTAAATAATTCACTCAAGTAAAACTAAGCATCTGGAAGATTAAATTAAAACAGATTACAAGATATAAGATTACATCATAGGTTATAAATAAGAATGCTGGGATTTATTTTATTCAAAACAAGACCAAATTAGAATGTGTGTTTCTTAACTGTTAGCCCTGCATTCCAGTTTTTAGCATTTTTATTAGAGAAGATCAATGATTTGTGTAAATTTCTAAAACTGAAGGGACTAATTCAGCTGAGTAGTTCATCTTCACGACTCACTGTTTAAAAAAAAAAGAACAGTTTAAATAAAATTTTAAATAAAAATAAAATCAGAAAGATGTTAAGTTACAAGAGAATTCTTTCTGTATGAGCTTATGTTGTCTGTGGTTGTAGCTGTGTGTAACTGCACTCAGTTCCCATTCAGAAACACAAAGTCTTGCCATGAAAGCTGTTTTATTTGAATACGCTTTGCTACTAAACCACATTAGCTGATTACTGTATTGCCTAAGGGATACAGTGCTATTGCAGAGTTGAAAGTAAATGTCACGGCCAGTTGGGCTACTGATTAGTCAGATAGTAATGCAGTTAGCCACAAAAGTTATCATGTACCTGAAATTCTTTGTAAGTGGAGGCTCATGTTAACTTGAGGTTGCTGCACTCATTCAGCCCTATATACAGGATGTCTCAAAGGTGTTTCCGTACTTTTGAGACACCATTAAATAAATAAAAAATAAACAAATCAAACGGAAATGGCATGTTTAAAAATGATTTCGATCAGGATTAATAGAAGGCCATTTCAGAATAGTCCAGTATTTTGTTCTGTTCTTGAGTGCTTTTAACTGTGTATCTTTATCCTATTGGAGGACACATGATACAGAGACAGAGCATTCTGATACTTGGTGGTAATTCTTCGCTCCGGAATGCCCTCATAGTTTTGAGATGATATGGTGCCCTGCACAGATACAGGGTACCCCATGCCAGATGCAGGAAAGCAGACCCAAAACATAATGAGCCTCCTTTTTTTCACAGTAGGTTTGATGATCTTTTCATTTAACAGCTTAGTTTTTTCCTCTGTCACCATAGAGCTGATGTGACTTTCCAAATAAGCTCCAGTTTTGGCTCTTCTGTCCAGAGAACATTTTTCCTGAAGAATTGTGGTTTGTCAATATGCATTTTAGCAAATTCCATTCTGATTTTTTTCTTTTTTTAAACAGTTTCTTCTGTGGAACTCAGTAAATGAAAGATGGTGTGGTCAGACACTGATCAACCATGGCCTTGGAGTTCAACTTGTTTCTCTTTGGGAATATCCCTTGGTTCTTTTTGTACCTTTCACACTATCCTTCTGTTCAATCTGCTGTAACTTTCCCTCTTGTGGTCATATTCAGGTAGGTTGGCTATGGTCCCATAGACATTGAACTACTTAATACTATTTGCAGCTGTAGTCACAATATTTCGGTAAAAAAATTATTTCATTTTGCTCTGACATACCAAAATCAAGCAGTTATACAGCTTTTAATATCATCCCTTTTAATTTAGGAGGAAGGAAGCATTGTTTAAGGGTGTCAACAATTTTGTCTATGTTATACACACACACACACACATCCCGTTTGTTTGTGTGCAATAAAAACCTTAAATCTGTTATTTGCAAATTTACTTGAACCTTGAGCCTGTTCTTGCTATTAACAAGACTTGAGCTGCTCAACACTCTGTGGTTTCTGTAGTCTGATTCTCATCTTCCTAATGCACTATACATTTTGAATAAAATATTAATCTGGACTGCAGACAGGATGGACAAGCACATGAACTATAATTGAGTGAAGCCATGCTGTTGTAACTGCTGTAGAATGAGGCCTTGTGTTGTCTTCTTCAAATAGACTTGGAGTTCCTCGGGAAAAAACATCTTGATGGCACCATATGTCTCTCCAAAATACCAATACAAGTCTCTGCATAAATGTTTTTCTTTCTTTTTTTAAAAACCTTTGTTGCATATATTCGGCCGTCTTTTCGCGAATGCTCCTTTTATATTCACCCGCATATAGTTAATTGCTTCAGAACAGTGTGACAGGAGTTGTCTGTACTTTGAGCTGCTTTGATGATTAGGTTTAGAGGGTTCATTAGTCAGTTGTTCCCTAGGGGAAAATATAAGGACCATTACTATGTTTCAGTATTGTGCAGTTGATTTATCTGAGATCTATGCAGGGTGTGCCTATCCAGGGCACTGACTAGCGCCTTATGATTCCGGGTAGGCTCCAGACCCTCAACCACACTGAACAGGATAAAGAGCTTTCAGAATATGAATGCTCTATCTGATATACAAGGGAACACAGAGGGTCAACATTGTTCAATAACTCAGGCTTGTTTTTCTCTGGGAGGCTGGATGAACTCAGGCTGTGCAGCTATAATGGGGCAAGTGATAAGAGCCACAGTATTTAGTAGGTGGTCCCTATCACTGTTAGCTGAAATGGCCAAGCTACTTTTTGACAGACATGTGTTTAGCAAGTAATACTGACCCATACTACACCACCCTTGCTGTGTTGGTGTTGTTGTTGTGTTGTTGTGGTTACACCCAAAGACAGCAGGCAGTGGAGAGCAGGCATTGTGAGAAAGTAGCTTTATGGAAAGAATAAAATTAACAAAAGCTTATGGTCATTCTCAGTGCAGTTATGTTTTAGAGGGTAATTGTCATTGCTAAGGTACACTAATGTGCTGTTAGTGTAGGTCAAACCATGTCCAAGACTTATTTCCTCACTGCTAAATAATTCAGGTTCAATAATTTAATGGTATCAGCAGATTCAGGCTTCTGATCTCATAAAAAGTTGCACCTCATATACCACATTTTAACTTTAATCTCTAAATTGTTTGTTCGTTTATCTTCATATTAGCCTTAAAGGAACACTAGGCAAAATTCTGTTTTTTTGCTTCTAGGGCTCCTGCTAGAGTAATTCATCTTTACAGCATCGTAGTTAAATGTGCAGAATGTGCAATAAAGTACAGATATTTCAGATCAGGTCCTGTGGGTGTTTGCATGAGCTGAGTCTCTCATATGATTTTTGTAAGTGAGTTAAATTGTTTTCATGACCAACTTTAACCAACATGTATGTATGAAGGAAAAATGTCACAGTCATACTTCCTTATCTAATGAATCCAGGTAGAGTTTTGTCTTTTTGGTCCTAGGTCCTACAAACACACAGTGCCCTTCAACCCCAAGGTCTAAAATTCTGTTTTGCTTAGTTTAATTAAAATTTGTGTAGATTTTTTGGATCAACAATGTTACATCAACCTTTATAATTGTATTCAGAAAGTGAATTAAGAAGCAAATTTACTTCAGGAAGTTAAGCAATCATAGTTTCACTTTTCACCATGTTGTGTGGCTGATATAAGGATGTTATTTTAAAAAAATATTAATGTAAAACACAATCTAAAACCTGTACATTTTTAGCCATTAATAGGTTAATTGTCTTATTTATTAAAGTACACAAATGTATTTTTATTATGTTATATTGCATGCATACAATACCAGTATATAGTAAGGTATTGTGTTTTGTTCTTTTTGTAGAGGTAAAAAATGTAATCAGGGTTATGGCAACCATCAAAGCCTGCTCAGTTCTCTCTCTCTCTACTAAATTAAATTTTGGTAAGACAGTTTTCCCAAGCCTGGCATTTTATAGCCACATAGAAGCCAAACAGCCTCGAAATGGCATAGATTTATATGTGCACTAAATCTAAAACAACTAGCTTAACACCCCCCACTTCTCTGTCTCTCTGGTCCCTTCTCTCTCTCTCTCTCTCCCTCACACTCCAGGTGTTCAGGATGATGAGGATGTGAAAACAATGCTGCAGGGCTCCTGCATGCTGAAGGTTCGTTCTCCTCACTGGCAGAGGAAGCGCATGCTAAAGCTACAGGACGATGGTGTAACAGTGCTCTGCGAATCCAACAAGACCTTCAGCAAGCCCAAAACATGTGAGTCATTCAATTTCACCCAAGGGACCATGGCTTTACAGCATTATGGCAACCCCAGGCAACAGGGATAGTCATTGCCTGGGGTTGTGGATGCAATCACTGTCTCTGAGGGTTTTGGTGTTTTCTCCCCATCTCTGCATGAATTTCCTCTGGATGCTCCAGTTGCCTCCCACAGTCCAATAACACATGTTGGTGTGAGAAGTTACCCATAGGTGTGAATGTCTGAGTGAATAATTGCTTTGGTGTTATGGCACCCTGTCCAGGGTGTGTTCCTGTCTTGTGCCCAGTAATTCAGGGCAGGTCCTGGACCTACCGCACCCCAGAACCTGATGCAGAAAGAATAAATTATTCATTAATCTAGTTTTGTGAGTTTTCAAGAGTGGCGTACTTCTTCCATAAGTGTGTTAGTGTATATATACACAGAGTGGCAAAATGTTTGTAAAAATATCTTAATTAGTTAATAACTTATAATTTATGTTGCACAATTTTACACACTTGTTGTACAGTGGTGCATAAACAAATTGTTTCTCTGCATATATGTATTTATTAAGGAAAATGATGCAAAATTTTTTTGTTTCTGTGAGTGTCTAAGGCATGTGAAGCTTCTCTTCCAGTATCTGGTGTTACCCATGTGTACGGCAGTAACTGAAACTCAGCATTTCCAGTAACCATTGATCAATACCACACATCAGCTTGGAGGATTTTAAGTCCATTCCTCCAAAGAAAACAGTTTCACCTCTGATATTTTGATGGGGTTTCATAAACAAAATGCTCAATTCAGTGTTTAGCTATTTCAAAGACTAAATTTATTCTGATACCCATTTTTAGTAGAAGGACTTGTGCTTAAGGTGGTTGTATTGTGGCATGACCTGGATGACCTCTTGCATTTCAGTTCACAGACAGATGTTCTGGCATTTTCCTTTAGAATATTTATTCAATCATTCATTTAATATCTGTAATTGCTCATCGAGTTCAGGTTTGCTGTGGTTTTGCAGCCTCCACATTGATGTGATGCCATATCTAAACATCTAAAGATGGATTTGTAAACTTTTCCAGGCTGATGAGGATCAACAGTTCTTCTCCTAAGAACTCCTTTGTTGGTACTATCATGCTCTTTAACAAACAGGTGATGCGTAGATCACATTTTGATCGATCCCTGTTCTCTCAGTACAACATAGCACTCACTCAAATCCGATAGTCATTCTATTGATTGACTGTGAAATCTACACACATTTAAACACCACTATTTAATCTCCATAGAAACAATGCAACCATGTACTTATCTAGTTTAAAGTTATCCCAGAGCAGTAGAACGTGTTACATCAGCAAAGCAGGACAAACTGCTTATTGATAACCTTCATTTCAGAAGCGGTGCAGCAGTCCAGAAATGTTTGGCCCTGTAGTGTAGGTTGTACAGACCAACATTAGTTTTCTAAAATATATTTATTTAATATCCTATATATAGCTGTATTGGAATGTGAGTGATACAGTATATCAGCAGAGATTCAGACTGTACTACTATGGATAGCTCGAAGGGACAAACTGGAAAACTCAGGAGTTAATCTCGGACATTGCCTGTCTGAATGTTCAGTGGAGGGCTACTGCTCAATGTGAAGCCTGCTTTCAAAAAGGTGGAGAATGTTAAAGTATACCTCATAATTATGGCTGTATAAACACAGCAGTGCCCAGGTCTACTGGCCACAGCTCTGTCTGTTATTACAGGCCTGGTCTATTTGTAGCGCAGACAAGGGGGGTATCTGTCCCTGCCCTCTAAGCAGCATTGAACACTCTAATTACAGGCCAAGATGGGCTGGGAAGAGCGTGGCCCTCCACTTTTTGGTTTCTCCCATATAGTTTACATGAAGAGTAATCATTGCCTTGGCAGCAGTGCAGGCTCTACATAGAAACCTAATCTTAAATTCAGTTATTCTGTGATGTGGTCAACTCAGAGCTGCATATGTGTATGTACACACCCATTCATGTTCTTTCTCTGGTACTTACGAATGGGCATATTTGCCAGTTTCTCTCTGGAGTACAGTTGTGTATTCAAAATAATTTTCACATTTGATGATGCAATAAGTTCATGCAGGACCAAGTGGTACAGTGCTTTTAGAATTTTGATTGGTGAGCGTAGTCATATCAATGTGAGCATGTTGTGTGAACATGGCTGAAGTTTAACTTGTTTGTAAGTTTTTATTCAGAAACTAATTTGTAACTCAAGTTGTTTATTTTGTAGTACTTTTAGTAATGCTGTTAGCCATCTCCCAAATATGGAGACATTTCCAATTTGAGTGATCAGAAACAGCAAAGTCAAAATTACCCACCTATGGAGCATGATTAGAGCACTATCCTCATCCCGATTTGTGCTTTTGAATGTTTGGTTTTCTCTCAATTGTCTAAAAAAATAACAGGTGCTTTTTCTTGGCCATGAGGAGAGAGAAAGAGAAAGTGAAAGCCTATCATACCAGACAGAGACAGTTTGTTTTTGACTCATTTACAGACACGGGCTTGGTAAACACTTTAGATTGGTTGCTAGCACAAACAGGCTGGAGAGCTAGCAAATGGTGAGGAAAAATTATCTGAATGTTATAAAAAGTGTTTTTTGATTATAGTCATGAACATTGCCTTTAAAGAAGAGAAAAGGGGCCAAGATCAGTGCATTGTAACACATGTTCATATAAATAGTTACTACAAATAGATAAATAATAACTAGTGTTCAGAATAACAGACAAGGCATTTTAAGAGGGAAGTTAGATACATGCTTAATTAAAAATGTTGCTAGAAACACTGGAAAGTTTTTTTGACATTCAAAATTAAGCTATAACATTGGTATTCAAACCTCCTTAATCGTAATTCAGATGATGCTCTCAAATGTAAATACATAAGTACAGTAGATTATCACTGGATGACTTCTTGTCTGTGAGTTCTTGGGAGATTTAATAAAAAAAAAAGCATATATTTTTTTTGGCAAATTATTTGGTATTTATGTTCTCATTGTTTAAATTATAAATGCATACAAAAATAATTGATAATGCTAGTGATTTACAACTTTTGAATGGTAGTGTTTTCTCTTTGACTTCCCACAATGCCATGAATCCCAAAAAAAACTTTAGTGTATTTTAGTGCTTCTGATTACTTGGTTCCTTGCTGTTATTTATGTTGTTGAGAGATCTCATCGCTGGACTTTCTTTGTGCTGAAAATACCCATCTGAGCTTCATGTCAGCTCCCAGTTTCCCCTTGGGTTTGGATAGATTTAAATAAATATTAGGAACTCTCAGGTTGTTTCCAGTTTGACATGCTGACTTAGGGCTTTTACAACTGGATAAAGACACTTTATTCATTAAATTTCCAGTTCTGTATTGAGGCCCTAGTTAAACAGCCTGTGTTTGAATAGAACACACAGACACCATTTTACAGCAAATATGGCACATCAGAATTATTCATGATTTACAGTATGTTTGCGTGTTAAAAATATTACTGTATAAAAGGTCCAATAAGCAAATACAGTGGTTTACACAGGTTTCCCATTGGTGAGGAACTGGTCTTCAGTTAGAGAGGGAAAAATATGTTTATTGCCTTGTGTATTTAAAAAGAATTTTCTCTTATTTGTTCATTAAAGCAATAAATGTCTGTCTTGAGATATTTACTGATTTTACTTATTTGTTTGCTAAAAAAATATTCCTTGTTAACAAATATTTAAAAGGTACACATTTGTCACTATTTTTTCTTTCTCTAATCCTTATACACATGTTTTTCTGATATTTTTCCCTGCTTTCTCTCTCTCTCTCTCTCAGTCTCTGTGATGGAGGTGGAATGTGTGCGTGAGGGCTGTCAGTCAGATATGTTGAGGAGACAGACCAGTTCTTTGCCAGAGGAGCAGTGTCTGACTATTGTGTTTAAAGGTGGACGGAAGAGTTTGGACCTGCAGTGCCACAGCAGAGAGGAGGCACAGCACTGGGCCCGTGGCATCCGCACACTGCAAGAGAGAGTCAACAACATGAGCCAAACTGAAAAACTCGACCAATATCCTTCTGCAACTATTAACTCATTCATACACTATATGGGCACCTGCTCCACCAGAGCTTTTTTATGAAGCCATCTGTTTAATTTCCCTCTTTGCTGCAAGAAGAGCTTCTACTCTTCTAAGAAAGTTTGTGAGTAGGTCTAGTCAGGTACTGATTAGTTCTAGATTACGAAGCCCATGCCAACTCATCTGATACGTAATGCATGGAGGGTTTAGCATTGTTTATTTTATAGAGATTACACATACCTTAATGTATCACTCATTAGGTATTAGCCAGTAGTACCAATAGAGTGTCTACAAACTACTGGGTGTATAGTGTATGTTTTATTGTTAGCATAACATAATAAACGCAAATGAAAATATTAAGGGCGGCATGGTGGCGCAGCAGGTAGTGTCGCAGTCACACAGGTCCAGGGGCTTGGAGGTTGTGGATTCGATTCGCGCTCCAGGTGTGTGAGGAGTTGGTGTGTTCTCCCTGTGTTCGCGTGGGTTTCCTCTGGGTGCTCCGGTTTCCTCCCACAGTCCAAAAACACACGTTGGTAGGTGGATTGGCGACTCAAAAAAGTGTGTGTGTGTGTGTGTGTGTTGCTCTGTGAAGGACTGGCGCCCCCACCAGGGTGTATTCCTGCCTTGCGCCCAATGATTCCAGGTAGGCTCTGGACCCACCGTGACCCTGAAGTGGATAAGCGCTAACAGATAATGAATGAATTAATGAAAATGTTAAATATACATAAGAAGCTTATGCATCGCTCAGATGGTATGAGCAGGCTGGAACAATGCACATACACTGTAATAAATTCAGCTTTCCTTTGAAATCAAAGATACTAACAAGATGTTTTACATCATCTTTTGCTGCAGCAACAGCCTTTGTGCTTTTGAGCAGGATTTATACTAGATATTTCAAAATATCTGTGCGGATTTGATAGCATTCAAGCACATCAACATTACAGAGGTCAGTTTATGTTGGTATTAGATCAGAAATGTCACTGTCTCATCTCAAATGCCTAAGGGCTTTATACCCTTAGCCAACACTTAGCAATGAGCATGGTTTTTGGTTAGCTGTCAAAAATGGGTAGCAAGGGGAAATATGGTGACTGATTGCTAGCAATTTGCATTTGAACAACTTGTCTAACGGTTCATTTTGGCAAAATCAGCAGCCTTGTTATTTGTCAGTTATGTCCACACTAGTACTTTTCTTTAATGGCTTTAAGAAGATTGAACATTGATTTAGAACCTGCAGAACAAACAAGGCATACAAAAAAGACATTAATTCACTCTCTCTTTCGTGTCTTTGTGAAGGCTTGGATTATTTGATGTTTACTAAAATGGTTATTGTATCCATTTAGTTCCAATGTTCTTCTGGGCAAGTATGAAAAGACTTTTTATAAGATCATGTGCAACTACTCTGTAGTTGTTTTTTTTTTTTTGTTTGTTTGTTTGTTTGTTTGGGGGTTTTGTTTTTGGTGCTTTTTTCTATGGCACCTTCATGTTAGTACTTTAATTAAGCATATTATTTATTGATTTTCCATGATGTGTTTTTTAACTTTATTTATTTATTTATTTATTGCTTAGCTCTTTAAAAATGCACAAGGTAGAAAGGGGAAATATGGTATGTAAAATATGTAAAGACTATTGTTAGCGATAAAGTTAATGTTACATAGCTTTTAGCTGTATCAGGAGCATTGTGCATTAACCCTTGACTCCTCACACCTGGATTAATGCTTACCTGAGACAGGCAGATGTGAACCATGATGGGAAGATGACATATGATGAAGTTCAGACTCTCCTCCAGATGATCAACATAGACCTGAATGAGCAGTACGCCCTCAGCCTGTTCAAGGTAAACTCTAGGTTGATAGCAAATCTACACAGAGACTCCTGAACTTAACTATAAATGACACTGAAAAAAAGTGCAACACTGAATTTACTTTTTCCGAATGTGTGTGCATCATTTCCACATGAAATCTGCTACATCATCAAAATCACTGGCAAAATATTGTAAACTGAAACACAATAATGAAAATGGAATGAGAAGGGTTTCAAATGATTGATTTCAGAACATTTTATCTACATAAACTTACTTATATCAATTAAATTGTTTCTTCTTGTAATTCTATTCATTTTCTAAAATTAATTCTGTTAATATGGCCCCAATGTGTGTTCATGTACTGTCCCCTTAAAACATGGAAGAGAACCTGAACATCATCCGAGTTACTTGAGCGGCTTGCACCAAAGAAAAATGCTGTCTGTCATTTCAACTTTAGTGAAGATGACACTGAACATAAAGAATCCAATGTTAACATTGACCAAAAAAAAAAAAAATATATATATATATACAGTGACCAAAGTTAATTAAATCACTTGAAACACATAAAAACACTTGAAACACAATCACAATATGAACAGGGCATGGCTCGAAAAAAAAAAAAAAAGATTGACAAGCTCCCAGCAACATTAGAAAAAATAAATCCCAGATTTAATACTCAATTTTTTACAATGCAAGCCCAGCCAGTGAATTATGAGAGCAAAACATAAACCAACATAGTTGTCCTTTAACTGTAATGAAGGTTTTTTTAATGTTGAATCAATTGTTATTGGTACACACTACTTCAGTGGTTATTAAACCGGTTTGATTGCTGATACATGAATAAAGTGATAGTAATATTGTAGTTTTGTGCACCTTTTTGTGCAAATTGTATTTAGCAACCTAGGAATCTTAAATCAAATTTCAGAATTATTAGATATGTCCAGCCTAATGAACAGAGCCACAGCATATTATACAATGACAAAGAAAGCCATAAAACACTGAGAATTACACTGAACAGTCTGGATTAAAAACACTTGCCTTGTATTTACACTCACTGTCCATTTCACAGCTCCACTGACCATACAGGGGCTCTTTTGTAGTTCTACAATTACAGCCTGTAGTTCACCTGTTTCTCTGCATACTTTCTTATCCCCCTTCAATAGTCAGGACCCTAACAGGACGACCACAGAGCAGGTGTCATTCCCAGTGGTGATTGTGTGTTTGTGTGTGTTGCGCTGGTATGAGTGAATCAGACACAGCAGCGCTGCTCACATTTTTAAACACTGCGTCCACTCAATGTACACGCTGTTGGACACACCTACCTCATTGGTCCTCCTTGTAAATGTAAATTCAAAGGCAGTTGCTCATTTGTTGCTATACAGTTTGTGTTGGTCATCCTCTAGTCCTTCATCAGTGGACACAGGATGCTGTCGGCTGGATATTTTTGATTGGTGGACTATTGGTGTCTGATCCACTTGTACCAGCGCAACACACATTAACACACCACAGGCAAATAACTGTAGCACTGAGAATGGTTTACTACCCAAATCATACTGCTGTTTGGTGGTTCTGTGGGGGCCCTGACCATTAAAAATGTGAATCTGAATTAATTAAGTAAAATTTTATATTTATATTTTCTAATATCCCTCAGTATGCTAGTTAGTCTAGTGGTAGATAATTTTGTAGTCCATCTTTATTCTTTGCTATGTGCTGCTTTTATTTATATATATATATATATATATATATATATATATATATATATATATGTGTGTATATTTATATATCCTGAGACCACTAGTATATGTGTGTTTGTTACAGAAGTGTGACCAGTCAGCGAACGGTCGTCTGGAATATGGAGAGATTGAACTGTTTTGTCGGGAGCTGTTGCGTCGTCCTGAGCTGGATGCAGTGTTCCGTCAGTACTCCTCTAATGGCCGTGTGCTATCCACTGTGGACCTGAAGGAGTTCCTGAAAGACCAGGGAGAGGACAACACACTCATCCATGCACAGAGCCTCATCCTAACATATGAGCTCAATGAGTGGGGTATGAACAACAACCTGCTTTAATATACTTATTTATATACTCGTATATATTATATACTTAAAACTTTATATTTACTTATTATATTAGACTCTGCCATGTCTTTACCCTAATCAAAGTGTTTTATGATTGTAGCCTAGCAGGGAAACAGCACATTGTTTTATTGTTTTCCTTTCTCCAGCACAAAAATGACTCAGGAAGAAAGATTATTAAACTGCACTGGTTTTGACATTTGACTAACCAGTCAGACTATTTTCTGTCTCTGACTCTGTGAGTCGGTAAATATTTGCCCAAGTTCATTAGTCTAAGGATAATCTGGTTTCACCTGGTTTCACTATATTACATATATAAGGTGTAATTTTTGTTGTTCTAAACTACTGTTTATTAAACACACAGGGCTTTAAAACTCTAGCAGTCCTATTGTGTCTGATCCAGTCGTACAAG
Organism: Hoplias malabaricus; assembly: GCF_029633855.1. Taxonomy (NCBI): domain Eukaryota; kingdom Metazoa; phylum Chordata; class Actinopteri; order Characiformes; family Erythrinidae; genus Hoplias; species Hoplias malabaricus. Next base: position 20,204,687 of record NC_089802.1, read on the forward strand.
TGCAACACACACTAATACACCACCATATATTTTATTCTTTTATTGTTTTCCTTTCTCCAGCACAAAACTGGCCCAGGAAAAATGATTATTTACTGCACTGGTTTGATCTTAAGGGCTGGAAGTGATGGCTATCTTTCACAGGCATTTGACTAACTAGTCAGCAGTGAGTCAGTAAATATTTGCTCAAGTTAAATATCCTAAGAAAAACCTGGTTTCACTTAGTTCTATTAAATGTATAAGGTTTGATTTTTGTTATTCTGAACTGCTGTTTATTAAACACACTGTCATTGACAGTTCGAATATTACTCTTTTTTTTATTTTTTTTTTTATTTTGTGCATTTTAGAATCAGTAAAATAGTATATTTAATTATTAACTTAACTTCTGAGGCATTATCTGGATTGTTCAATGTCTCCTTTCTGTTATTTTGTCAAGGCCAGTTTGCTCATGGATTTTTGGTCATAGTTTTGTCTATTATTTATGGACAATTCTCACTACATAGTGTATACAAATATGAAGTACTTGAGTATGGCTAAAACAAATTGTGCAGCAAGAATAGCTACTTTCTCTGACTTTACATCTTTAAAGTGAACCAGATTTAGATGGGCCTAACACACTGAATTGACTCAGTTTTTATAAACTCTATCAGAACTGCTGGGTATAATCCACATACCAGCAAAACATGCCACCACCATGTCAGTGCAGTGCTAAAAATGATCCACGTCCCAAGCAAAATACCTGGTCTTTATGGGTTTTCTGTGGCTTTGTATTTATGGGTCACTTCATCTATTTAAACGGCTTTTTGCTAAAAATGATCCACATCTCAAATAATACCAGGTCTTTATGGGTTCTCTGTGGGCCATGACAAGGCTAGCAAAGTATGCAGAGCAATGGGTGAGCTACAGTCTGTAACTGTAGAAATAAAACGTACACCTATATGTTGTATAATAAACCAGACAGTGTAGAAACAGGGAGGTCTATTTAATGCTATGGCAGATATTGTATTCCTAATTGTACAGGAGTAACATATTAGAATAGAATAAAAGTTTATGCAACCAAATTATATTTATATTATTAAACACTGTAGGTTATTTCCTGGTAGTCTGCTTTGATAAATGATCTAATGAACTGATGTTTTGATCAACACAGCTAAGAAGAACCAGCTGATGACGGCCAATGGCTTTACCATGTACATGCTGTCAAAGGAGAATGATGTTTTTGATCCAGATCATGGCCAAATCTATCAGGACATGAATCAGCCTCTTAGCCATTACTTCATCTCCTCTTCACACAACACTTACCTTACTAAAGACCAGCTCATGGGTGAGAGCAGCTCCGATCCTTACATCCGGTAAAACACCCATGTTTACACTCACATGCACAAACTTGCAGGTATTTGCTTTTAGATTTAAATTCACTCACACCCCTTTCCTGTTCCATCTGTGTCTGTGTGCCTGTGTGTGCGTGTCTGTGTTTTTGTGTTGTGAAGGGCACTTAGCCATGGCTGTCGCTGCGTTGAGCTGGACTGTTGGGACGGAGATAAGGAGCCGGTGATTTACCACGGACACACCCTAACCTCCAAAGTGCCTTTCAGGGAGGTGGTGGAGACCATTGCTGAATATGCTTTTAAGGTGGGAATAGAAAATTGTGACATTAATTGCTGTACCATGGTATTGTTTATGCTCACAAGGACTTTGGTTGGTATCATTGGTAAATTAGTATTTTTCCTATGTTTTGCAATGCCTCATTGGGCATAGAGTGGTGTCTTTAGAACCATTGTACTGGTGCAGTAAAGTAATGGTGGAGAAAAAGTAAATTTTCACACCCATGCAAACCCACCACAGGTACTACATTTCGCAAAATGCCCCAACACCTTTCCAAAGGCTTGAGCAGATAACTTTCATTCAGAGCCAATGTACGTTGTTGTTTATTTCCCTTCTTTTTTTATTTTTGCACAGATTAATGGATATTAGTAAATATATAAAAGAATATCAGCCAACAGCAGACAATGTACATCATATATATGTTTAGATGATAGCTGCATATATTTGTATAACCTACCAAATATATGTATTACACCACTAAAGTAAAGGTATTAATTAAACTAGTAAAGCCATCAGTTACATTAGCATAGGCTTTATTTATGCTAACTCATAAGAGGCATTGATAATACAACCTCAAAACTGAGTAGATTTATACTCTTCAGGAAAGAGCACAAAGCAAAATTAATTTAATAGTTAAATTAGTTAATTTGTTCTTAATCTCCCATCCATGGCAGAGGAATCTCCACTTTAATATAATCTTTTTTGTTATGTATTTTTTTTTCATCTGCATTTTAGAATCAGTAAGATCAAGTAATTATCTATTTACTTAACTTTTAAAGCATTTTCTGGGTTGTTCAATGTCTCCTTTCTGTTATTTTGTCAGAGCCAGTTTGCTCATGGATTGTTGGTCATAGATTTTGTCTATTATTTATTTATGGACTGTTCTCACTAAATGATGTATACAAATATGAAGTACTTGAGTATGGCTAAAACAAATTGTGCAGCAAGAATAGCTACTTTCTCTGACTTTACATCTATAAAGTGAACCAGACTTAGGTGGGCCTAATACAGTGAGTTGACTCTGTTTACAAACTCTAACAGAACTGCTGGGTCTGATCCACATACCAGCAAAACATGCCACCACCATGTCAGTGCAGTGCTAAAAATGATCCACGTCCCAAGCAAAATACCTGGTCTTTATGGGTTTTCTGTGGCTTTGTATTTATGGGTCACTTCATCTATTTAAACGGCTTTTTGCTTGATGCAGAGTTATGCCCCTGCTGCTGATTGACAAGTCTGTGTGTGCCCCAGTTCAACACATAGTCTAGAAATGCCCTTGGTGGGAGCAGTTTAGAGGTTCAGCCTTCTAGCTCTAAGTAGAACTTGCTCAGAACTCCAGTCCCACTTTTCTGTGTTTTCCTCTCCCTACAGACCCCATTTGCACCACCCCCATGCTGAATACCCACAAAATTATAGTATTAGGTGGACAAATAATTTGTAAAGCTATTTATGGTTTTGAATTCAAAATTCAAACTTTCTCCCTCTCTTTTGTTAAATTATTATAACTGTTATGTTGTATAAAAAATGTATACAGAAATTTTATTTGTAAATAAATCAATAAAAATTAAGCTGTAATACACTACGTTCAAAATCACTAACATCATCTTTAAATCTTCTAAACAAAAACTAACAGATAAGATTTTGGATAGAATTTTATCCCCAAGGACAAAACATTCATTCATTCATTCATTATCTGTAAGCACTCACACCTACGGACACTTTTGAGTCGTCAATCCACCTACCAACGTGTGTTTTTGGACTGTGGGAGGAAACCCATGCGGACACAGGGAGAACACACCAACTCCTTACAGACAGTCACCTGGAGCAGGAATCGAACCCACAACCTCCAAGCCCCTGGAGCTGTGTGACTGCGACACTACCTGCTGCACCACCATGCCATTAAAGGACAAGACAAATCTATGCATTTTTGGAGTCCTTTTTCTGTCATGGAACTCATAATGAATTCAGTGACGAATAAATTCTAATCACTTGCCATTTTCATATGACTTAATTTTTAGTTTCTTTATTTGAATGAAATGACAATAGTCATTTTAAATACTTTTAATTGCCATAAAATGAAAAAAGATCAGGAGAATGTTTGGATTGGATTTTGAAATAGTTTTACGTTATTCTCCCACTGTGTGTGTGAGATGCATTCATACGGGGCTGTATAATATGGGAATTCTAACCGTATCTGTAAACCAATAATACAACATGATTAAAGACTAACCTGCTTTATTTTGAGTACAATAACTAAATATCATTGATGCTTATTGGATTTCATGAATTCCTCCGTTTATCAGAACACTCATTTGGACCTGTGATGTGTCAAGATTCCAAGAGCCCTCAGTAAATTCAATATGACTGGTTCAAGGGCTCCTTTACATTTTAGTCTTCAAAATAATTAAAATAATGCTGTTGAGATTATAAATTCTTGTGAAATAGTTTTACGTTACACAAAAAATACTTTGAAACTTATTTGTACACAAAAATATATCATTCTTCAAATGCAGCTTCAGTTAATCATGGTTTTCAGTTGTTTTACAGCCCCTGCTTTTCCTCCATGCTGGGAGGCTGCACTGAGAAGGCATCTTTGATGTTAATATCAAGGATGGTGCTGCAATTTAAATTTAAAATTTTGTTCAGTCAAGGAGACCAATGCTTTTTCTGGCTTGAACTCAATATGTGCTAGACTGCTGGTTAGATGTGGATGTGTTGACATGGCTGTTTGGTTGATTATAATGGCTCATGTAAAATCAGCTCAAATTATGTGTGATAGGGTTTAATTTCATAATATAGGATATGATAAAATTTGTAGTTGCTGTTTGTAAATGGTCACTTCTGTATAAATATGATTGATCTTTCAGTCCTATACTGAGAACCAGAAAAGGTGTTTTTTGTTTAAGTGCTCATTGCTTCAGTTTGAGAAGTGTCGTCTGAACACTCCCATACATTTCCTGTACTATATTAGCTAAAGTAGCATTATAGTAGCTTCAGTCCAAACCTAAAGATGCCGAAAGACACCAGATATGCCTCTGCTCAGGACATCAGTGGTTCTTTCAGTGCCCAGTGATTATAGAGAGCACAACTGGCCCTCCTTCTCCCCTCACACAAGAAATATGCTAGTGAAAATGGGCATCTGTTAGCTGGCATAAAAAAAAATCCAGGCAGTAAGTGCTCTTCCCTAAGCACACTAAGCTGTGCAGTGGTGCATTATTAGCAGCCGTTAAAAAATTGTAGTTGGCTTGCATCTGTTTGCCCTCACTCCCATTTTGATGACATTTAATGTAATTGGGAGAGCTCGAACAAAGAGGTGGAACTGGTGGAAGCTAAACTGCGGGGAAAGTGATGAATCAATAAATAAATACCCTTTGATATAATTTCTATGTTTTGACTATACACATTGTGAAATTTGGGGAAATGGGAAAATGTTCAGAAAATAAAGTTATATAGCGTCTAGAGTATGCCTCCTGCAAACAGTGGTAATGTTTCTTCAGTATTGCACGTTTTTGCTTTACATATATCTGCATGTTGAGTCATAGTATCTTTTCAGTGATTTGTTCCCAGTTGCCATGAATATGTATAATTACTTTCCTTCTATCTATCCCCTTTATGTATCCTTTAGACCTCTCCGTATCCTCTGATTCTCTCTCTGGAGAACCACTGTTCAGTGGAGCAGCAGGCCATCATGGCCAGGCAGCTGCACTCCATCCTGGGGGACAAACTTCTCACAAAGCCTGTCAACGACCAGCTCTCTGAAAGACTTCCCTCACCAGAGGTACTGCACAGTTAAACATATACTTCAATTTTCCACATTCATGTTTCTGTCTGTCTAGGCATCTGTCTGTGTGTCTTTTTGCCTTGTATTTGATATTTTGGTTTCTTCCATTTTAAGCCGTTTGTAATTATTCATGTGCTTTTTCCACCTTGTTTGATTTTCTAGCTTCGTTGTTATTCTTTGATTTTCCACTTGGAATCGTATGCTCAAAATGCCTGAGGAGCCATGTCCTTTTAAATTTTTTTTTCCATCTTGGTAATGATGAAATGAGGAACATTTTGAGTCTTCTGCTGTGGCCTATGACTAGGGTGGAGATGAGGAAATATCAGAGAAACATATATAAATCCCTCTACTTTTGTTGATTCTATTGTTGACACTCTAATGCTTTTAGAGGTGGGTCGTGTCCAGACTTTGGCGGGCATCTCACTGACTAATGCACTTTGCTAATCCTGTCCAGAAACAAATGTTTCCTCAAATCAGAACATGGTCAAATGGAGTCTGGTGGATTACAGTGTTTGCATATATTTATTTGTGTTTATTTCTCTCTCATTCTCCCACTGTGTGTGTGAGATGCATTCATACGGGGCTGTATAATATGGGAATTCTAACCGTATCTGTAAACCAATAATACAACATGATTAAAGACTAACCTGCATTATTTTGAGTACAATAACTAAATATCATTGATGCTTATTGGATTTCATGAATGCCTTCGTTTATCAGAACACTCATTTGGACCTGTGATGTGTCAAGATTCCAAGAGCCCTCAGTAAATTCAAAATGACTTGTTCAAGGGCTCCTTTACAATTTAGTCTTCAAAATAATTAAAATAATGCTGTTGAGATTATAAATTCTTTGTCTTCCTCCAAGTCACATATCACCAAGATATTCTGTTGCAAAATCTTCAAAACTGTGTTTGTATTTAACAGGAGGTAGAACATGGAGTGTGACTAAATATCCCATTGTAATTTAAAAAAAAACAAAAAAAAAAAACAGGTTCAGTCATTTCGTTCAGGATAAAAATGTGCCGTTTCTAAATTGTTTCTAAATTGTTCCATTGTCTACAGAAGTAAATATCTCGTGTTTTACATGAATGATACTTTTTTGTATTTTTATGTATTGTGCTCTTTGGCTAAGGTATGTGTTGTCCCTAATGGATGCAGCTTCCTACTAAAGTATATAATTAAATATTTTTGTCAGTGCTGTAATGCAAACAATGTGTTGAGTGTTATCAGCCACTACAATCCTCCACCTCTCATTCAGCACTGCTCATGCATGTTATTATCAAAGATATGTTTAATTTGTTTTGAATGCTTCTACTCTGTGGAGATGAATTATTCCTCAATTTTATTTGGAAAATTGTTAAGAACGCCAGTTCTCAGCACAAATATTTGCATGACTTTATTCAGAAAATATTTAAATGCAGTTTCCGCAAAAGTACTTGTTGAAATGTGCATAGCATCAAGTGCTTGATGTGCTTGAATAAACAGTAAGAAAATTAGGCTTGTAGTGCATGTGTGACACAACTTGTAGTACTGGCAGCTCCTTCAAACAAATCCTTGTGCACAATTATTTAGGAAACAGAATCATAGTCTGAACAGTGTTCTTTTGGTAAGAAATCAGATTCCGAAATATAATGGTTTTATTTTTAAATCTGATGTGGGTGTGTGTGTTGCATTAGGAGCTAAAAGGGAAGATTCTGGTGAAGGGAAAGAAGGAACGAGTGCAACAGGAGGACTCCAGCTCATCTGATTCCAGCTGCTCTGAGGACGAGACTAAAGCAGAGGGTAAAGCCAAGGCAAAGACAGAGGGCAAGAAGGTGGGTTCACAGGCCTCCATTTAACAGTTTGGAATGTGTGTTTTCATAGCTATTAAACTGTACATGGATAGCCATGAATATTGTCTCTGTTATAACGAAAAGGGATAAAATGTTCATTTTGTTCTAGGTAATTGTGAAACATTGCGATGGGTTCTTTGATTGGGAAATATTTATATCATTCAGATGGAGTTTATTTAGAAAATGAACGATTTCAATTCTCAGCAATCGACAGTTTATAAATCAATCTTTGTTACGTGCTTGTGTGTGCATGCATTTTTGTGTGTAATCATGGTCTTCAATGTCCTTCTGTTTGTGTTGGGTTGAGTTGTTTGTCTGTTTTTGAGTTTTTCTTATTTTAAGTTTTTTTTATTTTGTCCCACTTTGTGTGTTACTGCATGTGACTGTCCACTGCACTCCAGTGTACGTGTGCTTCTCCTCTGAAGGTGTCTAAGCTGAGTCCAGAGCTTTCTGATCTGGTGGTGTACACTCGCAGCGTTCCCTTCAAGGGGTTTGATCAGGCAACAAAGAGAGCCCCCAATGAGATGTCCTCCTTCTCTGAGAGCGAGGCCCTTAAACACATCAAAAATTCAGGTACACTGTTTGTCTGTGTGTGTTCATGTGTATATTTGTGTGTATTGAATTGTTTCTGTGAATGCAGTATTTATGTCTGCGTGTTACCATGGAGACCTCTCAAGCGCAATAATATGCTTGCCTCAGACTGTAAATTGATCCCATTTACTACTTAGCTGTGTTTACAATTGTAGGTAAATGCAGTTCTCTCTGTTTTGTTTACATTCAGAAGCTCTGCATCTTTAAAGGTGGAATGGTATGTTTGAGGAGGAAAATGAATTGAATATGGCTGAAATTTTTATTCAGTGTTTGAATTACCACAGAAACTAATAGCACTATTACTCTGTTTACTTTCATGTTGTTAGCAAACTCCCAAATTAAGAGTGGGTTCCTACAAAATTAATCTTAAACCATCAAAGATAAGTCAATGTCACCCACCTATGGATCAGAAACAAAACTATATCCTCATCTATTTTCATGATTTTCAACGCTTGGAGGTCCCTTTGCTGTTTCTTTCCCATGAGCAGAGAGAAGAAACTTTTTTTTTTTTTCTTCTCTCTCTTTAAACTTGTTTACTCACCCTAGAGTTCCATACACACAGTAGACTAGTTTCCAGCATGGAAATAGAAGGGAGAGCTAGCAAATGGTGAGGAAACATCTTTTTTTTTATAATTATTAAGTGGTTTTCTGTAATTACAATTGTGAATGTCGCCTTTAATTCAGTTGATTTAAATCCCGTCCACATGGATTAACAACAAAGGTTTTTGTCTACTTTTGGCCTCCCGTCCACACGGAAACAGAATTTTACGTCACTGAATTTGGAGGTTTGCAAAAACGCTCCCCAAGGTGAAGATTTTTGAAAGCATCGTTGTCACTGTTCTCCTGTGGACAAGGAAAATTTCAGATCGTTAAACGATAACGTCAACAAGCATACCTGTCTCTGGCTGAAACACACACAGGTCCTCACTCCCTATATTGTGAAGTCATACAACTACAGTGTATGTACAGTGTAGCAGATAGCATTAGATTTCATTCATTCATTATCTGTAACTGCTTATCCAATTCAGGGTCGCGGTGGGTCCAGAGCCTACCTGGAATCATTGGGCGCAAGGCGGGAATACACCCTGGAGGGGGCACCAGTCCTTCACAGGGCAACACAGACACACACACACATTCACTCACACACTCACACCTACGGACACTTTTGAGTCGCCAATCCACCTACCAACGTGTCTTTTTGGACTGTGGGAGGAAACCGGCGCACCCGGAGGAAACCCCACAGGGAGAACACACCAACTTCTGACAGACAGTCACCCGGAGCAGGAATCGAACCCACAACCTCCAGGCCCGCATTAGATTTCAGAATCCCATATATGAATAAGTATAAAAGATGTTGAATTAGAAATATATAATGGACTATTAAGATCTAGATTTTGTAGCTTCATGACTTTGCCCCCTACTGGACTGGTATGATAATGCAGCCTTTTTCAAAGGCAGGGAAATCTTTGTTTTAAAAAATATAGGGATCAGTGTGGACCGGGACTTAGTTCACAGTTCAGCATCAGCCAAAGCATGTTTGGTGCCTGGTGTGTTCTTCTCTGGTTGCACATCTCAGTGTTACTAAGTAACATTAAATGTAAATCAGCTTTGTGTTGCTGGGTTTCATTTGTAAGCTGGGACAGTTGATCCGGCCAGGAATCATGGTATTACTCAGGCCACACACATACTCACACCTACTATATCTGCATGAATATGACTAGTGTGGTTTTATGTGTATATTAAACAATATACACTTTATAATTACCCACTCTTTAATTAACAGCTCATTCATGAATTAATTAGAAATGTATATTTACATACAGCGAGCACGGGGGTGCAACAGGTAGTGTTGCTGTCACACTACCTGTTCAAATCTCCTCACTCAAATCTCCCTCGTTTCGATGCCACCCCTGATCACAGAGAAGTCATCTGATGTTTATTCACAAAATCGAAGTGGATGGAAACACGATTCATTTCAAATGTTTTTTTTCAGCCGATAATTCTTTTTTGTGCATCATATTTGTAAATATGTTGTTCATTAAAACAAACTAAAAATAAAAACAACTGATGCTTCATATCATACAGTTCAGGGTCCTCAACAACTGTCACTGGAAGGGCTTAATTAGATTTTGATCTTTACGCCAAGACAGAGGCTCTTATCCAGAGCAGTGCACAATATTTCAAATCATGTTCCATAAATTATTGACAGTGGGTGTTGCTTTAGGGGTCTTGTCTTCAGACTCATTAAAAATTGTGGCCTACTTCAGGCAAGATATTGAACCCTGTATCCCCCATGCTACACCAGCCATCAGTTTGCTCACCACACAAAAATGTTCATGATGTAAGCTAATCGTTTAAGGTCTAAAGTTTTCATTTCAACGTAGTTGTTGCAGTGGAGTTACAATGTTAATACAGAGTGAAGTCTTGGAGGCTTGTCCCACACCAGTTACCGTTGTGCAGACTACACACCTAAATGATCTCCTCAACCCATGTCCAGTTCTTAAGGCATGTAAAATAGGTCTCGGTATGTGGTATCTAACATTGCATGATACTGTTGTATCTATAAAAAGATACAAAGGTATAGTTAATTAAAACATAGCAGTTGAGCATATAAAACTTTGAAGAATTTCAATAGTCACTGCATTTGTTATGAGTTCTGTCAAAGGAAAACACTCTAAAACTTATGTGCACATAATATATCCTGACTTAGATAACTGCAAGATGTTAAGTGGTTTGTTATACCCTGTCATTTCCTGTTAGCTTCATTAGCCTTATAGTTCCAGTATAAAAAACAAATAAAATTAAAAAAAAATAAAGCAAACTTTGACAATAACATGATCAGCACCATTTGAGGTAACTTTACAATTTTCTTCATTGAGAAACAAAAGACAAAACTCTTACTGTACATTTTTCAACATTTATATTAGATGTTCTCTTTTGCTTCCAGGGAAGTTCTTTGTGCGACATAACAGTCGTCATCTGAGCAGGATCTACCCGTCTGGTCAGCGCCTGCAGTCATCCAACTACAACCCTCAGGACATGTGGAATGCTGGTTGCCAGATTGGTAAAACTCAGTCCATGTCATTCTGAAAGCACATTACATATAGTAAAGTGTAAAAATTCGACATTCGAGCAGCATGAAAAGTCCTTTCAAAAACCTGTGTGCATGTGACTGACTGTCTCCTGCAGTGGCTCTGAATTTCCAAACTGACGGGGAACAAATGGATCTAAATCGAGGACGTTTCTTACCCAACGCTCGCTGTGGATATGTGTTAAAGCCCAGTTTCCTGTGCCAGCCTGACTCTGAGTTCTACCCTGAGAACACAGGAGGAGGGCCAGGACACAACCCCACTCTCCTTACCGTTAAGGTTAGGGCATGAAATATTCAACAAATATATGAAATATATCTGAGACAATTTTGGCCATTTTTTAATAATAACAGTGTGCTGTACAGTGCTAGAAACCACTAACAGACTTCCGATTCAGATATTAAGAACTTACTGTGGTATGACACAAGTATGCAATGCAGGTTCTACAGTGCTAATTGGTAAATAATAGGGTAATGAGCATATATCATGTTACAGGAAAAGGGTTATTTACAGTATTGTGGCAAAAATCTGCTGCTAACAAAGGTAAGAAAATCTAAAACCATGCTTGGGGAAAAAAAGTCCTTGTCAGAATTAACATTTGTTTCTTTTTTACATTTTTTTCTAAACATTTGACACATATCTTCACCCTTAATTAGAGTTTATGTGGGGAATTGCCAGCCATGCTATCTTACATTGCAGCCAAGCTGACATGCAAACTATTGCACCATATTTGGAGCTTTGTTTTCACAAATTATTAGAAATGAAATTTCACACGAAATTTGTTCTCTCCCCGACGAGTCAATCTTACCACCCACTTTTAGAGAATTTCTCTTTCGTTCGCATTACAGGAACATATCTGGCCTCGTAAAACTACTGCAAAGCAAACTGACTTCAGTCACAAAATAAGCCTTGTCTGATTGACTATATTTTAAGTTTTGGGAATCTGTTTTGATTTCAAATGTTCCCAAACCATCACTTCAACTGCTAGCTCATCCCTGCCAATGAATTCAGTTTTCTTATCTCTGAGTAAACAGTTGCTCAAGTAGATGTGAATCATGCCCTGAGGAATGTTGCACACAGGAAAATGTTGTGAACCACCCAGATCTAACCGACAGAATTATGTCTTGACACTGAAATAAGATCAAATGCAGCTCATTCCTGGCGTGAATAATTCAATCTGCTTTTAGTAAAAAGAGGAGGGACAGGTCTAGGCTGAAGACAAACAACAACGGAGCCAACATGTCTGAATATAAATAAAGCATTGCACACCATTTTCCACCAAATCCGGTTGTGTTTCAGGTCATCTCAGCCCAGCAGCTGCCCAAGCCAGACACAGAGAAGCTGAACTCCATTGTGGATCCTCTGGTCTGGGTGGAAACTCATGGGGCTCCCATAGACAACAACAAGAAAAAGACACACCGCATTGATAATAATGGTATGCCAGCGTAGCTCAACAAGCTTCAAAAAACATCTAAATTATGGTTTCACATGTTTGTATTAGGTTTAAATAATGTTTTAGTTAGTTTTATTTTGTGTAATGTAAGTTCACTGGACAAAAAAAAGGTATTAGTACCTTGATGCTCCTGCTGATAGCATTTCATGAAGATGCTCTGGCTATAAATATCTGCAAGGTGTGCAGTATTTCCCACAATTCTGACAAGAATTTCCTGTAGACTGGGATATACACATTAAAATTCAATTATTTCCTTCACACTGTGGCCTTTAGCACACCCAAATGTAATCACTTATTTTCCTATCATTAAAATCTGCTTTGCGACACATTTTCCACACATCGAACAAGACATTCACTGAATTGTACCACCTCTTCTGAATCTGTGAAACCTGTCAGGTATTCATAGCCTGCTCATCCTTGTTCAACGCCATCTGCAGGAGCCCAAATTTGCTACCACCTTAAACATGCAAAGTGACTATATTTTTGTCAGAATTCAGTCAGAATTCAAAAATACTGCTTTTTTTTGTCATATTATGGTAACTGTTGTGGAGGACTAAAAATGAAAATTGTCAATGTATTCAACAAAAATAATCTAAAAATGAAGAGAGTGAAAATTTATCATTTGTTGAGTTCCATTAAAGAAAAAGCACTTATGGGGATAACATTTTTTCCAAAAGTGTATTTTGTTTAAGATGATTTAAAGATTTTGATGTTAGCGATAATGAATGTAATGTATTATATTCAATGTTTAGGTTTTTTTATTTTTTAAATGACGATTGACATTTCTATTACTACACCACAGTTACTATTAAATGACAAAATAGATACTAGAAACTTATTAGATATACTTAATAGATATCTGCTACTTCTAACAAGATTCAAGAGTATTAAGTTAAAGTTAATACTTTGGGAAATACTTTACACAATATTTTAAAACATGGCTGTGGGGATTTTAAATAATTTGAAAGGTCAGTTATGGATCCTCTTCTCAACAATGCAATACAGAGAGGCTTTATACCCCTTTAGCCCAAGATTGGCAGTGTGCATGGTGATCTTATGTACATTTACTGCAGCCCTAGTGTTTCAAAACTTTACTGTAGGAATTATACCAACTGTATATTTAACTGAAAGCCTACAATAGGTCACCTCAGAATAGCTGAATTCGTTTAATAGGAAGGATCTGTGGATATGTTCTGATGCACAGTAGTTGGTATGATGCATATGTGTTGGTAATGAGTGTGTGTGTCTTCTCTGTTCTGTGTGTTTTACTCAGGCTTTAACCCCCGGTGGGACTGCACTTTTAAATTTCTTTTGCACGTGCCTGAGCTGGTCCTGGTGCGCTTTATGGTGGAAGACCATGACTACACGGCCAGGAATGAATTCCTGGGCCAGTTTACACTGCCTTTCAGCAGCATGCGCACAGGTCTGCACCACAGTGTTTTTGTTTTCATGAAGGCAGCACTGAAATTTGCACCAAATGTAGTTTCTCCCCTGTGGGGAGATGGCTAGATAAGGTAACCACCATGCTACAGTTTGGTCTCAAATGACATAATTTGCTGATTTTCTAACTCTCTATGGACAACATATGCGTTTTTAAATTAATTAATTACTGGGGTATTATTTTGCTGAATTTAATTTTACTACAGGGGCTCCCTCTACAGTTGCAGAATGTAATTTACATTTTTAGCACTGTCCTGAGATTAAGGGGGAGGTGTGTTTTCTATGCTCTTCCAAAAGATACATAGTGCAGTTGCTGCAGGCAAAGATGCTCTGTTCTCCCGATAACAAGTATCACAGTAAGTTTTAAAGCTGTAATTGTAAGGTAAAAATACTGTTCCTTTAACATACTGTGAAAAAAGTATAGCAGATTTTATTATTTATGGCCTCCATAATTGGATTGCTAAAATCTTTTCAGTCTCCTTAAAGGAACATAACATAATATTTTTTACCTTAAAATAACAGCTTCAAATCACTGTGGTGCCTCATAGACCAGGTATAGGGAGAATACAGCCTCTCTTTTTGCTGCACTGGGCTCAGCACTGCAGAAAATGCAGTATAACCTTTGGAGGAGTTTAGGGACCCCCCTCCCTGCGCCTTCCCAACGATTTCAGTACAGTGTTGTAAAAAATTAATTACACTACAGGGAGCCCCAGGAGCAAATAAACCTAAATCTTACTTAATGTTACTTTAAAACTTACTACTGTTTGGGTTTGTGTCCTGCAGGATACAGACACGTGCGGCTGCTGAAGGCGGATGGTTCCAGCCTCTCTCCTGCCAGCCTCTTCATTCATGTGAAGGTCACGCCTAACTACGGCAGCCCAAAGCCCACTGCATGACCAAGAGCCCAACAGGGAGTACTGTTATGATGCTCCTGGATTTCTGACTGGGTTACAGTGGTTGCCACTGATTTACTTACATTACTATCATTCTGTTACACTAATGTGCATTTTCTAAATGATTACTCAGTGAAATCACTCAGTGAGTGACGCAATGCAACAAAACATAGGACAATATATAGGGTGTCCCAAAAGTAAGGAAACAGAATAGTAAAGAAACACATATATAAAAAATGGTGATCCAATTTTAGAAACAAGCTGTGGGGCATAAGGGGAGCATGGCCTAACAGGCTTTACCCTTCCCTTACATCTCAAAAACATCTCTCGTCTAAAATTGGATGACTAATATGCATCAGGTGTGTATGTGCATGCAAGAAGGAGCTTAAAATAGGTAAAAATATTTGTACTATAATCATGTAATGCATCTCTAGAAATGATACAGTAGGTTCTGTTTTTTAGATTGTATCATACTGTACTTTAAACTAATATTCATTCTACTAAAATGTTTTTAGACTTGTTTTTCTAAGCATCTGAAAAGAATCCAATGTTAAAGTGATAGTCCAGCCACAATCAAATGTACACTGTTTTACCCTGGACACAATGGAGCAGTGAGTCTAATGTAGCCATTAATTTATAGAAATATGTATCCCATGTAGAGTACAGGCCAAATTAACACATACCTCAAATCCTTGTTAATTTATGTAATCTCAAGTATCTAGCTGCTAGCCTGCAATAAACCTTAAAGCCATAGTTAGCACTGTGCATACTGCATGCCTAAATCAGCACATACTTGATTAAAATCTTGTTAGTTTATTGAGCAATCTACAATGTCAAACACTGTATGATGTGCTTTTATCCAATATAACAAAAGACTATAGGTACATAGACAGTGAAGGCTTCTAGATGGCTGCAGCTTTTAGCTATGCAATATCTAACTGCACATTTTGTTAAAATGCGAATGATGAACAGAATTGTCAAGTCTGTGAAACAGATGTATTGCTGGAATGAGTGGGTTTTAACTGGGAGTGTATGGACTGTGTTGGTGTCCAGCCTTAACTCTTCTTCTACTTTTACAAAGAACATATTTACAGCAATCCGAATTAATTAGACAATCTGGTCTACTTTATCAAAGTCAGAGTTGATTTTGTGTTTACTTGATTTATTTTGGAAAGATCTGGCTGTCTGACACAAATAATTGAGTTTAGGTGTTGCACTTACTTCCATGGCCATAAAATCAACCACCTAGTCATGCAGACCGCTTCTAAAATCATTTGTGAAAAAAGGGGTCACTTTCTGTAGCTCAGTGAATACCACGTGGTACCATGATAGGATGTGCAGTGATGTGCAACAAGTCCAGTCATGAAATTTCCTCGTTACTAAACATTTCACAGTCAACTGTCAGTGGTCTTATAACAAAGTTGAAGCGATTGGAAATGACAGCAACTCAGCCACAAAGTGGTAGGCCACGTAAAATGTCAGAGTGGGGTCAGTAGATGCTGAGGTGCATATGGCGTCACCAACGTTTTGCTCGGTCAGTCACTACAGACCTCTAAACTTAATTGGGTCTTCACATTAGCTCAAGAGCATTGCATAGAGAGCGCAATGCTAAGCATCAGATGCAGTGGTGTAAAGCATGCCACCACTGAACTCTAGAGCAGTGAATATGTTCTCTGGAGTGACAAATCATGCTTCTCAGTTTGGCAATCCGATGGACGAATCTAGGTTTGGCGGTTGTCAGGAGAATGGTACTTGTCTGACTGCATTGTGCCAAGTGTAAAATGTGGTTGTTTTTCAGGAGTTGGACTCTGCCTCTTAGTTCCAGTGAAATGAATGCTTAAAGCTTCAGTATACCACAAGATTTGTGACAATTTTATGCTCCCAGCTTTGTGGGAACAGTTTGGGAATGGCCCCTTGTTCCAACATGACTGTGCACCAGTGCACAAAGCAAGGTCCACAAAGACACGGATGAGCAAGTTTGATTTGGAAGAACTTGACTGGCCTGCAAAGAGTCCTGACTTCAACCTGATAGAACACCTTGGGGATGAATGAGAGCAGAGACTGTGAGCCAGGCCATTTCGTCCAACATCAACCATGTCTGACCTCACAAATGTGCTTCTGGAAGAATACTCAGAAATTCTCATAAACCTTGTGAAAAGCCTTCCCAGAAGAGTTGAAGCTGTTATAGCAGCAAAGGGTGGGTCGAGATCCCTATTGATTCCCAATGGAAGGTCACTAAAGTGCATATGCTTGTGAATGCAGACAAGCGAATACTTTTGACAATATAGTATTATGAAAAAATGAAGAGTGTATATTGTGCATACCATTGCAAATTCCGGCCCAGTACAAGCTATGATTATTGTCACTGTTGGACACAATCTCATGTCTGCAAAATGGCAACTGTCCAACAGAAGACAAATATTATTCAATTTTAATAAAAGTTTTAATTCCAATTCTTCCAATTCCATTCTTTTGAACTGTTCCTATTAATCGTGAAACTTTCACAATATAACAAAGTCAGTTTGGGAACTGAACATTGTCAATAATGGCAAACTACAAAATTGGTATTTGTTCAGAGGGTCGAGGATTTTCAAAATTGTTTTAATGAGTTATGCAAATCAGAGGTATTGGAGCTGTTCAGTGGCAGTGCAGGCGAGGGGTCTTGTGAGGTCACCTACATCCTTCATTAACGAGTTCCCACCAAGAGGAGCGTGTGGACAAAGGTGTGGGTGTGCCTGCCTCAAAGAGAGGACAATTAGAACTTTAGTAGATTTTGAAAGCTTTTTCTGATTTACACATGTTCAGAGCTAATCAAAGCACTGTTTGTTCTTGGCATTTACATCCAATCACTGTGATCTGACCATCATCCCATCTGAGTAGAGTGTGTTTACACTTGACCTTTTTCATATCCAGATACTGACCGGATCTCATTTTTCCATGCAGTATTCTAATTTAACCTTCTGCTCCAAAGCCAAGTATCCTCCTCCTCAGCAACAACGAGAGGGATAGGAACCACTCTGGAAGATGAGGGTTTTATGGAGATTATATATTGTGTCTGTGTGTGTAACTAAACATCTGTGTCTACTATATATGCTCCTTAAAGTAGCTGAATACATTATACATTCATTTGAAGTAGTCTCTACCTGCTTAAACAAAGAATCATCATGTATTTATTATTTATTATTATTTATTACTACCAATTTAAGGTGTCAAGAAATCTTAGTTTTATTTTGTGGTTCAGGTCTGGTTCATATAGAAATAAAGTCAAGTACCCACTCACCAGCATTACCCAGCTGTTGTATATTACTCTCACAATCCATGCATCTAAGTCAGAAACAAAGCAGTGTGGCAGATGATTTTAATAGGATTTTTATAAAGTTTATATATTAATACTGGTTTTACAGACTATATCATATATTTTTTCTTATACTGTCGTCATATTAGCCACTTTGTTTACAGTGTCATTTGTCTCAGATGTAGAACTATCATGAAGTTCACTTTGGCACTTTGGAATTATTCAAATCAATCTGTGTTGCGTACGACATTACCATGCCTTCTTTTAATAGGTCTGTTATGTGTTAGTCTTAAAATGCCCTTTTTTTTGGATATAAGTGATAGTAAGAGTGAAGAAAAGTAAAAGGGAATCAAAGGCTTATTTGCACTGTTATAAGAGCTTTCTTATGTCTGACTAATTTTATCATCGTTGTATTCTCATCAGCATGTTAGCTCATGTAAGGAAATCTGTCCTGAAGTCTGTCTAAACTCAGTTCTGCTTGTCGGATTTTCATGTACTGTAATGCCAAATATAATATAATTCTCTCTGGACATGCAAATAAAATCATTTTAGTTATGTGTTTGAAGGAGTGATTCTAAATGTTTTTATTCTGTTTGTGGTAGTGTCACTGTCACACAGCTCCAGCTTATTGTGTTCTCCCAGGGTCTGTGTGGCCAAATTTTATATTTTTTTTTTGCACACCAGTGATGTAAAAATGAATTAGGTGGAGACCTTTAAACCCAAACCTTTAAAGGTGACATTCACAATTTTAATAAATAGAAAATAATAAAATAAAAAAACAAAAAAAAATGAGGATGTTTTCTCACAAACTTTCAGACCGGTTTGCATGCTCAAAGCCAGCCTAATGTGTTTACGAAACTTTCTCTCTCTGCTCATGGCAGAAAAATTTTAGCTGGAGTTTTTTAGACAATGAAGAGTACTCCATACGTTGAAAAGCATGAACCATGATGAGGATATTTTTCTATTCCTGCTCCATAGGTGGGTAAAATTGACTTAGTTTGCTGCAGTTAGTACTTGTCATCGACTGTAGGAAAACACTGTTTTCTGGTTTATTCACATTCAGAAGTTCTGCCTTTTAAGGTGAAACAGTATGTGGGGAAAAAAAACAACTTGTTTGTATGTGACTTAAGTTTAAGCAACAGCATTAGTGAGGGCAGGCACTGATGTACGGTGATGAATCCTGGATCACAACCATCACTCCAGCTCTTCCCAGAGATATTGGATGGTGCTTCGTCCCTCTAGAGAACGCAAGTCCACTGATTCACAGCCCAAAGCTGGGGGCTTAAATACTTCTAACACTTGGCATTGGGCATGTGACACTGATCTTAGTTATACAAGCTGTATATGCACAAATGAACATCAGTCCATAATGGTACACCATAAAGTAGACGAATTGACAAATAAGGAAGGCTCTACAGACTCTAGGTTTTGGTAATTATGTAGTTATTTTTTAACTGAACTATGCCTGTAAGAACCACAGTAAGGACAGCAGGACCCTCTGTATATGTAATGTATGTAATGTATATATTTGGAAGTATTTTCACCTGACGTTCAGAAGAAGAGATACTTAATTCACAGTGAAACACTATAGGCTAAAGATCACTGCCTGAGCTTTAGCAGCAAACAGTAACTGAATTTTTTTGCTCAGATAGCCTATCAGAAGGGTGGGGCGGGCGAAGATGGTCTCTGGAAGCTGGGCGGACCCTCCTTAACCCCCACTGTAGTGTGAGATAAGGTCTACTTCAACTCAACACACACAAGTGTTGCCCGCAGGGCCCTGAGGATCAACTTCTCCAATGCCTGAAAATACACTTATGGCTGAGCACCAAAGCCCGTAACTGTTCTATTTTACTACTTGCATTACCTCATGTGTTCTTTATAATTTATGTCTTGATGATCTTCAGTCTTCTTTCTTCAGCAAGAAGAGCTCAGAGGGTGGCGATGCAGGAAAAAAGAAAAAAGCAAAGAAGAACAAGAGTGAAACGTGGGCTAAGGAGGGAGGCCGGGATCCTTTTGAAATGGTGCGTGTCTGTGTGTACATTTGTGTTGATATTTTAGCAAGATATGCAGGACTTGTATATATGTCACCTTTAAAACAACCACAGTGGGGTCTGAAAATCTAGAAATACACAGCAGATAATGTAGTAACACACTAAGTAAGGGCAAGTAAAATGCCAATGAAATGTTCAATATTCTGTGCTATTTTCATGTGTCTGGTCAGACTGAATTAAATCTGAGGCTTGGACCATGTTAAGGCCTTTATACAAAGATGTAAGATTATTTTTAAAGCCTGATCCTGACCATTGAAGGTGGACAATTTGTTTGACCAACTCAAAGACTTGGGAAAAAGACACACTCAGTAATAAGTAACTGCAAGGAGAACATTTCAAAGATTTTTCATGGTAGAGCATTTTGGCCGTACCTTGCTCTTACAGTTCATGTCAGTTCATGGTCAAGTAAAGACCTGACAGTGATTTGTGAAGGCACAGGATACTTGCCGCCTCCAAACTCAGTAAGTTCAAGTTCTCTTCTCCAAAATCTGTCTGAGAGGAGAACTTTGGGGAAGAAACATGATCACATGTTAAGTCCTGGTGTTCCTGGTACTTTTGTTCTTGATCTTTTCTCTTACCCCTCTCACTGCCCTTCTCTAGCTGGACACTCTCCCTGAAGAGAAGCAGCAGGAGATCCAGAGAGCCCTGCATCTGTTCTCTCTAGGTCAGGGCCCACCGATGACACTGCAGGATGCCCGCAAACATAACTTCCGCTTCTGGAACACCCAGCCGGTCCCTAAGATAGGTACAGAACTCAGGACAATGTCATACAGTGCTTGCAAACTCAACCAGAGTAAACCTCTGTAAGCCTTTCATGACAAATGACATACATGTAGGCTACATAAACTTATACAAACATCTAGTCCAGCAGCTGCATACTTCATAAAAGTATAATTTGCCAAACTTTATGGTAAAACTGGCCTTTATTCATGGAGGTACTTTGATACTATGTAAATGATACTTTCTGAACCGAGTGCAGTGATATAGTGCTGATAATGTGGCCTAATTTAGAGGTGTTAACTGTGATCCTCGTGAAGTTACTTTTTACTATTTGTTAGGTTTAATCATCATCATTTAGCTGCAGTTTCAAAGAAGAAATTATCAGGCATGTCGTTGACTGCTTATTTCACATATGATATGTTTTATTTTATATATTTAAAAAAACTACACCACACAGACACACAAACAAGATACAGAAAATATATAACCTTGGATTTCAGTGAAAGGCATTTTTATGAAACACTACTTACACAGTTGCTGAATATCGTCACCATAGGCTGCTTTATGCAGTTCTGGTAAAAAAAAATGAGAAACCTGCTTCATCAATAAATATGTTAATTTATGAATTTATATCCTGTCATAATGCAATTATTGTTCAAATATTCATATAAAGTAAAATATTGTAATATAAATTTCAGCCCATTTTACCAACACACGTTTCTGTGCATTTGTGCATTTAAAGATGAAGAGGTGACGTCACATGGGCCCATAGAGTCGGAAAAGCAGAGTATTCGAGAGGAATGTTATTCTCTGCCACAAGGATTCTGTTGGGACACACTGGATGTAGAGAATCCAGAGCAGGTGAGTCACCTTTCTGTTATTGTTGTGTTCTTTTTCAGCGAACACTGATCATTTAAAAGAGAAGTCAAATGAAATGGTTTATGGTTAGAGACACTTTATTGCCTCTGATTCTTTACAGTGGAGGGGATAGGACACAGGAGTTGTGACATCTACAGCTGAAATTATAGCCAATGTGTGTTCTTTGTAATATTTATTCATCTATTATATATATATATATATATATATATATATATATATATATATATATATATATATATATATATATATATTATACACTGTGTATAATGTGGATGATGGTAATATGGGTAATTTATGAGAACCTGTATTAGTTTAATATTGTTTTTACTTGAGAGGGAGAAAGAACAGGGAACAGGGAATATATGTTTCAAAGCAAAAGCCTCTTCCAAACCTGTTATAAAATAACAGTCAGACAGTTTGTAAACTTGCCATTTAATACACAGATCTGCCCAATCTTGGCCTTGTTTTTGCACTCACTGACGTTTTATCAGCTCTACATACCCTACAGATGTACTTTGGAGTTCTATAATTACAAACTGTAGTCGATCTGTTGCTCTGAATTCTTTGTTATCCCCCTTCCCCTCTGTTCTCAAATGATCGGGACCATCAAAAAAATGGTGCTAGTGTGGTAGATAATTCTCAATGCTGCAGTGACACTAACATGGTGGTGATGAGGTAGTGTGTGCTGCGCAGGCATGAGTGGATCAGACACAGCAGGGCTGCTGGAATTTTTAATCCCCTCAGTGTCTGTAGTGGACAGTGAATTGCCCACAAACCAAACATTGCTTGCTGAAAGCATCCTGTGTCCACTGATGGATTAGAGGATGATCAATACAGCTTTGCAGCAACAACGTAGGTGTGTCTAATAATGTGGAAAGTGACTGGGCACAGCAATTTAAAAACTGATCCAGTCCTACCAGCACACACCACCACCATGTCAGTGTCACTGTAGCACTGAGAATAATCCACCACCCAAATAAAACTTACTCAGTGGAGCTTTTGAAGGTCCTGACCACAGGGTGTGAGGGGGCAAGCAATGTATGCAGAGCAAGAAATGGACTGCAGTCTTTTGTTATAGAACTACAACATATACATGGAATGTCAGTGGAGCCGAAAGATTGACAGTGAGTGTAGAAACAAGAATGTTATTGTAATGTTTTGAGTTCTTAGGTAACTGTGTGTGTGTGTGTGTGTGTGTGTGTTATATAGCTAGGGGAGCTGTGTACGTTGCTGAATGAGCACTACGCAGGAGAGGAAGACAACACGTTTCGCTTCCATTTCTCCCCTGAATTCCTGCAGTGGTGAGGGTGGCCACAGGAGGGCAGTCTATTCTCATTTTACACCATGACTAGAAAAATGATACCTCTTCAGAACCAAGAACCTTACGTGTATTCTCCAGTGTCCCCCTATTTAGTCATCTTTTTCCCTTCTTTCCCGTGGTTTAAGGGCTCTGTGTCCACCAGGCTGGCAGTCTGAGTGGCACTGTGGTGTGAGAGTCACCTACAACAGAAAACTAGTGGGCTTCATCAGTGCAGTTCCTTCCACAGTTCAAATATACAACACGTATGTACATCTCTATAATAAGCTAAAAAAAAAAAAGCGGTTCCCAAAGTGGGAATTGTGTTTTGTGTGAATCACAATGTTTATATATACATCAAATGTAAAATTATAACCACCTGGTTTCTACACTCACTGTCCATTCACCTAGCTCCGTTGACCAGATACGAGCACATTGGTAATTTTATAATTACAGATTTTAGTCCATTTGTTGTTTATTTTAATTTCACCCTTTCACCCTGGTCCTGAATGGCCAGGACCACCACAGATCAGGTATGGTTCTCAGTGCTGCAGTGACACTGATGTGTTGGTGGTAGTCTGTTATGTGTGTTGTGCTCAGAGTGGATCAGACACAGCAATGCTGCTGGAGTTTTTAACCACTGTGTCCATTCACCGTCCACTCTGTTAGACACAATTATTTTGTTGGTCCATCTTGTAGTTGTAAAATCAGAGACAGTAGCTCATCTGCACAGCTTGTGTTGGTCGTCCTCTCGTCCTTCATCAGTGGACACGGGACATGGTTGGCAAGAAGTGTTTGGTTGGTGAACATTTCTCAGTCAGATTTCAAAATAAATGTTTGGTTAGCATGTGTCCACAAACTTTAGGTCATATTTTAAGTTTCTGAAGAAATGATAGCCCTTGATCCCATACCCATGTAAGTGTATGTTGAACAATTTTTTTAACTATTCATTTTTTGTTAATAGTACGGTGTGGTCTTCTAGTGGTCCCATTCAGAGTATGGCTGATAATGTCTGCACACTTTAATATGCAATATGCACTAGTATATTTACCTTAAAATGAATTACACCAGGGCCAAAAATACTAAATCTTGCTTAGTGTTTCTTTAAAATGGTGTTTCTAATAAACTGGCTATTTACTTCAGTGGATCAGATTAATGAGGACAGCTGTAATGTGAAACTCCACAGAGAGAGGAAGGTGGTGGAGGTGAACTACTTGTGTGTGCATAAGAAGCTGCGCTCAAAGCGTGTGGCTCCAGTGCTCATCCGTGAGATCAGCAGGCGGGTCCAGATGCGGGGATTATTCCAGGCCGTCTACTGTGCCAGTGCCGTGCTGCCCACGCCAGTGGCAAGCTGCAGGTACCCTACAAATTAGCAACCCCACTGTGGGTGAAAACACCCTTCTGTTTTCTGAAAACACAGAGTGCTTCTTGTATAAAACCGTTTGCTCTAATGCACCCTTGTAGACCCTTGCTTGGCCTTAATTAAGTCAGAGCTTCTATTCATGCTTAATTGAGCATGGTGCTTTCTCCTATCTTCCACTGGTTGTTAACAGGTACTGGCACCGGTCCCTGAACCCACGCAAGCTGATTGAGCTGAATTTCTCCTCACTCACACAGAACATGACCCTGCAGAGGGCACTCAAGCTCAACCGCCTACCTGAGGTCAGTGCTTTTGTTGATATAGTGTGTGTAATTAACACACTATATTTTTTCACTAGTTTTTTATATATGTATATCTTTATCATTTTCTCAGTTGACATTTCCCTCTTCATAATCTAACTTCCTTTTGATAGACGACAAAAACCCCTGGCCTGCGCCTCATGGCCCTGGCGGACGTACCGAGAGTCCAGGCTCTGCTGAGCGAGTATTTGAAAGTCTTCCATCTGTTCCCTGTCCTTACCCAGGAGGAAGTTCAGCACTGTTTCCTGCCCAGAGATGGAGTTGTTGATACATATGTGGTGGAGGTTTGTTCACATCTCAAATTTGTTGTGAGAAGCTTTTCGTAGGAATACATACTCACCCTCTTCTTTACTCACTTCTGTTTTTTGGTCAGTTCAGTGTTACTGAAAGGGGAATTTGACTGTACAACATGTTCAAGCCTGACTAACCATATCTAGGTTCAATCAACTACTGTATGTTGCAATAACCATAAGCAGTCTTAATTTTATACACACACACACACACACACACACACACAGATTAGATAGCCCTAAACACTTCATTTCAAGCCAATTTTATTTGGACAGTGCTTTCTTACAACCTGATGGTGTGAGTCATTAACTTGAAGGGAGTAGAGAGATTTTAGAGAAAATGGATATTGTCAGAGTGTGGCCAGTGACACTGGCAGATCTAACTACAACAGCCAAACTACAAGGAGAGAACAAGCAACACATACATAAGGGCACCCTGAAACACTGGCATCCTCCTGCTCTACCATCAACAAACCTGAGTGATTGCATGTGAGCAGGGGGACAGCAGCACCAGCATCCCAGTTTACCGCAATTCCCTATGTCAATGAACCCCTGGATCTAAACTTTTATTTAAGGGTAAATGTTAATTAATAAAATCTGCACAAAACAACCTAGATTTAAAGACTGAGACTGTGTCTGAGCCTCAAACATTAACTGGAAGATTATTCCAGAGTTAGGGGGCCTTTATATGTAAAAGCTCTGAGATGAGATCTGTCCATATGAACTACACGTTCAGGACCGAATCTGCAGAAGAGAGACATTTACAGCAAATCAACTGTCCACCAATTTAGGAAATAGCTGCTGATTAGTCTCCAGTTGTGAAAATGCAGCCAATACAGAGTGATACACACAAACATGTTAACAAGAGTTAAGAACTCCTAACAGTTGCATGATGCAATACAATTGACTACACATACATTATATCATCTCCATTTTTGTTGATTTTTTGTTTTACTACATCATGTTTGGACCATTAGAAATGCTCCAAAATCTTTTTACACTGACTTCCACTGAAAGTTAAGGTTTTTTCCCCTTCTTCTTTAAAGTTACTATTTTGGAGACATCTTTGGACAGTGACAATATATTGACAAGTTTGGTGGAGTACTTCTGACTTTTTGTGTTTCAAAATTTTGCAAAATATGTAGCAATGATTACATTGAGCTTAGAGTCAATAAATAATAGAACATAATATAAGAATATATGTTTCAAAACATGTACATGTTTCAAAGTTTTACTTCATTAATATGAGCTTAATATGTGTGTTCTTTCAGGGCTCAGATGGTGTTATAACTGATATGGTGAGTTTCTACACTGTGTCCTCAACAGTACTGAACCATCTCGTCCATCGGAGCCTGAAGGCGGCGTACTCTCTCTACACGGTCACCACTAAAACCCCACTGCAGCAGTTAATGGAGGACATCCTCATCATTGCTAAAGCTGTGAGTCGGTGGAAATCAGTAGATATATATTTTGGCGGATGTGATAGAGTTCATTTGAGGAAATGAAATGTTTGAATACACCACTTACTTTTAAAGTACCTTTGACATAAATGGCATTAAAGGAATAGTTTGGTGAGTATTATAATTTAAACATGTAGGTGCCCAAATATGTTTCTGTAATATTTGATGTTTAATAAAGTTTAATAAAGCGTAAAGTAGCATTGTGTAAATTGTAGGACAATCAGCATGTACCTGACTCAGACCACATTGCCTTGTGTTTGTGAAATTGCATGGTATGTTGTTACTAAAAAAAAATGGGTAAAAGCATATTGCATTGCCAACACAGCAATTTAAAGCCTGAATTTGGTCTGTAGTCTTGTTTTGTTCATCCCCATATCATTATGAGGTAATTCTGAGAGCAAATTGTGTATGTACTCGCAATTGCAATCTATTTTTTCCAATCTATCTTTTCAGAGAGGATATGATGTGTTTACTGCTCTGGATGTGATGGGTAATAAAGCCTTCCTAAAATCTCTAAGGTTCACTGAGGGACAGGCTTGTATGCACTACTACCTTTACAACTGGAGGTGCCCCAGCATAATCCCAGACAAGGTAACGGAACGAATAAAATAATTTGGGATTGCTTTTTCATTTTGTATGATTTTGCTTACATACATCGACTAAAATGGAGGTCATTTATCATACAGGAATGTAAATGTTGTTGACTCCGTTTCAGGTCGGCATGGTGCTCAAGTGAAAGAATAATTTTTGCAGAGAACCCAGAGGAGAGGTCAGCACAGAATGTGAAGGACATACAACATTTTGCTTTTCAAAGTTTTATTATTATTATTTTTTTAAATCTCAGATGGCATTCAAATGAATGCACAGAGCACAAGACACAATACTCCCATGTCCATGGTTTAAATGTGCTGTGCCATTGGCCTTAAGGTTTCAGTGAGGGGGTAATTTCAGGAGGTTCAACGCTGGCATCTGGATAGGACCAAAACAGACATATGTAGAGTTTATTTCTCATCTTATAGACTGTTATCTTTGAGATTTTTTTTTATTGTAGTAGTGATACATATTAATATAAGGCAATAAACTATTGGGTATCTAATTTATACTTGCCTTAACTGTCTTTGGTTCATGAAGGTACCTTGAAAATTGAGAAATATACCGTCTGCTCGCCTATCACCAAATGCAATGAATAAAGAAAAATAATCACTTAATATACAAACTCTGTGTCAGTATTTAATAATTTACTAATCAGACCAGTTCTGTAGATAAATTAAATTCAAGTATGTTCAGATATGCTTTCTTATGTCAGATTAACTGCTGTTTATTCTCTCTCTCTCTCTCTCTCTCTGCTGAAATGAGTTGAGTTCTGCCTTGGCTGGAAATGAAAATGACATAAATGGAGCACTAAAAGTCTTACTTTAAAATCATCCAGCAACTTCTTGTGATCATATGCAGACTTGGTGTTTTGAATTCTCTTGAGGATGACCTGGTTCTCCAGAGAAACTTTCACCTGTTCTCTTTTCCTGAGATCCACGTTCATACTCCTTTCAAACAAATCAGGTATATTCAGTATAATGCAGTTTAAGCATTGACACCCACATAGTAGGACTTGTATGCTATACTCTTACATAACATTATCTGAAACTTTTTCAAACTGGTTATATATATATATATATATATATATTTATGTCAAGACTGAAGTGAGCACTGCAGAGAGTTTAAGTTGGGAACAATTCAAGATATTGAATGTGGTGTGATCTGTACATAGAAATTGTGAACTTGGTTACCTGGACTTGGGACGATACTCATTCCAGTTGTGTCCTCCTTTGGCCATCGTATGAGAAATTTTGGACACCAGCAGTCTATTGTTTCTCTCTATTTCTATGAAACGCTCCTGTTCCAACTGTAGCACAGAAATTTTCACAATCGTGAGAGAGAAAAGGTAGACACAGTAGGCATTGTGCTTTGCTATCCCCACTTACCTGAATTTTTTTCGTCTTCACAAGGCAGTGAAGGAATACTCTAGGAGCTTTGTTGTCCACCATTGGTTTCACTGGGGAATATTAAGAAAAAGGCATGCTTTTCAACAGACTGAATGACTCTAGTTGAATTACATGCCCCTCACATTAAAATGTGTGATGGCAAATATATATTTTACTTGCCCTTCTCCATTCTGTCCATATGATATTTGTAGTGATGACTGTCCCATAGCTTTCTCAAATTATCGTACTGGCCAACTGTACCAGCAATTGCTGGAAAGGCCAAATAATCGGCTTTGTTCATCTCGTAAACAGAGTTTTTGGATATCCAGACCGAGATTTTACAATAATTGTAAAACACAACATCCAATCCAGAATTTTTAGGTGATGGTTGTGATGTCTTTGGAGACGATTACACAATAAAGCACCACTGACTTAAAGTTCTTTGCTAACGTTCTACGGTCAGCTCCGTATTTCCATGGAAACACATTGTTTACTCACTGGAGTAATTTGTCAGTTGGTTCCACATTTACCAAGTTGATCGATTCCTTATAAATGTGTAATAACTCAGTAATAACAGCAGGGGGAAGCCTAATACCAACACGTTATACACTCATATGCCCTGTATACACTTTCGCACTGCTCGTGTTTTTCAGAATATTTAAAACCAGCAAAACACTGCCTAACGGTTTCAGGAAGTCCAAAGTGCATTATAATTTAAATGTAAACAGGATTTTATGCTAGTGAATTTCGCTAAATTTTAAAAGCTATTATATTCACGTGAGATTCCAACATTTAAAATTAAGGGTTCGCGGCGATCGCGAGACTCTCCGTTTCAGTGGTCACAATTTTTTTTTTTCTCTTTTAAGTTTTTAAACTGCACGCGGGCTGAATGAACGCGGAGGGGCGGGGCTTCAACTCTCCAACTGACCGGACAGCTTCACTTCAGTGATTCAGTTTATAGAGCCGATTTATTTGAACTGATCCATTAAATACACAGCGCTTTGCCAGTAAATGGATTATAAGTTCAAAATAAAGCTTATAAAACAGTGTTTGTGTGTTTGGGTGGACGCGTGTGATCAATGTATGAGATTACAATGTAAAATATTAACTGAATAAAAAAAACTGATTTGCAACATAGTTTTATTAATTCAGAATCATTTCGACCTGTTGAATGGAAAGAACCTGTTCAAAAGAATCGGTTCTCTCGCGAGTTGTACTTGACTTGTTCATTCTGATTGCAGTAGCAGAGTCAGCCGTGTTTACGTGTGAGTGGTTTGTGTGATTTATCCAGCTGCATCCGAAGTGCTCTTTAGTTCCAGGTTTAATTCAGTTTAAGTTCTGCTCTGTTTATCTTCTGGAAGCCGAGACGCTTCTTCGCGGTTTCTCCGAACCAAACAAAATACTTTTGCCTTTTGCTGTATTTTTCCACGTGCCCAGCAGTTTTACATTCAGATAGAAAATCAAAAAGAGATACTTTCCAACGAGGAAAGGGTTTTTAAGACGTACTCAATTTTTGAAGAGTTGAACCTCGTTACTTCCATGGAGTGGGACAGCAGCTCAACGTCTGATTTGAATGCAGTCTGAACAGGTACGTGTTACATGACCTTTGACGATGAATGAGAGATTTGGTCTTAAAAGCTTCAATTAAGAGCACTCAAAAACTCTCACTTTAACTCATATACCTACTACAACTAATGCTAGAACCTAAACGGTCATTTCTTTACTGTCTTGGTTTACTGTTTGTTTTGTGTTTAGTTTGACCCCCGAGATTTGACTAATGTAAACGCTGTAATTTCAGTTTCAGTACCTTTCTACTTATCATCACTGGTTTGGTGCTTTGTAGCATGTGAGTGTCATGACTCTGTGTGTTTGTGTGTGTATTAGGAATATTTCGGCTTGTAGGGACCAAAACCGGTCTAACCATTGTGGACAAGCTGGTCCCCACACCGTAAATAATTAAATATAGATTCAGGGCTAGGCTTAGGCTAGTGGTATATATGGATAAGGTAAGTATAAGTCTCTTCAAAATGAACGGATGTCAATGTGATGGCCCCACAATGCACAAAAACTAACTTTTGGGTTTTTCGTGTGCGCTGAATATGATGAAGTTGGTGTGACTAAGCCTCCAGCCTCTTTCTCAGGGAAGTCATGAAAGGTCCTCATTATCCTCATCGTGAACCTATCCAGCTCAGTCTACAAAAGCTTGATGTAAATAACTTTAAAACATTGTATCCTGCCACGTTAATAAGTGAACAGATTGAGTGACACATTTTTGTTGCTTTAATATTAGTTAAGCACAAAGGCACCAGTTTTGTTTTGTTTTTTAAGCTTAAAACATCAAATATGGTTTACAGTGACAGAACCCACATTAACTGTGTGGTTAGGAAAGAAAGGGCCTTGACTGAATATGAATTTGGGAAAGTGACACCTGCAAAAACAAAAGCATCACAAGTACAAACTAACTGCAGCTAGGGTTGAGAGTGATTTCACCACATCAAACGGGGAGCAGCTCTGCCAATAATGATGTCAGGATGAGAGAACTGAGCCGGATTATCAGAGGGTCTTTTAAAGTGGAATCATTATTGCAGATGTAAGTCTTTGTAAAGAGTACATGCTGGGGCAAAACATATTCTTGTGATTTTAGAAGAAGTGCTATATTCTTAAGAGTTTGATGTACTGTGTGAGCATTGTGTACACTCTAGGGCTGGGCGATATGACCAAAAAACTCATATCTCGATGTACCTAAAAAAATGGCGATTATATGATACGATATTATGAAAACCATAACAAATATAATGTCAAAATGTATTTTTAACACCAAAAAAAAACCATGCTAACTGTGATTATCAAACTGTACATCTAAGAAATAGTGATGTCCTAATCAGGTTTTTTTTTTGCCCCAATCCCAATACAAGTCTTTAAATATTCAGTAAATATACTCAATACTGTCCCTATCTGATACTTACACTTCAAGTAAACTCGCATTAAGAAACAACTGCCTGAATCCAAGCTGCTGCTATTTTTTTTATAACAAAGTAAATAAATGGTGTCTTCACAAACAGTGAAAAATAAGGGTTAAATAAGTGCTAAAATAAGATTTTTATTATTATTATTTTAAGCACTGACCTCTTTCAGCGTTGCCACAAAATCAACAAACCCCTGTAGGCGGGAATATGACTCCATTGGCTGCAGAACTAAATGATAAGCTAAGTCTGGCTGCTGATTGGCTAAATAAAAAGTGACGACCAATGAAAAGCGCATTCTCTGTTTGGGGGCCGTGGAGTATCTACTCCTTCCTCTTATTAAGGGAGAGCAGCATGTCTCAAACAAGTTGTGGTCTTAACAGCGCTCTTTTTGGAATTAAAGCTTCGCCACTGGTTTCATTTTTGTTCTTTGTTGACATACTCACAGTTATCAGAGAGGTAGTCCTGAGCGTGCGATAAATGTGCTGAGAACTGCTCCAGCGGCATAAACGAACAACGGCAGGACAGGCAGGTGTGTGTGTCTGTCTGTCTGTCTGTGTACAAGTGTGTGGGCAAGCGAGAGAAAAACAGCTGAACGGGACATTTGTGCACTGTTTTAAACGTTCTTAGATGGAAACCTGCGTATCATCTGCATACTCAATATTACGAATGTGGTCATTTTCAAAATCGTGTAAAAAAAATAATAATAAAAATACTACGGAATGTATCGATATCTCCCCCAGCTTTAGCTTGCGCTGACGTCACAGTATCGCGATATGGCAAAAGTTAATGATATTATATTGCTCTACACTCTGCTGTCAGTACAGTCTGCATTTGGAAAATTAGCTGCCAAAAAACTGTTATGGATTCACTGATATTGTGACATAAAAAAACAAAACAAAAAAACAACGCTAACCTGTATATCTATTCAGCTTACTGCAGCATTGCCCCACCCATTCCGTTATTAGGAGGGCTTTAGCCCGGTCTTTAAATAAGGGATGAAAAAAGTATGCTCTGATATCTTTTACTTAAGACCCTGCAACTCTGATTATTCTGTATGGCAGTGTGCCTGCATATGACCTTCTGTCTGTGCAAATGTGGGTTGTGTGTGTATCAGTGAGTTCAACCAGTGTGTGACAAATTATTTGCATTTCATTTCCCAAAGCTATTCAGTGTGCTAATCCCTTTTCTTTCTTTATAAGAAGCCCTTGCCAAACCCTTATTGATTCAATGAATGTGTCACATAGGACTGTGTCACTAATATTGATAACACAAATAATATATAAACCCAGTAGAGTATAGAGTTTATCAGTGCATCTGAATCACTTTTTTTAAATGGAAAGTGTCTGTGTAAGAAAATATATTGTACAGACTGAAGTGTGAGTCATAGAGCTGCCTAATCCTGAGCCAAAGCGAAACTACAGTAAAGAAGTATTACACCTTAAAGGGAAACTGCAAACAGAATGAAAAATGTAACCGCCACCACCACCACATGTATGGTAGACCTACATATTTAGTGCTGTCATGGTCTTTAAATGCAAAATTATCTGATGGAAAATGCCATTCTGAAGATGAATCTTGAAGGAGGAAGTAGATTTAAAAAGAGTACAAGAGGTTATACTGCATTCCGGTGGTTTCGGAAACTGGGAAGTACAGTTTGACCCAAATGGAAATTGCATTCAAACATCCAATAAAATACTATTTACAAACATAACCTCTGGATTCAAGATGATATGTGTTTACGGGATGTGACTTGTACTGCAGCCTGTTATCTTTACAGTCAGAGAAAATGGAAATGTGAAAATCATACAAAATTACAAAACATAACAAATGAACAAGCTGGATGTGTATCCAATGGACCCCCATTCATTTTGCTGACAATTTGACAAACACATGAACTGAATCATATTTTAACAGTTTTTTTAGTGTCTAGGTCAGCAGTCAGACTTTGTTAAATGCCATGAGAATTCGCAAAGCTGGAATTACATAATGCCTGATGGGAATTATGGTGAATACCTTACTGACAGACAAAAAAGAAAATTAAATAAAATCATGAATTTTTCTGTGCTGAGTCAGTTTAGTTTATCTGCTGGGGTTAGAGCTCATTGGCTATTCTAACGGTATGTTTGATTTTCCTCGTCCTCAACCAGGTGTTTCTGCTTGAGGTAGTGAAACATATTATTTGTGTTTCCCCCTTCTGTTTTTACAGGCTTCTATCACTTCTTATATAATAAATGGTTTATTGTACATCTGATATTATGTAACCATACCACCTCCACACTACTGAAGTCACTCCCATTTTATTTTGGAGAAAAATCCTCCACCTCAGAGCCACTGTCAGTCATTTAGGCCCATGTAAAGAACACATGCCCTATTAAAGGTAACTGCATGATGTCATTACTTAGACAAGTCAGAATATCACTATTATCACAATATTGATTTTTATTGTATCATTTCAAAAATTATGACAATATTATTAGGATACGATTTGGCAAAGACCTAGTGTTGCATATCTGTTGCTATTCCATTTAATGTTATATAGTTGCTCACCATATCCAGCCCTAGTGTAGTTGAACATGTTCTGAATGCCGTGTGAATGTGCTGGCAGTCTGACATTGATGTGATTTTTGTTAACGAGTGGATTTATGACTGACAAGGTTTAACTGAACTGCATCCTAGCTTGAGCAATGAATGAGAAAAATGACGACTGAGATGATTGAGCTCCAGACATGCTGCTCTGCAGGACTTGAAAAGAAAACCTGACATTATGCACACATGCGTGTCCCACGCGTACACACACGCCTTCATAAAGACCTGCTGCCTGTGAGGCATGCTTCTAAACACCTGAGGAGATCAGACAAGTCCCAGCAGAGATGCAAAAGTCTCAGCATTTCCAGTATGTCTCTAAGGGCTTGTTTATTTTGACCTGTAAAGGAAGTGGTGTACACAGGCCTCTTTGTTGCTGGGTAATGAAGTGTGTTCAATTAGGTGATGATATATTTTTCGATGTCTAGAGGAGAGTGGTGAGTTTCTCATCATGGGGTGCACAACATTTTATGGGCAATATACAATATATTAATGATTTTTAAATGTATTATTAATATTAAGTACTTAGGATGGCAGTGTGTATCATTACAATTGATAAGTTGGCACTACTTTCTTGTGTCCTGGACAATTTAATTCTTTTTTAAGGATCATGTCTGTGTGATTCACTCACTAAAATGTAGAGCACAGTGGATAATACCAAGATTTTTACATGAAAGTCTTAGAAAGGTTTTAAAGAATCATATTATAAACCTTTTCCCAAAGTTAACACATTTTCATTGGCTTTTATATAAAGATTCTGTGATATACTTTGGTCAAAATACCACAAGGAGCAAACACCACCGCACCACTCTCACCATGTGTAAACAGCCCTGTTTAGAATGACTGGTTTCAGCGCCTGTGGGCCTGCCATTGAGGTTGCAGTTGCTTGCGGGGTGTAGGAGGTGCAGTATAATTCTAATGTGCCTCCACGCTATGTACAGAGCTACATAAAAAATATGAATGGCTCATTTTATCGCTTGTTTACTGACTTAGGCAGACCACAAAAACGGACTTGGTTGTCTTGTTTCACAGTTTGAGGGTTGGCAGACTCTCCAGATCCTCAAGTTAACGTACACGTGAGCTTGTCCCTTTTTCATAATAACTCCCCCAGACTGTGCTCCACCAGTAAGTGTGCTTGGACTACATGTAATTCTTCCTTTACATACCATTGTAAGGTGTCCTGGATTTTAATATTTGTCATGTTATTATTAGCTATTTCATTGCTACAGTCTTAAAAACCAAGCTTACAAAAGGGTTCTTTGAGTGATGCCACACACGGACTACTCTTGTTTTTGCTAAAGAAAATGTCAAATTGATATGTTTCCTCCATTACCATGATGCAACACACAATAATAATAATAATAATCTTTTTTTGTTTAGCACCTTTCATACAAAAATGCAGCTCAAAGTGCGTTACAGAAATTCTTAAAAACAAAAATGATAAAACATTAATGGATAAAAAATTAAAGCAGTACAAACATGTTCAAAAACATTCAAAATTATTATAAAACATAAAAAATAAAAGCATTAGAACACTCCTAGTTTAGCACCCCAGAACGGCTTTTGCATAAATAGCCACAATTAAGAGAAGATTAAAAGAAAGATCTTACGTGAGTCTGGAGTTTTCCTGCACCCTAATTTAGGAAGGGCACCTCTAAGCTTTTAATCAGTGCTAGGGGTACCCTGTGTTAGCAAATTTTAAAACCTCCAAGAAGTGGAGTAAAGCTTAGGAGAACATTTTCTTGAGTCATTTCCAGCCCCCCTGAGTGAAGAAGAGCACTAAAATGTTACAGCTTTCACCTAATGAATAGCAGCTTTAACTGAATAATAACTTATTTTGAATAATACAAACCTCTGGTACGCAAGTGCAGACAACACAGAGTGCAAATTAGATAGTGCTATACTGTCAAGGATAAACAACAAATGCAGGGTCAATACACATAAGACAGACTGGTTTTATTAACAAGGACACAGTACTGAGAAATATAAAGTGAGGTTGTACATAGAAATATGTAACATGCTGTAATATAAATATCATGTAACAGGCTTTATTGGTCCAAAACCTCCATACCCATGCAACCTTACATCTAACTGTGCTATTTAATTGCTTTTGGTGGATATATTAAGACAACAACTAGGGCTGGGAAATTAATCAAGTCAATCTAGCCTTTATTGATTATATCAATTCTTCTTTTAATTCTGTTCATTGTTATTTGGTTATTTCTGTTAATATGTCACCCACTGGGT
Source organism: Hoplias malabaricus (assembly GCF_029633855.1). Classification (NCBI taxonomy): domain Eukaryota; kingdom Metazoa; phylum Chordata; class Actinopteri; order Characiformes; family Erythrinidae; genus Hoplias; species Hoplias malabaricus. Next base: position 20,240,817 of record NC_089802.1, read on the forward strand.
GTTCATGTACTGCCCCCTTAAAAGCACACTACCACACATGTAGTCATGTGATTCTGCCCCAACCAATCTCCCACATAGAAGCAACATGGAGGAGAACCTAAACACAGAGGCCAACCGAGTGACTTGAGCAGCCTATACTAAAGAAAAATACTGAACATAAAGAATCAAATGTAAACCATACAGCAACCAAACTAATCCCACCAGTCTGTTTCAACACATCACCAAATATGAACAGTGCATGGCTCAAAAAAAAAAAAAGAGACTCACAAGCTCCCAGCAACATTTGAAAAAATATCACAGCTGTATCACGGCTTTACAGTACAAGACGTGTCAGTGAATTTTGAGGGCAAAAAAACCTAAATTATAATAATAATTTAGTAATCATAATCGAGGTAATATGTTCATTTACTCAGGATATAGATTTGCGATCATTTCACCCAGCACTACCAACAGTGCTAACTCCAATTGTAATTTTACATGTCTGGACCACACTGAGAAGATTTAGACAGAAGATTCTTCGTATTCATATTATTTGAACAGTTTATTGACACAGGCTTTAAGATTGTTCTCTGTGGTAGTGTGGAATCCTGGAAATGTCACTCCAAAGTAATAGACTACAGCCTGACCAGGACTACGCCTGTTCTGAAGCATTTGCACATGCAGTTTCCTGTGTCCCCAATATTTTTACAGTATTTCCTGAAAGACTTCAGGCTCACTCCAGATGTTGAAACATGCTCTTAGATCCTTGTGGAATGTTTACAGAAACAAGGCCTAGTGGTATGCCTTTGACCTAGAGAAGGCCTTTGGTGTTTACAATAAATACAGTCCATACACCTTGTTTAGCACAAAAAGCGCCATGAGTAGCATCTGTCCAAGTATAAATTTACACAATTTTCCACTTGCCCTTAATCTAGCTGCAAGCCAAAGCATGTGTTTGGCTTCTGAAGCTTGCTACTCTACTTCTGTACAGTTACGAGGCTACTTTTTAACAAGTAATGAAAGTAATTTTGTACATTCACTTGTGGTTTATGACACTTTTTCTAACATGGAGAAAAGCAAAAATTGATGTAGTAGGGATATCAAAAAAAGGCACAACAAGGAAGTGTGATACATGACTGTGAGGAAAATAAATGGATGCATGGTGACTATGGATAAGCTACTGAGTAACAATGCTAGATTTCAAGCTTTGTGTTAATTCCACCCAATGTTATATATAATAATTATCTAAAGAAAACCATGTATTTACATTTTTTTTATGTTTAGTTAATATGTTTTTTGAACACAGCAGCTGTCCTTCACTGTGTGAAAGTGTCATAATGAATGGACCAATAGAAATGCTAAAGAATGTCTTGGAATTTCATATTTTCCATTGGGAGTAAATAAGTTTTTTTTTTCCAATAAAGATACTATTTAGAGATACAGGTTTTTCTTTGGACAGCAATGATATTGCTTTTTGGTTTTATAATCATGGATATATTTGATTGAGCTCTTGTGTAGGGTTTTTAAGCTGTTACCAACTAAACCAGAACTAACCAATATTTAATTGACACTTGGATAGTTTGCATGGCCTAACAGTGAATCTGTGTCTAAAGTCAATAGAATATTGCTCAAAATATTTTGTGAAAATGTAAAAGTACTAGAAGCCAGGTTTAGGCAACATTTTGTCTGTATGGATATCTCCTTTTCAGATAACAGTATATTACAGTGTCAGAAACCACATCAGGTCTATTTGAGTGTATGTAGCAATGCAACATGATTTCAGGAACATGTGAGATTATTATTATTAGCTTATTATTATTATTATTATAATTGTGTTTTGTCCTTAATAGTTCAAGCTCATCCATGGCATTCAAATCCAACAACATCATGCCTTACGATCACCTGGTATTGAGAAAGGCTATTCCATACTCCCTACATAATGCATAATGCACTCCCTACATAATGACAGAGTGCTCTAACCATTAGAAACAGAGTTACGCAGCTAATGGCTGAATATAAATGGCTTTAAAACTGAAATATAATGCGCTGTGTGAGTGTAGAAATCATTATGAATTACAGAGTGCACTACATAGAGAGTAGGGAGCCATTTGTTAATAAGTCTTGATTTACTGGAAGATGAGATCGCTGCCCTAATTGCCCTAATAATATATTTATCAGAAATATCAGTATATAATTGTAATAAGCCATCCAAGAGTTCTTTTTCTGTACTGTTGTTTATCATAAGACACTGTAATAAAAATTAGCCAATATGTATCAAGCAGGAAAAATATTAATTGTTTAGAATATTCACAAAAGTTAATCATTTAATACAAGAAATTACATTTAATTTACGTTAAAGATTTTTTAAATGTTAATTTCTTTTTACTCACAGGACAAAAGTAAGTATATTATATGAACTCACATAGAATTTGTAGAATCATAACAAATCATGTACAACATGTACAACAGCAATCTGAAATCAAGGTTTACTTTTCTCTCTGTCTGCCCAGTGACAGTAATGGTGGTTTGGCTGGGAAGCCTTTCACTGTAAATATTTATTCAGCCTGAGGAGGGACGTGACAGCGTAAGGACTGGAGCTTCTGTTATGAAGAGCCAGGGTTGCAGAGAGCAGAATGATTCCAGTGAGACCTGTTAGAGCGCTTAAGTGTCTGGAGTGGATTATGCTATGGAGTGGCGAGGGTCGTGGTTAATGTCACAGTTTAATAGTTGTTGACATCCTGTGATGTCCTTTCTGCACAACCAGGCATTGTGAGAGGAATGCAGTTGCACAACTGAGGCAGTGCAGTAATAGCTGTAGCATGTTGTCCAATAGTGACTTCAACACACTTCCCTTTAGTCACTGTTTTTTTTTTTAGATCATCTGAGTATATGAGATTATTCACGTGACCTTATATTAACAGGCTGTGGCCATCAGGCTTGTAAATTTGATTTTTGCATTGTCATCATGAGATAAAGATACATGCAAATGTGTCTTTTTGGGGATTTCTAAGATCCAATTATTGTTTTGCAAATTGAACAAACCTAAAGTCTGAAATGTAAAAGTGTAACCTTTCAAAACATCCATAATAACTGTTCCAATGAATCCTTCTTTATCAGCAACATGTTAATTGTAATTGAGTCACAATTCATAATTCTGAAACCTTGAATAAGTAACATAGCCTGAACAGTGTAATAATATGGTGCTTTTCCACTGCATAGTGCATACTCTACTCAGCTTGGCCCTACTCTCTAAACAAATTTTTTTAGTACCTGCTCCCTTGTGGGTCCAAGCAAGCTGAGTAGTGACTGATCATGACATCTAAACCTTGTAGAGCATGGACAGGCCAGACCTCCAGCACAAGGTAGTTGTTTGTAAAATCTCCACAGTGGCGATCATATGTGTTTTATCCAGCTTACAATGGCAGCTCATAAAATTAAGAGTTCTGTCCCAAAACAAAAACAGCATGCAAATAAACAATGAGTAAACAGAGCTTAACGTTACTGCAGCTGTTGTTTTTGTTTACATGGCATGCAGGTTTTTTTTTTTGGGGGGGTGGGCACTGTAATGGAAAATCAACCTGTAGCAGGGAACCAAAATATCATGTAGAGCTGAGCTGAGCTGAGTAGAGTAGGTACCCTGCAGTGGATAAGCAACACCAGACGCTAGTGAGCAGACTAGAATAACCATCATGTTGTTTGAACTCTTGAATTTTTTACACTGGGATCCATAGGATCCTGGTTAAACCAAGACACTACATTTGTGTTTATAAGCAGAAGAGGAGATATTTTCATAAAATTGTCATTGTTCACACAGCACTCTACAGAATGTAAATCAATTTTGCAATTACATATTATATTATGTAGTATAGCAAAACAAAAAGTAATAACTCTTTAAGTTCTGCGGTATATAAGCACATTAATTTCTAATGCCCTTTTTTGTTGTAGTAACAAAGCATGAGCATGTGGAAAGACTTGATGTAATCAGACCACTAATACTTGGCAATGCATAACAGTGCATCACTGAAGGAAGAGGCACTAGCTCAGCTTCTGGAATTACTATTTGTGGATCTTTTCATGTTCATGCTGCTCACAGTCCTGTAAGATGGGTGGGTTTTTAACGATTGTGGACCTGTTAGTCTTTAACATTCTTGGCTTGGACACCTCTTGCCACACCCGATCTCTTACTCTCTTTTTTTTGCACAGTTAAGCCTCAGTCCAGATGGTTTGGGGTCTCAGGACACCCTATGACTGTAAATGGAGCCCCACCTTCCTTGCCCTTTGCTGATCTCCTCCTTTTCTCTCAACTCCTGACCGTTTTTGAAGTGCTTCCATTTTTCCGCCTTGAGTAAATGAGGTTATGGTCTGCAGTCAGCTGGAATCGCCTTCACTGATAGTTAATGAACTGGAATGCCTGGATCAGTTGAATTCTGACCCAGCCTTATGCCCTGACCTTTCCCATTCTTACACTCAGAACACAAGTTCTCTCTCTCTCTCTCTCTCTCTGTGTGTGTGTGTCTGTATAGCATCGCTGAGATCATTGTCTTAAATCTAAGTCTGTTATCTCTCTTCCTCTCTCTTGTAGCCTGTCAGGAACCATTATCACAGCAGAGTGCACTCATCCATTGTAAATCCCACTGACATGAATATGCCCTCACTCGCCCCTCACTTACCCAGAAATTACTGAAAAAAAAGACATAGTAAGAGCTTCATTGTGGGATTTGTGCATAGAGAAGAGTAACCCATGCTTAATACATCATTGTGATCAATATAAATAACAGATCATTTTACTAGCACTGATATCAGATGAGCGGAAGCAGAGTTCTAGAAGGTTACACATATTAGCAGTGTAGCCCAGCTTGTTCTTAAAGCTTTGGGTATTTTACACTTGCACTTTTTGGTCTGGTTAAATCAAACTCTGGTTCTTTTTTTCCCTTGGAGGGTCAAAATATATTATATTCCAATCCAAATATCTGAATATTTTTAATGACTATGTTTTTGCCTAAAGGTATGTCATTGTTCTTTTAAAAGGATGTTTGATTTTTGATTATTATGCATATTATAATTATTATGCAATTATATTATCAAATATCAGTGGCACAATGTATTCTTAAAATGACAATAATACCATTCATCACATTTATTTCTCTGACAATATATATCGAACACAATGAAGTGCTATTGTTTCTGGCGTAATATCAGCCACCTATATTTTACAGATTCCTAATCTTCATGCTGTTTGAGTTTTAAACAATAAATCAGTGCTTGATTTTGTATAACAGACCAGCAAATGGGGATTTAAAAGTTTAAATGACCAAGTCTGGTCCAGTGGACATGTCTGGTCATTTGGTATCTGATCTTCTGGGCAGATAGGGGCTTATCTGTCTCCACCCTTCCTCCATGTGTGAAACTAAGACAGCCTTAGGGGTGTGTGTGTGTGTCTGTGTGTGTTAGCAAGTAAATACATGATTTTGCAATGCCAGTCTCAAATTCCTCTGTTTGGCTGCAATAGCATGACTCCATTTTGGTCATCAGAGTTTACAGTGTTGATTTGGTTCAGGGTTGTAAAATGCTTTTTAATATTTCTCTTATATTTGTCTAGTGAGTATGTGTGTGTTTATTCTACCTCTCTTGTTAGGATGGTAAACAGCAAGCAGGAAGTGAGGGACAAAGGAGCAAACCAAAGATTCAGGAACACATTCTCTCTCTCTCTCTCTCTCTCTCTCTCTCTCTCTCTCTCTCTCTCTCTCTCTAGCTCTCTTCCTGTGTGTGTGTTTGTGTGTGTGCTGAGACAGGCCTCAATGACTGACTCTGCAATGACCATGCATCACTGTGGTTTAGGCTATTGTTCAGAATGTCATGGAGTAATAATGTCTTCAACAGGAGGAATGCATTTGAATGCAGTGCCAACAAATTAATATCCGAGACCTACAAATTCAGACCCTGTAAACCTACGCTTGTCTTGCTTTCTTGGAGTATTTAAATGATTGATACATGCTTCAACCCCAAATGTGTGCAAATTGAATGAATATGTTCAAGCTTTACAGAATGCCGGTAAAAGGTTCACTTGTCTTACTGGGAAGCCTTGCATATAAATTAGTTTTTATCACATTACCTACATTTAAAGTGCATTATTAATTGAATATGACATTTTCTTATATAGGAATGGCATGTTAGTGAATAGATATGTCAGTTAACTTTTTTTCATTTTTCATTGTACTTAATAGAGTTCATTTTTCATTAACCAGTTGCAACATGTGCTCTCCTCCTGGGTTTCCTCCAGGCATTCCGGTTTCCTTCCATGGTCCAAAATCACATTGGCAGGCGGATTAGCGGCTCAAAAGTGTCTATAGGTGTGAGTGTGTGTGTTTGTGTGTGTTGCCCTGTGAAGGACTGGCACCCCTGCAGGGTGTGTTCCCGCCTTGCCCCCAGTGATTCAGGGTGAGTTCCACTGCATCGGCTCTTTTGCTTTTCCACTGTCCAAATTTTTTCAGTGATTTTTCAGTCCGAATAGGTACTAAAGCGTAACACTGATTGGACAGAGAGACAGGTCAATCACCACGAAATGTAGAGCGTCAGCACAAAGTCAGACGGCAGCTTGTAACATTACCTTGAGGTGTTTTGAAGAGGTTTATATGCTGCTTGTGTCAATGGCCAATGGAAATTTCCAGCAAAAGCTGAATGTGCAACAAGGAAAACTGATCTATGAGTATTCGTGTTCAGTCCCAAAAACATAAACAACATGATGAATAAACAGGAAAAGCGACAAGCTGAACCGAGTTGAGTCAAGTAGAGTTGGACCCATGTAGTGAAAAACACCATTAGATTCTCATCTGAGTTGCCAATCTGCATAGCGACCAGCGGTTACAAACCGCTCTAGTGCCTGCTGGAGGCCTCTATGCGAAGAAGCCAGAAGGATAACATTATTTATAAATAGCAAAGATTACACCTTTTGAACTCCCCTGATAGAAGCTGTTTTGTCCCAGACTAGACTTTTCCACCATGTTCATGAATATCAAGAACAGGAGTAGAGACAAGGCACAACCCTGATGGAGACTGAACAAAACCTGACCTACTGCAAATCATGCCAATACAACAAACACTCTGAGAGTACAAGGAGCAACCCTGGCACCATATGCTCCTGGAGAGCCCTCCACAGAATGTCTCAAGCACAATCATTTGCCACATATAGTTTGGAGTGGCAAACTACCATGCCCCCTCAATTATCTGTTAGAGTATAAAGTGCTGGTCTGGCATTTCACAACCAGGAAAGTATCCACATTGTTTCTTCTGAATCTGAGGTTGGACTAACATATTCTCCTTTCCAGTAACCTGGCATAGGTTTTCCCAGGGAGGGTGAGATGAGCGATGTCTCAGTAAGTGACAGACATTCTCAAGTCCCATTTAAAAAAAAATAAAAATAAAAATAAATAAATAAGTAAATAAATAAATTGGGACCACTGTATTCCAATTCAGATGCACATGTGATATTGCAATGGCATGTCAGCCATGACAATCCCCCAACTTCGATAATTCCAGATGAATCTTATCCACACTGTGTGCTATGCCACAGTGGAGCTTTCCTTCTACCTCTGCGACCGCTGCCAAGGAAATGGAATCTGAAATGCCAGCAACCTCTGAGATTTGAAAACCCTGATTCTTCTGCCTGCCTTTCTTAGCAAACCCTCACTATACATTTGGGCCAACCAGGTCTGTCCGACACCGCCCTTTGCTGTCTAAACCAACTCAACACCGCATTGTGATCAGTGGACAGCACAGCCCCTCTCTTTAACCGATTCCAAAACATGATTTTAAGTCAAATGGCAAGATTAAAATGTTGATTGTTGACCTTTGGCCCGGGGTACCAAGTACACTTATGATCAACCATGTGTAATGCACAATGACTAGTGTAGAAATCCAATAAATTACCATCACTCTGGTTCAGATCAAACAGGCTATTCCTCACATTTACTCTTCTCCAGGTTTCTTGATCATTGCCAACATGAGCATTGAAGTCCCCCAGTGAGCCCTCTTTATAATTCCACCCAATATCTTCAAGAAGGCCAAATACTCTGAACAGCTGTTGGGTTCATTTGTGCAATGTTGCACCTCTTGAGTAGGAGAGAGACTATCCCTTATCAAGAAGGCTGGTTCCAGAGCATACACTGTGCATAGATGTGAGCCCAGCTATATCTCACTGGTATCTCCCAACCTGCTCGCCCAGCTCTCCTTAACCCAAGTGAGGCTACATTCCATGTGCAAAGATCAATTCCAGGGGCCCGTTTGCCTCCACTCCTACCCCTTATCATTAGGAGGTCAGTGGTTTGATCCCCAGTAAGGCCTTAACCCTCCAAGGCCAAAATCTATCTATCTGGGTGGGTGTGATGGTTGTCCTTTGCCCATCATTGCAAGCACAATACTAGGACATATGTTAGCTGGCATAACAAATAGGGTAGTTAGCATCCTCCTCTGTGCACAGTGAGACATCCAGTGGATCAGAGGAAGCAGGTGCTTGCCCTCACTTTCCCAGGTTGATGGCATTGTAAATAATTTGGGGGTCTTGGCAGTGAAGAACCTAAGTAGAAAACTGTACATAAAATAAATAATATAGCTGACACTAGATCCATGAAAGTAAGCCTGATCCTGAAGCCTTCAATCGGATTGGGACATCTGTATTCCATTGTGCTTCTATTATTTTTTTTTTTGTCTGTGGGTTTTTGTTTTTACATTAAAATTTAGATTTATAATACACAAAGCTGCCTTGTGATACTTTAAAAGTATTAAATATGCTATAAATATAAAGTTGAGTTGAGAGAAGGTTTGAGACCTACTTTCTATGAGATGATGAATGCCTTTTTGTGTGGTAATGAAGGCTGTGTTGAAGTCAGTGCTCAGATAAGAGAGATGATGTAACTTAAAAGACATTAATAAACCAGACAGGGATCAGTGCTCTCAGTGTGTGTTTTGGTAGACGGTCGTCTATTACTCTCAGTCTTGGCAGGGGGGCCTAGGGATTTACCAGAAGAGGAAGGGGGGCAGTAGAGGGGTTTGGGGGTCATGGGGTGTAACTGGGCAGCGATTTACTGTCTTTTCTATGCATGCTATTGAGTGTGGGTGGGTGTGTGCTGTTTGTTTCACAAAGCTCCCCTTGGCTTCAATGTCTCACCCCAAGATTACTAGATCATCATACTCCCCTCCCCACAGGCTACCATGGCAACACATGGCCTTAAAAAATAAATGGGGGCAGCGCATGGCCCCCGCTCCATTGTACTAAGAGATTCTGGCTATTTTGTCATCTGTGTTGTGTTATTTACCCAGCGTTTGGGTTTTTGTATTATTTTATGTGAAGATTGGTACATAATTGAACATTTTTTATTGAAGCTGAGACATGAAACTAGCTTCAGGCAATTTTCAAGTGAGTTGCAGGAGACTTAAGAAGTTTCCCCATGTGAAGCCAACCAAAGACCTGATGAGATGTCCAGAAGCATTTCTAAACACGCTTCTTGCCAAAGTTTAGTTTTGAGTGACCCTATTACACAGCAGTGAAAGTGCCCACCAGCGCAGGGTGGACAGCCGGGGGCTACTGGAAGGGGCAGACCAGAGAGAGAGAGAATGAGACAGAGCAAGAGCATGTAATAAAAGCTGTGTTGTAGTAACGGCTAACTCTGGGGTTGGAGACCCTAAGCAGGCATGTGGCCAGCAGACGGGACAACATAATGAGAACCATATTCACTTTGTCCTTGGCTAAGTGGCTGGAGTGGATTTCACTGCAGTACCCATTCGGCATAATGAGTCCGTAGCCGTCCAGGCTCCGGCGCTCGGCTGGCTTTTATATACTGAATTGTTTAGGGCCTAAGCCGCTGCTTAGCACATGTAGATGCCAGATAGAGTTATTGGATTACAGGCTGATGAAGCATGCTGAGCCCCATCTCCCCGTGGCCAATCACATGACCTGCAGTCATCACAAATGCCCTCGTGCACTCTCTCTTTCTCTCTTTCTGTCTGTCCCTCTCTCCCACTCGAGCTTGTCTAGGATGTTTGTGCTTTGCTGCAGTCAGACTGTGCTGAGTGAGGAGAGGAGAGGGGTGTGTGGCTGAGTGGAGGTAAGAGTGTGTTTACGGTGCTTTTAGGTGCTGTGTGTTAGGTAATGCTCTCACTCTCACTCTCTTAGTCCTCCTCCTCCTCACGGATCACCGCACGTCACGGTCAATCCTTTTAAACGCCACGGGGGAGAAAGACTTCACAAAATGCCTCGGATGTTCTTTAGGCCAGTATGACAGATTTGCTCCCTTTCTCTCTCACTCTCACTCCCGCTCCCTCTCTGTTTCTCTTTTTACTCTCTGTCTGTGTCCTCTCTCTCCCTCCCTTTATCTCTTTTTCCTTTCTAACTTCCTCTTCCTCAGTTGTGCTGAATGTGAGTGGGGTTCTCTCACTTTTAAGTCCCATATCTCTCTTTTATTATGTCTTTTTTTCTCAGTGGTCTTTCTCTATACTATCTCCTATATTGTAAATTGATGTCCTCCTTTCTCTGTCGTATTTGGTCAAATGCTCAGCATTTGAGCAGCTCCATAAGAGCCTGATGTCACTAATACCCAATGCTAGAGTGTCGGCTAGAGGGATATAAAGCCCTCAGCTTTGGGCTGTGGACAGTTCAACTCTGTTCTCTGGATACTTTTGGGATGAGTGATGTTTGTGTCCCACAAATAATTATCAAACGTATGTACCTTTAGAGCTGGACAATATAGGCAAAAATATTGTTCTGGATTGATCCATCTCTATATTTATTACAATATAAATGTGTGTAACTCTGTTACAGACAGAATACCCCAAATGTTCAATATTATACAATATGTAAACTATGATTATCAGAGCACAATATATGAGCAGCCAATATGCAAACCGCTCAAATCCACAAGGAAAGATTTCAGTGGAACCATGTAAAACCATTGAAACCATTTTTAAATTTTTGATTATGCTCCCCAGACAATGAAAAACTCACTTCTACCATAATTTTCTTATCCATTAAAAAAGCTAATTATTCTGTTATTATTATTATTCTTTGCCTTGTGTAATACAACCATTCTTACAGTGTTACCAGCTCAAGCATTTATAGAAGTAGAAAGAATAAGGAGATAAATGAAGAAGATCAAAAAAACAAAACATAAACACTGTAAATGTTGCTCGGTTTAGGGTTAAGGAAAACTAAACTCTTGTTGAAATATATATCTAGAGTGGTTGTTGCCTATGAAAGCACTCTGATCTATGGCACCAGTGGGAAAACAACTTTGCTTAAGGTATGAAAAAAAAAAACACTTCACCTTTTAAATAGTGCTCTTAAAGAGAGAGAAAAATTTCGCCTGAAGAATAAGCCACCTCACACGAAATAACACTTGCTGTTGATAGCAGTTTCTGTGCTCATGTTCTGAAAGGCAGCACACTAAGCGCGTACGTGGTTGCAGTTAATAAGCAAAGCAAAATACGCCCCAAACATGGAGAGAGCAGGAGACTAATTGAACTAATATTTAATGCTTACACACAAACACTTGATTTAAATATATTACAGGGCTATGTTCTCACATTCATACATTCTCATACGTTCATGTACTATAATAGCACGAGTATATGTGCCTGATAGTGTGCTGCATTAGGCTGTCTCCATTAACAGAGGTAACAGGTGACAGAAACAAATATCTATTGTAATCTATTGCCTACAGCTTTTCATCACTGTTGATCAAATATCGCAACCCAAACTAAGTTCCTTTATGTTGAACCAACATTTATTGTAAAGCCTTCACTGTAGAAGCTGTTACTGCAGCCAGAGGGGTCTTCCTGTTAATACCCCTGATTCCAGAAGCAAACTTGATGAGAATCGTGGCCACAGAGGGTGTCGTTTGGGCCCTTGTTTGTCATTTTAGGAACTTATGGTGTAGTATTGAGGAAGTTGATTGGAGGGTTATTGTAGATTTGCATGGTGTTGCTGGTTTGTTGACACTGATACACACTTGAAACTCAACACCAGAAGTTCGATTGAATGTGTGTGTGTGTCTATAGAACTGTTTCAGTTAAACATTTGATACTGTAAATTTAAAGCTAAATAAAAAAAAAATGAAATAGAAAAGGGCTATTGTGTGTTGTCAGGGGTGAGTTGCTGGAGTGTATTATGGAGTGTGTGTTTGTGTGTGGCCATTCCTTGCTCCTCCATTGCTGAGAAGCATTCCTCTGGCTGTGGGAAAAAAAGCAGTTGAGCTCAAAACTGCTGTTTTGTGTGTTTGTACTTATCCCTCAGGTTTTGTGATGAGGCACCGTGGCCTGGCTTTGACCCCACAGTGGGTTATGGGTGTGTGCTGTACATTCGCAGAAGGAAACCTATGCGCTTTGTGCCCTGTTACAGTTTACTTAACCATACAGAATGTATGTGGGTGTGAAATTTTTCTTAAATAAATCGTGTAAGCTGCAATAACATGGATTGGAGATCATACTTCTTGTATTTCATTTTGTTGTTGTTGTTGTTGCTCAATGGGTGTTTAGCAGCTCAAATGCAAATTGCACAACATTTGAATTGTAAAAGTCATTCTTCCTCAAGTTGTAGTTTTTTTCAAAGTGGATTTTTATCTCTACCCTTGTGAGTGAGCCGCTAGAGACATGGGAGACGTCGGAAGTCATGACCAGGAGATGATAATGTGGTGACAATGAAACTTCTATATTCATAGGATTGAGGAAATGTACACATGAAAATATTAATTATCACAATACATTTTCTTTTTTAAAATGTATTGTAATATTCAATAATATAATGATAATTCAGTTTTATTGTCTGTGGTAAAAGAACAGGAAAAATTACAGTGGAATTACTGTGGAAGGTATTAGGTTTATTAAATAAGAATATTATTATTTTATATAATTTATGATCAAATACTTTGTTACAAATGCAGTAATTCATGAAAACATTTCTTCACGTTTATAAAGTGCTGATAATTTGATTTTAATTCGATTTTTCAATTACCTGTGGATACTGATAAAATTCCAATAGCATTGTCCAGTTTTTAAAATAAACTTGAAGTAAATAACTAATGTTTGAATCACTGTTGACCTCCAGCTGTCCTGGTCTGAGTGTGGATTTAGCTCGGGTCAGATAGATTAGACCAACATAAGGAGTATGATATGATGAGATAACTGGGCCATGTCTGTGTGTCAGGACTCGAAGCTTATAGCCTAAGTTTAGCTGTTTAGCCCACATTACCACACTAACCCCCTTACCTCATATACACACAGAATATGTTTGTATGGGCTGGCTGCTACTTATCCAGGTTGGTGGTCCCCAAACATGAAAGAAAAGCAAACACTCTCAGTCATGGTGCAGAAGGCAAAATGTGACACAAGTCGATGTGTCCACTCCCAGGGGGGCACTGGTGCTGAAAGCATGTCAGTGCTGCCCTCAGACAAGCTATGTTTGGACAGGGGATGGACATCACCTAACTTGGTGGTCTTTGCGATTCTAAGAGCTGCCCACAGCAGTGTTCATTTTTGCAGTTGATTTTGATTTAGTTTTAGTCTCATTTTAATCATTTAATTATTATTAGTTTAATCTAGTTTTAGCTGATGAAAACTAAAAATATTTTTGCCTAATTTTAGTCCATTAAATAAAACATAGCTTTATTTTTGACATGTATTTTCAAAAGCTTTACTATTTTAGAGCTATTATTTATTAATAATTTGGCCACTTTTTTTGTTGTTGTTGTTCAAATACGTTTTGCATTTATTCAACTTTAACAAATTGACTCAGAGTCGACTCTGTGAATCATTGGCTAACATTTGATATGACAACTACCGGATGCTTGAAGAATCAATTCTTTGGGAGTCGAATACTCCACTATTCTGACTATTCTGCCTAGCCACTCTCATTGCACTACAACAGAGCATTTTCTGTTGTTTTCTTGTAATTTTCTGTTTTCAAATCAAAAATAACTAATCATTTATCAGTCTAAATATTTAGTCATAATTCTCGGCTGCAGTTGTCTGTTTTTGTTGTTAAAAAAATAGGTTGTGAACAAATATTTTTTGTAATTTTTTACATAGATGAAATTAGCATTGGCCAACAGTCTTAAACCCTAAGCTTCCCAGGGGCTATATACAATGTCCATAAAAAATTTAACTGATTTCTGATCATGAGAAAATGTGCAAAAAAATTTCTTTTGTTGGGTTTCAATTCATTAAAACACCCAAAGAACCACGTACAGGCTCTGAGTGGTGATGCTCTCATAGCACAAAATAAAAATCATTATGATGGAGTATTTAAATATTGGAGCTTTATTCAAAATCAGAATTACGATGCCATAAGGTTTACCATACCCTGTATGTTACAGACTGATTCTGGAGTCTGATCATAATTAACCTGGATACTGTACACAACGTCGTGCAATCAAGAACTAGTGCATCTTTCCGGTAAACAGATAAATACCAGGCCTACTCCAATAATAGCCAGGGTATGAATGGGTTACAGTATTCTCTCAGGATGTGACACAGTTGGCTGTTGTTCAGACACAGCTTCCTCTCTCTGCCTGCAGCCTGCCCTCTCTAAAACATGGGGGTAAAGTTCAGGGACACCCGCAGGCACCATGGACACTCCTGCAGTGAGTTTTGTGTAGCGGAGATTGAAAGTGCTTGCGTTGACTCATTGTGCACCGTTGATCTCAAGTATGCAGTGAGCACTCAGAAAAGTATGACTATGTATTACTGTGATACCACACTGCTGTCAAACTCGTGGCTCTTTTGTTTGGTTCTTCTGGAGCTGCTGAAAGCTTTTTAAAGTGCCTGTAGCCTCCCCTATCAGCGCAAGCACTGATTACTCTGTTATGTAAAAGTAAAAAAAGAAAAAAAAAATAGATCACTGTTGTGCTGATATGTCCGACGGCTTAACCAATGACTCATACTCAGAATTTCACTCCTTGTTGGGAAGGAAAATGCGATATGTTTCCAAATGAATCGAGTCCCTGTTTTCTGGCTCCAGAAGATGTAGCAGCTCTGTTTTCAGCCTTTATAGGTAATGGTAGAAAGCATACAGAGGTCCCACACTGACTTTTAGAATTACACACTTGTCTAATCATAGTTACAGACCAAGTATAAGAATCACTGAGCCCCTTTTGGGCTTTGCCAAGTAAGGTCATTTGCATGCTTTTGTTTAGAATTGGTTTTGGCATTTTGCATGTTTTCATCTGTAATGCTGAGGCTTAATGATGTCCCTCGAGCCCTATTATTCTTGGGGGGCCATCAGTCTTCTTAGCTTAGTCATTTGTTGTTACCCTCTTAAAAGTGAAAGATCAGATTTATACAATATTTCCCTTATGCCAAATGTAGTCAGTCAGCTAACACACATGTCCATAGTTTGCTGTTTTAGCTTTGCACCATTGTAACTGAAACTTATATTATTTATTTCTCTCCTTTTCCAATAGACATGAAAATGGTATAAACTTTTAAAATACCATTAAAGTGGCCAGAATCATCATGATTATTAGTATCATCACAGTAATTTTAAGATGTGCGGAAAAGATAAAAACTACTGATAAACAATCTGAAAAGACAAATAAAATGATCAACGCGTACTCATTTATTCATCCATTGATTGTAACCACTCATCCAGTTCAATCAGTCAATCAAATTTTATTTATATAGCGCTTTTCACAACAGAAAGTTGTCACAAAGCAGCTTTACAGGGCCATTAAGATATTTATCATTTGAATTAGGTTATGTTTAACAGGTGATGAGTAATTATACATTTACAACCCTTAATTGTGTTGTTTTGGTGGAAATATTTGCTGCCTAGACCAAATTGATGTCCCGTTTTAAGAGGCATGTTTATTTCAAAAAGCTTTTAGAGCACAAACTAAAAGGCATTTGAATGTAACATTATTTATTTATTTATTTAGTTAATGTCCACCTTAAGCTCTCTTAAAGTAGAACAAAGTGCTTCACAATTTAAGGTGGGTACAAAAGCACACCATTTATGTTGGAATGGGTGGTGAATTTGTATTACTCTGGTTTAGAGGGACTTTGTGGAATGAAATCAAGCCGGGGAGGTGGTTCTGTCACTGTTTTGTGTTTCTCCGGACACAAAACAATCTCATGTTGCACAGCGTGGCTGCCACTGGAAGACCGTTCCTAAATTAGGTTGACTAACATATGTAAAAACTTATAGACAAGTTAAACTTCAAGCACATTCAAGCTACAGTCAGCTTCTAGCTCAACCATACTATTCCATCTTAAGATGTTGAGCCTCTGAATTAACACCAACTGGAAGGGGTTTTTGTTATGCTTTGAGAACATTAGTTCACAACAATTGTTTATGTTACCTTTATGACTAATGTAGATGCTTTAGGCTTACAGTTTGCACAGTGCTAATTGAAGGAGTCATCATCTTCCATTACTTCTAAACTACATTAGCCATTAGCCTTGCAGCTGTAGTGCATATTTCTGACAGAAAATCATGTGTACTTTGTGGTGAATTAACTTTTTTTTTTGCCAAGTTATTGCTTTAATCAGACTAGTAGTGACAACTTTCAGTTTGTGTCCATTTAGCAATCAAGCCTTCTTTTGTTGGTGTAATCCAGACTGCCTGCTGTGGCGTAGGGTGTCAACAGACATTCTGTAACTCGAGTTTAGTGGGTATTTAGTAATTTGACTCTTGATTTTAAGAATACAGTGAATACAGACTGTCTGTCGTGCATGTTCCCCGTGGTGTTGGCCTATCTTTGACCCATGCTGCCTCCTCCCTCTGCTGTTTATATTGCAGCAGAAGCTCCAGTATAGAGCTAACGGGCCACTGGGCGACTGCAGTAGATCTGTGAGGCACTTTGTTGTCACTGGACACTCTTTCAGAATGCTCCTCAGAGGCTGAGGTCATATACATTCCTCCCTCTCATTTTTCACTTTTCTGTAATTCCCTCACTCTTTTCTTCCTTGCCCCCTTACACTCCAATCTGCAAAACTATTCTCATTCCACCTTTAGGGGAGTGGAGTGTGTGTGTTTTTTTTCCATTCTCTTTCTTTTAATGTCTCTTAATTTGTTTAGTTTCTTCCCTTATGTTATCTTCTGTACCTCTCTCTTGACAGTCTCCCTCAAAGACATGCTTGACATTTGCTTTATTCATTGTACAGGAACTGTGAGGCTAATGTAACTAATGAGTAATGGAAATTTTAACAGGTGATCCGTTCACCCTCCAGAAGAGAGGGACTCTTTCACATCATGTGCACAAATATATACAAATAGAATTGATCCAAAACTAATTGGAATAAAATCTTTTTACATTCTCTTCCATTAAAGGTTAACTTTATTTATGGGTTTGTATGTTTGTTTGTTTGGCCTAATCACCTGATCACAAGCCCTTACGCCAAATGCTTGTCATATTCCACAGCAGTTAACTTTCACAATCCTGTGTTTCAGCTGCAAAAACCTGAATTGGTTTGGGCACAGTGACATCACCTGACTTGAGGCAAATGTGTGTAAAAAAAAAAAAAGTTCAGACACGGATTTCTGATTCTGATTTGTTCAATATTTAGAAGTCAGCATGAGTATTGTTTGTTTATTTGAGCTTGAACTTTCTGTGATCAGTTGGCAATTACTCAGTATCAGCAGAATTGAAGCAAAATTCAAATCAAAGGAACTGGGTGGAAACTTATGGGACTGGTTTTTGAGACTGAACTTAGTTCAGACAGATCAGTATAGTTTTTGTCCAGTGTTTGCTGGAGTATTTGTCAGCCACAACTCCAAGAAGTGTTTGAAACCCTTCAAAAAACCATGGCATATATTTGCAAGCTGCCATCTGTAGTCAAATGAAAACAAATGTGCCAATTTGTGCTGGGTATCTTCAATTTATCGTGATTCTGCCCAATGACATGGAATCACCAGCCAGCAAGTACTAAAAAGTACACATTCCAAGCGCGGAGTCAGTCAAGGAGGTACCATGCCGTAGAAACCTGCCGTTATGGTACTTTTCCACTGCATGGTTCTGAATCTGGATTTGAATGAACTCTGCATTTCATGGTGATTGGCATGTCTGACATCATAGACATGACTCTGGCCAATCTGCGCTCTGCAGGATTTACACGTCACCATTTATTATCTACTCGGCATGGTTGGAACCCGGAGCGAGCTGGAAGTGAAACCTTACCCGATTCCAGGAAGCAATTACCAGATTTGGACAGTGGAAAAGCAAAAGAGCTGTGGCGAGTCAAGTAGAGTCATGTAGGTTCCATACAGAGGAAAAGGGCCAATAGTGACAGGAGAGGCAATCCAGCAATTAGAAGGTTGCAGGTTAAAATCTCAGGTCTGCTAATTATGTTTTGTGCTTTTGGGTAAGGCTCTTAACTCTCCACAATCCCAGGTTGTACCTCTCTGCTTCTTCCAGGCATAAATAGATAGAAAATTTTCTACTGTAATAATAGCCAAAAGAGATATTCATCAGGTATGATTTCACAGTAATGACAGGTCTAATTACAAGCAAGACACTAATAACATTTTTAATTGTATGTCATATTTATGAGTGTGCATTTATAACACTATTTAATACTTGACTATTTGTTGGTTATCATAGCCTTACTGATCAAAACAAGCTCGTACCATTTTGCCTTTTCTTTTTTCTTTATTTGTTTTAACTTTTCCTTTTACCCTGACCTTGTCTTTCTAAGACAGTTGCCCATTTCTTTTGGTTCTATTTTTTCCTTATCCTCTTTTCCCTCTTTCTTTATCTCAATTTCTCTCTCTCTGGATCTCTTTCTCTTTGTATCTCTCCCTGAGTGTGAGCCATTAAATGTGAGCTCCCAGATGTGGCCCATTAACCCTTGCTCTGTACAGCAGGAATCCAGCAGGGCCAATCTAAACCCCCCTACTCAGACCCCCATTAATACAAACACACCCATATTTTCTTGCTGTTTCTCTCTCTCTCTCTCTCTGTTTTCATAAGACCCTTATATTACCCTTTGTTGTACACACAAATACACAGTCATGCTGCTACATGCTTGATTGTTTTGAAGCAGGAAGGGACTACATGTACTGTAGTGAGCAGATCTAAGCATGCACAAGTGCAAGTGCATGGAGAGTGGTCGGAGACAAGCAGACACAAGCATTTACAGTGGTGGGGCAAGGATGGTCCCTTTTGGCATAAAGCCTGTGTTTGGTCACAGCTGTGTGCTCTTTAAGATCTGGTCCTATTTTGATACAGTTTTTTGCCTAATATAAGTTGGAAGAGTGATTAATGCTATATGTCACTCTCTTTCTCACTCTCTCCGGGCTGTGAAGGTAATACGAGAAGCAGTGCTCATTGGGCAGTGCTTAGAGTAGGAGTGACCTGCCTTTGACTGAGCTTGTACTGAAGAAGAATGCACAGATTACTTCAAGTCTGTGTGACTTTGTGCACAGCTTGAATGCACTGGTCTTTTACTAACCTGAGGTTTGACAAACAGGTTTGAATTTTTTTAGCTGTGAGGTTAGATATTTTAGTCATGTTAGAACACACTTCATGACTCCAAATGCTTGTTTCCTTATTTCACCATTTCTCTTTTTCTTTCTCTCTACAGTCAGATGATTTGATTTGAGCAAAAGCCAACGTTCATCAAGAAAATAGAGTGGAAGTCTCACTTTCTGGAGCTGTGGACCTTGTTACGCTAAAGGACCTGTAGCTGGGATCTAAAGACGAGATGGATGCAGTGGAAACTCTTGGGGGCTCCACACTGGAGTCCAAAGCAGAGCGTATTGCACGCTATAAGGCTGAAAGACGGAGGGAGCTAGCTGAGCGCTACGCCAACCTGGAGGACATCTCCTCCAAATACACCCGCAGAGACAGACACCGGGACCCTCCTGAGCCCAGTGACACAGCATCCAGCTCCTCCGTACAGAAACCAAAGGAGTTGTCCTCTTTGAGTCAGGTGCTGCCCAATGAACCTAGCTCTGGGGCAGGTAAGGAGGAGGCACACAACGAATCCAAGAAGAATCAAGAAACCTCCCTCTCCTGCAACAGTGAGAGTGAGCAGAAAACAGCAACAAGATCCCAGCACAGGTGAGTTTGCTTCCATTTTTAATTCTAGGATAGGGGATAGTAGCACTCAACATATATACTATGCCCAGTTAAAAAGGCACCAAAAGGATGTTCTTGTATGATAACATTGAAGATTCATTATTGGTTCCATAAATAAAATAAATAACATTTTTGTAAACAAATTAATTAATTTGTGATATAAAGTGTCTAGAAAGAAGCTTATACATGGTTTCTTTAGATGTGAAGTCAGTTTGTTTTTTAAAAAACAAAGTTTTCAAATTTACACATCTCATATGAAAAATAGATTTTATCATATTTAATTGTTCTTTTAAGACTTCACCCAAATATCACTTTGTGGTTTGAAAGTTTTTTCAAATAATATGTGGCCTATTAACTTGATTAACATATCTTGCTTCGTTCATGTTCCACTGCTTTATCAGCCTCTTCTAAATATTTCTTTAAACATTATTCATGACAGGCATATTTAAGAATGTGATACAGTGTTATATAACAACTGAAAATATAGTTGGCAATTGATGACTGATTTAATCATATATGGCTTTTTGCCAATTATAGAATTGAGCAACGCTCTACTAAACGTATTTAACTGAATGTATTTATAAAAAGTCTTAACAATATCAAATTATATAAACTGATATACTCCTTAAACATTGGTAATTGTAAAAATCAAATTTACACAACTATCCTTTTACTTCAAACATAGATCACCTAGGATATTTTATTCTCTGATGTTTGCTTTTTTAGCTATGCAGACACAAAGTTTATGACACCCAGAAAGGTTTAAATACATCAATTACTTTAGCTGACTTAGACATCCATGGTTCCATTTAGTTTTTCGCTATGTACTTCAGTCAACTACTTCAATGGTAATTGGATTTACAAACCCCATTTCCAGAAAACCCTGTGATGGACTGGCACACAGCCCAGTGTGCATTTCCTTGCATCCAGTGATACCAGAAAGACTGGGGTCTGGAACGAATGCGACACTGAACAGGATTAAGCAGTAACAGAAAATAAATGACTGAATTTCCACTTTCAACAAACACAATAAAACCTGAAGTCTATAATTTGTTATTTCACCTGAACCTTTACTTAACAGACAAAAGGCCAAAGAAAACATTTTTAATGCAAAATATAATCAAATGTATGAATTGATGCTTTAAACACACTCAAAAATGCTGGGACAAAGGCATATTTACCAGTGTGTCATATCACTGTTTCATTTAAATATATCTTTTAACAATTTAGGAACTGAAGATGTTGTTACAGTTTTGAAAGTGGATTTTTTTTACCCATTCTTACTGTTTTCAAAACTGATGTATATTCTGTGGTCAGCATTGTTTGATTCTCCTCTTCATGGCCTGCCATATATTTTCGGTAGAAGACATATTTGGATACAGGCAGGGTGGTCAAGCATATGCACTCTGTCTATGAAACTGTGTTGTAACTCGTGCAGAATGGGGCCTGGAATTGTCCTGCTGAAATAGACATGGAGTTTCTGGGAAAAGACATTGTCTTGATGGCAGCATATGTCTCTTCAAAATATAACCCTCAACATCAGTGGTCCCCTCACATGCAGATCACCCATGCTGTGGGCTCTGATGCACCCCAATACCATCACAGATGTTGGTTTTGCACGTTTTGTTGGAAACAGTCTGGATTGTCTTTTTCATCTTTGGCACATAGAATCAGAAGAAGAAGAAACACTTTTATTGATCCCCTTAGGGAAATTCCTCTCTGCAATTAACCGATCTGTGGCAGTGAACACACAAACACACACTAGTGCGCAACTCTTAACACACATTAGGGAGAGTGAACACACACACAACCAGAGCAGTGGGCTGTGGCCTCGAGCTGGCTTCACGGCTGCCCCACATTTTTAGGCCAGATTTCCCAAAAACAAGCTGAAATGTGGATTTGGTCCATCTCAAATGACTTTGGGCCTCGAAAACTAGTTAGTGTTTCTGCACAAAATTAATACTTGGCTTCATCTTTGCATAATATAGTTTATGGT
Organism: Hoplias malabaricus; assembly: GCF_029633855.1. Lineage (NCBI taxonomy): Eukaryota > Metazoa > Chordata > Actinopteri > Characiformes > Erythrinidae > Hoplias > Hoplias malabaricus. The sequence goes on from NC_089802.1 coordinate 20,262,855, forward strand.
TGCATTTCTTGATGCAGTGGCAGAGTGTATTAAGTGCAGGTTAATTCATTCATTGTCTGTAACCGCTTATCCAGTTCAGGGTCACCGTGGGTCCGGAGCCTACCCAGAATCACCTACGCAGGAACACACCCAGGAGTGGGCTCCTGTCCTTCGCAGGGTGACACACACACACACACATTCACTCACACACTCACACCTATGGACAATGTTGAGTAGCCAGTCCACCTACAAACATGGGTCTTTGGACCGTAGGAGGAAACCGGAGCACCCTGATGGAAACCCACAGCGGAACTTCAGTGACAGTGGTTTTCCAAAATACTCCAAAGCATCTGTGGCTGTGTCCAGTACCACCTGAGGGCTCCATTCGCACATTCAACTGCACTTTCCACACTTATCCTTTACATACAGAGATTCCACTGACATTCTGGTTTTATGATATTATGTAGATGGTGAAAAAATAAAATTCTTGCAGTTTTGTGCTAAAACAAAAACACTTTGAACTGACTGACAATTCTCTAAAGAAAGTTTAGCACAAAGTGGTGAACCATGAGCCATCATTTGTGTGTGTGTGTGTTTTTCAGGTGCCACATTCTTTTTATAATATTTACAATATACAATTAAGTTTGTCAGTGACCACTTTCGAAACCCTTTCTTTGTAATTTTCACTTGAATAAAAGTTTAAGCTATTTAACTTATCAGGTTTTAGATTTAATTGAAAGTGTTTAGAAAGTGTCCCAAGCTTTCTGGAAATGGGGTTTATAGTTTGTAAACTCTTCCTTTAAAACTAGTACTGGTAACATCATTTTCATATTAGTTGACCTCTAGTGGATATGGTGAGAATTCCTTGGTTCAGAAGTTGCAGAGGTCATAAAGACTGAACTGTTTAGGGGGCTTAGCCAGGACACGTCCTGCTGGTATCAAATCTGAGCTGTTTGTTTGGTTTAAAGTCATAGGCTGTGGAATGTTTCATGTTTAAAGCAAATTACAGCCATGCTGATCGTAAGCAAATGTGGGTTCTTGACGTGACATAAATAGTCTGAACTGGAATCCATCCCGTACAAGGGACAAGGAAAGAAGGGGTGCAAGTTTTCTCTCCTTGTTTGGGACTGTTTCTCTCTAATAAAGCCACAAACAGAACAGCTCGCAGGCCTGTTGAGTCCTGACTCAAAACTTGAGCAACATTTTAGTTTCTGAGCTGAGTAGGAACATTGAATTGTGCAAGAGGCAATTACTTGTGGCCTTCTGCTGGCTTGGATAAAAACACAGCATTGTGTTTTGAACACTGTTTCATTGTCCAATTTCCCTTATCAGTTCATCTTGATTGAAGTTAAGTTAAGCTGTGTGATGTGGGCTTACTTCAGATTTTCACTCGAAACAGAGGTGTCATGTTTTTCATGGCTTGTGTGTGCATGGTTTATGGTGACTCCATGTCTTTGAACATGACAGCATGTCATTGTTGGTTCATTTTCAGGCTGTTATTAAGTGAGCAACCTGCCAGTCCTGCTGATGCACATTTGTAAGACTTCCGAAAAGGCTTGTGAAGTACACATTAAAAACTAAACTTGGCAGGTAAACTAACAGGTCCAGTGTCACAGCAACACTATCAACATACCACAGTCCTTTTAAAATAATGATGTCAGAAAAGGATTTTGGAGCCATTGTTTTTATTCCCTAAAAACCTCTCAATGATTCTTAATTCTGAATCTTTTAGAACATAAGACCATCCACATTATGTAAAGGTCCGTACTTGGACGTTGATTCAGGTTTGATGGACCTTCGCATACCATTGGTATAAATTAGCGTTTGTGATCCAGAGCTATTCCTTCAACATCCAAACCTGACTTCCCAAATGCTCTAGAGGCATTCTCATGACTGTTGCAGAATCTAATGTAAAGTATTCCCAAGCCTTTTTCGTATATGGACTCTGGAAAATGCCAGGAGAATTAGGTCCGGACCTTTCTGGAGTTGCCCTTAGTGTACAGCTGGAGATTTTCAGAGTTAGACGTGTTCTCACACCTGGAATTGTTCTGCATGGTTTAGGTTTAGGCATGGGGCAGCTTCTGCGTAGTGTGTGTAGGAGGCTTGGAATGAATTCACTGTTAACCACACTTGGACTCACTCGAACATTACCCAGACTTTGTACTAGGGGGCTGGCAGGATAAAATCTGGGTAATGTCTGGTACAACTGTTACAAACATTTGCGTTCACCCATACAGATCCTCAAGGTAATGTCTGAAAATGTTCTGGGTTACCATGCATGTGTGAAAGAAGATACGAGACCGGAATTCTGCAACTTAAAGGCAATGTCTAGTTTTAATTCACTGTTTGTATTACCACAGAAACTCATTTGTAAATCGAGTCATTTTCTGTCTCTGTTTACTTTCAGACACTTAGCGGTCTCCTGATTTTAGGGTCAGTTCCATCTACAGCACAAATAAATCAATATTACCAACTTATGGAGCAGTAATAGAGCAATATCTTCATCATGGTTCATGCTTTTCAACACCTGGAGCCGTTTTCTGCCATTAGCAGAGAAAGAAAGACTAGCACACCAGACAGAGAGACTCAGACTGGTTTCGAGTACACAAACAGATTGGAGAGCTAGCAACTGGTGGAAATTTGGAAAATTTTATAAAAAAGTACTTTAAAATTGTAAATGTCGCCTATAAAGGTTCTACACCTTCCCCTATTTTAATAGAAATGTAAATCCGGAGTAGAACTATTTAAGAAACTTTAAAGTATGCGCTTAAATTGCACTGGTTAATATGGACAAATACATATTTTAAAATTGCTATTATGGTGTTGCTTATATTTTTATTATTATTTATTTATATTATGATATTCCTAAAAACTCCCATTGCTTTATTTGTAATCAAACTAATCACAATAACTCAGAGATTCATATTCAGGGAATGGTACACATTCAGAGATGGTTCATGATTACATCATAACCAGCACGTTTGAGCAGGAACTCTCAAAATCTGTCTGCTTGTGAAAAATAGATCCCTATTACACAGGCTACAAATATGCACAGAAGGACTTTCCCAGTGCTGTACTCCTCAGAGGGTGATTGTGAGCGCTGCAGATATCAGGTGTGTTCCCAGGTCAGCTGGATTGGACACATCCAGTGGGAGAGTGACTGAAGTGATGACGTGACGTGTTGGCGTGGATCTGCTGAACCTCAACTGAGTTTAGTTTAATGAATGTCCTCTCTGTGCTTCATGCCACACTTCTGCAGCTAGCAATCAGTGCAATGTGACACTCAGTGTAGCTTAGGGAGACTTCCCTGCTTCGAGGGTTTGGAGGGAGAATATGGGACAAATAGATTGAAAAGCATTGTGCCTGATATGAAGTACTAGGACAATTGCATTCCATCCAAAACTGCACCCACTTGCTAGGCTTCCTCTGAGACATGTGAAAGCAGTCACTTTTTTTTTCCCAAACTACTGCTAACACAAAATCATCAGAACATTCAACACACTTAGAGGACAACACTAAATGACAATTCTGTTATGGAAGCTAGCAGACAACCTTTGACTAGCATTGCACTGTACGATAAGTGAAAATGCGAGACTAATGTTCATAATGTGAGTTAATTAATTCATTGTCTCTAACCACTTATCAGTTCAGGGTCACGGTGGGTTCTAGGAGCAAGGCAGGAACACACCCCTGGAGGGGGCACCAGTCCATCACATAGCAGGGCACACACTCACATTCACTCACACATATGATTTTTTGTGTAGACAGTTCACCTACCAATGTGTGCTTGTGGGTGGAAATGGTGCATCCAGAGGAAAACCACTCAGATAGGAGGATTACACAGACATTGACCCCAGATGGGGATCAAACCTACAACCCCAAATCTCTGGACCTGTGTGACAGCAGCGCTACCCATTGCACTACCATGCTGCCCACTTTTTTCTGTTTTTCAGGTAGGAAATTTAAAATGGAATTTTTTGGAATGCCAAAAAAAAAGTCGGATTCCTGCTCGGAAAGTCAGGAGAGCCTCACCAACCCTGAGCTCAGAATCCAAGATGGCTGCCCACACAGCAACATTGTGTAAAATTAGTAGTATTATACTACTATTATAGTAGTATTTATTTATATATATATACATATATATATATCTGTGTGTGTGTGCTTTTATCTATTCGTGTGTCAATAAAGTAGTTGTACACACAGTAATGTCCAACTGCTTTATGTGGACTTGTTTTCATGGTTTTGGGTATGTAAAGTATTGTATAATGATTTTTGTTGTCCACTGGTATTGCTAACAGCGCTAACTAGGAACAAGCTAACAATAATAACCTGAGGGATAGGGTTTTTCGGAATGTTTAACTGAAAGGTAATCAACTCGAGTGTGATGTAATTCCCAGTACCAATATATGATTTTGAAGTAAATGGATGGCAGCATATATTTGCTTTTTGCATATGTGTGTATCTATCGATGATGGGAAAGACGCTAAGTCTTTGAGTGTATTATTGCCCCTTTGAGTGTATTATTTTACCGAAAATAGGCATAGCAGTGTCACAGTAATCTAGTCAGAGCTACAGAGATATAGGTGTTGAAACAGTTATGGTTGAGCCATCATTTATTTCTCCACCTCTGTGTTTACGCAACAATTTTTTTACGCAACTTAAAGAACTTCACTGTAGGGTGAAGGAAAATCTGCCTTACCCACAGGAATGACAATGATAATGCAGATTTCACTCACATTACGAAGTCAACAGCTTCCCTGTGTAAGCTGGGAGAGCTTAAATCTCTCTTGACTGCCGCGCCCTCACCCGCATTAAACCTGCACAAACTAACCATAGCAATATGAAAGGGTAGCATCAAAGGAAATGTAACATGAGCATGTTTAAAGCCGCAGTGAATCTAAGCAAAGTGAAAGTTCAGGATGGCATATTGCCCTGTCCCTGCAAGTGTGCTTTTGCCATAAATTGGATATGGATTGGATTTCAGTACCACAAGAAAGTGGCCCAAATCTGATCTAAAAAAAATTTGATTCAATGCAATTTTTGCTGTTCACACAGCCACACAAATTACACATCTTTGTCACATGTGAAAAAACATATTGGATTTGGGCGAATGTTACCTGCATCATCTGATTCTCAGAGTGATGAGAAACCTTCTTTAAGCCCTTAGGGGTATGTGCCTTTTTTGTGCAATTCTGTACCAATAGCATGTTTTTAAGAGAGAATATATCATTCTGCATTATTACTTGCACATGGTGTACAAACTGCATTTGGGCTTCTGATCCGATTTTGTACATAAATTGAGACTGTTAAAAGCTTTCTACAAATACTTCTACAGAGCACTGTTGTTTTTCTGGTACTGCCACTCCATCTTGCTAAACTAAACTCAGAAGAACTATGAAGACGTAAAAAAAACAACAACAACATATTGTAAAGTATTATTTGCCATTGTTGTCATATTACACACCTCTTACCATAAGGCCTGTCAGGCAATTTCTAAAAACAATTTTCCTCCGTCCTCCCTGTGCTTTCACCACTTTTCATTGTGTGTTGATTTATTGCTCTGTCCTCTCCTGTCTGCCCTTTTCATCCATTCTCTTCTCTCCCCTGGTCTGCCATCTGTTGGCCAGGGAGCATGCACACATGACCTTCAACCTCTCTCTGAGACACGGCATGCTTTTGGGTTCAGAGTCATGGCTGGCAGTCCATCAGCAATGTGGATGTGCCAA